>NC_134019.1:28343872-29016372 GCF_040712315.1 Castanea sativa | reverse complement strand
CTCCTCACGCAAAGTAGCAATAATAGTGTCTTGCCTATCCATCCGATCCCAAATCTCATTAAACACCACGTTCATGCGTTCAAATTATTGTTGCATAGTCTATAAAATGATGGACAACTCCTCCCCTCCTTCCCTATTTGATGTTTCACACCTAAAAGACATACTTTTGAAACAACAGAGAATTGTTAGAAATAATTCCTAACAACACTCCTTCACCTGTTTACACTCAAATTATGTCACTCTCACTCGTGTTTCACTCTTAAATTGGCTTTTTCCCGATATTAGTCTTACACTCTCTTGCCTTTTTCCACTCGTAACTTCGCCTTTTCAGTTCTTCATTAAACTAATGAACTTGATCAAGAAATTCAACTTGTAGTGTAAAAACAAATACCAACGGCAAGAAAATATGATAAAAACACTATATCAAAGGAAGAGGATAAAAGAAAATGATATTCTTGTCTGAGAGAATTGAAACTACAAACAATTTTTTTTTTCTATTTCTTTTCAGATGTCTTTTTTTTCACGTTTTTTTTTTTTGGAAACTGGGTGCACGATTTTAACCTATTGCACTTCAACAAAAACAAAAAAATAAGAACGATGAATGAAGAACACAAAAGAAACAGGATAGGATGATAACAGGAAACAAAAGATAAAGGGATAGAAAACTGATTTTAGAACCTGTGCTCTGATACCAAATGATGCGAACCTCAATCGACACGCTTTGAAACCCAACAAAAATATTGGAATACTTGCCCAAGAAAGCTAAAATTCAGATTTTTGATAGAAACCCTGACCCAACATTTATAAACGAAACGCGAACCAAAGGTATAAGTTAACCTTGACCCAATGATTATAAAGAATCACGAACCAAAGGTATAAAGTTTGAATGCTACAAGGAAAAATCCTTGATAAGTTCACAGTTCTTGAAGAACCAAAAGAAGAGCAAAGCCTCACCTTTTCTGATTTTTTTTTCAATAATATTCTGAAAAACGTTTACAGACTTCAAGGCCTATTTAAGGACTCCATAAAACTTGACAGACAAGAAAATATATTCTAAAATAACTCCTAATTGATACCTTACTATATCAGGAATCAAGTTTGACCTAAAAAGCATTAAATGCACCTAAAAACAAGGAAAAACCTAAAAAAACGTACTAAATAATAAAACCCTAAATAAAAGTTGATTTGGTTTGAAATTAGCAGATCCAAAATAGGAAAAAATCTGTCTTAACTGATATAAAGCTGGAAAGTCAATTAACCATTAATTCATGCCATAAATGACTTCCAATTAAGCCAGATCAGCCCTAAATAGTTTGAATTAAATTTATTACACTTTCATCTTTCTTTGGGCCAAGCTTGGAATGTCCTGCGTTAGAATCAGCCCAAATCTCTTGAATCAGCCCATTAAGTGCTTCTTGGATCTTGCTCTTGTAATAGGCCCAACTGGAACATGCAATGGATTCTTGAATGCTTATTGATTCTCATCAGGTATGGTGAGATAAGGATTCGGCAAATGTACCTCTCAAGGATATGTCAATGGAGAGGGTGAGAGTAGAGAAATTTGGAGAATCAAATGATAAAGATTGTGGATGAGTCAATCTTGTTTTTCTTTAGGTTTCTCTCTCAAAATTCTCTCTGGAAGCTCTTTACATTTCATGGGTATAAAGGTATTTATAGTAGTGTGTATAAGGAATGCAAAAAGTCAGTTTTCATCAAACAGAGCATTTTGGTGACTCAACCTCATGACTAGAACGAGTCGCGAGTTTGAATCGTGAGCTAACTACCTGGCTAGATTGAAAGTTTTGTCCTGTTCCAACTATCATGACCCTTTAGCTCGCCTGCATGCTTCACACGTGTGCCATTTTGGCAACTTACAAATCGTGAGCCATTCGCAAGATTCCTTTGAATTGCACACATCTTGAGTTTTTCTTCACACTTTTTCACACACAACCTTTACATAAATCTCACCTAAATATAGGGTATCTAATTGTTAAATTTTAAGCAAATTTGGCATGGAATAAGGCCAACACATGATTTAATAAATTCAACCTTACAAATTTATTGACTTATGTGGTAAATAATATTTTACTCGTTTAAAATATAAAGTGATTATATGTACAATAGAGCATGTACAAGCCCCTTCCAAATCAATTGTGTATTGTGAAATAATCAAACTATAATAATTATATATTTATAATTTGATCAAGAAGGGCCTTTTGGTTTGAATTGTGGGGTTGGAAACCAAATCTCCTCAAAAGGTTAGATTGAGCGATTCTGGTAATAAATTAGATTGTTGTTAGGATTTTAAAACATTTAGATAAAATTAGGATCTATTGTTCTATACTTTAAATTTTATTTTAGTTAAATTATAATTTTTTGTTATAAATAATGTTTTATTTATTCATAAACGTTTTCAGTTATAAATCATGTCAAGGGAATTCGAATAAAAACATTTAATTAGTAATTTTGAATCTCAAAAAAGAAGAAAAATAAATTTTCAAGTTTAAAACAATTGTATCAAAAGTTATATATAAAAAAACCTGACTTAAATGCTCAAAAATTCATTAAACATCTAGAAACAATGTTACACGTACTTCGACGCACGTACTTTGACGCTATTATTTTTTTGAGATAAAAGCTAGAAATATTATTAAGAGAAAAAAGTCAACAAAAAATACACTTATAAACCCAAGAACTCAACCGAGGAAACAACACCAGAAAAGCGCCAAAAGAAAACTATTGCCCTATTACAAGAATAGCCGATGGCCCTATCAACCAAAAGCATAATAAAAAACAAGCATCCTACTGAGCAGCGACCAACTTTTGATACTCGTCCAGGTAACCAACAGCACCATCAAATACAACCTTGGGATGAAGTTGGATCTTCTCAAAATAAAATTTGTTTCGAGCATTCCAAATCCCCTATGAAATAACAACCCACTTCTCTAGATCTTGCTGAGTTAAACAACTAACCATCTGATGAAATAAACCGAACACATAGCCCAAACATTCCTAGCCAACGAGCATTCCCATAGAAGATGACCCACTGACTCTGTTTGCTGACAACATAGCTCACACCTGGGGTCTACCGGCACTCGACGCCGGTGGAGGTTCTCGCGTGTGGGTAGAATATCAGAGCATGCTCGCCAAACGAATGTACGCACCTTTGGGGCCACATTCATAGCCCAAATTTTTTTCCATGTAGCACGGTCTAACCTAGCACCAGAGTGTTCTGCATGCACCCGATCCTTAAGCTGGAGAGCAACCTGATACGCGGACTTAACCGAGAAGACCTAATTCTTATTTTCATTCCACACCAATTCATCCCTACTGTATCTATCCAGAAGTGGTACGGCCAAAATTCCATCTGCGTTCTATGATCAAAAAGATCAAATATTTTCTCCCGGTCCCATTGTTTGGTGTTGCTATCAATCAACTCACATACCCGCATGTCTGGTCGCTCCTCCCCAAGGAACCGAGGTCTGTGTGGTAGCCAATGATGAGTAAGCACACCTAATGCCTTCCATCCCCTACACGCTAGTATGCCCCCTCCTTGAGGACGTCCCTAGCAGCAATTAGGCTATGCCACACATAAGAGGGGTTTGTGCCCAAACCAACCTCCATAAAGGTGCACTCTAGAAAATATCTAGACTTGTACACCCTATAGAAAAGAGAATGAGTGTTGTGAAGGAGTCGCCATGCCTGCTTAGCTAGCATTGCCATGTTAAAAGCTTGGATATCCCGAAAACCCATACCACCTTTGGCCTTGATAGTACATAATTTTTTCCAATTAATCCAGTTGATTTTCTTCTCATCTTTCGTCTGGCCCCACCAATATTTAGCTAGGATGGAGTTTATAGAGTCGCACAATGCCTTAGGAAGTTTGAAGATGCCCATTGAATAGGTGGGGATGGCTTGTGCAACTATTTTTATCAGAACTTCCCTCCCCGCTTTCGATATAAACTTCTCCTTCCACCCAAAGACTCTCTTGTTGATTTTTCATGAAGCTCTCTAAAGGTGTTGACCTTCGACTTTCCACCAACCATGGGCAATCCCAAATATTTTTCACAGTCCTCCATAATTCGTGCTCCTAATAGGTGTTGGATATCTACTTTTATTTCGGGCATAGTAATCCTGCTGAAAGATAGAGATGTTTTTTGTCGATTAATGGCTTGACCAGAAGCTTCCTCATAGCTTTCCAAGATGGCTAAAAGATGATAACATTCATCAATAGTGGCATGACAAAATATAAAACTACATCAGCAAAGAGGAGATGGGAGATGCACACTCCATTAGTACACAAAAGTAGGCCATGAAGTCTCTGACCACTTACTGCACTTCAAATCAAAGTAGAGAGGCCTTTAGCACATAAAAGGAAAAGGTAAGGGGATAAGGAATCTCCCTGCTGAAGGCCCCTAGAAGGAGTGATATAGCCTTGACGCTCACCATTAATAATGATTGAGTAAGAAGCTGTACGAACAGTCTCCATAGCAAGTTGAATCCATTGTGCATCGAACCCCAACTTATGCATAATAAGCTCCAGGAAACTCCATTCAACACGATCATAGGCTTTACTAATATCCAGCTTAACCGCCATTTGCCCAGTCCTTCCTATTCGCTTATTCCTCATCTTGTGTAAAACTTCAAAAGCTAGTATTATTAGTAATAAGACGGTTTGGAACAAAAGCACTCTACAAGTCAGATATGACATTAGGCAAGATGAGTTTAAGCCAATTAGCTAGAACTTTGGAAACAATCCTAGATACAACATTACTAAGGCTAATTGGTTGGTAGTCAGAAACAATCTGAGGGTCATTTTTCTTAGGATTAAGCACAATGTGAGTGTAGTTCATTTTTTTCAAACAATGGCCAGAATTCAAGACAGAAATTACCGCTTCAGCAACATCCTTTCCAACAATACACCAATATTTTTGAAAAAAGAAGGGAGACATATCATCCGAACCTGGAGATTTGGACGGGTGCATATGAAAGAGGGCTTGTCGAACCTCCTCTTCAGTGTATGGCTGGAGAAGTGTAGAGTTCATGTCTAGGGTGACCACGCTATCCACAACATCTAGAACTGGTCCCATGTTACTCGGATTGGAGGAGGTGAAAAGGCCCTTAAAATAGTTCTCAGCCACTCTAGCCGTGGCTTCTTCTGATGTGCTCCATAGTCCATTATTATTAAGGAAACCAGCAATATGATTTTTACGGCGCCATTGACTAGCTCGTTGATGAAAAAACTTAGTGTTTTTATCCCGGCGGGCAGCCAAATAGCTCTAGATCGTTGCCGCCAGAAAACTTCATCCTGAAACAATAGTGAGTTTATTTCAGTCTTGACCTTCTTTATCACCTCATTGTTGGCAGCATTATTTAGTGCCGTGAGCCCCTCAAGCTCCTTTGTCTTCTCCTCCAACTTCTATTTTGAATTTCCCCGGGTCCTACTCCAACCGACCAAAGCCATGCGGCACCTCCGAATTTTGTCAAACAGACGGAACATTGGACTACCTGATAATCCCACTCTACTCCACACTTCTTGGATTATATGTTCACATTCGGGGTAGGCAGCCCACCTTTTCTCAAATTTCTTTAGTTTTCGCTTTCTACGTATACCCCTGCCCCCCACCTGCGTATTAATAAGAATATGATTATGGTCTGAATAGGAGGCTTGAATGTGGTATACCTGACTTTGTGGAAACAAGTCTCGCCACTCCATAGTTGCACAAGCTCGGTCTAGGCGCTCTTGAATGAAAGCCTCCCCAAGCCGTCCATTGCTCCAAGTAAATATAGTCCCTTGAAATCCCATATCTATCAAGCCACAGTGCAAGAGCACACACCTAAAATCATCCATAAGCCGAAGAGATCTCAGAACACCTTGCTTTTCCTCAGATGATAAAAGTTCGTTAAAATCTCCCATACACAACCACGGCAACGTATCTCGCGAGTGTAAGTGTCTTAGAAGCTGCCAAGATTCATGCTTTCGGTGATGCTCAAGATGGCCATAGAAACCGGTAATCCTCTACGGATTATGGAACACGAGTGTCAATGTGGTTGGGCGAGTACGTTTGGACATGCAAATCCACCTCTTCCTCCCTCCATAGCATGGCTAAATCACCTGCCCGTAGCACACATGGGACTGCAAGCACGAATGACTACCGCAAGTCCGATTGAATTTGTCTCATCTCTTCTACCATTTGTTTCATCTCCATAAGAAACAGAACGGTGGGATATTTTTCCCCACTAAATGAGAGAGTACAGCACCTACGCAGGGGTTCCCAAGCCCCAGCAATTCCAACTGAAGATAATCATTGTGTTCGGCGCGGCTGGGACGCAGCCTCCGCCGATATACTTGATGGATCAGAGCTAGAAACCTTTGCCCTCTTACTATGAATATTATCAGTCTTCGTCTTCACTGTCTCATTTGGCTGGTACCTACGTTTCAATCCCTCTCCAACAGTACCATGCAAACTATCCGAGTTTGGACTTGGTTTTGGCCTTTCAATTCTTTTCCACGTACCCGAGTGGGCTTGAGGGTGGTCTTCTATTGGAGTACTAGAGCACGTAGCATGGTTGTGCATGGTACCCATCTCCATGACGTCATATTGCACTGGCACATTCGATGCTATTATTATGCAAGGGAATTCTGGGTTGCAATGTCAGGTACCCTCCGGCTGGACTTCTTCCAACTCTCACTGCGGTTGTAATTAAGAATTCATTTTATCAAATAATCCCCATTTCGAACAACAACAACAACAAAAGAAAAAAAAGAAAAGAAAAATCAACGCCGAATTTATCTAACTAAAGAAAATCCTTCTTTACTAAAGAGTAAAGAAGCGGTAAATGAAGCATCATAGAGCTACACTCACAGCGTTAGGCCCTGATAGATGTTTTATTGACTTTTTAACCAAGAAAAAAGAATCTTCCTTTATTGAGAGTAAACTCACAATTTTTTCAAGAGTAATATGGAATGCATGATGGGTTCCGATATCCACACAAAAAAAAAAAAAAAAATGCAAAACGGATTATGATCTTGTCAAATTTTTATGTTAACTCTAGCATTGAGTTTTTAAAATTCTAATCATTCATCATTGAATGAATGATAAATATACATAGATGTCTTCACATCAATATTTTAAATATAGGAACTAAAAAATACTAGTCAATTAATGTTTGTTTAAATATTGATTATGTAGTAAGATCGCAACCATCTGTTTAACTATAAATGGTTTGGATCTTAAAGAACATAACTACAAGAATTTTGGCCTTTTCCGACCGATGTTTTAGTGACGACCAAAAAGTCGTCACTATTAGGCACACATTAGCGACGATAATATATGGTCAACACTAATAAGTGCATGGTAGCGACGACGCTAAGGTAGTCGCTAATAAGTCATCGCTAACATCATGGAAGGAATTTTATTTGCTTTTGGAAAATGGAGGGAAATTTTTAGTGACGACAATAAATTTTATAGTGACAACATTTGTGTCGCTAAAATAAGATATATTTTAACAACATCTATCGTCGCTAATAATCATCTTTAGTGACGACCTTGTGTGTCGCCGCTGATATGTGGCCAAAAATATATAGTAAATATATTATATATATGCTCTCTTTATCAGTGATGACACATTGGTCATCGCTAATAGAAGGCTATTAGCGACGATATACTTTGTCATCTCTGATAGTCGCCTTTTAGTGACGATACAACATGTTGTCGCAAATATATCTACCAAAATATATTGGAGGGAAAAATTTTAACTCTCAAAAAGTTGAGGGAATTAATGGAGGGAAGCAGATTATATATTAGCGACGAATTAGGTCGTCACTATTAGGGATCTTTTAATGACGACAAAGATCCCTAATATATTAGAATATTTTAAAATAATCAAAATACTCCCAAAACAACTAAAATGACCAAAATACTCTCAAAACATCTAAAATGACCCAAATATCCCCAAACCTCTAAAATGACCAAAATACCCTCAAAATCTCCAACGATATCAGGACTATCTATTAAGTTTGACTGGATTTGATTGGGTTTAACTAACTTTAACTAAACTTTGACCGCACCTTTCTCTAAATCCAACCGTTCGATTGTGATTTAATTTACTTGAATTAACCTTTCAATACACTCTTCAAATCCAACAGTCAGATGCTAGATCTAATTATGGCGCATGATGGACATGTGTTGCATACTTCTATGGCTCTGTTATCTCAATTTGACCATCCAATTGGTCTCGAATTTTGCCAACACCAATGTTTCACCACCATACTCTTGAAATCCAATGATCAAGATTTGAATATAAATTGGAGTATGACAATCACATGCCATGTGGCCCCATGAAGATTCAGTTATCCTTGTTCTCATAATTTAACCATCCGATTGAAATTATGTTCCCCAAATTATTTCCTTTACAGTTATGTTTTATCTTGAATCACATATTGGAGTGACAAAAGTATTAGCTCAAAGCACTACCTTTAAAATTATATTTTCCATAAAATATAGTAATTTTCAAAAATTCATTTTTAAAGGGAAGATACTAGTTGGTGCTCCCTTGGATCAAACATGAGATTTCCAATTTATCTTGACATTAACCCTTACTAATTGTGGGTTCTTCAAATGGTTTTCAAACTAAAGTTATTTTTGTTTTTTCCTCTAAAATCAAAACCATCAATCTAAACATGTCTTATTCTTGATGCATGTAAGATATCATGAGACATATGCCCCCAAGGCTATGTAAGTATATTCTAAAATGATCAAAATACTCCCAAAACAACTAGAATGACCAAAATACTCTCGAAACATCTAAAATGACCCAAAAACCTCTCAAACCTCTAAAATGACCAAAATACTCTCAGTATCTCTAAAATGACTAAAAATACCCGCGAAATCTCTAAAATAACTAAAAATACCCTAAAACCTCTAAACTGACCCAAAAATAAAATAAAATAAACTCTCGAAATCTTTAAAATGACCCAAATACCCCTTGAAATATCTAAAATGACCAAAATTTACTAAAATGACCAAAACTTACTAAAATTTCTAGAATGACCAAAATACTCCTTAAACTCTTAAAATGCCAAAATTTTCATTTTAGAGGTTTCAAGGCATTTTTGTCATTTTAGAGGTTTCAGGATATTTTGATTATTTTAGAGGTTTCAAGGTTATTTTAGTAAATTTTTAGGTTTAAGGGTATTCTAGTAGTTTTGTGTGCATTTTGGTCATTCTAGTTGTTTCCAGAGAGTATTTTAGTCATTTTGGAGGTTTTAGGAGTATTTTTTGCATTCACAATACATTTTAGTCATTTTTCGTGGTTCTGAGGGTATTTTAGTCATTTTAGTAGTTTTGGAGTAGTTTAGAAGTTTCATTGTATTTTTGCTTATTTTAGAGGTTTCAGAGGTATTTTGATTATTTTTTATGTTTCAGGAGTATTTTGGTCCTTTTAGAAGTTTAGGAGTATTTTGGTCATTTTATATTTTCGCTGTTATTTTGGTCATTTTAGAAGTTTTGAGGGTATTTTGGTAGTATTTTGGTCATTTTAGTGATTTTGGGTTTTTTTTGGTTATCTAAAAACAAATTGGGGGTATTGTGGTCATTTTGAAGGTTTTAGGGGTATTTTGGACACTTGCAGTACATTTTAGTCATTTTGGTTGTTTTAAAGATATTATTATTATTTTCATTTGAGTGGTTTTGGGGTATTTTAGAGGTTTCTTGGTTTTTTAAATTTTAAGTTATTCTCATGAGTAAAATAAAATTTATTAGTTTAGACAATTTTGTCAATTTATAAATTATTATATCTCCACCAAAAACTTTATTAGTAAAATATTAAACTATATTGTGAAGAAGCACAATAGTTGTCACAATATTGTGTTTTAACAAAGGCAACCAAAGTCTCTCACAATATATATAGTTTTTTGTCACAATAACTCATGAAATGTAAATAAAGAAAATAAAAAATAAATAACTGAATTAAAGTCCCATGAGCCATGATCTCCCACTCTTTCTCAATCAGTACCCAATTACCACTTATCACTTATCATCTCTCTCCATCCCTCTCACACACCTGTTGAACCTATAGGCTTACTGCCGCCAACCATCTCTTTAACACCTGCATAACCTGTAGATCCACTGCCGTTGACCATCTCTTAGCCGCTTTCCAGGTATTGTCTCTTTCTCTCTTCTCTCATTTGTGTTTTCGATTTTTTTTTCCTTTTCTTCTTGTTCGTATTAATGTTAGTAGAGTTGGTTCGCTTTTCAATTTTTTTTTTTACAGATTTGATATTAAAGTTTGCTCCAATCGTTGGGACCCTAGGTATGACTTTTCTTTTTTTGTTTTGTTTTTGTAATTAAATTAATAAATATATAATATAATAAATCAAAGATGGAGTTGGGATTTAGCCACCGTACTACATGCCGTAATTGCTGATGGTTCCCTTTTTTTTTTTTTTTTGGGTAATTAATGCTTATGGTACCATTTCATTCCAACCTAAGCCTAGACAATCCTTCTGCTTATATATTTCATTGACTCTAAAAAAAAAATTTGCTTATATATTTGACATATGCGCCCAAAAAAAAAAAAAAAAATTTGTTTGACAGGGTCCTTTAAAATGTGTTTGTATTCATTACTGTGTGGAAATTTCAAGAAACTCTAGAATTTGATAACTATTTATAAAAAAAAAGGCACAATTTTTTAACTAAAGGTTCTGCCTTTGTACTATCTAAAACCCTTAATGTAAATGTTGGGGGAAATTTTTTAAATCCCCTCAATGTCTATGTGTGAATTAAAATGAGTGACTACTAAGTAATAGTAATATTACTGAAACAAAAAAAAAATTCTAGTAAGCACCACATAAACACATACACAAAAGAATATCAAATTTTACGTGAAATACCCTCAACTGTAGAGGGAAAAATCACGGGACAACTCCAAAAAATATCTACTGTGAAATAGAAATTACAACTCTCAAGTTTGTGCTAAGCTTGAGTCCACAATAAATTGGATATGCAACTAAATACAATCTCACCACAAAATCAGTAGCCAAATCTTCCTCTGAATACTCCAACTCTCCCTGGTTGTAGCACTCAAAAACTCCAAGAGAACTCTACCAATTTATCTTCCTTGTGTGTGTAACTTGAGCAAAGAAAAATGTCATATTTTTCTTTTTCACTCTCTCACACTCTCACTGTGTATATCTCTATTTCTTTCTTCGAACTACACCTTAAATGGCTGAATATCTCTTTGTGTTTCCTGCTTACTCTGTGGAACTCACAATACTTCAGCTCTCTCTCAGTGTGTTTCTTCTCACCCTCTGGCCGAGTGGCCTTTGTTTGCTTCAGCCAAAAACCAACGTGTCCCACATGCCTCAAGTCATGTCTCATTTAATGAAGGCTGACTTTTCTACAAGCTTGCAAGAAAAGCTCATTTAGTGCTTTGATAAGGTGTGGGCTGGACCCATGGTGCTATGAAGCATCTATAAATATATAGTTTGACTCTTGGCAGGAAAAGCATTCCAAAGTTGACATGGGCAGTACTCTTTCAATTGTTTTGTGCGCTATTAAGGTGTGTAATTGGATACATCCTCTTTTTATATTGATTCCCCTAATTAAATCACACCTACATGAGGATCTAAAATAGTGACATACTAATATTGCAGGGGATCATTAGCTCAAAATTTATACATTATAAGAGGTTAGCATTGACATCTGCAACATTTTTCAGCTATAGCTAAATCTCATTCTTGCCGTTAACCTTCATCTTGACTATCTCAATTTGGTATGATCATGTTTCTCTCAAAATTAATTTTATTAAAGAAATCATTTTCATGGTGCTAAAACTTTGTTACTAAGTGTATTAATTCTATAAAAGAAGTCATTTTTATGGTGCTACAACTTTGTTCCTAGATGTGTAACATATAATCAAAAGTCACAAATAAATTAATTAACTAGAGCATTGTATAGTAACTAGCATATAATTTTATTTTAATTTGTTTGAAATCCACTTATGCGCTGGGGTTGGGATACTCAGTAGTTATTATAAGAGCTCTTATGATGCTTGGCATTGGCTTATTTACCTTGTAATTTTTTTTTAAAAATAACGGGTATGTTTGAATTGAAAATCTTGTGGTCCAAAATTTCCAAACTTTTTCATTCATTTTCACTTCTCATTGCTTAGTCATTTGATCATTTATTATTTTAATTTTTCTTTTAAAAAATGTTATATTTTTAACTTACTGTTGGGTTCTTGGAGCAACCATAGAGTTCTCTATCCTTTATTTTGTCCCAATTTTTCATTTGATGCTTGGATTTGTATTCAACTCAAAGCTATTGCTGGTATTCCTATTAAGCGGGCTAGTTTACAAGAAGTAGCAACCTTGTGAGGAAAGTTGGGTTATACTTGGTAAGTAGTTCAGTTCTATTACATCAATGAATTATCATTTATCTTTTTAATAATCTTGTTGGTTGTTTTAATTGTTACAACATGAAAAATTAATGTCTGTAAACTCTCTTGTTGATAATACTTGAATGATGAAAAATATAACTTACTAAATTCAATTGTTAGAGAACTTGTTTAACTCATCGACCCACTTCATCTCAAGTAAAAAAGGGTTTGTTGAAATTATGATAGGGACATGAAAATGGATAAAATAAAGTTGGATGCATAAAGAAAATGAAGAAGATAATAGTGATGAGGTATATCTGGAAAGTGAATGTATTATGGTTAATGCAACAATTCAACAAGAAAATGATGAAGACTCAACTTTGTTGCATAGAGATGATGTGACAACAATAAATTTGGGGGCCTTAATAGTTGTTGATGATATATATTTACAACTTGATGAAAGTATGTTCATCAATGATGACTTGTCTAAGGAGGAATGGGATACAAACTCCAACCATGAAGAAGAAATATATAGTGATGATGATGTTTTAAACTTAAATCAGGAAATAGATTTATCTAGCAATGATTAATCTATTGGAGATCTTTGGGATGAAGATTAAGTTAAGTTTTGAATCAAGTTAAGTTTTGTTAAATACATAAAGCTTTCATATCTTCTCAGCTATGGTATTTTTAAAAATTTTATTTGGATGTTAAAACTATTTTGTATGCATTTTTGTCATCTACTTTAGTTGACCTTTACATTGGTTTATTCTTTTTATTTCAGGTTAAAATGTAGCATGCCTTGGGCTACTGATGATGTTGAGGGGAGATATATTTCATTGCAAGTTTGGTTGTATATCTTCTTAAAGAATTTGTTATTATTTGATTAGTATTTGAGATGGTAGATTTGAATTTGAATTATGTATATGATATTGAACTTGGGTATTGTTTTTCCTTATTAGTAGTTACTGATTGAGCCAATATTGTTAAGGTTACACGAGTATTTGTGATTGAAAATTTCTGATGTGTAGGATTGTGGTTTATGGTTTATTATTATTTCTCATTAGGTACCCATGTAAATTTCAAAATGTAAATTTTAAAGAAAAAAAAATGTAAAATATTATTAGCAACGACATTGTCGTCAATAATATTTTATCATATCATTAGTGACGACAAACAATATCATCACTAATATGCAATTTTTAATGATGACATGTTTGTGGTCACTTATATATCGTTATCTATGACGACAGCAAGCATCATCGCTAGTAATGACATATTAGCGACAACAAAAATGTCGTCGTTAATAATAATTTAATAGCGACGACAAAAAAATTCGTCACTACTAATGAGCTAGTAGGGACGACATTTCATCTTGGGGTCTCGAGTTATTTATGACAACAATTGTCACTATTAGCAACGACTTTGTCGTTGTTAATAGTATTATATTTGCGATGACATTAATATCGTCACTAAAAACTTTTTTATTACTACTTTTGTTTAACGAAAATTAGCGACGACATTTTTTGTCGCCAATATAATTAGTGACGATATTTAAAACATTAATGACGGCACTAAAGTATTTGAATACTTAAAGTATTTGAACCTTAGATGTCTTTAGTGGAAACATCAGGAATTGCCAATTGAGCTAAAGGTTTTTGGTAGATAATTCAGTAGCTACAACAATGAGAGGAGATTTGAAATTATTTTCTTCCAATAAGAAACTATCTATATGTAGTTTTAGTCACAAACTTTTTTAATGAATCATTTAACTTATTTAAATAATACACATGGTTAGTTTTATAAAATTTCACATAACAGGCTGAGGGAGATATAGCTATAAACCAATTTGGAGCTCAATCTTGTCCATAAAAAGGAAAGAGTATTTGAATAGTAATTTTGTAAGTACATCTAAAAATTCACTACCATTTTTCCTTACACCAAGATCTAAGCACTAACGTTTGTTTTGTCTCTTTTTTTTTTTCTTCTTTTTTTCTTTTTTGTAAAATTTGAACTTTTTAGGGTTCAATATAATAAAAAATATAAGTTAACAAAAATAATTTTGTCATCAACCAAAAAAAAAATCTAATTAGTTAAAAATTGGCTGGAGTAGAGGAGAGTAGGGTAGAGTTGGACAAAAATCACAACAATTTTTAGCGAACTCTACCTTACTCTTCTTCCCTCTTCTTTCATCCAAAGGTTATTAGTGTTGGAGTGAATAAATGATTTTCTTTGCTTAGAGTACCGGATCAAAGTCAAGGCATGTATGAACATTTGAAAGTGCTCTCTTGACTTATATTTGCGGAAAAAATAGAAGGAGGTAGGGCCTGTGTTTGTGGTTGTAATTGTTGAATCAATTAGTGAAACTACGAAGATTTGATTAAATATCGATACCCTTGTTAGTGGCATTGTTGAAAACTAGGCACAATTGAAGAAAAACATAGATTGGGCATTGTTTCCCGACAGCAGAGAAAAATGTCAATCACAAATAGTCAAAGACTTAAAGATAGATTCAACAAGTATAGTCATTAGCTAGGCTGCCCATGCGAAACTTATTGATTTCTTGAAGTGACAAGAAGTCTCTTTGATTATGAACAATTAATTTTCAGAGGGAAGATACCGTCTTTGATTAAGTCAAGCAGCTATATCTTACTGAGCAATGATTAATGAAACTGACTTTTAACTAAGTCATGGTTACATACATGCTAGCTGCACGTTCAACGTTTGCCAACAATATATATATATATATATATATATATATATATATATATATATTTTAAGAGAATTTCAACCCATAACATCAAAGACTTTACTAACTGAATTAACTAGAACTCACTTTGCGAACAATATCTGATAATTATATTTAAAAGATAAGGTTCCATAGAAACTATTATATATCGTGGCTGTTTGAAGCATTTGAGGGCCTTAAGCGAAAACTAAATTATAGAATTTTATATTTTTAAATATAAATTAAAAAAAATGTTATTTAAACTCCATTTTTCTTATGTTATATGTTAAATTACTAATTAATAGGATTTAAAAAAAAAAGAAACTCTATATACACAAAAAAAAAAAAAAATTACAAAACTTTTCACACCTTTTGATAGGGGACATATTGATAATCGCAAGTAAAAATGCGATGTAAGTGGTAAACTTAGATGAAAACTAGTAAGAGTTTTTTAACTGAAAAATGTTATGAAATTTTTTATGTATTACTTTTTTTTTTTTTTAGAAGTGTTACATTCACAACATTTTTAAAACAAATAATTGGTATTAAGTTGTTACTGGTTTTAATTTGAACCCAGCACTGAAATTATTTTTTGTCCACCAATAACAGCTAATAACAATTTATCACTAAGGATTTATTGTGAGAGATATAGTGGACATAGTCTCTCTCTCTCTCTCTCTCTCATTTGATAAAAAATATAATTTTATTTATTGCACTGGCATTAAATATTGTACACCATTTTTAAAACCGAAATCATGAATTGAAGACAAGATTTTAGTTTTAAAAAATCTACAATTTATTTATCTATGGAAGGCAAAACAAGAATCCCAGCACATATATCGCACATGTTATTACAGTACTCTCAAATATCAATCGGTTAGTGGTCTAGAATTTTTTAAAAAATCATAGGAAATTTACATCTGTGAGTAATTAAAATTAGTTAAATTAACGGATTTTTTTTAGGATATTTTTTATCAAACAATTTTAGAAAATTTTTAATACCAATTTTATGAAAAATATAAAAAATTTGCCAAAATAATTAGTTTTTTTTTCCTTTCTTATAAAAAGTTTCTAAAAGTATTTTCTAAGCGAATGCCCTTATGACATCCATTAACAAAATCCAAGTAGGAATATTTTGATTTATTAAAAAATAAGGGTTTGGTTAACGGTTTGTTAATGGAAAATTTTAAGAAAGTTTTAATGCTATTTTATGAGAAATATAAAAAGTTGAAAACAAAAAATCATTTACATTTTCTTTTCCCATAAATAATTTCTAAAAATATTTCTTAAACTAATACTTTTATGGCTACCATTAACTTTTTCAAAATAAAAATACTTTGAACCAGAATGGTTAAAATTTCCCACATACATTAATTTTCTAAAAAAATAAAATTATACTATAAATGTGATGGTCCAGTCCCCGTAGCCTAAGACCTTGAGTTTTAAGTAGATGACCTGGTCTTGATGTTTTAGCCATGAAGTATCTGGACTTCTGGATCTAGCCATTCACAAAGGACGGGTGGATTCCACTTTCATAATTAACTTTTTATACGCTATGCTATATGAATAAAATTTGAATGCTTTATTAAACTTCGAAACTAGTTGTAAAAAGAATAGCTACTGTCCAGATTGATTACACTTTCAAGTTGCATGGGGTTTTTTATTTTTATTTTTAAAGTTGAATGAAGAAGGTTTTTGATGAAAGAGATGGAAATATTTCTCTCACAGTTACGCAAAAGAACCGACCCAGCTAGCATATGTACTTGGTACGTTATATTGTCTGAAGAAGGCGCATATGCATCATGCATAGTTCAAATTTCAAACTGATAAAGAGTCCAAAAAAAAATTTCAAACTGAGAAAGCTAAAAACAGCCAACAAATAAGAAATATATATATATATATATATATATAATCTGTAGTACATGAAGGCAATATAAGTAATAATCCAAGCACATTTATTTATCTCATGAAGTACGTAATTGAACGGTACAACATTTTATTCATACATATAAATTTGCTCTTAATCAGCACCCTTATTTTGCATACTTGGCTTTGTAGTCTTTCCAAAGCTGATCAACATTCTTCCCTAGTAGTTCAACAAAAAAATTAGCACTATAACCATTCCTCAATTTCTTATTCAATTCAGCCACGAACCCATTTCTAAGACTATTGCAATAGTCCAAAAATAGAGCCGTAACGTCATAGCCTTGATCCCATCTATCACCTTGCCCAGGCTTCACCCAGTGGCTAGGCGCATACCCTGCCTTCAATCTCACATAATCAGCAATTCCTTCAATCAATCCTCCTGGAGTACTTTGTCCGTTACCATTCCACTGCCATATGTGTGTACTTTCATGGTATAACACACCAGTGATTTCCGTTTTCACATTGCCAGAATAGCCATTGATGTACCTTGCACTAACATGGATCTCGTTGTTGCTAGTGTAAGCAACTCCATTCATGTCATCAACAAACAAGCTCACTTTGCCCACGTTCTTTCTGTCCGCGTCACTGTTTTGCTGGAACAGTCTCCATATGAAATTTGTGGCAGAAATCAAAGTTTGCTTACTGTATTCAGACCCAATTTTATTTTTGAATCGAACTCCACCAGGAGTGTTCCCAGCATTGTTGGTGACAACATATTCAACTGCATGGATTCCATGCATGGCTACAACTACGGTTACTAGGAAAGAGAGGAAAAGCATGTGGGGAGCCATAGTTGTCTTGTAATTTTTTTCTTCAATAGTTGGTTCTGCACAAGAAATGAGGTTGGCTCTACGATTTATATAGGGAAACTATGACTGGTGCTAGGGCATTTAGTCATGATAAAGGATAGTACACGGCGTGGTTTAAATAATTTATGGATGACAACTTGACTTTGATCAATTTATCCGACAAAAATTGTTGACTTTCATTTAGACAAGGCCTATCTGCCGACCTGAAATCCGAAAATTGCGGTTGTTTAAGCGTGCGTTGGCGTAGCTGATTTTCTGCGTGGGTTTGCGTTTGTATTTCACATGGTTGGTCTCATGGCACTATTTATGAACATGCTAAATGATAACAAATGTGTGGCATTGTTCTGTAATAAAAAATATTTTGTTATTATATTTTCAATAATAAATTTTCAGTTTTTAACAAATAAATGATATTCAAACACACCTTAAACCGTATAATATTTGTCTCTATTCTAAATATGGCCCTTAACTTTATCATTTAAAAAGAACCCAACTGAAGTTAATGGTAATTATACTGTACCTCTCATTTTTTTGGGGTAGCATACCCATTATAGTAGGCAATCTATTATACTAGGTTATCAAATTTTCATATTTAATAGTTTTATCTTTATATTGTACAGTTTCAATATCACATGTGACAGTTTTTTTGTCACATTTGGTGGTTCGCTTATTTTTTTCTTACATTTAATGGTTCTATCCTCACATTGTGCAATTCCAACATTACATTTGACAGTACTTTTATTAGATTTGGTGGATCCTTTTTTTTTCTCACATTTGATGGTTCTATTTTCACATTGTGCAGTTCCAATTTCATATATGACAATTCTTTTGTCATATTTGGTAGTTTCCTTATTTTTTTTTCTCACATTTGATGATTCCAACCACACATTATGCACTTCTAACATCATATATGACAGTTCTTTTGTCACATTTAGGGGTTTCTTTATTTTTTCTCACATTTGATGGTTCCATTCTCATATTGTGCAGGTTTAACATCACATTTGACAGTAGTTTTATCACATTTGGTGGTTCCCTTATTTCTTTCTCATATTTGACGCTTTCATCCTCACATTGTGCAGTTTCAATATTACATTTTTTATTTTACAGTTTTTTTGTCACATTTGAGGGTTTTTTTTTTTCTCTCACATTTGACGGTTTCATCCTCATATTGTATGGTTCTAACATCATATGTGACAATTTTTTTGGCACATTTTGTAGTTCTTTTTTTTTTTTTTTTTTTTTTTCTCACATTTGAATTCCATGCATGGCTACAACTACGGTTACTTGGAAAGAGAGGAAAAGCATGAGGTGAGCCATAGTTGTCTTGTAATTTTCTTTAACAGTTGGTTTTGCACAAGAAATAAGGTTGCCTCTACGATTTATATAGGGAAACTAAGACTGGTCCTAGGGCATTTAGTCATAATAGAGGATAGTACCCGGCGTGGTTTTTATAATTTATGGATGACAACATTGACTTTGACCAATTTTTCCGACAAAAAATATTGACTTTGATTTAGACCAGGCCTATCTGCCGACCTGAAATCCAAAAATTAATTCGGCTGTCTAAACCGTATACTACTTTTTGATAAGCAACATAGTTGTCTTGTAATTTTCTTTAACAGTTGGTTTTGCACAAGAAATAAGGTTGCCTCTACGATTTATATAGGAAAACTAAGACTGGTCTTAGGACATTTAGAGTCCGTTTAGATAGAACTTATTGCTGAAAATTGAAAACTGAAAACACTGTAACAAAATAATTTTTAAATGGATAAAAAACACTGTTCATGCCAAAGTTACTGTTCATTGGCCTAAAATCACTGTTCATGGCCAATGAACAGTAACCAATACATGTAAAAAAAAAAAAAAAAAAAAAAACTGGATGTGGACGCAGAAAAGTGCTATCCAAACGCCCTCTTAGTCATAATAGAGGATAGTACCCGTCTTGGTTTTTATAATTTATGGATGACAACATTGACTTTGACCAATTTTTCTGACAAAAAACATTGACTTTGATTTAGACCAGGCTTATCTGTCGACCTGAAATCCAAAAATTAATCCGGTTGTCTAAACCGCACAATACTTTTTGATAAGCAACCGCGAAATACTTGTCCTATGCATTCGGATATCGCTTATTTTGTTGAAAATTGAAAATTAAAAATAATAAAAAATAATTTTTCGGTTACTATTTATAAATGTAATTACTGTGCATTTGTCTTGATGCACTGTTCATGTCCCATGAACAATGCACCAAGCACTGAAGAAAAAAAAATAAAAAAACCAAAAATGCATCTATGTAAAAACGCAGACGCAAACCAAATGAAGCTTAAATATGGTCCTTAACCTTATCATTTAAAAAGAACCCAACTGAAGTTAAAAAAGTTAGCCTCTGTTTGGCAAGTGCTATTTGCGCGTCTACTAGCGGAAGCATTTTTTTTTATGTGAGTCTCATACACTGTTCACAGGAACCCACAAGTAAATTCATTGAGCAACTTTATCTTTAAAATTAGGTTTCACAGCACTATTCACACATTTAAAAATTATTTTACTACTGTATTTTTAATTTCAACAATAAGTAGTATTCAAACATTGCTTTAGAGCAAACATAATTTCACAGGTTGTGTGTATGGTTATATCTAACTAGTTTTGTGCAATAATAATTTGCCAAAAAGATATAAGTGTGTGTGTGGGGTCTATTCATTAAGTTGTAAAAGTCTGATGTAACATACTGATTTTGGAGGGTGTAAATAGATAGGTTTACATCACAACCTTATTGACTTTAAACTCAACAATTTCAACAATTTTTTTTTAAAGGAAATACTGAATATGTTATGTAATCTTTAGTGACTAACGTGACAATAAATACAATTAATAGATTATAAAAAGAAGATAAATGAATAATATTTGATTTGATTTGAATTTTTTTTTTTTTTTTTTTTTTTTTTTTGTTGTTGTTGTGATTGGTGACATACAAATCAGCTTGTGATGGTTATGTAATAAAATTTTTAATTTTCCTAACATTACTCTTTGAACTATGCCTAAACGCTAAACTATGCATAGTTCCAAAAATTTATATCTTTCCTAACATTGCATTCAAATTAAAGAAAAATGTTAAAAATATTACAAATTGATTGAATGATAGAGATATTAAAAATTTTAGTAAAAAATATTTAGAAACAGAAGATGATCTATCACTAATTTTTTTTAACCTTCGTTTATTTGATGGTTGAATGAAACCCGCCACTCACATTCATTATTGATAAAAGTTTGCTTACAACTAATGTAATAATAGATATAGTTAGTTGATTTTAAAAACGTAACAAATGAATATTAAATATTTTTATGATTGATAATCAAATTTGTAGTGTTATTGCCTTTACTCAATATTAAATGAAAAGGATGTCCAGTCGTTTTATTTAGAAAAGTTGGTTTTGAGATGCAAATTCTTCTTTATTTCCACCATCTTAATCATGGCATATAGGCAAGGATAAATAACTAGTCGTTTTTAATTGTCATTTGGCAGGTCTAGGATAATATCTTAGCTAAAATGAAATGACAAAAAGGTGGAAAAACTGAATATGCCTGAAAGCTCGGATTTGTGTTGAAAACACAATAGCTTCAAACCACAAATTAAAAGATTATTGCTCAGTTGATTTTACTTTAACTTAAACTAAGTGCAGAATAGAGTAAATGCGAGCGAACAAATAACAAAACTACTCTAAGTCATATTCATCCAATCACAGTAGTAAAATAAAAGCTAAAAGAGTAGGGAAGAGAAATGCAAATACAAGATGACACGCCAATGTGTTATCAAAGAGGAAACCGAAGAATTCGGCAAAAAACCTCTCCACCGCCTTCTAAGCAGTAAATCGATCCGCTAGACAATAAGTTGAGATACACAAATACCAAGAGATCCTCCAAGCCTAATCTATCCAGTGCACCTAAGCCCTCCAAGCTCCTACTTCAACAAGGATTCTTGGAACTATGCCTTGTTTAGCTTTCCAGATCCCGCAATGCGCCCGATTGCATCCACCAAAACTTGGCTTCTTCCAATACTTCTCAGTAACACCAAAACCTCACTTGACACTTAGAATATGTGTGGTAAGTGTTTGGGCTATCAACCTCTCAAGGATATGGATATGGAGAGGTAGAAGTATGAGGAAAACCACAAAGGATAGTGTAGATGATTTTGGGTAGACAATCTCTAACTCTCAAGTGTATTTGCTAGAGTTTTCTCTCTGAAAAGCACTCTTTGCAATATGTGGGTAATGTGGGTATATATAGTATGGGTGAAGACATGGTGAAGCTAATAAGCCAAAATAGCAAAGCAGAATGTTTCGTGGATATCTTGTGGGAAGGCCCTACCCACAAGCTACTTGCAAAAACTAGTTGTCACCAAATTGTCACAACTCTTCACATTCCAGTTATATGCTCTTCACGTGGCTTACTTCGCAGGAAGTTTACTCGCGAGATACTCGCGAAAACCACTCCTTCTTCAATGCAAGTTTGAGTCTTCACACTCTCTCTTGCACACAACCCATACAAAGAAATCCCACATAAAACATAGGATAAACATGATTAAACAAAATTACAATTAAATTTGGCACGGAATTAAAGCCAATATAAAATAGTTGTAAATAACAACTTTACAATTTCTCACTTTGGCTATTCTGTGACAAAACCTCTAAAATAGACTCTGGACTTAGACGTGAGTTTGGGAACAGTGGCAAAACTCACTCACACCTAATCTAGAAGCTGTGAAGCACTTGCACGTATACACTTGTATACTGAAACACTCGCACACAAACAAAACTTTCATTAAGCTTATGACAATTTGAATACAAGGTACGCATTGGAATAAGTAAAGTACAATCAAGGTAATAAGCAAGATATGAGCTATGAAGCATAACTTGATCATACAGAAATAGTCATTAAAGAATGACTACAATGATCTTTTAACAAGTAAAAGATCATCCGAACACACAATGCAATTAAGAGCAATACAATAATCAATTGCATGTCCAAACACAACCAATGCAAAACGCCAAAGTATTTGCATTAAGGATACAAGATCCAACAAGGGCACAAGTGTGAAGTACTAAAGATAATGTATGCATTAATTTAAAAGTACTTTAAAATGCTACAAAAGCAAAGATACATAAAACAAAGTACTAAATATAAACTGAAGTTTTATACTAGAGTACTTTAAAGCTTTAAAAGAAAGCAATGTAAATAACTAAGAGAACAAAATATTGTGCTTTTGATCTTGATTTCCAATGCTCCCCCTTCAATCTGGCTCTTTCTCCCCCTATTATTACACTCCCCCTATCATGGACCATCTCCCCCTTTTTTTCATGGAATAGCTAGTCTTCATCTTCCTCTAACTTTCTTTGAATTTGATCCAATTGAGTTTGGAGAGATGTGAACTTCGTGTTGAAACGAATGTGTTGGGAGTGCATGATAGATGCAAGTCCAGATAGCTTAATACTGATGTCTTGGATAGACGACATGATGTTGTCTAACTTCTCATCATAGGAATGAGAGCTAGAGCTTGAACTAGCATGAGGAGCATGACTTTCTTGCTTGGTCCCCTTCCAGGTGTGACTAATGCTAGCATTAAGAGTGCGGATGTTGATTGGATTTGGCTATGAGTATGGTCTTTCATCTTCCAACAGATGAATGACTTTGAGCCTCAAAATTTTTAAGATAAAGCAACTGAAGGGAAGGCAGTTCCTTAAGGCAGTCCTCTCAGTTGTTTTGCTCAAGATGTGGAATATATGATAGCAAATGTCAATATTTTCATCATTTACCAAGTCATGAAGAAATAAGGCCCGGCCGAGATTCATGTAACCGGTGCTTGAGAGATGATAGAGATTGTGGAACATAATTGTTGTGAGTAGCCTTAATTCGGGTGATAGTAATGCAACACTCATCGCTTTTCCATTGGCAGAGAATTCCAAGTTCTCTCTTAGAGTTTCCCGAAGTAAATCTTGCTCGGGATCTAAGTCATCATACACTGGTGGCTATGGAAACATAAGCCAGTTGATACGCAGTATGTCAGCAAGATAGGTGGGTGTCACTGTGAAGCTCTTTCCTTAAACCCAACATTTCAGCTCATCTCCCTTGGAAATGGCATTCGCATAGAATTCCTTCACCATATTCTTGTACGGTTCATCAAAGCTTGATAGAAGAAAATTTCAATCCTTGGTGGCAAACCATTTTGGAATGCTCGTATCGAGAAGATTTTCTTGCTCAGCTACCCTTACAACCAACAAAGGGGCATCATTGAAATATTTCTCATAGACTTGAAATGCAGTGTATGATCTAAACTTGTCAACATCATATAAACCTATTGATGAACGCGTCCTTCTTGGCTTCAGGGTAAAGCTATCAAGATCAATCACGGGTTCTTTCCCTTTGCTATTGCCCCCTTTCACAGTTGATTTCTTGAAGGGAGACATATGCAAAAACAGAGACAAACCACAGAGAAACAAGTGCAACAACACAAACACAAGAACACAAACTTGATTAGTGCCAAGTTAGTCCATAAAACAACTACAAAGTTCTAAAATGAACATAAACAAAGTCACAAGGTCATGTCATGAATGCTAACACATGTAATATCAATTGTCTAGCATGTGTGATATGCAAAACATGACAAATGAACAAGAATGTGCATCAAGCGTGCATGTGGTGTGCATAAGTGATGCATGATCAAGGCATGAGGAAACACATATGGGTCAAAGTGTGTAAAACACACAACCAATGATCAAAACATGATAAACATGTATATTCATGGTAATCCCCAAAGTTTGGTACTCATCAGAGTCCAAAACAACACCAAAATGTCATTTAGGCATTTTATCAAACACTTGGTATGCACCATACTACAAAGATGTAAATAATGCATGAACATGTATGAATCTTGCCTAAATACAAGTTAAAATTCCACAAGGGGCCAAAATAACCACAAACAAAACAAATGGGACATAGCCCAATCAAGAAATCGAAAAAAATTTCACAAAATAGAAGTTTCCTAACCCTTTTTCAAAAATATCCCAACACATGCAAAATCTAAAAACCAAGGCATAATCTAATGAAATAGAGAGAAAAGATTGAATGAACATACCTTAGAGATGATTTGAAGATGATTTCTCTTGAAATTTAGTTGGGTTTTTGAGGAAAAATTGGTTTTGGGTTGAGAGGGGCTCGAGGGAGGCAAAGGGTGTGTGTTTGAAAAACTATCATGTTCACCTCTTTAAAAACTAGAACACAAGTTTTTCGCGGGATATCTTCTTGCGAAGTTACTCGCAAAAAATGCCACTGAAGCATAAATTTTTTCTCTGGAAAAGCTTAGCCACGAGATAGTCGCGAAAGTTTTTGTCTAAATTTCACATATTTTCATTTTTTGCCTATCTCATTTTCGCAGAAAGAGCTTAATCGCGAGCTTCTTGCGAAAATGCATCTAAAGGAGTTTTTGATGAAAACATAGAAAATTCATTATGAACAAAAACTCAAAATACAAAAGCATAAAAACACTTTCAAAAACATATAAAATGCTCAAAAATCTTTTTTGGGTTTGATTGACAAGCAATTGAGTATACACATCACATTTGAACATGTACAATCATACAAATGAAATAAGCATTCATTGAACAATAGACTTGTGTGTTGTATGTGTGTGTATCAAATGTGGAATAGTCCTTAGTCTAGAGTGAAGCTTCAATGGTCAATTCAATCAAGTCATACACAACTAGTGCTATTAAATTTGAGAAATGCTATATACATAATATTTTCATAACACTTTCACAACCAATTCTAAGTGACAAGTTGTTATGGATTATTATTGGTGGAGCAAAAAAGTAATTTCTATGATAATTTTAATTTAGAAATGTTGTGAAAATGTTATAAAAATGTTGTAAACATAGCAATTCTCATTAAATTTAGTTATATTTTCAAGAGTCTTGTAACACAATAACATTACTAGTTCTCTATGAGGAAAACAAAAGCTTTACCGTAAAATTAACCTAAAAATTATAGAACATCTTAATCTAAAATACTCTATTTTTTCATATATAATCTAGCAATCTTCAACAGATTTCTTTTTAGTGTTGTTCCTAATCACCTCTATATAAATAAGAAATTAAGCCAAATAAAAAACAACAATTTCAAAATCTTTAATTTAACATATATGGATAAAAAAGTTAATACAATTCTCTAAGTTTTGTACCTTAATTTTTTTTAATTAAATTTAAACTCATAATTTTATCGATTAATGTTATTCAATTTTCTTATCTTTCTCAAAGAAAACTAATTCTAATATAGTAATTGAAGAATTAAGGTACAATACTAAAAAAAAAACTATATATAAATTATTTTATTTTATTTTATTTATCAACCAGAAAAGAGCACCTTACAAGCTTGTTGACTGAGACTAGCTATAGAATATACGTTGTTAAGCACAAACTTAGGCACAAAAGGGAACCTAAAGACTAGCCCTTGTTGTTTTAAGGATAAGATATCTGCATACATAGTTTTTTCTTGTCAACTTGGGTTACAATTCATGTTGAAAAGCTGGACTAGTCTCTTACTGCTACTCAAAACCAAAATCTGGTTGAAACCATGTATTTTAGCTTGTACTGTTGCCTCCACTAGAGCTTCTAGCAATGCTCCATAGGCTGATCCTGCTGCACTGCTGGTACACCCTTTGAAAACAGTGGCCCCCTGGATATTCTGGGCCTTATAAGAGTATGCACTTCTTTGAACTCTTTTCTTCCGAACTCCAGCTATCTTAATGATGAGATTCCACTTTCCACCCAACCTTTGATCTATAAAATGCTGTTCAGCATCTCCCTTGTTAGCAGCCTTGCATTTATCAAAAACATCTTGATACTTGTAAAATAGATGTTGTGAAGTTAAAATGACATTCATAGGGTTAGGTTGTATGCCCTTGTGTACAACTTTGCTCCTATGATTCCATATAGACCAGAGAGTGGTGAAAAGAAGTTACAGATATCTTATATTGTCCTCTTCTGTTGGAACATATGTGGTTCAATTGTTAAAAACATATGTCATTATTTTATATAATTGGCTAATCCTTTGATAAAACTTACTTTACTTGTAATTGGTTAGATTTAGGATGTTTATGATACTTCAAGAAACAATATTTTAACATCAAGTGTTGAAACCATGCAAGTCTATCCAAGAAATAAGCTGAGAAGTGCTCTTCATTAAAGCTCGACAGCTGCATCTATTGAGTTTTAAGAAGCTGTTCTAGCCCCGTGGCTCGACAGCACCTCAACACCTCTAGCTATCGAGATTAAGGAAAAATAGTTTTTCAGTACTATTTTGATTATGATCCGTGGACATGTCTTTGGGCCTTCTTTTCCCATAACCCTAGACATATAAAAAGATTATTTTTAGGGCCGTCAAAGTATGTTCAAGTAATTTGTGACCGAAGACAAAGTTTGCCCTAGTTCATCTCTTTATGAAGAAGCTGTTGTGTCTTTGCACCATAGGGTTTTGTAACCAAGCATCTTCTCGTTTTTCGTTGTGCGGATGAACTGAAGAACTTTGCAGCCAACATCTTTCTCAAGTTGGTGATTGAAGTAGAGTACTGGGATCCGCGCAATTGGTTAGTCACGTACTAGGAGCTATGCATTGAAAATGAGAGATTGTTACTACAGAACAAGTCCAATTGGGTATTAGGGTAAGGGTTCAACTGTAGGTTGGTATAAAGTATTGAGATTCCTTTACTTGTAACCGTTTTTTGTGATAATAGTGGATTCTCAGGAGTGGTGACCTCAAAATCACCCGGTGGGGTTTTCTTGGGATTTTGAGTTTTGAAAATTTTTGGGGATTTTTTCAAAATTGTTTAGTTTTTGTGAAAATTTGGGCTGGGTTTTTGCCTAAATGAGTTTCAAATTTCATACATTGCATCTCATAAGCATTATAATTATATCATCATGCATTTAGATGCGTGCAATTTGATTGTGTGCTGGTAGGATTGGATTGGGCGGAGTTGATGATGTCTTTTATATGGCATATCACATGTTCATGCATTTTTTATGCACATGTTCTTTCCTTTCAATATACTTGCTATATTTGAATTGTGTTGGAACTTTTTTGAGTGTTTCTTTCTTCCCCCTCTCTCTCTTGTTTACACTAGTGCGTCAATGGCACCAAAAACGTAAGTTTGCTCCTGTCTAGAACCCTCTGCGTTCTAGGGCCTCTTTGTCTTCTGATCCTACTCCCTGCTCTTTTCGGTTTCGTGATGAGAAAGCCCAAAAGGACATCTCAAAGAACTTCTAAAAAAGGTGTTCATTCGGAACGCCAAGTTGTCTTGTCGGATTTTGTCGACACTAACCTTCCCAATGTCATTCACAGATAGGAATGGGAGTCACTGTGTGACATCCCGGTCACATGTCCTTCCATGCTAATATAGGAGTTTTACTCCAACATGCATGGAACTGATCTTTCAGTACCTCTCTTTTATATTCGCGTTCGAGGTACGCGCATTGTTGTCACACCGAAGTTGGTATCCGATATGCTTCGTGTTCCGAGAGTTGCGCATCCTGAATACCCCGGTTGCAAGCGTTTACGGATTGTGTCCAAAGACAAGATGATCTCTACTTTCTGTGAGCATCCAGCTGATTGGGGTGAGCATCAGTTTACATTATGTCAACCTTCTGTGAGCATCCAGATGATCTCACTACAACTCCATTACAGAGTCTCGTTCTCGTTTTCTGTTGTCTCTTCTTGAGGATCTTTCCATAGAATTTCCTTCACATTTTTATCATTTCTATTATAGATGTCTATAGGGATACGGTTATCCATGATAAGCTTATATTTTCTTCTATTATCACGCAGATCTTACACCATTTCTCTATTTCTTTTCCCTCATCCGACCACTTCTCCTTTGTGTGCCATTGACTACGCTACTGTTAAACGGAGCGAGGCATAGTTTCATGGGAGGTGGTCTGGTTCGATAGCTCCTCCCACTCTTTCGGCTCCTTCTACCTTTGCTCCCTCTTCTTCAGCGGGAGGTGTGACTTTGAATGCGATCATGGCGCAGCTTTAGAACATGGATGATCATCTTGATACACTTTCTACAGAGTTGTATCAGGTGAACACCCATGTTGGCCACATTGCTAGATGGCAAGCTCGCCATGGTGGTTTTATGGAGTCTCCCTGTCCTCCTCCCGAGGCATCCGAGACACCTGATGATGGTTCCAGAAATGATGATGATGAGGATGGAGATGCTAGCTCTTCCAGTTCTAATGAGATGTCTACTTGACATTCTTACCCTTTCTCACTCGTGACAAAAAGGGGGAGTAGTTTTGGATATGAGAGTAGTCACTCTTAGGGGGAGGGTTAGGAGATTTTTGTTAGGGGGAGAGTTTGTTTTTTGAGGGATGTAGTAAGGATTACATGTATTTTTTTTTTCTTTTCTTTCTTGTTAGAGATACATTGTTCTTGTACCTAGGTCTTGTGACCATTTTTACATACATGATGTTTCTCAAGTGGTATATATATATATGATGGTGTATGTTTTATTCACCTATCTCTATATGTGTTGTTTATTTTTTCTCTTTATACACATGACTCTTCTATTTGCATGCAATCTTTTATTTATGCTTCACACAAAGATGCCTTGATGTGTTTTATTTAAAGTGTTTCAGAAATACAAGTTGTTAAAGTCTATTTGTCATGAACTCTCTTCTTGCAAAGTTATTCAAGAGTTTATGTTAGGATAGATTTTATTGTATTCAACAAGTGAGTATGAATTGAGTGATTTATAACTTCTCTCATATGTTCATTTGTTTGTTGTGGTTTTGTCATAGATTGCCAAAGGGGGAGTTTGTTATGACATATGTGGTTCAATTGTTAAGAACATATGTCATTATTTTATGTAATTGGCTAATCCTTTGATAAAATGCACTTTACTTGTAATTGGGTAGATCTAGGATGTTTTTGATACTTCAAGAAACAAGGTTTCAAGATCAAGTGTTAAAGCCATGCAAGTCTGTCCAAGCAACAAGCTGAGAAGTGCTCTTCATTAAAGCTCGACAGTTGTCTCGACAGCTGCATCTATCGAGCTTTAAGAAGCTGTTCTAGCCACGTGGCTCGACAGTTGTTCGACAACACCTCAACACCTCTAGCTATCGAGATTAAGGAAAAACAGTTTTTCAGTACTGTTTTGATTATGATTCGTGGACATGTTTTTGGGCCTTCTTTTCTCATAACCCTAGACATATAAAAAGATTATTTTAAGGGCCGTCAAAGTAAGCACAAGTTGCACAAGCATTGAGCAAAGTTTGTTTAAGCAATTTGTGATCGGAGACAAAGTTTGCCCTAGTTCATCTCTTTGTGAAGAAGCTGCTGTGTCTTTACACCATAGGGTTTTGTAACCAAGCATCTTCTCGTTCTTCATTGTAAGGATGAATTAAACAACTTTGCAGCCAACATCTTTCTCAAGTTGGTGATTGAAGTCGCGTACTGGGATCTGCGCAATTGGTTAGTCACATACTAGGAGCTGTGCATTGAAAATGAGAGATTGTCACTATAGAACAAGTCCAATTGGGTATTAGGGTAAGGGTTCAACTGTAGGTTAGTATAAGGTACTAGGATTCCTTTACTTGTAACCACTTATTGTGATAATAGTAGATTCTAGAGAGTAGTGACCTTAAATTACCCTGTGGGCTTTTTGCCTTGGAGGTTTTCTCCATTCGTAAACAAATCACTATGTCAATTTATTTTCTACTGCACTTTTGTTTATTGGTGATTTGTTTGTGTTACCATGCATTTGCATGTTAATTTGATTAATTAATAAACTTGGCTAATTAATCAACTTAATCCATCACAAAGGGTCAATACGTTTGGCCTATCATCTTCCATCTGTTTGTGTCTAAAGATTGTACTGCTAACCCACTGTTGGACTAATATAGGGCCTAGATCAGAGGTATGGATGGCTAAAGGGGAGCCATACCAACAGGCTCTAGCAAAAGGGCAGTGGAGAAACAGGTGGGTGGAGGATTCTTCATCTGTATCACAAAAGGGGCAAAGGCAAGTAGTTGCAATTCCTCTATATTTTTAGAGTAAGAAAAGTTGGTAGACTGTCATGCAATAGTTTCCAAACAAAGTTACAAGTTTTCAAAATTACTTTAACCTTCTAAATGAGGTTCCACTCAGCATTGGGTGGGCTATAGGACATGTGGGTGGCTGGGGATGTTTGGTTAGCATCTTTCAAGAGTACCTTGTATGCTTTATGAACTTTGTGTTCCCCTAAATTGGAAAATTTCTACATGAGCTTATCTGAGACTACTCCTGTTTTGGAAATAGGGATGCTTAAAATATCAGAACACATAGGGTAAATGAAGATAGTTTTAACCAAATCAAGTTTCCAAGAACAAGAATTATGGTCAATCTGGTCTACTAGAGTGCTTGTTGTGAGATTGGGGTTTTGCAAATTCTGGGTTAGATACCAAGCATGGTGGTTCAAAGGGATGCTGAAACCATTACCAACCCACCATCTACCCTCTTTGAGCTTATTGTTGTCATGTTTGATAATATTCCTCCAAACCAAGCCTGATGGGGTTTGGGAGTGTAATCATGAATGGAAGTCCTAGTAAAATATTTAGCTTTGAAGGTTTTGGCAACTAGAGATTGGGGTTTATGATGGATCCTTCAAAATTGCTTGGCAAGCATAGCTTGGTTCATTAAACTAAATTTCTTAAGACCAAGACCCCCTTCACTATTAGGATGATAGATTTTGTCCCAATTGATTAGGTGCAATTTTCTAACCCCCTCATGACCTCACCAAAAAGCTCTAGTAATAGCATCCATTTTGCTGCAAATATTACTAGGTACCCTAAAACAAGAGAAGGTGTACAAAGGCATAGACTAGAGGACAGAATTAATCAAGGTGGTTCTACCAACTTGTGAAAGTAACTTCACTTTCCATCCTTGAAGTTTAGAGTTAAGTTTGTCCACTAGAAAATGGAAGTCAAAAAATCTTTTACCCCTCGGCTTAAAGTTTAAACCTAGGTATTTACTAGGATTTTGGACTAGGTTCACCTGCAACGATAAGGCAATGGCCTCTTGGTCCACTCTTTGCATGTTTGGGGAACAGTTTAGATCAAACTTGGATAGGTTAACACTCTGTCCTGATAAGGAGAAGTACCAATAAATCACTCTTTGAGTATTACCCAGTGATTTGTTATCCTTTCTGAAGAACAACAGAGAGTCATTAGCAAACAATAGATGGGTAAATGAGCAACCATTTCTCCCTACTTTAATCCCCTATATTTCATTTTGGTGCTTAGCTTGCAGTAGGGATAGGGACAAAATATTTGCACACATGAGGAATAGATAGGGTGATAAGGGATCTCCTTGTCTTAGCCCTTTATTAGGTTTGAAGGATTAAGTTAGGTTTTCTACATTTTTTTAGTTTGAACTAAATGTCCATTAAAGTGATGGACATAGTAGTGCAGTACTGTTCACAATATGTTATCTAAGAAAGCTGACTAGTGGCCTTATGCTCTCACATGGAAATATGAGGTTTCAAGCAAGAAATTGTCCTTCCAACCATCTTGGTTAGGACTAATAACTAGTCGTTTTCAGTTGGCATGTGGCAAGTGTAGGCTAATCGAAGAATTAAACATCGTTGTGGGGGGCAACCCCATAAGCTAATGTGTTTGGCTTACCTTCAATACTTTTTTTAACTGGAGGTGTCCTTTTATTTTAAATACACAATAATAAGTGATAGTGAGTTTTAATCTCCACCTTCTATTCAGTTAGTAGATGATGTGACAGTTTCTCATTAAAATAAAAGAAAATTTCAGTTAAAAAAGTACTAGATGTAAACCAAACCCTAAGCCAATTAGGCAATTAGCCAATTACCAACATCATAATCTAAAACCAGATCATAAAATAAAAACTTGGCATTCGTCAGAGAAAACATGCCTGACTTAGCTGACTTGTATAGTTGAGGACAAAATGCTGAACGTAAAAAACAAACAAACAGGACACAGGTTCCTAGTCCAGATCAACGAATTGAATATATTTGAGTGCTATTAAATTTAGACAAGTCAATGCCAACTTTCTCTGGCCAAAGAAAAACCACCTTTAGAGCAAACTTTCAATTTTTATTTTTATTGTTTTGACACCAAAAGAAAGATACAAGAAGTTTACACATTAGTTACAAACATTATGCCTTGATCTAGGCCATTCCAAAAACCAAAAATTTGAACCAGTCAATGCGATCTGCATCTTAGTGATAACTAGAGGAACAAGATTAATTCATAGTGCTTGAGTCTATCTATTAACCCATGAATGTCTTAATTTATAAATTGTTAGAGATATATTAGCTCAATGTAATATGCCCAAGCTCAATCTTATCTTGTGTATAAACCAAGTCTCCTAATTGTACTATAAGTTTATTAACCATAGTTAATGTATTATTAGTTTAAGGTTTATTACATTGAGCTAATATATTTCTAGCTAACATATCTCTAATATAAGCAATTGCATCCCGGCTTGTGACTTTTTTCTGACCCAATAAGCCTACTTCTTTGCTTGTCAGCATAATGAGCACACCTGGAAGTTGCGTCGTTTGAATTTGTTTAATAGCCTTGTTGATAGCAAGCATAACAACAGTAGTTTTGTTGCAAACCGGCCAACTGAAACAACCGTTTAGAATTGGACTTCCTCTTCTGTCTTTGCATTGAAAGCAGCTTCCTCTCCATCTTCCTTTTGTCTTTGTAGCTTCAACAATTATGAGAGTCTGCGTGCATATAGGAGTAGAGAGACTCTTGGTTGACTTAATTGCTATTCTTTGTTACGATCTCTTGTTTCACATTCTGCCATGCAATATATTAAGCTGGAGTTGAACAAATAGGATGCGTTGTGTAGAATTGTAAAGGGATTGGGTTGTATGTGATCAACACAAATTTTGTTTCTATCCAAATTCATAAAGTATTAATTAGATGTGCTAGATTAATTATATCTTCTAATGACAGATTGTGTCTTTATAATCTAATCCCAAATCCAATCCTTTAGAGATGGAACTTCTCATATAATTAATATAATATTCATTCGTCCTAGTTTGTTTGTCCTGTTTTAAAAATCTAACTTTTTAAGGAAACATCATTTATTATTTTGCCTGCTGTATAAAAATGTATAACTTTCCAAAACTACTATTAAATAAATTTATCAAAAATGGTTTTGAAAATAAAGTAGAGGCATACTATAGAAACATTATTAAATTAATGGATTTTAATTTTAGAAGCAGGATAATATTTTGTGATATTTCATAATAGAATAGAGGACAAACAAATTGAGGCAAAGGAGAACCATGCTGGCTGAAAATGTAATTGACTAAAAATTAGTTGAAATAGATTTCTGACCAACTCTACTCTACTTTTTCCCTATCCAAATTGGCTATGAAAGAGCCATTGGAATCGATAAATTAATGTCTTTGCTTTGAGAACTGGATTAAAAGACAATGCATGTATGAACATTTAAAACTAGTATTTTTTTTTAAAAAAAAGTTCTCTCATGATTGATAATTGTAAAAAAAGTAAAAGGTGGTAGGGCCTGTGTTTGTGGTTTTAATTGTTGAATCAATAAGTGAAATAAATGAAGATTTGATTAAATATCGAAACCCTTGTTAATTAGTGGCATTGTTGAAAACTTGGCACAATTGAAGAATCCCATAGATTGAGCAATGTTTCCTGACAGCAGGAAAAGTGTCAATAACACGTAGTCAAAGACTTATAGATAGATTCAGCAAGTATAGTCATTAGGCTCCCCATATGAGACTTTGTTGTTTTCTTGAAGTGACAGGAAGTCGCTTTGATTATGGATAATATATTTTAAGAGGGCAGATAACGTCTTTGATTAAGTCAAGCAGTTAGCTTACTGAGCAATAATTAATGAAATTGACTTTAATTAAGTCATGGTCGTAGACGTCCTACAAACAAGTACATGTGTCAATAAAATAAAAAGACACATAAGCTTGGTTCAGGTGCAACATGACCCATTTTAAAAGAAGAGCTGTTAATCCTAACGTTAATAGTCTCTCTCGTCTAAACCACACAACCTCTCTCTCTCTCATCTTTCTCTAAATGTTTGGATACATGTTAAAAACACAAGAGTTATTTAGACTTCAAAATAAAAATTATGGCTTGGTTGATTTTACTCTAACTTAAACTAAGTGCGGAATAGAGTAAATGCGAGCGAATAAACAATGCAACTATTCTAAGTCATATTCATTAAAACACACCAGTAAAATGAAAGTTAAAAGAGTAGGGAAGATAGATGCAAACACAAGATAACATTCAGATGTGTTATCGAAGAGGAAACCGAAGAACTTGGCAAAAAACCTCTCTATCGCCCTCCAAGCTGTAATCAATCCACTAGAGAATAAAATTGGAGTACACGAATAACAAAAGACCCTCCAAGCCTAGTCTACCAAATGTACTTGAGCCTTTCAAGCTCCTACTACCAACGAACTTCACGGAGTCATATCTTCTCTAGCTTTTCGGATCCCTCAATACGCCTGATTGGATCCACCAAGCCTCACCGACTTCTTTTAGCAAATCTCCAAAACTTCCCAAGTTCCAAAACACTCTACACTCTGAAAAAGGCGTGGGTTGTGTTTGGGTACAAATCTCCTCTTAAGGTATGACAATTGGAGAGTGAAGGAGAAGGGGCTACAATGATTTTTCACTAAGGATGGGTAGCTTTCTCTTTAAAAGATGGGTGTGTGTGTTGTAGAAAACCTATTTAGGGTTTTTTCTCTTTGAATGGTCTCCTTACACATTTGTGGGTAATGAAGGTGGTAAGAAAGTCACACTTAAAAAACCTCTAGGCAGAGAGTTTCGTGGGTATCTCGCGGGAAGGCCTTTCACACGAGACACTCGTAAAATTGGCAGCCTAGCATGACTCTTCAGCTTCCCTACATATGCTTCTCACATGCCCTTTTCGCAAGATACTTTTCTCGCGAGTTACTCGCAAGTGCGAAAATGCACTGATTCTTCATTTCAAGCTTGATTCTTCACCAACTTAATACTAAACCCAATACAATAAAATCTCACAAAAATACAATGAAACAAATTTATGTAATTACAACACTTTTTGTCATGGAATAAAGCCAATATAAAAATAGTTGTAAATCACAACTTTACATCCTCCACCTTTGTTTTTCTCAGAACCTTAAACCGGCAAGAGAATCCAGCCACCCACTACACACGGCCAGCCTCCATCCGGCCACCCACTGCACATGGCTAGCCTCTCTCTTTCTATTCAAACCCGCCTCTCTCATCTCTCTTTCTCTTTGATCCCCCTTCCTAAATCGACAAGAGAATCTGACCACCCAATGCACACGCCATTCCTCCGCCGATTCTACCTCATCCCCTCTCTCACTCCATTAACAGCCTTCTCTCTCTTTGCCATTCCCATCCCCCACCCATCTCTTCACTGCCAAGGACCACCGATCCTACCACCCATCATTTCAAGGCTCTGATTTTTTCCAGGTTTGTTACAAAATCCCTCTGTATTTGGAATTATTTTGGTACGCTTTGTGTGATATATTTGGATGATTTAATTCTAGTTTTTTCTTTATGTGATAATTAGATTTATTATTTTTAATTTTTTAAAAATGACCATTTTGGCTAGCTCTTCTTGATTAATCATGTACAAATGAGAATCGCTTAATATGTGATCAAAGATAGAAGATCCGTATTGAAATTTGATACATGGTGTCTCCTATTCCTATGTGGCATTTGTCCCTCTTACTAGATTTTAAATAGTTAGTTTGTTGAACTCACACTGATGGCACGAATGTGTTATTTGTTATTATAGACTCTAGTATTTCACTACTCATGTCATGTTTAGAGCATGATGGCCTCTCCATCATGAATAATTTCTAAATTCAAGCTCTTGATGCTAACATCCATCCGTTTCTTCTTGGACAGAGATATAACCACTTCATTCCCAAGTTTTGTTTTCCACTTGCAAGTTAATGACACCTGAGTTTCTAGCTGACATCAAGTTGATAGTATTTAGCTGGAAGAGCTTGGTTTGACCATTTTAGCTTTTGCCCAAATAGGTCTGAGCTATTTGTTTGTTGGTTGGTCTCAGTTTTTGTTTGCTTCACTGGAAATCAAGAGGAAAGGAATTCTCTGGCATTTCATCATACTTGTGGTCAAATTGAGTTTGTGCTACTAGCACTTTGAGCAGTTGCCTCACTAGGTAAAAAAATTTGTAAAGTATACCATGGCTTGCAGATGAGGTGAAACTAAAAGCAGAAGCGCAGAAAATTGATTGGAAATTGTAGCCTTGGCTTCCCTCATTTTTTGTTATTATTATTTTTTTTTTGTAGGTTTGTATAACTATCTTCTTTAGTAAAAAGTGCTATAAAGTGGCTTTTTTCCCCTTTTGCGTAACCAGTGGCACTCAGTTGGTGGTTTGTGTACAAGTGCATTGTACCATTTTTGCATTGATGTTTTTCAGCAGATTATCTTGGGTGATGTAATGAATGGAAGTGTTACTAATCGTGTATTTTTCAAGTTATGTTGTGTTATTATTGTGAGGCAAATGAGCCTTTTCAAACAAAGAGCTACAGAATATTGAAAATTGTAGTTGAACTTTTTATTTTTTAGTGATGAGGTACGGTATTTTATTAAGAAGATAGACTTCTTGTTGCACACAAAAAATGGACACAAATAAGCAAAAAAAATTATGTAAAAGAAATTTTTTAAGACCACAGACACAGGACCTATAGTACACAAGTTCTAATCATCAATGTTAACATTTTGTCAAGTGCTTACAACGGAACATCAGAATTGAAGAACCTAGAAGCTTTGCTAATAGAATTTTATAGAGCATTTTCAAAATGTCATGATAAAGTTTGATCATGAAGAAAAAATTATATGATACGGATTGCAATCCTTTCTACAAGAAGGTGAATTTGGTGGTCTAATTACATATTTGACAAAGAAAGCCAAAGAAAAGGAAAGCCAACCAATTCCATATCTAAGTATAAACTTCTTGAATCTTGAAAGAGAGCCAAATAAAAGGAAGAGCTCAGCAAATCTATTGCTAAATTTATACTTCCTGAATTTAAATTTCCATCACTCTATTGCATTAATCTAAAGCTGCCTTGTTCAAATATGCAAATACATAGACACAAAAATATAAAAATTTAGCAATAGATTTGTTGAAATATACATTAGCTCACAAAAATATTTCTAGGAAAATATACATCTAAATCCCCCTCCAACCATGGACTGCTAACAAACCAAACATCTTCAACATAAAAAATCAGCATCAAGAACCAAAAGTCTACAAAGTTCTTTACTTTCTTCTTTGTGATTTTATCCAATCAAGACTCTCTTACACTATTTGCATCCTGTGCTGCATCTCTGGATCAAGTTCAATGCAATTTAGTGCAATATGAAATGCTGCAACAACTTGCTTCTTTGCATACACTTCAGGCAGCAGTTCTACGTTTATAGCCTTGTTGCTATGAACATATTTTCAGGTGCTAAACTCATGGGATTCATAACTATGACCCGGATATAGAAACTTGTCATCCGCAAAGGCAAAACCATTCAATCTTCTTCCTAAAATAACATATGCAACTAAATTAAGGAAAAGGTTACAAGGAAAAATGAGTCTAAATAATATAGTATATATGTAGAAGTGTAAAAAAAATACCAAAAGCATGGAAACCATCCTGATCTCCCAAGATGGCATTGCTTTGCCCAGAAACTAAAAAATTCCTACGTGAACTTTGTTTTGACCCCTTGTAGGGAACTTCCAAACCTCGTGGCTTCAAAAAGAAAGCAAACATGGGTAGCTTTTCAATTGGTGCAGCCTTCTCCTGGCATCCATTAAGGATGTTGGTATCGTTTTTGTTCAAAACAAGCTCCCACTCCTTCACTTGTTGTTAGTACCTTTCCCACAACGGTGGCTGAATAAAGCACAATAAAATGAGCCTTGAGATATATTTAAATATATATACAAACGAACAAGCAGATTAAATATACACAAGCAAAACATTTATCAAAATATATATATAAAAATACACACACACACAAGCATAATAAACAAGAGTTGCATGAATTTCATGTCCCAAAAAAAGGAACTAACAAAAGCAGATGCCCCCCCCCCCCCCCCCCACCCCAAATTGACAATACAGCACTTAATTTTGTAAAATCTAAACATAATTTATATATGTGAAAACCAGACCTACAAGGCAACATATTGATAAGAAATAAAAAGTGAGTTAAATTATTTCTTTTTCATATTGCACATCAATTCAAATCCAGAAAATATATTCCTTCCATCAGTAGATGTCCAAATCAAATTCCTCTCTTATTTTTCCAGAAAACTTCACTCTCATCTTACATAACACGTGCCCCTCAGTTCCCAAGGGTGTTTAAAAACTCCGAACAATATTACTTCATATCATTTTAACTCCAAAGGTTTCCCTTCTTTGTTTACTGCTGATCTTAGTGGTAATTTAGCTTTTACGATTTTTATTCTCAAACTTGTAATAGTGGCTTTGTTTACAAATAATCTAAAATTAGTATTAGCGTCTTTGTAAAAAGTAAATAAAATTAAGAATGCTTCAGCAGAAGCTAAATCCTTTAATAACTCAAGTGCACTCTCTACATAGGAGATTACATCCACTAAAGTAGCTTACATCATAGTGCTGAACATAATATCAAGAACAATAGACAAGTGATTCAGAAGATACCTGAAGATGTTGGATTAAAAGGCATTCCCTTCCTCTCCCTTTTTTTCCACCAATGCTCATAAATGGTTTTGATTAGATCCATGGGGCCAACTCCATCCATAAGGTCTTCTATTTCTTCAAATGCAAACTAATCACACTGTTGAGTATATGTAGCATTCTCAAACATGTCCGTTGTCCTTTCAAACATCTCCTCAGAGATCTTTCCCATGCCACAATGGTTAATTTCAGAGGAGCTTGGATTGCTCAAAACCCACTCCAAAAAATATAAATAAATAAAATTACAAAACAAAAATTACAAATATATCACAGCAAATGGTAATTTTGGGAAAATTACAAACAAGAAATCTAATTATCGTAGCAAGAAAAACCTAGAATTAAATCATCCAAATATATCACACAAAACAAACCAAAATAATATCAAATACAGAGGGATCTAGTAAGAAACATAGAAAAAATCGGAGTCTTGAAAAGATTGGGTGGTAGAATCGGTGGTCCTTGGCGGCGAAAAGGTGGGTGGGGATGGGAAAGGCAAAGCATGTGGCAGTGGTTGGAGTTTCTAAGAAGAACAACGAATGAGGATGAGAGAGGTGTTGATGGGGTTTTAAAGAGAGAGAGTATTTTCTTCCCGTCAGTACGTGGCTGTGATGCTTTTGTCGATCTGAGGTTGTTGAGAAAAATAGAGGTGGAGGATGATGAGAGAGAGGAGAGAGGCCGTCTGGCTAACGTTGTTAACGTTAGGGTTAATAGCTCTTCTCTTGCACATGACCCCAAGATTAAGTGTCTTTTTATTTTATTGACACATGTCCCTGTTTGTAGGAATTGCTGCAAAATTGTTTGGAGGAAATCCCTGTCTATTATCTTATGTGCTATTTCTTAGGTGCTCTTAAAATTTAGTTATATAGTTTTTTTCTCATTAGACGGAAGTATAATTTTAGTTAAGTAACCATATGACTGAATCTTAAGAAAGAAACCTAAAAAATAGCACCTAATTATTGTACTTAAGTTTTGTTCTAAAAATATTTAAACCTTTTTAGTAATGGATAAAAATTGATATGTAGATACTAATACATACATATTTGAACTAAAATTGTGAGTTGTGTTAGGACATACGTGATACATTTGTTAAGATCATATGTCATTCTTTTATGTAATTGGCTAATCCTTTGACAAAACGAATTCTACTTGTATTTGGGTAGATCTAGGATGTTTTAATACGTCAAGAAATAAAGTTTTAAGATTAAGTGTTAAAGCCATGCAAGTCTGTCCAAGAAACAAGTTGAAGAAGTGCCTATTATTAAAGCTTGACAGCTGGCTCAACAGCTACAATTATCGAGCTTTAAGAAGCTGTTTCAGCCTCGATGCTCAACAGCTGCTCGATAGCATCTCGACACCTCTATCTATCGAGGTTTAAGAGAAACAGTTTTTCAGATTTGTTTTGATTTCAATCCATGGATATGTTTTTAAGCCTTCTTTTCTCAAAACCCTAGACATATAAAAGGATTATTTTAAGGGCCGTCAAAGTAGACACAAGTTGCATAAGCATTGAGCAAAGTCTGTTCAAGCAATTTGTGACTGGAGACAAAGTTTTCCCTAGCTCATCTCTTTGTGAAGAAGCTACTGTGTCTTTGCACCATAGGGTTTTGTAACCAAGCATCTTCTTGTTCTTCATTGTAAGGATGAACTCAAGAACTTTCCAGCCAACATCTTTCTCAAGATGGTGATTGAAGTCGCATACTGGGATCCGCGTAATTGGTTAGTCATGTATTTGGAGCCGCGCATTGAAAAGGAGAGATTGTTATTACAGGAACAAGTCCAATTGAGTATTAGTGCAAGGGTTCAACTGTAGGTTGGTATAAGGTACTGAGATTCCTTTACTTGTAACCAGTTGTTGTGATAATAGTAGATTTCCAGGAGTGGTGACCTTAAAATCACCAGGTAGGGATTTTGCCTTGGAAGTTTTCCCCATTCGTAAACAAATCACTGTGTCAATTTATTTTCCGTTGCACTTTAGTTTATTGGTGATTTGTTTGTGCTACCACGCGTTTGCATGTTAATTTGATTAATTAATAAACTTGGCTAATTAATCAACTTAATCCATCACAAGGGATCAATACGTTTTTGGCCTATCAAGTTGAAAAAACTATTTCAGTTTTTGAAATCATGTCTTCAACTCAAGATTTCAGTTTAAAAAAAAAAAAAAAAAAAAAAAACCTACCATTTATTTATTTATGAATAGCAGAACAAGAATCCCAACTCATATATCGCACATGTTATTACAGTACTCTCAAATCTTAGTAAATTAGGTGATCTATAATATTTTTTTAAAATCATAGGAAATTTATAATTGTAAGTAATTAAAAAAAGTCCAGTTAACAGATGTTATTAAATCATTTTAGAAAAAATTTAATACCACTTTTATGAAAAATATAAAGAGTTGTCATTAAAATCAGTTGTTGTTTTTCCTTTCTTATAAAAAATGTCTAAAATTATTTCCTAAACGAATGCCCTTAAAACATCCATATATTAACAAAATCCAATTTGGAACACTGAGTCATAAAAAATTAAATAAAGAAAAGAGATTGAGTTAACGGATGCTCTTAAGGAATTTGCTAAAAGAATGACCTTATGGGCTTCCTTTAACTTTTCCACAAAAAGAAATATATATATATATATATATATATATATATATATATATATATATATATGGGCTTCCTTTACCTTTTCCACAAAAAGAAATATATATATATATATATATATAGATATATTGTGAAGCTAGAATCCTTGAAATTTCCTACGCAACATTAATTTTCTTGTGAAATGAATTCTAAAGTAGTTATAAATGTGATGGTCCAGTCTTCATGGTCTAACCAAGGAAGTCAATACCGTACCGAAAGTTGTACCGGTTTGGCCTACGGTACGATATATTTCGGGTACCGGTCAATACCGGTGTACCGTTTCGGGTTTACCACTATTTTTTACTATTTTATATAATATACAAAATTATATTTCTAATAACTCAATATATCACTTTGACAACTTTATATATATATATATATATATATATATATATATATATATATATTTTGGAGTTATCATCATTAATATAAAAGTGAGAAGCCAAAAAAAAAAAAAACTATTAAATAATCAAAGACCCACCCACTCAATAAATGCCAACCTATCATCTGATGCTTTGAAAATATCAAAAGGCTATGAAGTCTTTTCTTGGGAAGACCGGCAGAGAGGTTTGAAAAAAGAAAAGTTTCAAAAAACAAAAAGAAAACCGAGAAAGAGAGAGAGAATGAGACGCCAAAGAAAGAGAGAGGAGAAGAAGAAAAAGAAGAAGAAGAAGATGAAGATGAAGGAGCAGCAACAGCTAAATCAATCCACAACCCCTACTTGAGGTCAAGAATGTGGAGATCATCACCGCCTCGCTGGTGGAAGGTGAGAGTGACAAAAAAACATCATTCTTTTTCCGGTTCAGTATGCATTTACCGGCCGGAATCTGAAATTTCCTCCCGGTATGGCCGGTATATTTTCCGGTACGAAACAACTTTGTTTCTGTACCGGCCAAGGTGCCGGAACAGTAAATACCGGCCGTATCAGCTAGTACAATACGAAACAGACTTCCCTAGGCCTAACACTGAGTTTTAAGTACATGATCTGGTTATAAACTATTGTTTATTTGAATAAACAATAGTTTTTTCCACCCTTTGGTGCTATAGCAAACACTTAGAGATAGTAGTTTACTGTTCATAGAATGCAATTTTTTTTAAATATACCAACATCATCGTAAAATGCTTTTTAGAATTTGAGGTGCTTTTCAACAATTTTAGCACCATCATTGTGAGTGCTCTATCTGGACTTCTAGATCAAGTCGTACACAACGGACGGATGCATGGGTTCCACTTTTATTACTTTATTATATATATAGTAGGCTATATGCTATAAAAATTGGAATGCTGTATTAAACTATGAAACTGGTTGCAAACAGATTAACTACTGCCTAGATTGATAACAATTTCAAGTTGCATAAGAGATTTCGATTTTTTTTTTTAATATTATTTATAAAGTCGTATGGAGAAGGTAGCATATTTGCTTGGTAAACATTCCAAAGAAAATTGCAATAAACCTTTTCGTATAAAGTTTCTCCATATAAGACTATTGCATATATGCTTGGAAACCTTTAATTTTTCATAAAAGTACTACAACTAACAAAAGAGATTAGAAAGGAGGGGAACTAAAACCATCTCATTCAAGAATCCCAAGGCAAAAATCAATGATGAAAGAGATGGAAAATTTCCACTCACAGTTACACAAAAGAACCCACATAGCTTGCATATGTACTTCAGTACATGGTTATATTGTCTTAAGAAGCTGCATGCATCATGCATAGTTCAAATTTCAAACTGATAAAGCTATAAACAACCAACAAAAAAAAAAATGGTAGAATATGAAGGCAATATACGTAATAATCCAAGCACGTTTAGAGTACGTTTGGTTCACTGAATGCTGTTTATATTAAGAATAGTAATATTTATTATTACTAGGAATAGAAGACAATGTAATGGAATAACTATTACTATTCATAAGTTTCGTTTTTACATATGAAAAGCTTGTAAAATATGATGTATAAGAAAACTTTATATATTTAAAAATATATTAAAATTTTAAAACTTATTATATGCACTAAGAAATTGCTATTGCAACCATTTTAAAAAGGAATAGTTATTCTTTAATTTCAATTTAAAGAATAATTATTCCAATATAATAATTAATCCATGTAATAAAGATATAACAAAATGATCGAATTGTTATTACACATGAATAATTATTCCATTACATGAACTATTACAGCATACCAAATGTGTCCTTATTTATTTTGTGAAGTATGTGTAATTGCATGGTACGCCTATAAATTAGCTCCTAATCAGTACCCTTATTTTCCTTGGCTTTGTAGTCTTTCCAAAGCTGATCAAAAGACTTCCCGAGCAGTTCAACAAAAAAATTAACACTATAACCAGTCCTCATTTTCTTATTCAATTCAGCCACGAACCCATTTCTAAGACTATTGCAATAGTCCAAAAATAGAGCAGTAACATCATAGCTTTGATCTCATTTATCACCTTGCCTAGGCTTCACCCAGTGACTAGGTGCCTATCCTGCCTTCAACGTCACATAATCAGCAATTCCTTCAATCAATCCACCTAAAACACTTTGTCCGTTACCACCCCATTGCCATATGTGTGTGCTTTCATGGACTAACACTCATGTGATTTTGGTTTTCACGTCGCCAGAATAGCCATTGATTTACCTTGCACTAACATGGATCTCATTGGCGATAGCATATGCTGCTCCATCTATATCATCAGTGAACAAGCACATTTTGGTCACGTTCTTTCTTTCCGCATCACAATTTTCCTGGAAGAGCCTCCATATGAAATTTGTGGCAGCAGACAATACTAGCTTACTATAATCAGACCCAATCTAATAGTTGAAACGAACTCCACCAGGAGTTTTCCAAGTGGCGTTGGTGACAACATATTCAACTGCATGGATGCCTTGCATGGCTACGAGTAGGGTTACTAGGAAAGAGAGGCAAAGCATTTGGTGAGCCATAGTTGTCTTGTAATTTTCTTTTTTATTAATTGGTTCTACACATGAAATGAGGTTGTGCTCTGTGATTTATATAGGGATTTAAACTTGTTAACAACTTGCACGGTGATCCTCTCAGAACTTATAAAGTATGGCTGGTGCACGGGCATTTAGCCATGATATAGAGAGGCTAGACACAGCGTGCACTAAAAAAGAAACTCGCAAAAAACCAAAAAAAGTCATTGCAGACACAAATGGTCTATCGTTTTTTTGTGATGTTATAGCGTCGTTGCTATAGGTCTATTGTGACTTATTAAAAATGTCGCCATATATACTCTATAACGGCATTTAAAAATATTTAGTGACATTTGTGAGAGATCGGGTTTGACTAGGGTGCTCTCAAAAAAGGGTTTAGACATCGGCACCTTCCCTTTTCAAGATTATATGTGGAGTTGCCACTTATTTTTTATAAAAAATAAGAAAAAATAAAATACACAATTCATATGTCTTAAAATACCTCAAATTTCATTAATAGATTATACAAATACAATTTAGTAGAATATCTTTACAAGGCTTTGGTCCTAGATACAATCTATGTAAAAAAATACAAAGCTTTGGCCCTAGATACAATCTACTCCCAAAAAAAAAAAAAAGGTATTAGTTCTACCAACCTAAAATTCTAAGGTTTAAGGGTCAGATTACAGGATGGGAAGGTGTGAGGCACCCACCCTACCCAAACAAAGTTTGATCTTCTAGACTTCAAATGACCATTAAATACCCATATTCAAAGTATAAAATAATATGCAACAAATGCCATGTCAAATCCTAGACCTAGAATGAAACTAATATTTTAGAACCTTAGATTTGCCATTTTATTTTATGTAAAAAAGTTTAGATTTGAGTTTTTTTTTTTTGAAAGAAAGAGAATGAATTTTGAATCCTTTAAGTGTAAGAGAAAAACTAATTTTTATTTTGAGAACATCAATTTTTATGAAAAATGCAGATCAGATTTTAAAAATAAAATGTAGATCAGATTTTATAAGCAAAATACAGATTAGATTTTATAAATAAAATGCCGATAAAATTTTATAAATAAAATACAAATTTGGTTTTACTTTGAAAATGAAAAAGAAAAAAAGAGAGAAAAGTGCAGATCTAACTTTAATTTTGAAAACATGAAAAAATTGCAGATTTAATTTTATTTTAATAAAAACTAAAACAAATTGCAGATCTAAAATCTCAAGGAAAGATTCAACCCTAGATCTAGGCATGTTCATCAATTACTCATGTGACTTTTTCAAAAGCAAGAAATAGAGTATGCAATAACATATGACCAACATGGTTATCTAAACACAAGAAGCAACATCATGTTCATGGAAAAGGAAGCACTGATGAGAACATGTTTTGGAAATTAAATTAAAATCATTTTATGGAAAGTAAAGTTAGAATCATACCTGCATGTATGTATTCCACAAGCAAAGAACTATCCTAGAGATAAAAGAGAATGAATTTCTAAGGATTCAAGTGAAGTCTCTTAACAGAAAAGAAGTTCCTAAAGCAAAGCTCCCAAAACTTCTTTAACGTAAGGGGAGAGAGAAGTCAGAAAAAATGTCCTGATTTCTAATTTTAGTTCCCTATTGATAGAGGTTTGGTGCTTAAAAAATAAGCTGGATTGGATCAAATACATATTAAGTTGAATTCTTATCCCCAAAAATTCAAAATAAATGCGTTTTAGCTTGATCCGAACGTTTCTAGGCCGGGCCTCGAAGTTGTGCCAATCGGCACTTGCCATGTGCCGATCGGCATTCCTAGAGTGCTGATTGGCCCTCTCAAGTGCCAAGTGCAATTCCCAATTTTGATTCAATTTGGACTCTTTTTTAGGGATTTTCTGAGTCAGGAATTGCACCTAGACATATTTTTAACTCGTATTCTAAAATAAATCTCTTTTATTTTGATAATTAGGTCATTAAAACAATAATTATCTTATAGATAATATTCTAAAAGGACTTGATTATCAACAATTCCCTTGCTAACTAATTATCCATTTTATTCCTATGCAACCAAGCTTATTTTTGATAAAAACCGAAAACCAATCACACAATTATTTAATTAATTTTTAATTTATTAACCAATCAGAATTAATTTTAATTATTCACTCATGATTGGCTTGACCCCCGTACAATGCATGCAAACCGTGAAAACTTGATCTTGCGATATCTTTCAATCCGACGGTCCGATTTGGGAATCGAGCATACCATCGTGACCATTAGAATCGCAAGATCATTTTAATGATATGCAATGAGTGATTTAATGCATGAAATGCAATTGTGATTTTTGGGTATTTGAAATGGTCATTTTAGTCATCTTCCAAAACTAAATTATGGGTGCAAAATCGAGTATCTACAAAATGTCCCTCATTGACAGAGCTTGAAAAGTGCGTGTCAATGTAAAAAAAAAGACACTAGTTTTAGCAACCATGATTTAATCGAGGTTGGTTTTTCAAAGATTTCCTAGCCCTAGAGCCTAGAACCTTAGGACATAAAACTAGTTTCTTTATGCTTTACAAAAAATGAGAAATATGGACATCTAATCTACTTGATAATTGATGAACCTAGATAGAATCTTGAATGCCGATGTGGTAATCAAGAATTGTATTTGCTTGATCTCGAAGCTGACTAAGATTTATATCCGACTCAATCTAAAAATTGGAGGCGACTAAGAACTATATCCAACTCAATCTCAAAATGTAGAGGCAACTGAGAACTATATCTGGTTCAATCTGAAGATCTAGAGATGACTAAGAACTATATCTGGTTCAATCTGAAGATCTGGAGGCAATTGATTTGAAGATCTAGAGGTGACTGAGAACTATATCCGATTCAATCTGAAGATCTAGAAGCAACTGAGAGCTATATCCGGCTTAATCTGAAGGTCTGAAGGCAACTAAGAATTATATCCGACTCAATTTGAAGATCTAGAGGTGACTGAGAACTATATCCGGCTTAATCTAAAGATCTGGAGGTGACTAAGAACTATATCCGGCTCAATTTGAAGATCTGGATGCGAATGAGAACTATATCCAGCTCAATCTGAAGATTTAGAGACGATTGAGAACTATATCTGGCTCAATCGTAAGGTTTGGAGGCGACTAAGAACTATATCCGACTCGGTCTGGAAATCTGAAGGCGAATGAGAACTGTATTCGCTCAACTTTGAAGTCTGGAATTTCTCTGCAATAGACAAAAATTCATATTATATCTTAATGATTGAGAACCAGATTTACTTAATAGATTTATCTTTTTTGAAGATTGTGTTCAGGAGATTTACCCCTTTTTTTTGAAAATTTGTTCATGGATATTTGTCCTTTGAAGATTTATTCAAGAGATTTTTCCTTTTGAAGATGTGTTCATAGAGATTTATCCATTTCAGATTGAGGTGTAAGAGATTTATCCTTTTTTTTAAGATTTGTTCGTAGAGATTTTACCTTTGAAGATTAGCTAAGGATTTTTTTCTCTTTTTAACATGTGTTCATAGAGATTTATCCATTGAAGATTGAAGTGTAGGAGATTTATCCATTTTCGAAGTTTTGTTCATGGAGATTTTTCCTTTGAAGATTTGTTCAGGAGATTTTTTTCTATGAAGATGTGCTTATAGAGATTTATTCATTGACGATTGAGGTGTAGGAGATTTATCCCTTTTGAAGATTTGTTCATGGAGATTTGTCCTTTGAGGATTTATTCAGGAGAATTTTTTTCTTTTATGAAGATGTTTTCATGGAGATTTATACATTCAAAATTTAAGGGTAGGAGATTTATCCTTTCGAAGGTTTCTTAAGGGGATTTTTCCTTTTAAAGATTTAGGAGATTTTATCCTTTGAAAATTTGCTAGAAGATTTGTCCTTTTGAAAATTTGATTTTAGGAGATTTTTCCTTTTTTGAAAAATGTTTTGGGAGATTTATCCTTTTAAAAATTTAGGAGACTTATCCTTTGAAATTTTTTTAGGAGATTTTTCCTTTTAAAAATTTAATTTTAGGAGATTTTTCATTTTCAAAAAATGTTAGGAGATTTGTCTGTTTGAAAATTTGATTTTAGGAGATTTATCCTTTTGAAACGTTTTTTTGGAGATTTGTCCTTTTAAAAATATAGGAGATTTATACCTTGAAAATTTGTTAGGAGAATTGTCCTTTTGGAAATTCGTTTAAGAGATTTATCCTTTGAAAAGGTTGTTAGGAGATTTTTCCTTCAAAAATTTTATTTTAGGAGATTTTTCCTTTATGAAAAATGTCTTAGGAGATTTATCCCTTTGAAATTTTGTTAGGAGATTTGTCCTTTGAAAGTTGAAGTTCAGGAGATTTTTCCTCTTTCAATTTCTTGCAAAAAAACAAGAGTTGATTTTTAGTCAGTTAATTTGTATAACTCATGAACTACCACTCTTTGATCTTTACATTTGATATGTATGGACTTATTCTTGTAAAAGCTTGATTCAGAAAAGTTTAGAGTTTACCTGATGAAGCTTTGTGGTGTAAAGGTTTGAATTTACCTGATAGGTTTTGACATGGGTGATCTTACTTGAATGAGGCATAGCCGAATGCCCCTAGTCTACAAATTGAAGCATGATTTTGAAAACCTTGACTTTTGAGGAAAATATGATTTTTTTTTTTTTAAATGGATGAGGCATGGCCGAATGCTCCTAGTTTAGAAATGGATGCATGAATTTTGGAAATCTTGATTTTTTTTGAAAAGATGATGATGGTGGTCTTTTTTTTTTTTTTTTTGAAAATGAATGAGGGATGGCCGAATGCCCCTAGTTTGCAAATTGAAGCATGACTCTTGAAAATCTTGATATTTTTTTTAAAATGTGGTTTAAAAAAAAATGGATGAGGCATAGCCAAGTGCACCTAGTTCAACAATCAATGTGAATTTTGAAAAATCTTATTGTGTAGGGACCTTTAATAAAGAAAAATTTTAGTAAAATAAGATCAAAATCACAAAACTGGGCAAAACAAAGACTGCTGGAATGGTGGGCCAATAGGCACTGTTGGAGTGCCAATTGGCACATCTTGAGCCTTGTCCAGTTGTAGCGTTTTCAGCCTTTTTTCTAGGACATAATATAGCATCTAAACTGAAGATTGATGGTGAATGTTGAGTAGATGAAAGATCCATGTCCACCTCTTGCAAAAGATTCTTTCCATGAACTTGTTAGTAATCAGTTATTATAAAAATGTTTTGGGCCAATGCCCCTAGTTTAGGCATGTTTGCACAAAAAATTGATAATATGCTTGCACAGAAAAATTGATGACATGTTTGATGCAAAACAGATGCTTTTATCTTAAAATTCACCCAAAAAAATGTCTTGATTTTGAGTCTTTGAATTTTTTTTTTTTTGAGTGATTGTAACTGAGCCTTTAAAAAGGCTACCTACGTACCTTTTTCATAGATAATCAGGTCCAAACGTAGTTCGAAGAAAGTTCTTTGAAAAATGAACCTTTTTTTTTAAATTTTGAAATGAATTTTATTTTTTTTGGTAACTGGGACCAAGCCTTTGAAAAGGCTACTTACATACTTCTCTTATAGAGGATCAGGTCCAAATATAGTTTGAAAAAAGTTTTGAAAAATGATTTTTTTTTTTTTTGAAATTTTGAATTAAAGATTTTTTTTTTTTTTTTGGTAACTAGGGCCAGGCCTTGAAAGGGCTGCCAACATACCTCTCTCATAGAGGATCAAGTCCAAACATAGTTCGAAAAAAAAGTTTTTGAAAAATGAATATTTTTTTTTAAATGAGTCTCTTTTTTTTTTTTTTTTTTTTTAAAAGAAATTTAGTTAGAATGAGATTTTTTTGAAATTTTATCTTTTTTAAATGAACAAAAGGTGATCTTTTGAACAACCTCTTTGACCAATTATAATGCTCAATTGTTAACTTGATCTCATTGGCTAGGAAGGATTTGAAATCCTTAAAAACATGTAATCAAATTTGTTTCTTCATTTTGAAAATTTTCAGATTATATCCCTAAAGACAATCAAAGAAATGAAATGTGAGGACTCTTGGAAATCACATATGTTGGGAACAAGCAAGAAAGGGAAAAATCCCATGTTTGAAGATTTGAAACTTTTTGAGGATTTGGAAATTTTGTTCTCTTGAGAGTCAATTTTTGTTTGAGGTAAACAAGGGGGAATATTCCAAGCTTAGAGAACTCTTTTTTTTTTTTTTTCAAGTCACTTGACAATTTGAGAAATTTTTCCTTTTAAAGACATCAAACACATATTCATTAAAAAAACATGCAATGAACAATAAAAACATATCAATTAAGAGAAAGAAATATAAACACAAGAAAGAAATAAAATACCTACTTGCATGAATGTACCCTTCATTGGAAAAATACTTTAGAAATCAAAGAAATTTTCACTTTTTTGAGATCTAAAATATTTTACTTACAAAAAAGAAGTTCTTAAAGCCTAGGCTTCCAAAACGTCTTTATCGTGAAGTGAGCAAAGAAGTCAGAAAAAGAAGGGCCCCTGATTTCTGATGTTTTTCCTCTATTTATAAAGGTTGTATGTTTGAAAAATAAGATGAATAAGATCATATATGAATTGAACGCGTTGTTATCCCCAAAAATTCAAAAAGGACAAATTTTATTTTAATTAGAAGGTTCCCGGGACGGGCCTCAAATTTGTGCCAATCGGCGCTTTCCATGTGCCAATCGACACTCCAAGAGTGCCGACTGGCCCTCTTGGATGTTGGACCCCTCTTCGAATTTTGGTTCGATTTGGACTCTTTTTTGAGGATTTTTGAGTCTAGAATTGCACCTAGACATGGTTTTTAATTCATATTCTAAAATTAATACTTTTTATCTTGATAATCAGGTCTTTAAAGTAATAATTATCTAATAGATAAATATTCTACAAAGACTTAATTATCAACAAATTCTTTGCTATCTGATTATCCATTTTATTCTCATGCAAGCCCGCTTATTTTTGACAAAAACCAACAGCCAATCACAAAATTATTTAATTAATTTTAATTATTTAACCAATCAGAATTCATTTAAGTTAATCACATATGATTGGTTCCACCCAAACAAAATGCATGCAAACCGTGGAAACTTGATCATGTGATATCTTTCAATACAACAGTCCGATTTGGGAATTGGGCATACCGTCACGACCGTTAGAATCTCAAGATTATTTTTATGATATGCAATGAATGAATTAATGCAAATAATGCAACTCTAATTTTTGGGTATATGAATGGTCATTCTAGCCATCATCCAATATTAAATTATGAGTGCAAAATCGAGTGTCTACAATAACAAATCTACAATTATAAATCATATCAAGTTTATCCATATCTTCATTCACAAAAATGAATTAAGTCTTGAAGCTCTCAAGAAATAAGAAAACCCATGGAAATAGGATTACACATAAACTTAAGGGTTTAAGACACAACAACTTCATAACCACTTAATTTCATAAAAAATTCAAGTAAGATTACACATAACCTTAAATATAATAAACAAACCATACAAGTCTATCCATTTCTTCATTCACACAAATGGACTAAGTCTTGAAACTCTTAAGAAATAAGCAAAAACCATGGAAATAGGATTACACATAAACTTAGGGTTTTAAAACACAACAACTTCATAACCACATAGTTTTATAAACATACAAATAAGGTTCCCCATAAGTCTTTCTAGATGAGGCTTCCTTGTGAAAAGTCCAACATCGATAACCCCGACAAATCTCATTTGATACTAGATAAATTCGTATAACATCTATAATGACTTACAAGGATAAATTTCCAAATTTCAAAAAATGACTTACAAGTCACAACAAGGTCCTATATATAACTCAACAATATCTATCCAAGTATAACTCAATAATATATATCCAAATATAATACAAAAATATCTATTCAAATTTTCAAAAATCAATAAACACTCCCAACACCAATTGAAACTGCTTTATAATACCATGCAAGCCACTTGCTTGCTCCAACTTAACAATCCACCCCAACATAATTATTAACATCATAATATAGAATATTTAAGAATGCTTACAAGTATAGAAAAAAAAAAGTAATCAACAAATATAATTCAACAATATCCATCCAAAAATTCAAAAAATAATAAACACTCCTAATATGAATGTAAACCGTCTTATAACACCATGCAAGCCACCCACTTGCTCCAACTCAACAACTCACCACAAAACCAATTATCAATGTCACAAAAATAGAATGCTTACAAGATTTTTTTTTTTAAAAGTAATCAACAAACAAAACTAAACAATAGCCATCCAAATTTTCAAAATTTAATAAACACTCCCAATATAAATTGAAATCATCTTATAACACCATGCAAGCCACCTACTTGCTCCAACACAACAATCCACCCCAACACAATTATCATAATCACATGTACAAGGTATAATAAGTATTTAAGCAGATATTGCTTACTATGCTCAAGCCAAGCACACACCTTTTCAAAAAAAATCCAAAATTATCACAATAAATGGGTGTTTAACCTACAAAATAAAAAGTCTAATTTATAAGAATGTTATCAATGCACATACTAGCTATTTCACTATTATTAGCAAGATCATATACTAATCTTCTATTCTCTTTTAATACTTACTCAAAATAAATATTCAAAATATAAGAAATTAGTAAATATAGTTTACAATATACATCACCTGAGCAAGTGTTAGAGTCAAAGTATCCACTACAAACCACTCATCATCGTCATCATCCAATCCTGACAAAACCGACAATAAAGAACTTAAAATAATTAAATTGAGCAAATGCCTCTAAATTCAAATAAAAACTCATTACAAATCACTAAATATAATAAACTCATATTCACAAATGTCTCAAAACTGATATCACTTCACCAAATTCAAACCCAAATTTCACAAAAATCAAAACTAAAAATTAAATTAAAAACTTACATGTTACACCACAAAATCCAAACCCAAATTTTACAAAAATCAAAACTGAAAATTAAATAAAGAACCTAAATGTCAAGTATCCAAATCCAAACCCAAATTTAACTATAGTAAATAAATAAATAACTTACATGTTACCCCAAGCAAAAATCGGATGGAGGAAATAGGAAGGAGATGAAGGTAGCGCTAGCGACTGTGGCAAGGCTTGGCATAGGTATGGTGAGGAGAGAGAGGAAAGGAGTGAGGGGGAAGAGGGAGAGGCAAAATCGTGAGAGGGAGAGGGAGGGGCAAAATCATTAGATGGAGATGGAGGGGCGTGAGAGGGAGGCTAGCAGCGAGGGAGCGGCACTGGCAATGGGTTGGCACCGATGGTAGAGTGGAGAAAGAGAGATTGAAGAGGTGAGGGGAGAGGAAGAAAGGGAGTATCATGAGAGATAGGGAGAGTGAGAGTAAGAGGGAGAGAACAATTTTGTGGAAAAAAATCCATAACTAAAAGACTTTTAGTGGGAAACAAAATTTTGGGAAATTTTGTGCAAGAAGAGAAAAACATTTTGGGGGAAAGGAAATTTTGAGAGAGGGAGAGTGCGTGAGAGGGAGCACTAAATAAAAATTTTGGAAAAAGTGACCAGCATGGGAATTTCGTGAAAATTAAAATTTGAACTATCAGTATATAGCGACGTTTACAATACGTCGCTATAATGTTTTGTCCATTAACTATTGCAGCAAGTTATAAAAATGTCGCTATAGTTCAAGAATATGCTGCTGAAAATATATCAGTTGTGACATTTTAAAAAAACACTGCTATTGTTTTGGGCTATTGCGATGTTTGTTTAAAAACATCACTATAAACCCACTCTTTAGTGGCACTAGGGAAAAATGTCGCAATATACTCCTTGCATAGTTCCTAAAATTTACATTGTTACAAACATCACATTGAAATTAAAGAAAATTAAAAATAATAATAATACAAATATTTTTTGGGAATCAAAAAAATATTACAATTTTTTTTTGAGAAGAAATATTACAAATTGAGTGATGTTAGAGATACTAAAATATATTTTAAACATTAATTTCTTTGGTGGTTGCATGAAACACATCGATCACATTCATTATGATATTAGTTTGCTTACAATTGATGTAACAATAATATGATTAGTTGACATTAACATCATAACAAGTAGGTGGTGGTTGAATGAAATCCATTGATCACATTATTATGATATATGTTTTATTACATCTAATGTAACAATAAATATGATTAGTTGAGTGTAACAACATAACAAGTAATTGGTGGTTGAATAAAACTCACCAATTACATTCATTATTATATGATTTTGCTTAAATTTGATATAACAATAAATATGATTAGTTGAATAAAGCCCACCAATCACATTCATTATGATATTAGTTTGCTTACAAATGTTGTAACAATAAATATTTTTAGTTGACTTTAACCACATAATTATCGAATATTTTTATAATTGATGACTCATCAATTTAAGGTTTATGTAATCAATTTGTAGTGTTACTTCAATCACTCAATATTAAATGGAAAGGATATCAGTCGTCTTATTTAGAAAAGTTAGGTTTGAGATGCAAATTCTCCTTTCTAAGGACATTGCAGTGATCTAGAGTCTTTGTTGTACCATCGTAGTCTTGATCCCATTTTATTCATTCCCAGGCTTGACCCAGTGGCTAGGCGCATAGTTTACCTTTCGCCTCACATAATCAGCAATCTCTTTAATCAATCCTCCTAGTGCCAATTTAAAAGACCTTTGACCATAACACTTCCACACGCGTGTACCATTTCATGGTAAAGTACATCATTAAAGTCCCACTTGGTATCTCCCTTTATGCCTTCAATGTAGCTAGCACCAATTTTAATTTCATACCCTGAAGTTATGGCTAGTGCAAAGACTAATGGGGCGGGTAGTAGCATTAAACAAGTTTGTCTCGGAGGCCACTAACAAGTGCTTCCCTTTCTTTAAAGTTCTTAAACAGGCTTTTCAGTGGATGGATGAGTGTGAGGCAGGCTTTCAGAAACTCAAGGAGTTTCTAGTCAAGCCTCCCTTACTAAGCCCATCAATAGAAGGAGAAAATCTATTTTTATACTTAGTTGTATCACAAATAGCTGTTAGTTCAGCTTTGATCCGCGAAGAATCCAAGATACAATGGTTAGTGTATTACACGAGTCAGGCTTTTTAGGATGCCAAAGCAAAGTATCCATGCATGGAAAAGATAGCCTTCTCATTGATCGTGGTTTCAAGAAAGCTTTGTCCATACTTCTAGTCTCATACCATTGTAGTTATGATAGACCAACCAATCTGAAAAACAATGAGTAAACCAGATGCTGCAGGTCATATGGTCTAGTGGGCAGTTAAGCTAAGCCAGTTGGACATTGAGTACAGGCCAAGAATAGAAATCAAAGCACAAGCTTTAGCGGATTTCATTGCAGAATTTACTCTTCTAAACCTTGATCAGGAAGCAAAATATTGGATAGTTTGCTCAAATGGCTTGTTTGTTATAGGACTTGGTGGTGTTGGTGTCATAATGACATCTCTAGAGAATGATGTCCTTAAGTATGGGGTTCAACTCCAGTCTCTAGCAACAAACAATGAGACAGAGTATGAAGTAATCCTTGCCAGCTTAAGGGTTGCCAGAGCCTTGGGAGTCAAAAATTTTAAGATTGAGGACTGATTCTAAGCTAATTGTTGGATAAATAACCAATGAATATGAAGTAAAGGAGGAAAGAATGAAGAAATACCTACTGCTAAAGAGCCAGCTCATTGATGAGTTTAATAACATCAAACTCGAGCTAATCCCAACGGAAGAAAACTCAGTTGCTGACGAGATTGCTAGACTTGCATCAACTTAAGATGCATCAGCAACAGTAGGCTTGCTCATGGAGGTTTAGACAATCCCTAGTATTGACGGATTGTAAGCCCTTTCGATTCAGTAACCAAGTAACTGGATGGAACCGATCATACCCTACATCAGAGACAGCTAACTCCCATCTGACTCATCAAAAGTGAAGAAGGTTAGAGTTTGAGCAGCAAGGTTCACTGCTTTGAATGGAGAACTCTACAAAAGAGGATTCACGATGCCATACCTAAAATGCTTGACCCCTAACGAAGCGACGTATGTGCTACGAGAAATACACGAAGGTGTATATGGTAACCATTCTGGGCCTCGATCTCTGGTGGGAAAGATGGTTAGGGTAGGCTACTTTTGGCCAACTATGCAAAAGGATGCAGCTGAACTTGTGAAGAATCGCGATAAGTGTCAGTGGTTCGGCAATGTGCAGCATATACTTGGAGAATTACTAACAACCATCTCTTCACCATGGCGATTTTCCACGTGGGGTATAGATATCGTCGACCCACTCCCTTTGGGAAAGAGGCAAGTGAAGTTTCTGCTCGTAGTCATTGATTACTTCACTAAATGGGTCGAAGTGGAATGACTAGCGGCAATCACTGAGGACAAGATATAGATTTTCGTTTGGAAGAACATTTTTTGTAGGTTTGGGATCCCTAGGATGATCATTTTTTATAATGGTTGACAGTTTGACAGTCAAAAATTCAAGGAGTTTTGAACAAAGCTAGGTTGCACAGAGCTAGGGATATAAAATCACTATTCGTCTCCCAGGCACCCACAAGCTAATGGAAAAACAGAAGTAACGAATCGTACTTTGCTTAAACTCATTAAAACATGACTGGAGGGGGCAAAGGGTGTGTGGTCTGAAAAATTACCTGGGGTATTATGGGCTTACAAGACAACAGCAAGAACATCAACAGGAGAAACTCCATTCAAGTTGGCCTTCGGCACTAAAGCAGTTATCCCAACTAAGGTAAGAGTCTCCAGTCTTAGGCAAGCTCATTGCAATGAAGGTACAAACAATGACAAGGTAAGGCTCAGCTTGGATTTTTTCGCTGAAGTTAGAGATGAGGCAGCTTCGAGAATGGCTTGGTATCAACAAAAAATGCAGAAGTACTATAATCAGAGTGTAAAGCTCAAAAGGTTCAACCCCGATGATATGATGTTATGAAAAGTCTCACAAACTATTAGGGATCTAGCACAAGGGAAGTTAGGGCCTACTTGGGAAGGCCCATACAAGGTCATCTGTTACTCTCAATGAGGAAGCTATTACTTGAAGGATTTGGAAGGCAATCCACTTCCTCATCCTTGGAACATGGAACATCTCAAAAAGTACTATCAGTAAAAGCTATTGTCTGGTCTAATAAGGTCTATTTGCAAGAGCACATCGCCAGTTTGCTATTTCCTTGTAATTCCCTCATATATGATGAATGCATGAAATAATAAGGCTTGTTTAGCCATCCCTTTTTTTCAATAAAGTTTGACAAAGTGTCAAAGCTAAGTTCAATGACGAAAAGGAAGTACCTGAAATCTAGCAACAAGTTCAAATCACAAACGTGATAAGAACCCGAATGGTAAAAGCTCAAATGACGAGTGAAAATCATAAGTGTGGTAAAAACTCAAAAGATGAGTAAAAATCATAAAAATATGGTAAAAACTCAAAATGACAAGTTAAAATCATAAATGTGGTGAAAACTTAGAAAATAAGTTAAAATCACAACATATGGTAAAAAAACTCAAAATGACGAGTTGAAAATCATACACATGGTAAAAACTCAAAATGACAAGTTGAAAATCATAAATGTGGTAAAACTCAATTGATGAGTTAAAATAAAAAAGTAAGAGTAAAAAACTCAAAATGACGAGTAAAAATCATAAACGTGGTAATGACTCTAACGATGAACTGAAATCACAAAACATGGTAAAAACTCAAATGACAAGATAAAATCTTGAGTAAGGTAATAAAAGAGCAAGCATGAATCATAAGTAGAAGAACTTCGAAGTTCAAAACAAGATGACTGCGTTGTTTCTAAAATAAAAGCCTCAAAACAAGAGGCATCCATTGTTTCTCAAACAAAAGCCTCAAAACAGGAGGCACCTATTGTTTTTGACCTAAAAGCCTCAAAATAGAAGGTGTCTATTGTCTTTGAAATAAAACAAAATAAAATTATTTAAATTTTTACTTCAAGGAGCACTAACGATCTCCTTAACATGGCCCACATATGTCTGAGTCACGTCAGTAACTCCACTTGGAGCAGCACCCTCTCCTTCAACGATGTCAACAACTTCAGCAATGATTTCACCTTCCTTTTCATTGGCCTCGTCAGCAAGGATCTGAGTATCAATAGCTTCAAAGTCTAGATTTTCAAATTCCGCTACATTGCTATGGTGCTTCATCATCCACCAATGAAGAAACTCAAAGCCTTTGAAGTACTACTTGAACTGAATGTCAGAGAAGCGATCAGACTCCAAGAACCTGGCAGTCACTTTCTCACCTTCCTCATCCATTTTTAGAAGAGTAGCTTAAACTTCCTTGTCTTTCTGAATGATGAGCTTTTTCTCAACCTTCAGTGCTTCCTTCATCTCCTTCATCTTCTCTTTGGCCTTTAAAGATTGGTCCATAGCTTCAATCAGATCCTTCCTCAACTTTGAGCTCTCGGCCTCAATGGAATCAACCTTCGAGTTGGCCACTACTACCTTCTCCTCGTTATTCAAGTAGTCCGTCATCAAACAAAGGGACTCACCAAGAACCTGGAAAAAACGAAAGCAAGGTTAGTAATTTCTAACAAAGTGTAAATACTTAACAAGTAATGAAGAAGCGTTGAGTAAAATACCCGCACTAGTTTGTGAATATGGCGGCTGAACAATTTGTAAGAAGGGATGGACGAGAGACCCTTAAGCTCGTCGTCAAAGATGACATTATGAGCTTGTCCAAGGGCAGTAGCAGGGTCCTCCCAAACACTCTTGCCAACTTTGGCCTTCCTTTTAGAGCGTGTGGTCAGAGGACTGAAGGTCATCATCTCAAGAGAAGGTGCGGGAGAAGACAGAGTTCCAAAAAATGACAGGGGGGCAAGAGTCTTGTCCTTCCCTTCGTCTAGCTTACGTTTCTTTGATTCAGGGGTAATGTGAGACAGGGGTTCAATCTTCAAGTTCTTAACGTAGGCATACTTGTCTTTGCTATACCTAGTGGTTATTTCTACAAGAAGAAAGTTAGCAAGGTGAAATTCTACAAGGAAAAATAGGAAAGGACAAAGAATTAAAAACATACTCTTCTCTCCCTAGGCAATTTTCTTCAAAATGTACACAGAAGGCTCGGGTTCAAGGCAACACTCGTACAGACGACGAGGATCAACTAGCTCGTTGAAATTGTCAGCTGTGAGGGCAAACTTAAGGGTAGCCTTAATTCGTCCTTGGTAGCGTTCCTCCAATAAAGGACAATTAGAACTGCAAAAAACAAAAAACAAAAAACAAAACAAAACAAAACAAAAAAGGAGATTAGAAGAGCAATAAACTTAAAATAGCCAGTTTAATGAAGAGGAAAGAGAGGCGCACCAAAAGAAGGGATTTCCCATTTCCATAGTAACCATGAGACCTCACCCCACAAGTCGTCAAACATGGTTTCCCATCCAGATCCAGAAATAAAAAAATATCGTGATTTCCAGTCACAAAAGGAAGTAGGGAAGCTACGGACGATTCTAGACTCCTTATTCCAAGGTAAAAGCTCAAAATACCCATAATGGGTGGAATGTTTCAAATGGTACAAATAATGAAATTCGTTTAGCGTAATCATGTCCCCATCATGGAAAAATACCCAAATCGACATACATTCAATAATTTTCCTCCACGCGTTAGGGACAAGCTGACCAGGTGTAACATTAAGAGCAGAAAGGAGTTGCATGATAAATGGATGAACAGGAAAACGGAGGCCATATGCACGAGCAAAGGTGCATGCTTTTTCATTGGGAAGGGGTAATCTTATAACTACCCTTTCTGGTAATTGAAAGCTCTTACGGATAGATTTCAAATGTCTCGTATCTAAAAGGCAAGACTTGGAGAAAGCATGAAAGGGAATTGAAGACGAATGGATTTTCGAAGAAGAGAGGGGTTTTGAAGAAGAGGAGGGTTTTGAAGATGATGGGGGTTTTGACACTACAATTTCAAAATGTTTGTCAGTGGACTCACCACTTGACAACAAACTAGTTTCTAACTCACTAGACCTAACGTCGTTGTCCCTGTACTCTATGGCAATCATCTCTAGATGATGGGCGATTAAAGATTGATGAAGCAAAGGGTAAAGGCTAATCAAAACAGTCCTAAAAGCCCCACAGTCTTAAGGTACAAATAAACCAATATGGGGACAACACCCACCAGAAGACTCAAGGAACACTCCTAACCTAGTGAAGAAGAACGAAACATAGAGATTTTTCTTCTTAATGAAATCAAAATCAACCAATAAGGGAGGAAAAGGAGTCTTACTGTACAAAAGGTGCAAGAACTCTTTTTTTGTTCAGACTCCAAGGTCAATGTATAACGAAGAAGAAGAAGAAGAAGAAGAAGAAGAAGAAAAAGAAGAAGAATAATATGAGAAGGCTTTTTGATAAAACTAAAGGAAAAAAACACACATGCGGCCAACACAAACATGGAACGTGGCAATTAGTTGACGAAAATATTGCCCCACAATAAATATGACGGGATGAGAATCTCAGCACATGAACAAGGCAATCCGCCCAAGACAAACTTTCCATATTCCTTAGCTCGTCCGGACAAGAGACGACAAAGGAATAAGGGGGAAAGTGACGAGTAGCACATAAATGGTCGTCCATTACTTGCAAACCGTCCACTATAGTGACGAGTAAGGGTATGGATGAGCGTAAGTGCATTAATTCCAGGCAGCAATCAATGATATAGCAATGAATAGCATAAAACCGTTACCATCGTCCAATAATATAGAATTAAGGACCGGTTATGAATAGAAAATGTTAGAGTTAATTTGCAATCATTAAGCATTGATTATCCAATTGCAACATAACAGTATACTGAGTATTAACTCAGCCTGAGGCTATATAAAGCCAAGCAAGACAGGTAAAAGGACATGACCATACAACTCCTATAAAAATTACAGTCTTTCCAAAAAGAATAAGTTAACTTATGCATTGGAGGGTCCTTGGCAGGCCCTAAACCGGTGCCCTTTCTATTGAGTGCTTTTTGTGACACAGGTTTTACAGGTCGTCCATCATAGTGACGAGGGACATACTGACGAGGCAAATTCCTACATCATTAGGTGTGTTTCAAACACTTTATCGAGATAGGCTCCTCTCCAATTTTAATATCTCTTGTTGTCTCCTGCTTTTATACAGATGGCTGATACTTAGCAAATAAAATATCCAAGGGCTAAAAAAAACTCACATCTCTTTCTTCCTCCAACATCTCTTTCCACAACAATTTCAAATTTTCTCTTCATTTGTCTGTCTCTCACATCTCATTCTTCTCTTCATTGTCCTCTCTCTTCTCTCTCTCTCTCTCTCTCTCTCATCAAAACTATCGCTTAAGCCTTTTTCTCAGTTCCCTTTATCTCTACAAAATTACAGTCTCTATCTCTTTAGAATTGTTATTACTATTTTCTTTTGTTTTTGTGGATGGACTGGGTTTCAAAGGATGTTGGTCTTGATGGAGATGAGAGTGCGTGTGGTTTAGGCAAGTCTCATTCATGATGGGTCTTCAAGGATTTTGATGTTGCTTTGATTCTCATGACGGAAAAGATTTGATTTTGGGTGGTCATCTCATTAATGGCAGTTGATGGGTTTTATCAAAGTTTGGGTTTTGCAACTTTTTAATCCATATATATTGTATTGGGGTACAACCCCTCTTTTGCAAAGAAATCACTCGGGCACACAAGAAAATGAATTGAAGAAAGCCAACCAAACATAGAACAATCCCTAATGAAAAGATTTGAAGGAAAGCATTTTCTTGATTTTTTTGCACAAAATCAAATCTTCCTGTTTTCCCCATTCTTCTTCGGAGAGCCATGGTCTTGATACCTTTGTTGATCAAGTGGTTGTGATGATGTTGGAGTGAGAAAAAAAAAGGAGACAAATGGAGAGAAAATAAAAAATTTTGTGGAAAGGGATGCGGGAGGAAGAAAGAGATGTGGGTTTTTAAGCCCTTGGATCTTTTAAAACTAGAGAGAGGAGCCTATCCTCACTTTATCTATTGATGTGAGTACCACATTGGTTTGGAGTGAACTTTTCATATAAGTCATTGTTCACCTTTAATGACATCCAAAGATATCGGTCCTAGTGTGAACTTGGGCTTTATCCATATAATACTTGCGCAACGCCCCGCTCCATTAGTTTTATGCATGGCTTTGAAACTTGGATTGCTCAAAGAACTGTATAAGAGAGAGGTTCAAGCTTTTTAAGGTCTGACCAAGGTCGAACCGAGGTCAAATAGTGATGATATCATAATTAATTTAATAATTATTTAAAACATAAATAAATGTATTAAATTAGGAAAAAATGAAAATTTAACTAAAATAGTTCTATATATATATATATATATATATATATAGAAATTTATTTTGAAAATAAACAATTTTCAACCTAAGATTTATGGTGAATTTATTATAGAATTAACATTACTTTAAATATTAATCCAATACAATAATTTATTGTATAAATATTATAAAAATATTAAGTCAAAATATCATTACGTTAATTTCTAATCTATAATATTTCCGTCCACAATATTTTTACAACAAATTATAGGTTGGTTCAAATTTGAACCTATCATTGAGATTACTTTTTTGTTTCAACAATGACAACCAGTAGCAACCCACCACTTAAATTTATTGTGAAAACATCGTAGCTATAACCTTTCTCTTTCTAACCCATATTTTTCCCTTCTTTTTTCTTCTTAACCTTCGTTTCTTTTGTCACTCCAACTTCCCAGTTCATACTTTTTTTTTTTAAAACCTTTCTTTAGTTTTCTTAAACCAGTTTATGCAACATCTATAGGAAGTAGAGGCTAGAAAACAAGACAAGGAGAGAAAGAGAAGAAGATTAGGAAGAAAAGTTCTGGACAGATAACAAACGAGAGACAGAGCTAGCGAGATACAGATGATGGGTCATGGGATCTCAATATTTTCAATGTTTGATAGCATCTCATAGTGGTTGAAGCTTCAACCATGGTGATAAGGTGTTGTGAGCTTCTAAATTTTTTATTTTATTTTATTTATTTATTTTCTAAAAGCATTGATTAGAACTATGAGAACCGTTCACGGTTTTCAAATCTGAGTGGTTCAACCACAGTTCAAACGGTTTCATGCTTTCTGTGCATAGAACGGTTCTAGTGGTTAAAAGTACCATGTCAGTGAGTGGTTCTCGGTTATCTAGGTCGGACTGTACGGTCCAGTCCGGGTCTAAAACCATGGTTTTACGTTAGGTTTTTATTTTTCTCTCTTTTGATCAGCCCCTTAAGCATTTATTGATGTAGATGCTTAGGCTTTTCTAGCTAGAGTAGAGAGACCACTAGAAGTCAATGCACAAGACATTCAAGAAATAGAAAAGCACTAGTAAAAATCGTTAGTGACAGCAATAGAATTGCGTGAAATTTGATAAATTGTAGGGAAACGGTGCTAGGATCAAAATAAAATGTCATTTAGACCAACTGTCACGTGAGCTTTAAACAATGTTAGAAAATTTTGCATTAAATGCAATATATCAAAATATCAAAAATTTAAACCATAGTTTACTTCTTTTTTTTCTTTTTCATTTCTTTTGGAAAAGTTTTTTGAGAATTTTTCTTTTTTTTTTTTTGGAAAACTTAGTTACATATTTTACACAATTGTGAGAGAGAAATTTTAAATTTCCTTGGCACTCTATGCAAAGGTAACGTAAAAGCATTTAAAATTTGAAATTTCACCATGAATTTGGCATTTCAAGTCAACACTAAATTCCAACACATCATAATAAATCTAACTTGACAAAGTGAGTGCCACATATACACTAAATTAGATTAGTCAAGAACCCCTTTGTGTTAGAACCCATTTCTCTCTCTCTTGTGTATGTGTGTTTGTTTCTCCACAAAAAAAAAAAAAAAAGAATGGGTAATTGTTCCACATTGCTTAAGAGAGTGTGTTGTATATAGTATAGTTTGCCCCACCCTCCCTTAAAAGTTACCATGGCTTTTGAGTGGAGTTGTAGTGTGCCTTTGTGTTAGAACCCATTTCTCTCTCTCTTGTGTATGTGTGTTTGTTTCTCCAAAAAAAAAAAAAAAAAAAAATTGGTAATTGTTCCACATTGCTTAAGAGAGTGTGTTGTGTATAGTATAGTTTGCCCCACCCTCCCTTAAAAGTTACCATGGCTTTTGAGTAGAGTTGTGGTGTTTCTTCGTGTTAGAACCCCTTTCCTCTCTCTTGTATGTGTGTGTGTTTGTTTCTCAAAAAAAAAAAAAAAAAAAAAAAGAATGGGCAATTGTCTCATATTACTTAACAGAGTGTGTTGTATGTAGTATAACTTGTCTCACCCTCCCTTAAAAGTTACGATGGCTTTTGAATAGAGTTGTGGTGTACCTTTATGTTAGAACATCTTTCCCTCTCCCTTGTGTGTGTGTGTTTATTTCTCAAAAAAAAAAAAAAAGAGTAATTGTCCCATATTGCTTAAGAGAGTGTGTTGTATGTAGTATAACTTGCCCCACCCTCCCTTAAAAGTTACCATGGCTTTTGAGTAGAGTTGTGGTGTGCCTTTGTGTTAGAACCTCTTTCCCTCTCCCTTGTGTGTGTGTGTGTGTTTGTTTCTCAAAAAACAAAAAGAATGGGTAATTGTCCCACATTACTTAAGAGAGTGTATTGTGTGTAGTATAACTTGCTCCACTCTCCCTTAAAAGTTATCTTGGCTTTTGAGTGGAGTTGTGGTGTGTCTTTGTGTTAAAACTCATTTCCCTCTCCCTTGTGTGTGTGTGTGTTTGTTTCTAAAAAAAAAAAAAAAAAGATTAGTCAAGAACCAAATTGTATGTAATTTGTCATTTTAACTATCGAATTCAAATCTCACAAATACTTTGTTTCAATCTCACCACAAAAACTTTCATACACAAAGGACGGGTCGGTTCCACGTTTATAACTTTATATATAGCATACTATATGCAATAAAATCTTGATATTGTATAATTAAGGGTCCGTTTGGATATAGCTGAAAACTGAAAAACACTATAGCAAAATAATTTTTTAATATGTCAAAAATACTGTTCACGCCTAAAATCAATGTTCATTAGCCTAAAATCACTGTTCATGGCCAATGAACAGTAACATGTAAGCGTCCAGCAAACAAAAAAAAAAGGGGCTGAAACGCAGTGCGTGCAAATTAAAAAAAAAAAAAGAGGGCTGAAACGTAGACACACTTCGTTTTATCCCAATCTAAATCCATCCTAAACTATACAATTAGTTGTAAACAGAATAGGTACTGTCCTGATTGATAACACTATCAAGTTGCATGAACGTTTTTTTTATTTTTTTTTTATTGTGATTAATTATTTTTAAAGTTGTATGGAGAAAGGTTGCATATATGCTTGTTATTTTTTTATTTTTCATTTTTATGAATAAACCTTCTCATAAAAGTAATATACTAACAAATTAAAAGAGATTGAAAAGTAGGGGAACTGAATCCCAAGGCAAAAATGAATCTTGAAAGAGAGATGGAGATATTTCCCTCACAGTTACGCAAAAGAACCCACCTACTGCTAACGTATTTACTTTTTTATATTGTCTTAAGAAGCTGCCGGCATATATAGTTTCAAATTTCAAACCGATAAAGCTAAAAACAATCAACAAATAAGAAATTTTAAAAAATAAAAAAAATCTATAGTTCATGAAGGCAAAATAAGTAATAATCCAATCACATTTATTTACCTCATAGTATGTGTAATTTGATGGTATGACATTTTATTTATAAATAATGTTATAGTCATAAACTATTTTATAATATTTTTACAAATTGTTGATATGGCAAAATTTATTATTATTTTCATCTAAGCCCACTATAAATATTACTTTTTCATTTACCAATAATCACACATTATATCAACAGTTTGTAAAAAGAAAATGTAAAAGAGTTTGTATCTCTAACATTACTCTTTATTCATATAAATTAGCTCTTAATCAGCACCTTTATTTTGCATACTTGGATTTGTAGTCGCTCCAGAGCTGATCAACAGACTTTCCGAGCAGTTCAACAAAAAAATTAACACTATAACCAGTCCTCAATTTCTTATTCAATTCAGCCACGAACCCATATCTAAGACTATTGCAATAGTCCGAAAATAGAGCAGTAACATCATAGCCATGATCCCATCTATCACCTTGTCCAGGCTTCACCCAGTGACTAGGCGCAAACCCTGCGTTCAACCTCACACAATCAGCAATTCCTTCAATCAATCCACCTGGAACACTTTATCCATTACCACCCCCATTGCCATATGTGTGTTTTCATGGTATAACACTCCTGTGATTTCAGTTCTCACGTCGCCAGAATATCCATTGATGTACCTTGCACTAACATGGATCTGGTTGTTGATAGCATATGCAACTCCATCTGTATCATCGATGAACAAGATCACTTTGGGCAGAAACATTCTGTCCGCATCAGTGTTTTCATGAAAGAGACTCCATATGAAATATGTGGCAGAAATCAATGTTTGCTTACTATATTCGGACTCAATCTGATTGTTGAAACGAACTCCACCAGGAGTGTTCCAAGCGGTGTTGTTGGCAACATATTCAACTGCAAAGTTGCATGGATGCCTTGAATGACTACGAGTAGGGTTACTAGGAAAGAGAGGGAAAGCATTTGATGAGCCATAGCACTTTTGTAATTTTCTTTCCTTTATTAATTGGTTCTGCACAAGAAATGTGGTTGTGCTCTATGATTTATGTAGGGATTTAGAATTGTCAGCAACTTGCACGGTGATCCTCTCACACCTTGCAAACTATGACTGGTGCACGGGGCCCTTAGTCGTGATAGAGGCTAGACACGGCGTGGTTTTTATATTTTGTGCATTACAAGTTACAACATTGACTTTTACCAACTTATCCACACAAGAAAAAAAAAAGTAAAAATAAAAACACATTGAGTTTGATTTGGACCAGGCCTACCTGCCCTACAAGAAATCTGAAATTTGCTGTTATAAACCTCGTAATACTTATCTCCACTCTAGATATGGTCCTCAACCTTATCATTTAAAAAGAACCCAACTAGAGTCTAAAAAGCTAGAGCAATGATTACAAGCTATACGCTATTTGTGAAATCGTGTTTTCAAAGCATAATTTCACAAATTGTATGCACCGCTATGTCTAACCAATTTTGTGCAACAATAATAATTTTGCCAATTTCAAAAAAAAAATTACTTAATGGAAAATACTAAATATACTATGTAATCTTTAGTGACTACCATGGCAATAAATATTAATATTAGATTATAAAACAATGATAAGTGAATCATATTTGAATTATTTTTTTGTTAATTGGTGACAAGTTTGTGAAAGTAATGTAATAAAAATTTTAGTGTTCCTTACGTTACTCTTTGAGTTATCCTAAACCTTAAACTACGCGTAGTTCCTAAAATTTATATTCTTACTAACATCATGTTGAAATTAAAGAAAAATTTTAAAAAGTATTATAAATTGACTGAGGCTAGAGATACTATAATTTTTTTTTTATAAATTATTTAGAAACTAAAGCATGGTCTCTCACTAATTGTTTTTTAGGAGCTATTTTTAGAAATATTTTATTGACAGAATTATAAAAAAAATAAATGTTGTTTATAGCTTTTTATATTTCTCATAAAAATAGTATCAAAACTTTCATATTATGGTTTATTAATAATGGGTGTGGCTTGTGTCTAATGAAAGTTTACACTGGACACGTTGGATTGGGGACACGTGTCCAAGAGTGGACACGTGTCCAAATCCTGCCGTGTCCAGTGAAAATTTTCACTGAACACAAGCTCTACCCATTAACAATTATTCTAAGGACATTCATTAACATGACCTTTTTTTTTTTTTTTTAAATCCATTTATTTGGTGCCAAGGGTGGAACTACCCTTGGACCCGGGGGGCAATGGCCCCTCCTAAATTTTTTTAAAAATATATTATTATATATATGTGTGTATTAATTTTAACAATTTTGTTCTATAAAATTACATTTTATTTCCCTTTAACAATATCATTAATTCTTTTAAGACTAATGTTATACTTACAAACTTTTTTATAACATTTTTACAAACTTTTTTGGCAGCAAATTCTTATTGGTTCGCATATGAGCACACCACTCACATCATTTTTTTATTTACCAATAACCACTTATTATATGAGTAATTTATAAAAAACTTATAGCATTTTCCTCATTTTAGTGACCATAAAAAAATTTATAGATCTAAAATCTAAAACAACATATACAAGCCCAAAAAAAAAAGCTCAACCACAAAAATTATGAGTAAAACTAAAAAAAAAAATTAAGCTCAATTAACTAATTTTATCCAAAATAAATGACCCTACCCTTTAAAAAAAATTCTAAACAAAAATAATTTTGTTCTTACTTACAAAAAAAAAAAAAAAAAATCTTAGCAGCTAAGTAGTAGAATCAAAGGTTGAAATCACTGCACATAGTCAATAGTAAAACCGCCCCCCTAATCCAAAGTTCTGGCTTCGTCCCTGCTTGGTGCTGCATGAAACCTAACAATCAAATTTATTATAATATTTGTTTGTTTATAGGTCTATTTGAGATTCGCTTATTTTGCTAAAACTGAAAACTTTTTGTTTAAAGTACTGTAAATAAAGGTAAAAGTTAGCTGAAATAGTACAGTGGGACCCATTAATAGTACCAAAAAATGCAGTAGGGTTATAAATAGTAGCAAAAATAAGCTGGATGGTAAAATAAGTTGACAAATTTCATTCATGTCAAACGCACACTACAACTGATAAAATAATAAATATGATTAGTTGATTTTAACAACATAACAAGTAGGTGGTGGTTGAATGAAACCCACTAATCACAATCATTTTGATATGAGTTTCCTTACATTTGATGTAACAATAAATATGCTTAGTTGACTTAATTAGCCAAAAAGTGGGGATCTATATTTATTAAGTTGTAAAACTCTGATCTGACATATTGATTTTGGAGGGCAAAAATATGAAGATTTACACCACATCCTTATTAAATTTAAACTCAACAATTTGTCATTTTCAATAAAAAATAATAATAATAATTTGAACAAGAAATACTAAATATACTACGTAATCTTTAGTGACAATAAATATAATTAGTAGATTATAAATAGATGGAAAATTAAGAATATTTGAATAATTTTTTCGTTGATTGGTGGCATACATATCAGTATGTGAAAGTTATGTAATAAAATTTTTAATGTTCCTAACATTACACTTTGAGATATGCCTAAACCCTAAACTGTGCATAGTTCCTAAAATTTATATTGTTACAAACATCACATTGAAATTAAAGAAAAAAGTAAAGATTATTACAAATTGAGTGAAGATAGAGATGCAACAAATTTTATTATAAAGCATGGAGAAATTAAATGTGCTCAATCACTAAAAAATAGTTTAAACATTCATTTATTTGGTGGTTAAATGAAACTCACCAATCACATTCATAATGTTATTATTCTGCTTTCAACTTATGTAACAATAAATATTATTAGTTGACTTTAACAAAATAACAGCTAGATGGTAGTTGAATGAAACCCACTAATCAAATTCATTATGATATGAGTTTTATTGTTTTAGTGCATTTGGTTTAACAACATATATGATTAGTTGAGTAAACTCACCAATTTCATTCACTATGATATTAGTTTTCATACAAATTACAACAAATATTATTAATTGACTTTAACAACATAACAAGTGAATATCAAATATTTTTATAATTGATGACACGTTTCATGTAATCAAATTTGTAGTGTTACTTGTAGTGTAATCAAATTTGAAATGCAAATTCTCTTTTCTTTCCACCACCTTAATCATGGCATGGGCAAGGACTAATAACTAGTCGTTTTTAATTGGCATTTGGCAGGTCTAGGATAATATCTTGGCTAAAATGAAAAGACAAAAAGGTAGAATAACTAGTATCAACATAGTCTAAAACCAAAAACTAGAAGATAAAAAACTTGATAAGACTGAATTTAGAGAGCTTCTCCTGTTAGTTTTCAATTTTCAAATAAAATTATTCAATGATACTTTTGTAAATATTTAGAATGGTGTAGGACCCACTTGATAAGCCTTAACATAACTACAACTCTCTCTCTCTCACACATGCACACCTTTTTCTTTTTTACTCTCTCTCTCTACCTCCCTTCTCTCTCACGTGTATTCCTTTAGTAAATATTAATAAAATAATTGTACTTGTTAGAAAGTTACCACTTTAAAATATATATATATATATATACACACACACACACACATACCAAACACAATTTTTTTTTTCACACATACCAAACACATAAATTTTTTGCATTACGAATACTTTAAATAAGTATTTTCACAAACTTTTTAAATCATATTTTTCACACCATTTTTGAATAACAATACTTGAAATCTACTACCAATTAAGCCCTTGATATCTTTAAGACAAAACTGGTCAACTCAACTAACTTTTGTACTTGAAGACAAATTGTAGAACGAAAAAAACAAGTTAACTTTCGGCTTTATCTCAACAAATTGAATATAATCTAGAGGTTTTATCAAATATTAGTGCTATTAAATTTAGATAAATTATCAAAAGTTTTATAATTCAATGGCATTATTAGTTCTTTATAAGGAGAAATATGGTGCCAGTTCACTCTCTCAATCAAAACATTTTTTCAATATATATTTATGATAGAATTTCAATATATGATGTCTATTCTATAATATTGCTCTTTATCATCAAATTAAGAAATTAATTAGTTTATGGTGTAGGTGGAATTCACTTCTCAGATCTTTTGTTGGACATTCTGCCACTTCAAAACATGATATAATGTGTCACTTACATTCTCAAAAATTTAAGGTCTTAAACGTATGTATATAAGATCACACACTTCACAAAAGCCTTATGTCTGTAGAATCTGTACCTTTTTCACTATTATTATTTGCTATATATTCAAATTATTGATGACATGATAAATTATAATATATTCATTAATTTTAAAATAAATGAAGAAAAGGCTTTACAGTGGAATTAACCTAACAATTGTAGAACATATTAATCTAAAATACAATATTTTTCCCATACATTTTTTAGCAATCTTCAACAGATTTTGTTTTAGAGTTGTTCCTAATCACATCTTCATAAAAAAGAAATTAAGCCGAATAAAAAAAGTATGACAATTAAATTTAACATAATAATTAAAAAATTAAGGTACAATTTTAAAGTGGTGGACACAGCCATACACATGATTGTATGGATACAGCCACATTGTTGTTGAAGAGTGAGTTTAAGCAGTTTGAGTAGCTACTTTTTCAAAAAACAAAAACAAAAACCCTATAGCCGATTTTCAAAGTGAGAGTATAGGCTGAGGATCTACAGCTACTTTTTAAAAATGCAGCTATAGCCAAATTAAAAAAATTAAAAAAAAAAAACCTTTGTTTAAAATGTGGCTGTAGGCTGAGGATATAGAGTCGCATTTAATAAAAGCAGCTAATGTACACCTTATAGCCGTAGTTTAGAAATGCGGCTAAAATCTGTCCTATAGCCACATTTGGAAAAACGCGGCTATAGACCAAATTAACCTATAGCCACGTTTTTAGGAGCTATAGCCGCGTTTTTTTGTAGCATATTCACACTATGTTAAATGAGAAGGCTGACTAGTCGTGTTACATGGAAATAGGAGGTTTCAAGATAGAAATTGTCCTTTCAACCCTCTTGGCTAGCACTGATAACTAGTCGTTTTCAATTGACATTTGGCAGGTGTAGGACTAATCTTTGAATAAAACATCAATGTGGGGGGCGACCCCATAAGCCAATTAGACAATGTCCAACATCATAATCTAAAAACAGAAAATAACATTTTGGTATTGGTTGGAGAAAACATGGCTACTGGCTTCCTCTACTGTCCCTGCATTGAAAGTAGTTTCCTCTCCATCTTCCTTTAGTCTTTGCAGCTTCAACAATTATGAGAGTTTGTATGAATATAGGAGTAGAGAGAGTCTTGGTTAATTCTTTGTTACAATTTCTTGTTTCACATTCTGCCATGCTATATATCAAGCTGGAGTTGAGCAAATAGGATGCATGTGTAGAATTGTAGAGTGATTGTTTTGTATGTGGTCAACACAAATCTTGTTTTTGTGGATCCAAACTGTTCGTGGAGTGTTGATCAGATGTGCAAGATGAATTTTATGTTCTAATGACAGATTGTGTCTATATAATCCCAAATCCAATCCTTTAGCAATGGAACTTCAAATATAAGTACAAACAAATATAATATGCATGATGAGTTTCCAAAATCTGAATTTACAAAAAAAAAAAAAATTAATACTAACAAATATTATATGCCTGATGAGTTTCTAAAATATGAATTTACAAAAAAAGTTAGTGTAAAATCTAATAGAATCCTCTTCAATGTTTAGGCCTCCCCCTACATAGGGGGTGTGGGGACTTAATTCTTCCACACAAGAGAGTACCGTCAAGGTTTTAAAAGGCCTCTTATCAATTAGAGTTGAAGGCTTATATAATGAGACCTCCTCCTACTTAGGTGATGTGGGATGTAATCAAGATTTGTAATCAAGATCTTTTGGCATTTTGGATACTCATACTGCAGTACGCCAATCACCATTCCCTCTAAATCCAGGCAAGCTGATCACACACTCTTAGATGATGCCACAACATTTAGAAGTCTAGTTGGTGACTTGGTGCATTATATTTCTTGACATTCCCCAGGCCAAAGTTAGCCTATGTTGTCAATCATGTTTGTCAACGTATGCACAGTCCTATTACTCATCTTGTGGAAGCCAAGCAGATATTCAGTTATGTGTGTGGCATTTTATCTCATTAGGTTCTTTTCAGTTTGGTCCTTTTTCCCCTCGACCGTTGATTTTGTTGTGTTTCTCGGAAATAATCTAACTTTTTGGGCTTCAAAGGAATAGCCCAGTATTTCTAGCTAGGTCATCAATTAAAGTGAAGTGTTGCTTCGATCCTTAGCCACAACTACTGCAAAATTGGCTTCGATTTGGATGTTACTACACAATCTTGGTGTGTTTCTTCCCACTACTCTAACCATCTAGTGCGATAATCTTAGTGCCCTCGCTCTCACCTCCAATCCGGTCTTCCATACAAGAACAAAGCATATTAAAAGTGGACTATTGCTAGGTGTAATGTTTGTGATGATCTTTGAATTCATTATATTTTATAGATGATCAGGTCACATACATTTTACAAAGGTTTTTTGTTCTCATGGTTTTCTTTTGTTGAAAAACAAATTAAATTCATGAGCCTTCGATTGTGAGGGGATGAAAGCATAGTGAATTAGAGAGGACGTGTTTATGGTTGATTATAACAAATATAACATAGTAATGTTGTAGGGATAAAAGGCCCAAGGTGCATTTTTGGGCCATGGGCTTTGTCTGAGGTTGTTTACTTGTCCAAGGATGAATTAATAGCGATTAAGATGTCAAACCTAGAGACCTACAAGCAAATCATGACAGAAGAAGTTAAGAGAAGTAATCCGAGAAAGAGTATCTCCTCGGCTAAGCGAAGGAAGGATCAGACGGTACGTCATGTTGTCTAGAATGATATTTTAGGAGGTCTTGTGGATGAAGATATGTTTCACGGGGGCACAGAGAGTAGGGGCAGTTGTGAAATATCTAAGAGAAAGTTGCTACCACCGCTTTGAATGCTCTGTACCTAAGTCTCTAGCCACATTAATGAGGAAGTGATATCTAAATAGTGATTTTCAGCCTTACAACTATTACCTAAAAACTTCAAAAATGTGCTGATGAGACAAGTATCAACGTTAGCAATCTAGACCTACACGTGGAGAGCAAAAATGAGAGGAAGGAGGAAGTATAAGAGGGAAGAAGGTCCGGGAGAAAAGGGGATCAGGAAAGAAGAAGAGAAAACACTGTAGACTGAATATTTGTAATCAATCTTTAAGAAATAAAGAAATATAAGAATCTGTTCCTCGGCTTGAGTCTGAGGACAACTTTCATCATACAAACCAATCCATCCTTATTATTTTGTAATCTTGGGCCACTGTTGTTATCATTTAAGCTCATTAGAAATAAGATTTCTAACCCACTCTCTAGAAATTTGTTGTATTGGGCTCTTTGAGCCTATACCTTTCCTCTTGTTGGGCTTAAGTATAAATTGCGACCTTACAAATGTAATGTAATTAATTAACCCGATGTTTGGATTAGGAGAAGCAGAGGGAGAGGAGAGAGGAGGTGTGACTAGAATATTTCATCCACCACCCCTCTCCGGCTCTAGATCTCCCTTCTATTCTCCTTTTGTTCCAAGCATACCAATAAGGGATTAGTTCGGATTAATTAGAAGTCTCTTGATGTCTCAAAAGCTTGAAAAAAGCACACACAATATTCTCTTTTATGGACAAAAACTAAACTATTAGTTTCTAAGTAGTAAACTTTGAATCCACGAGGGGTTCCTTGAATCCAAAATTGGAATCGACCAGACAAGAAAATTGAAAAAATCTTGTGTTTATTGACATATAAATATTTAAAAATTTTCTAAAACCCTAATTCGCATTAACTACAGGATTAGGTGACAAAATACCAAAATTTACCAAAAATGGCAAAATTGAATTTAATGTTGAATCATAAATTACTGACCTTAAGGGTCGTCCCCAAATAAGCAGGACCTTATTCTAACTTTGGAACAAAAAGTTATCAAAGAAACAAAAATTATTATAAACAAAAAAAAAAAATGCAATTTTTAGGGCCTAAATAAAGGAATTTGTCATTTTCAGGAGTACCACATGGGAAAGCAATGACTATTGCTCAGAAGGCCATTTCACTTCAGTCCGCTAAATTTCATGTGATTCTGACTCCAAGGCTCATGATTTCTACTAATGCATTTTTGTCTTTCGCGATAATTTCAGGCGTGCGTGAGAGTCCAGAAAGGCCATGAAGGTCTGTTCTACAACATCTCTTAGATAAACCTACTCTCACCAGATGAAATAAAATGTCCAGTGTGCAAACCATTGGGCCACACAAATCTTTTTGGTCAGGAATGAAAAATTAATAAATATAAATGACACATTATGTTTTGGCCTCGATTGAACCTCAATTCGACCTCAAAAATATTGAAACTCCCAATTTTTCAGTTCTTTGATCAATTTGGATTTCAAAACCATGCATAGGATTATAATATTGAGGCATATATACTTGAAAAAGGCACGAAATGAGTCAAATTATTGTTGTTGAACTCATTTTAGGATTTATTCTTGATAGCTCTATGTTCCAATTTTATGTCTGAAACTATTATGAATTTATTCCAGATTTCAAATCACTATTGTTTGCAAGGAAAGAAGTCAAGAATATAGCTGCTCCTTGACTTTAAATGAGAAGCCATCTTATTCTCTGTTTTAATGTATAAGATTTTTTTATTTCATATATATATATATATATATATATATATAAATTATTACACTATGAGACTCAGTATTTATGAGCTAACTCTAGGCTTTCTTCTTTCTTTCTTTTTTCTTCTTTTCTCTTCCAAGTAATAGATATAGTAAACCGTAGAATGGAATCAAGCCTTTAATTCTAACTAGTAGAAATTAAAAAGAAAAATATCATCTACACTTGTTTATATTTACTATTTTTTACAAATATTCACAATTAATGCAAAAATTTCTACATTTTAAAAATTGAAAAAAAAATTCATATTTAAAACATAAAAGTGGACGTAAAAAAAAGTGTGAAAAAAACTAGTGCGAAAATATCATTTTGCCATAACTAAAATTAAAGTGAAATAGCCATTAATTGGCCATGCATGTAAATTACGGAGGGTTGTTCAACATGAATGCTCAGCCTGTCACTTGGTTGCTGAATGTTGACTATTCTCATTCACGGACACAAGTTCTAAAAAAGTATTGGGAAAGAGATTTCTCCTATCAAACTCATCCTAATAAGTAACAAGATCTTAAGGCTATATATTTTATGATGACAATGAATACATTGCATCTAAATCACAGTTATACACGAGAATTTATACAGCTACGATGCATAATGGAACTAAATCATATCGACACATGCAAAGACTCATAACTCAATAATATTTTCTAATTTTCTCCATAAAGAGAATTTGGGTTCCAACCCCAACTCTCACTTATTCTAAGATATAATATTATGTCACATTAATTGATACACAAGAATTAGCAACAGCTAGCTAAGAATCAAAGCCCCTAATTTCCCATTCCATACTTGGCCTTATAGTCGCTCCAAAGCTGATCAACTGGCTTCCCTAACAGGTCCACAAAGAAGCTGTCATTATAACCATCTTTCATCTTTTTGTTGAGTTCAGCCACAAACCCATCTCTAAGACCATTGCAGTAATCTAGAAACTTTACTGTAACATCATAGCCTTGATCCCATGTTTTTCCCTCCCCAGGCTTGACCCAGTGGCTAGGCGCATAGTTTGCCTTTAGCCTCACATAATCGGCAATTCCTTCAATCAATCCTCCTGGAGCCAAACTTTGACCATTCCACTGCCACACGTGTACCATTTCATGGTAAAGTACACCATTAAAGTCCCACTTGATATCGCCCTTTATGCCTTCGATATAGCTTGCAAGAACTTTAATTTCGTTCCCTGAAGTTACGGCCAGTGCGTTTTCTATAGATAATTTCTCCTCAACAAATAAGTTCACGTTTTGATAGTTCTTTCTGTCTGACTCTGTGGTTTGCTGAAAGATGTTCCAGATGAAGTTGGTGGCAGATTCCATTGTCTGCCTAGTGTACTCGGCACCCAACTGGTTTCTGAAGCGTGCACCACCTGGGGTTGTTTGTGCTCGGTTTATGACAGTGTATTCGACTGCATGGGCACCATGGAGGACCGCTAGGACTAGAAGAGAGGAGAGGAAGATAGAGAGGTGAGCCATGGTTTATGTTATTTTCTTGCTCAGACTTTGCATTGAATTAACTGTGTTGTTGATCCAGTGTTTATATAGATTGGCCTATGTCAGGTTGCGCAGCAATTACGAAACTTTTCCCTCTCAGATCAGTATTTTCCGAGTAATTAACTAATAAGAAACTTCTACAAGGGTCAGTTCTCTAATACAGTATTAGTCGTAGATTGAGTATATTGCTCTTGTGACTTTTCAATAACTTAGAAACTTTGCGCGGAAGCTTGCACATTGAAATGACTTATTTTTCTTTCCCCCAAATTACATTTTACACTTCATATATCTTTTTTTACGACTTTTCAATGACTTAGAAACCTTGCGGAAGCTTGCACATTGAAATAGCTTATTTTTCTTCCCCAACCCCCCCACCCCCCCCCCCCCCCCCCCGCCAACAAAAATTACATTTTACACCTTAGATCTTTTTTTACGACTTTTCAATGACTTAGAAACCTTGCGGAAGCTTGCACATTGAAATCTCTTATTTTTCTTCCCCCACCCAACACCCCCCCCCCCCCCCCCCCCCCCCCAAATTTTCATTTTACACCTTAGATCTTTTTTTTACGTTTCATTTAATTAAAAAAATGTAGTTTAGACCTCAAATTCTTCTAAAAACATGTTTGTGCTGTGTGTGTTTCGAACTTTTCATATAAGTCATTGTTCACTTTTAATGATATCTTAGAATAGTGGTCCTTGTGTGAACTTGGCTTTATCCATAACACGTGAAATACCTTGCTCCCTTAGTTTTACTTTGGGCTTTTATTTTTCTCCATTTTGATCAGCCCCTTGGACATTTATTGATGTAAATGCAAAACCTTTCCTAGACCTAGAGTGGAGTAGCCAAGACATTTAAGAAATAGAAAAGGCATTAGTAGATGACTAGAAATCATCGGTGACAGAGATGAAACTGCGTGAATTTTGGTAACATAAACAGAAACGGTGTTGGGATCAAAATGAAATATATCATTTAAACCGACTGTGACTTAAGCTACAAACAATGTTAGAAGAATTTGTATCATTAAATGTAATATATCAAATTATCAAAAATTTAAAACCATAGTTAAACATTTTTTTTTCTTTTTTTTGGGAAAAGTTGGTTACATATATTAAAATTTTACACAATTGCGAGAGAGAAATTTAAAATTCTTTGGCATTCCATACTAAGGTAACATAAAGCATTTAAAATTTGAAATTTCACCGTCAATGATTTTGGCATTTCAACTCTAAATTCAAACACATCATACCAAATCTAAGTTGACAAATTGTGTGCTAGCTCAACTGGTAAAATCTCTAATGGTTGAATAAGAGATTTGTGGTTCAATCCCTGCCTACACCAAAAATTGATTGGTGTCTTGATTTGATGATAAATAACTATCATCAAGAGCGGACGTCATAGGTTGAAACTATATCTCAAAAACAAAACAAAACAAAACAAGAAAAAAAAAGCTTCCCCTTATAACACTATACAGTATACACTATGTCTTTAAATAAATTAATGCTACATATTTTTTGAAATTATTTATCACCTGTTTTAAACCAATATTTACTTTCAAAACTATTACATTGGATTGTTAGACATAATATTTTGAGACTACTGGATCAATATTCATACATTCATTTGAAACTAATTTCACTATTACACAATGAATTTTGTCAAAAGTCACATATTAACATATAAGTTTTTATGAATCATTATGACCCGTAAAAAATAAATTACTTAAAAATTGAACTCGCTTAACTTACAAAGGTTTGTATTTACAACCAAAAAAAAAACTATTTTTAAACAACGCATCTGAATAGAAATATTTTAGAGAATGAATCTATACATTGATATAGAACACTAGGGGTGTAAGACCCCTTTTTTTCTCTATAAATTTTACTGTACATTAACATAAGATTTATGGTATGTCTTTCAATCAATTAACGCTAGCATGATTTGAACTCCATATAATGTGAAAGAATTTATCATGTGTTTTAATTTGAACCAATGTCTACATTCAAAACCATTGCAATTTATTGGTAGAAATAATATTTTTGAGAGTATTTGATTCCTACAAAAATTACTCTACTTTTCTTTAGTTACGGTATTATGAGAGAACTATGGTCTCCACACTAAGAAAAACAAAACATCCTCCTTACTTTAACAGCTAAAAACTGGCAACGTATCACTTAGATAATGGTGATAATTACACATGTGTACGAGATACACGCTTGAAATCGTGTTTTGAAAAATTTGACACTATAATTAAAATCGTGTTTTGAAAAATTTAAAAGGTCCTTTACCTATAAAAGTTAAAAGTATATCACTATAATTTTATCTTTTCCCACCACTCTTCAGTTATGAGATTTATTGCCTATCCCAAAAATATTAGTGTTTGTAGCATTACTTATTTTAAAATAAGTAATGCTATAAACAGTATAATTTTAACAACATTTTTCACAACTGTTTAATGTTCGTATACGGGGAAAAATAAAATCTAAATCCATTAAATTTTTTTCCAGTGAAACCAATATTTTTTTAAAGCCAACAAGGCTATCTGACTTATATACAATTTTGTAGGTATATTTACTAACACTTTTAGATTAATTTATTTTATTGAATCAAATTAAATATCTAAAATTGTGTGTTTAGATTGATTTATTTCTTATTGTTAGTAATTACTAATTGATTATTTTTATTTCTTTATTTTAATTACATGAAAGACATACTTGGAATTAATTGAGATTATAACGAAAATTGACCACATGAAATGAGTAAATTAAACTAAATATAAATAATCGTATACATTTATATAAAACTTTGTATAACAATTACATTAGTTTACAACCTTTTTTTTTTTTTTTACTGTTAATATAGACTAATATGTTTAAGATTAATTTTGCTTTTAATTTTGTTTGTGATTCTTGCCCCCACTAAACTGAAACCCTAGCTTTAACTATTATATTCAAATCTCACAAATGCTTAAACTGTTTCAATCTCACCTCGAAAGCTTTAGTTAATTAATATATTAATTTATAATAAAAAATTTATTTAATTTATATTTCAATAATCAAGTGCCAAAACATTCTATTCTCTTGGGTTTGTAGCCCCCTGTAGATTAGAACCACCTCACCTGCAAACGGCTTCCAACATTTATATCACAATATTATAGAATTCTAGTCTAGGACTATAAATGAGCCGAGTTGAGATAAATATTAAAAGTTTAAATTTTTTCATTTGATTTTATTTCAAAAAAGAATTGAACTCAAACTCATCACCAAATAAAATTACATGTTCAAGTTTGGTTTGGTTTCTTGTCAAGCAAACTCAAACTTGTTCACAAGCTACTTGATTAACTTATTATTTTCTTAGATATAGAAAAATTATGACTAAAATGTTTAACACCTTCCTATATCTATGAGTTTTTACTACGAATTGATCACTTAGAGCATTCCCATCAGCAGTGTCAAATGTCAAATATTTGACATTTGACACACCAAACACCAAAAATTCACTTTCATCAGGTGTTTTAAATGCCAAAATATTTGGCATAGATGAACAATGCAATCTCAAATTTGAAAGCGTATTGTTCATGAATGGTAAAACTTTTATTGTTATTTTTATTTCCGGTGGGCCCAAACAAGTCATTTTTTTAATCAACTCTTCCCTATCTCTCTCTCCTCTCTCCTCTCACACCTCTAAAGCTCTCTCTCCTCTCTGCCTTTGTCTCTTCCTCTTCACTCTCATTCTCTTCCTCTCTCATCCTCACTCTACTCCACCGACCTCAAGTCACTGTCGTGTCGACGATCTCGCCTGAAGCCGTCTCACCTAGAGCTGCCAGTCTCGCCTAAAGCCACCAATCTCGCTTGGAGTTGTCTTGCCTAAAGCTGCCGATCCCACCTAGAGTTGTCTCTCCTGAAGCTGCCGACCGCCGATCTCGCCTGAAGCTGCTGATCTCACTTGGAACCGCAGATCTCACCCGGAGCCGCCTTGCCTAGAGCCGCCGACCTCGTCGATCTCTCTTTCTCTTGGTGCTTGTGGCAATGTTTGTAATAATGTTTGGTTGATTTTGGTTGTTGATGTTGGTTGATTTTGGTTGGTGGTGATGGGCTTGTAACAATGGTGGGATGTGGTGGTGAATTTGTAACAATGGTTGGTTATGGTGGGGTGAGCTGTGGTGGAGGTGGCAGTGAGCTAGGTGGGAGTGGTAGTGGTTAGTTTTTTTTTAATGTTATTTTAATATATCTATATATTATTTTAATTTATAGAATTTAAGGATAGAAGATGTGATGAATAGTAACTTGTAAAATGATGTGTTAAAATAATAAAGTAGCATTTTTGATGTGTTAAAATGGTACTTTATTACAACGCCTGATAGGAATGCTCTTATATCATCAATAAATTGTAAATCGTCATTTAATATCATATAAACCTATTTACAAACTTATACAACTCAAATTCAAGTTTATATAAACATATGTTAACCCAAGTATACATATAAGAATATAATATTATATATAGTTAAATCGAGCCCTTATATTCACGAACGCATTATTACGTTTAAGCTTGACCCATTTAATAATCGAGTCTAAACTTAGACTTAAGCTTGATTTGTATGCTATTTAAATGAAAATAAATAACCTTTTTTCCAAGCCAAACTCGTGTGTGTGTGTGTGTGTGTAAGGTAAAACTAAGAGAAACTTAAATTAGAATTCCAAATTAGAGTTCCAATTTTGCACCTATGTCTTAAATTAATTATTCTTAAAGAGTTTGATTTCTTAATTTTAGAATTAAATGTGAAACTACATAAAAATATTCATCCAAGTGAGTTATTAAGTACAAAAATCAAAGAGTTTAGAATAAATGAATTATAAAAATTAAAAAAAAAAGTATTTTACAATAATTTTTTTTTATAAAAAAGCATTGACAATTTATATTTTATACCTAATAATATCCTTACAAATTTTTTTAAAGAGTTAACAAAATATAAAAATGATTATCAATAGTATTTAAATTATATATATAAAAATTATATTATACAATCTTTAAGTGTATGCATGAAGTTCCAATCTAATTGTTCATAAATAGCTTGATTTATTTACATCCTATTCTTATCTACACTATACGACGGAGGATATTCCTATATAGCTTCCTACTCCTACACGTACTAAACCCTTTATACCTCAACTCACCGTCAAAAGTTTAACACATATCACAACTTTGTTGTTTTGTTTACGTCATGCAGATCTTGATTTTTCCTACATATATGGGTTTGGCTAAAACTTGGTGGAGTAATTAATGTTACATACACAAATTTTTAAAAAAAATTTTCATATTTACAAAATGTAAATGTGAAAAATTCTTACTAGTTCTCAATTAGACCTACCATTAATATTATATTTTTATTTACTAATAATCACCCACTAGATCAATTATTTGTAAAAAATTTGTAAAATAATTTATGTCTGTAGAATTACTCGACTTAGGTGTGTTAAGTGTAAACGCTGATTTTTTTTTTACAATAATCATAGTTTAAAGTGTAAAATGTATAATTAAAAAGTTGATAATGTAAAGTGTAATTTGAGGTATAGTTTAGAATTGTAAAATATATAGATATATATATATTTTATTTTTTTTTGGGGTTACCTTTGATATAGGTTTTATATGAATTTTTTACTTATGGCAAATATTGTACGGGTTAGAATTGTCGGTGGCATACTCGTCGTTATATTCCACGTACGTTATATCATTCTACCTCCAAATCGTACGCGTCAAATCGCACATTAGAATTGACTTGGACTTCCCTTTCAAAGAGAAAAATATAATCCAGTAGAAATATTCTTCTTCTTCTTCTTCTTTTTTTTCTTTTTTTTTTGAATAATCTAGTAGAAATGGAATATCAAATATTTACGCCTTGGGAAAGAACCTTGGGTTATTATCTCATATATCCTTACATGAATGATGAATCTATTAATTTACAGTCAAAGCCGGTGTGAAGGCAGGAAGCATATTTAACATAGAAAATAAAAATGGGAATAAGAAAGAGAAAGATAAAAGAACCTTAAACTGCTTTGGTTATATTGGGTAAGGATTAGCTAATCTGTGTCCCATTATATTACTCCATGTTCATTTATTGTTTGACTGTAACTCTGTTTTATTTTGGTTTGGTTTGGGTAGGTTAGACTTTAAAACTTAGAAGACCCGTCAGTGGAAAACTGGAAATTGCATTCAAACTCAAAGTTCTTAGATATGGGCAACTTTATTTGACCAATGAGTTTTTCTGCATATTACACTATCAGAAGTCTCTTTCTCCTTGTCCTTGTTTAGACATAGTTCATTCCGCGTTTAGATCTTCCATATATATGAGATAACAAATTGCAATTGAGAAAAATATATATGACCCACTAGCAATCGTCATATGCCTCGATAAAGACCTTGGCAATTTTCTTGGATCTTTACAAGACATTTGAAAACCTTACTGGGTTCATATCTTGCATATGTTTGAACAGGAGTAGATGGAATAACTAAATTTAAAGTAATATGAGTAGAATTTTTTTTATATTTTAAGTACCAAAATATACAACTACAACTATATTTTAGGTATGGAAAGAATAATTTAAATATTTAACCTTATATTGATCAAAACAAAGTACATAAACCTAATAATTACAAGTATTGCAGAAAATTTAGAGAGCCATTTCTATTTGCACCTTCTACAATCCCCTTTTTTTTTTCTTTGTTGAGAGAAACCTTCTAAAATCCGGTGTTTAGAATATCAAAGACAGCAAAAACCTGTGGCAGCCTCTAACGTTTCACATAGAAAAAAAAAAAAAAAAAAAAAGAGGCCAAAATACACTATGAGTTCTTGACATTTGTCATTGAGAACTATTTGTCCCTCAAATTTGAAGTGAGCTTTATTGTTCTTCAAAATTTAAAAAAGTAAACGCAATTAATCCTTGTATTAACAGGTGTTAGTCTCAGTGCATACATAGATATTTAATGGGGATATGAAGTGGCAAATTTTGAGTGGCATGGATCAAATTTAATAAAAATTAAAACCCAAAGTTTGATTCATTAAAAAAAAAAAAACCTATCAATCCGTTAGAACCTAATCCATTTTTAGGTTACCCATTAAGGAGAGAGAGAGAGATGGAATAGAAAATGTTGTATTGTAACCAAGAAATTTTTTTTTTTTTTTTTGTCTTATCTTCTTATGTTTTCTTGCATATAATAAGAAAAAGAAGATGTTGGCATCAAAATTTTTAAACCAAATATCCAAAAAATGGTTCATGTTATAGAGAGAATACAAAGATTACGTAGCTCAGCCGAAAAAACTCTTAATAGCTACTAATGGTGAACCAAAAATTGGACTATTTCTAGTTCGTCCATAGTGTCATCCAAGTCCAAAAAGGATGTCTCAATATAAAGAGGTTCTCCAACATAAGAAGGTCGTCTAAAGAAAAGAAAGTCATCTAGCACGGAAGCACCTGGACGACCTCACAACACTTAGAAATTTTCAGGATAAATTTATATCCAAAAGCTTAACATCCGGATCATGTTTTGTTATTATGAAGTATGAGCAAAATCCTTATTCATCGCTTTGACTTCCTACTAAGTTCTTAACTTCTAATGACAGTTGTAGAAGATAAGTCTAAACCTTCTAACTCCTATAGCAATTGTAGAAGATAAGATTAAACCTTCTTACTTCTATAGTAGTTGTGGAAGTTAAGTCTGAGCCCTCTAACCTCTATTTACATTGAGGAAGTTACTAAACAAGTAACCACTCCAAAGCTCACTATATAAGGACTCATCCACATCAAATGAATGTAAGTTTCCACCATCCCTACACTTGAGTTCTAGAGAGAAAACTAACTTAAGTATTGGAGGGTTCTTGGCCGGTTTACTCCGGTTGCCTTTGATCTTGTGTTTCTTTCTTTTCAGGCCTTCTAAACAACCTCAAGCCTATTGAAGCCTGAGCATTCAGCCTACTAAATTTTTTGTGCATCATCAATTGGCGCCGTCTGTGGGAAAATTAAATTTGTATTTTGTAATTTATCTTTTTTAGACAAAAGGCTGTATGGTTTGGACAAGGTCAATGGCCACTAGTCCAAGCCACCAGGAGAGTGGAAATGCTTCCAACCACCCCAACCACACTCATCAATTAGCACCTGTTATGCAACCGCCTTCCGTCCAACAAATGTAGTCTATGGTAGTCGCTATGGAAGAGCTAACCCGTCAAAACCAAGAGTTGACTTGAGAGATCGACCAAAGAAGGCAATGTCATGAACAGTGTGTGGAAGGACAAGCTCAAAGTCAAGAAGTTAGAGAATGAGAAAATGTGGAGCACGAAAATCACTCAAGAGGTACTGCTTTATGAAGGGTGCCACACTTGGAAAAGGAGATGGATCAAATGAGGAAAGCCATGAACGAGATGAGAAAAAATAAGAGAAGGACGAATCTTGTAGATGACTTGGTTCATCGAACTGATTCTCCTTTCATAGCTTCCATCAATAGTCATCCCCTGCCTTCCAAGTTCAAGATGCCTTTGTTGGATTCGTATGACGAAACACGTGAACCATGTGATCACATTGCCACCTTCAAGACCACAATGCACCTACAAGGGGTTCCAAATGAGAAAATGTGTAGGGACTTCCCAACCACCCTTAAAGGGCCAGCATAGATGTGGTTCAACAAGATACCTCCAAACACTGTTGGTACTTTTGAAGAGTTGAGTAAGTTATTTGTCAATAACTTTATTGGAGGTCAAAGGCATAAGCATTCCTCGTCCATCCTACTAGCCATAGAGCAAAGGGATAATAAAAGTTTGCGGTCCTTCATCACTCGTTTTAACAGGGAAGCCTTGACGGTAGATAAGATGGATGACAAGCTGTTGTTAGTAGCCTTCCACAATGGAGTTAGTTCAGATTTATTCATCCACAAGCTCTAGGATCAAGAACCACAGACCATGGCTGAACTCGTCCATTCAGCCCAAAGTTTCATGAATGCAGATGACGTGATCCTTGCTAAGAAGAGGAAGAGAGCAGAACAAATGGAAGCAGAGTTCCTTCGTCATCCTAAACAAGACCCTTGTCCAAAGAAGGCCCGAATAGGAGAGAAGAAAGATAGAGATAACAAGAAAGCAAGTTCATCTTCAAGATAAAGTCAACATTACACGCCTTTGAACGTTTCATTTGACCAAGTACTTATGCAGATCAAGGATAATCCATCCTTGAAGTGGCCAGAGAAGATGAACGGAGATCCCAATAAGCGTAATAAGAATAAGTATTGCCACTTCTATAGAGATCATGGGCATGACACAGACGAGTGTTATGACTTAAAACGTCAGATTGAAAATCTCATTAAGCAAGGAAAGTTGAGAAATTTTTTTGGACGAGATCATAAGGACGAGAAGTTAAAAGAAAAGGTAGAAAAGCCATCACGACCCCCACTTGGAAAAATAAGAGTTATTGTAGGAGGATCTTCAGCAGGACAATCTTCCAAGTCAAGGAAGACCTACTTGAAGGTGGTGCAGAACGTCCAACTTTCTGGACGAGTTCCAAGGACGAAGGGGCTAGATGAGCAGGCTATTACTTTCACAGATGAAGATGCTAGAAGGATCCATCACCCACATGACGATGCAATCGTCATAACTTTGCTCATTGCATACTACACGACTAGAAGGGTGTTGATAGATAACAAGAGTTCAGCAAATATCTTATATTACCCTGCCTTCCAGCAGACGAAGCTTGGACGAGATCGACTCTGTCTAGTGAATTCACCCTTAGTTGGATTTGAAGGAATAAAGGTACAACCGATGGGCACTATTACTCTACTCGTCGTGGTAGGGGTATATTCGTAACAGATAACTAAAGAAGTGAATTTCCTCATCGTAGATTGTCCATCTTCCTACAATGCCATCACTGAACAAACAACTTTAAACAATTGGAATGCAACAGCATCTACCTACCACTTATCTATTAAGTTCCCAACATATTATGGAATAGGACAACTACAAGGAGTTCAATCAGCCGCGAGAGAATGCTACTTAGCCATATTGGCTATGAACGAGCATGTGCAGATGATGAATATAGAGGAGAGAAGGGTCGCTGCAGAGCCTACTAAACTACTAGAAGACATCCTTCTAAACAAGAGTAACCCTAAGAAGTTTACTAGAATTAGAACAAGTATGGAGGAGAATATGAAGCAAGACCTTGTCCAGTTCTTAAGGAAGAGCATTGATGTTTTCGTGTGGAGTCATGAAGACATGCTAGGAATTGACTCAAGTGTCATTACTCATCAATTGAATGTATACCCATCTTCCAAGCCAGTTCATTAAAAGAAGAGGGTCTTTGCTCCTGAGCAAGACAATGCTATCAAGGAAGAGATCCAGAAGTTAACCACGGTAGAATTTATTTGGGAAGTCTATTACCTGGATTGGCTAGCTAATGTAGTGATGGTCAAGAAGGCCAATGGCAAGTGGAGGATGTACGAAGACTTTCCTGATTTGAACAAGGCTTGCCCCAAGGATAGTTATCCATTGCCACGCATTGACCAGTTGGTAGACTCAACAGCAGGTCATCGATTGCTAAGCTTCATGGATACCTTCTCAGGTTATAACCAGATAAAGATGGGCGAGGTAAATCAAAAGAAGATATCCTTCATTACTAATCAAGGTTTGTTTTGTTATAAAGTGATGCCCTTTGGTTTGAAGAATACGGGGGCAACCTATCAGAGGTTGGTCAATCATATGTTTCGTCCACAGATAGGACGGAATGTAGAAGTTTATATAGATGACATGTTGGTGAAGAGCTTGGACGAGAAGAAACATTTGGATGACCTACAAGAGACCTTTGACACACTTAGATGATACAACATGAAGCTGAATCTAAGCAAGTGTGCTTTCGGGGTTTCATTAAGGAAGTTCTTAGGATTCATGGTTTCACAGAAGGGAATTGAAGTGAATCCTGATAAGATCCAAGCAATACTGAACATGGAACCGCCAAAAAATGTTAAGGAAGTCTAATCTCTTACTGGACAAGTTACAGCTCTAAACAGGTTTGTTTCAAAAACTACCAATAAATGTTTGCCGTTTTTCAAGGTTCTTAAGAAAGTGTTTGATTGGGCGGACAAGTGTCAAAAAGTCTTCTAGGATCTTAAGGTCTATCTTACCACAACTCCCTTTCTAAGTCCATTTATACCAGGTAAGGAGTTGTATTTATACTTAGCAGTGTCCCCACATGTAGTAAGTTCAGTATTAATCAGGGAAGAAGGGAAAGTATAAAAGCCTGTTTATTACACAAGCTGGGCACTAAGTGGGGGCAGAAGGACGATACCCAATGATGGAAAAGTTAGACTTTGCACTAATAATAGCTTCCAAAAAGCTAAGGCATTACTTCCAAGCTCATGTCATCAATGTCTTGACAAATCATCCACTTAAGAAGGTAATGAACAAGCTGAAAGCCAGAGGACAACTAATCCAATAGGCCATAGAGCTTAGTGAGTTTGATATCAGGTACCTACTTAGGAGTGCAATAAAGGCTCAAGCTCTAGCAGATTTCATTGCAGAATTCACTCCAAGCCATGGTGATTTAAACGAAGTGGATGAATCCAATACATGGGTTGTCTATGTAGATGGCTCGTCCACACTGCATGCAAGAGGAATAGGAGTTATACTGAAATCCTCGGAAAGGGACAAGTTGAAATATGCAGCTCGTCTACAATACCAAAAAACCAATAATGAAGTTGAATATGAAGCCCTCCTCAAAGGGTTGGAATTGGCTAAGTCCTTAAGGGTAAAGCCAATAGTCATACAAGGAGACTCTCAGTTGATAATAGGCCAAGTGAATGGAACATGTGAAGTAAAGGATGAATGGATGAATAAGTACCTCAGTAGAGTGAAGCGTCTTATTAAAAAATTCAAGGAAGCCAATTTCTTTCAAATCCCAATGGAGAAAAATATGGAAGCAGATGCCTTAGCAAAGGCAGCATCCACAAATGGATGGGTGGACGAGCTTGATGAAGTCCAGTAAATGCCTAGCATTGATCTGCTAGAGGTACAGCAGATAGAAGGTGAAGGGAATTGGATGACCCCCATACTAGCTTACCTAAGGGATGGAAGGCTTCCAAAGGAAAAAGATGAAGCCAGAAAGCTAAGGATCAGATCAGCTAAGTGTCCTTATAGACAAGGTGCTATACAAAAGAGGCTTCTATCAGTCATACTTAAGGTGTTTAGCTCCAGATGAAGCAAACTACATATTAAGAAAAGTTCATGAAGGAGCATGCGGAAACCATTCAAGAGCAAGAGCACTCGTCCACAAGGTCATCCATGCATGATATTATTGGCCAACAATTCAAGCAGATGTTAAGTCTTATGTAAAGGTGTGTGATCAGTGTCAATGTTTTAGCAACATCCTTAGATGACCATCGAAGTACCTTGCCCCGGTGATTGCCCCGTAGCCCTTTGCCCAATAAGGATTGGACATTTTAGGTCATTTTCCAATAGGAACCAGGTAGATGAAGTTTTTGGGGTACCTAGGGTACTAGTGTCAGACAATGGACGACAATTCAATAACACACCCTTCAGAGACTTCTATGAGCAACTTGCAATCAAAAATCATTATTCCTCACCCTCCCACCCACAATCAAATAGACAAGAAGAAGTAGCAAACTGATCCTTGTTAAAGATCATCAAGACTCGGCTTAAGGGGGCAAAAGGAGTATGGCCAAACGAGCTACCAGGTGTTCTATGGGCTTACAGGACGATTGTGAGAACCCCCACAAAGGAAACTCCTTTCAAACTAGCCTATGGAAGTGAAGCAATCATATCTGCAAAGGTGCACATGGCTAACCACAAGGTGATAAAGTATCAAGACAAGGAGAATAAATAACAACTTTGTCTTAACCTCGATCTAATTGATGAGGTAAGAATGGGTGCAGAGCAGAGGACAACAGGGTATAAAAACCTCATGGCTAGGCAATATGATGCAATGGTAAAATCCAGGCACTTCAATATTGGGGACCTCATCCTAAAAAGGGTCTCCTTAGCAACCAGAAACCCGGCCCATGAAAAACTGTGGCCAAATTAGGAAAGACCCTATAGGGTTATCAATTGCAAAAGGTAGAGATCAAACTATTTGAAAGCCTTAGATGGACGAAGGATAGAGCACCCCTGGAATACTAAGCATCTCAAAAGATACTTGTTAGGATTAGTGCCCTTAAATCCTATTGTATGATACTGTGTATGATATTATGTATGACATTATGTATGACTTAATATTGTGATTGATAAAGTTATTTTATTATTATCTAAAATAATGGTAACATGAATATGGGACATTATCATATAGTCCATGAGATGCATTGTATGTGATTTATGTGAAAAGTCACAGAAGATGTAAATCACAAGTTCTTTGTAAACTCAGAATTTATAGTTCGTAGTCGATGATGAAATTGGGCATTTCATCTGCGAAGACTATAACGTGTCAACTAAGATGATTTGTCTTGATCATGGAAGTAGAGACTTCTAGTTGATATGTTGATATGTTTTAAGAGTTAAAACATATTGAACAGGACCGCTGTGAGATTTATTATTCTCCTAATGACTGTCAAATGAATAATAAATCTCATGACTTCTATTTGCATGAACTCTTAATCCTAAGAGAATAATGGACATGATCATGAAGTGTAGGTTGCTTTGATATATCAGGAGTGAGATCTGAAGTGACGGTCAAAACCTCAGTATGTTGGGTAGCCACATTTAGTGTTGATGGAACATATATTCTCAAGATGGAATTCATAGTCTCTTGATGGAGATATAAAATATTCCCTTGAGATAAGTTTAATAGTTTCAGTTATTCAGAGAGTTAGGCCTAACCACTTTAGTAAGAAATTACTAAAGTATATATTTATGAAATTGGATTTCATAAATATATAATGAATAACTTTAAAGAATTTGGTATTAAATATAATTAATGGTAACCTTGAACTTGTCAAGAGTTGACGGAAAAGCCCAAGGCCCATTGGAGCTAGTGTCTTATTGGTCCCTTTTGGTCCCACTCCAAGCCACATACTAAAGCCCAATTGGAAAGGCCCAAAGGCCAACCCAATTAGATAATCAGTTAGTTATAAAGGGAGAAACATACAGAATTTTTTTTTAAAGAGATTAGAAAAGAAAAGGAAACTGTGTGTGAGAGAGTGTGAGACACACTTTCATTCTCCCTTTGAAAAACTAATTGAGAGACCACACATCTTGGGCGTAAAGTGGAATTGGAGTGAAGATTAAAAGTGTTCCCAAGTGCTTCTAATCTTTGTTTTGAATTTCTCCACACCAAGGTACACTATCTTGTTCTTAAATTCTAAAATTTACATTGTGCACGTTATCAATCATGAACGAAATAGATCCTAGTTCTTTGCTTCCGCTATGGGTTTTGCATGAGTTGCAAAACCAGAATTTTTTCTTCAATACTATCAATGAAGAGTCAGCCTAGACGAGTATCATCCTAGACGAGCATCATTCTAGACGAGCATCATCATGGACGAAGTTGAAGTTATGTGTTACTTTCCTAATATTTATTTGTGTTTATCTCTAGTACTACATGTTTTTAGTATTTTAATTCCCTAAAAGTGCATTAGCTTCCAACTTGTGCACTATCTACAGATGAATTTGTGATGGACGAAGTCATGAACTTAGTGTGTTTGTACATAATTATTTTTAATTCCTTCAAGGCACTAGCTTCTAAGCATGTGCCGTGCTTGTGGACCATGTTTATGTTGTGTCTATACGGTTTGGATTTCCAATGTATATAATGTTGTGTGAATTTCTAATTCTCATGATTGTTCTCATTCAAACTAATCCACAAGAAGGCTAAAGGCCCAAGACGAGTAAAATCTCTAGACGTAGGGATGTAACATCTATAAGCTTTCCTTAAATAAAGATAAAGCAAAGAAAAATAAACCTAAGGCATATTCATCTAACTAATGGATGAGGCAAAGTGTGCACACAAGGTTATTCAAAATCCATGGATAAATTTAACCAACCAAATTTAACCAGCCAAACGTCTTGCCCAAAGACAAATAAAGGATCGTCCAACCTATGGATAAGGGATAATGCAAGTTATAAGTCAAATTTATGGACAAATAAAGCTAGCAAAGAAAGTACTATTCATAGACGTTATACTTACGAAATTTAAAGAATGGTAAGTGTTGAACATGAGCAAATTGTTCTAACATGGACAAGCTAAATGCCTTCATGAGTAGACGGACCATACTTGAAATTATAAGATGTGACATGGATGATGTGAAAAAAGGAAATTCGTTTATACATCAAATGTATAACATGTTCAACAGCAAGTGAAGAATAAAGACGAAAGTAAAATTCATTCATAAAATGTAAAAAGGAGTAGACGACCATCGTCCCAAAACCCTTATGTTATTCAAAGCCAAATGAAGGTCATTGTATCTATTGCATGTCCATAAACTTGGATGACTAAATTGTACTCAAATAAATTTTAAAATAAAGCCCAAAACAACAAGCATCCCCAAAAAATAGAATAAATAAATAAATTTTCTAAAAAGAGGTAAAATTACTGAGATAAACCACTAGGGCCATTGCCCCCAGACTTTGGGACGTCCTTGCTGGCATTAGTGGCGTCCTGGGCAAGTTCCATTAAAGCGTCGTCCACAATGTTGACGTCTTTGAAGCTCATCTAAAGCAGAGAACTCTCTGCTATAGTGGGGATCTTAAAGGAGTCAAAATCTATTTCAGGGAAGGCCTCCTTGGCGTCAGAGCAAAAATCCTCAAAGCCAGCAACATAATGTCGGTCTAAATGATTGGTGAAGTCGTCTAACTTCAAGAAAGTTGCAATGGCTTCCTCCTTAGCCTTCTCCAAAGATGAGGTGATCTCTTGGATTTTCACCTCGAGATGACCAATGCGGGTCTCGTTCTCAATAGAGTTTGTCTTGAGCTCTTTCACCTCATTCTTTAACTTCTTCTCAATCCCTCAAAGACGAGTGACCTCCTCGGTTTACCTGATTACCTCCCCCTTCTTTAATAGAAACTCGTCCTTCAGCTACTTGTTCTTGGCCTTAGCATCCTTAGCCTTGTCACAAAGTTCCTTGGCTTGGCTAGATGCAATATAAAACTTTGCCATGGCCTAAAAAATGAATGGGCAAAAAAGAGTTAGAAATTTTTTCATAAATTTCTCAGAAAATAAAATGAGAATGACGAGAAAATTACATACCTTGAAGAGGTCGTGGATGGTAAAATGTTCAAAATCCTTCACTGACATGTCATAACATGCACTTACTTCTTTGTCAGTGACGATTCCTTTGAATTTCTTCCAAGCATAGCCTTCGTCAAGTACCAAGTTAGGAGGACAAGGGGTTAAAACTGAAGGATGAACTCTCTGAGAACCTTTGACTACAGGGGGAGGAATTTCCAGCTGGAAGATTGAAGGAGAAGCTTGAGCAGGGACCACATTCACTGCCATGTCGTCCAGGGGTACCGTCGCATCTTGAGACTTCGGAGCCTTGGGAAAAGGAGTCTTGTCAGACTTTGGTTTCTTTTGACCTTGACGACTTAGGAGATCTCCAAGTTCAACATTACTTGATATGCCCTTCCTCTTCCACCAGAAGTCTGGACTGCAGGCCTCTAGACAACAGGCTTTTGGAAGGTAGGCTTCTAGATGAATAGGGGAGTTGAATTGTCTTGAATCTGAACATCCTTGTCTTCTTCAGTGCCACTTGCCACATTTTTTCCTTTGTTTTCCTTCATGGTGGCTAACCCTATCATAAGGAAAGTTAAAGGATTGTTCAAAAATAAATAAATAAATAAATAATAATGGTGAAATGAAGATGGACGACACTTACTTCAACAAGTGGTCAATTCGTGGGCAAGTTTCTCTTCAGTAAGCTCTGGACCAAGTCCCCAAACAGCAAGATGATGCAAAGTCAGTAGGCTATGAAAAGACCTCTCTGGATGAGCACAGGCTCTGTCAATATGGTCTAAATGAAAATTGTCCAAACGTGAACCAATAATAGCTGCACAAACATAAAACAGAGTTAGACGAGGAAAAGACTACACAAAACAGACAAAGGAAAGGAAAGAAGGACATACCCTCAAGACCAAGACGACCTAAGGCACTGGTAAAAGAAGGAAAATGGGCATTATCTACATCAATTGGGTCCCCAGCCCAATCTCTAGAAATAGAGAAAAATTCCTTCTTCCATATCCTATCAGAATAACTACAACCCTTAATTAAATTAAATTGAGGGCCCTTGGACGAGAACTAGTAAAAACTACCAGACTGCTTAATCTCTGAGGTTTTTAGCAATAGAGAAACTCGTCCACTATGATTGGACAGTTCCCCTCAAAAACCTCACGCCACAACACTTGCATGGCTACTATTGTCCTCTATCCATTAGGATTGAGTTGGTTTAGTCCAATACTCAACCTATGGAAGAGACCTCTACAGAAAGAATTGAGAGAAAACCTAAGACCTGCTAACAAGTATATACACCAAAACTAGAAGTAGGAGAACAACATCGTTCTCCACTTTTAGGAAGACAATGCCTAAAATCATTAGGAATCTAGTTTCTACTAACAAGGGTTGCCAATTTACTTAACAAGGGTTGCTAACAGGTAGGAAGTATATACACCAAAACCAGAAGTAGGAGAACAACACCATTCTTCACTTTTAGAAAGACGAGACCTAAAATCATTAGGAATCTGGTATCTACTAACAAGGGTTGCCAACTTACTTGAATCTAAGGTGGACGACACCTCAGGGGCACAACTATAAATAACATTTTTGTCCTCCTCTTCTTCTTGAGGAGGACTTGGTAATTTACTTCTTCCGGACGAGCTAGCCTTAGCCCCAGAAGCCATCCTACGTTGCATTTCCTGGAATTCCTTTAAAGGAAAACCAAGGACCCTAGATGAATAATGCTTGTCTTGGGAACTATTGTCACTGCTACTACTGTTACTATTACTCTCATAGCTGCCACTACTACTAGAAGACACATTTTGATACTCGTCTATTGCTCTCTCTGTACTACCACTAGACATAGACATATTTATAAAAATATACAAAATTTCCTAAAGACGAAAACCTAAGGAAGAAGGAACTCCTAACGAGAGACTACAAACGAGGATGACTTGACGAATCTTTTGAATGAGATGGCAAAAGGGAAAATATTAGGAAAGTGAAAGGGTAGGAGAGAGAATGTACATATTTATAGGCCTCAGAGGTGGGTCAACGAAGTGATGCAAACCAATCAGAAGCTGACACGTGGCATATACCTCAAAAAAGTGAATCAACGCGACAAGTCAACCAGTAAGATTGTGACACATGGCATGATCTGAAGTGACAAAAATCTACATACACAAGGATGACACATGGCACACCAACTAACCATTAAAATACTGACACATGTAAAATGTAAAAGGTAAACCGGAGTTCTGCTACAGTGTCTAAGACGACACTTGGACAAAGGGGCAACTGATGGTGAACCAAAAATTGGACTATCTCCAATTCATCCATAGTGTCGTCCAAGTCCAAAAAGGATGTCCTAGTTAAAGAGGTCGTCCAACATAAGAAGGTTGTCTAAAGAAAAGAAAGTCATCCAGCACGGAAGCACCTGGATGACCTCCCAACACTTAGAAATTTTCAGGATAAATTTATATCCAAAAGCTTATAATTCGGACCACATTTGGTTATGATGAAGTATGAGCAAAATCCTTATTCATTGCTCTAACTTCCGACTAAGTTCTTAATTTCTAATGGCAGTTGTAGAAGATAAGTCTAAACCTTCTAACTCCTATAGCTGTTGTAGAAGATAGGACTGAACCTTCTAACTTTTATAGCAGTTGTGGAAGTTAAGGTCAAACCTTCTAACTTCTATCCACGTTGAGGAAGTTACTAAATAAGTAACCACTCCAAAGCTCACTATCTAAGGACTCATCCACATTAAATGAGAGCAAGTTTCCACCACTCCTAAAATTGAAATTCTTGAGTTCTAGAGAGAAAACTAACTTAAGTATCGGAGGGTTCTTGGCCAATTCACCCCGATCGCCTTTGATCTTGTGTTTCTTTCTTTTCAGGCCTTCTAGCCAATCTCAAGCCCGTTGAAACTTGGAGCATTCAATCTATTGATTTTCTGTGCATCATCAAGCTATATACTCACTATTCTCAGTTATATATTATAATGAGCCCAATGTGATGTATTTGTAGGAGGTCAAACTCTAGACTAACCATATACTAAAACACGGTTACAAGACTTGTTGTACAAGTAGAATACTTTGCTTGCACAAAGATTAGGATTGGGCTTGAGCCTTTACTTGGATTGAGTATATTATCTTTAACATCCCCTTCAAGTCATGATTAAAGCAAGAAGACAAATTAAGTTTAAAATGTAAGCCCATGAAGATACTTTGATGATGACCATAAATAACCAAGATGGATGGAGAATGGACCAAGCACAATTTAGAATGATCGTGAAATGAAGGATGTTGAAAAATGGCTATATTGGCCTAATGACAACTACATAATGACCAGGGGGTTGCTATGGCTGGGGATGGCTACACTAAGAGCATGAGGAAAATCAACAAAGGATGACATCATGATGGAGCATGGGCAATGGAGGAATACCAAAAGGTAACTAAGGCCTAAGAATGGTTGCACTAAAATTAGGTACCACAAAGAGATGTGTGTTGCAGTGCATTTAACACCTTTTCCACTCATAATCAAACTTCTAAGCGTTTTTTTTTTTTTGGTCGAGGCATAATTTCGAATTGTACCTAGAATAGGTAGTCTTGAGATGAATCTTCCCTTATGTTTGGATTTAAAATCAATTAGATATAGGTGAACAACCACACCTTAGAGTCTTAATGATTGATGGTGACTCCTTATACTAGTTCACCACATTATCTATTAACCAAACCCTCCCACACATTCCAAACATCGTATTGCCAATACTGGCTAGTCAATCCAACAATCTAAATGAAAGGGGGGGGGAATATATATATATATATATATATATATATATATATATATAGAGAGAGAGAGAGAGAGAGAGAGAGAGAGTTACACCTGGTGTAACTCTATTGAAGTTACACCTTCTTTACATAGTAGATCTCTAAGAGATCTAACGTTTTACAAAATATAGTTGACTATTTATTGGTTTCCAACTCATTTACCTAATTAATAGCAATTTTTTTTCTCTCTCCTTAATTGTTCCTACCCTCCCAGCTTCCATTTCTTCTAAGCAAGTTCCCACTTTACTTTGTAAAAAACAAAGACACAGCCTAGTAATATTTTGAACAAGCAAATAGCCGAAACTATCCAAGGGAAAAAAATTTAAATATTAGTTTATATATAGTTTTTTTTTTTTTTGAGAAACAGTTTATATATAGTTGACACCACTACAAATAATCAAGTTCATGAATAAGTACCAACAGATATTGTTGCCAAGAGCCTAAATTAAAAAATTGGTTCATAATGCAATTGTGAGTGAGTGAAAAACCATTGGTATCTCCTTGCTAGGAAAATGTCATTGGTACCCTATTAAAACAAAAGCTGTGATATAATTAAATGCCCTATCAAGCCACAAATTACTAAAGATGACATATTTGCAATGTTTTTTTTTTTTTTTGTTAAGGAATAGTGCCAATAAGAAAACCTTTCAATCAGGGTACTACAAGGCTGAAATTGGAGGTATTGGCTATGGCGAGGTGACCTTAAAGGCTTCAAAAGTTTCTTGAAAAAATGGCAGAATGACATTTAATGAGATGGAAAACAATAGTATCTCAACCATTAAAAAATAAAAAATATGGAAAGTAATAAATAAGGAGTGAGAAAAAATGATATTAATTAGGCAAATGAGTTAGTAAGGAATTAATATTTAATGGTGTTTTTTAAACTATTAGATCTCTTAAAGACCTATGGTAAACAAAAAAATGTGTAATTTTTATAAAGTTATACCAGATGTAACTTGAACTCATCTCATATATATATATATATATATATATATATATGAAGAGAATAAAATTAAGGTAGATGGACTCATTCAATAAAACTTGCCATAGGCAACGGTATGGGGATAATGGATGATCAAAACATAAGGAGAAGACGACGAATTAATGCACCGGACGGAGAATATATAAGACGGATTGATCCTACATAATAGATGGATTCTAGCTAAACAGACACAAGGGGGACATATATCAAGGCCACGTGGCATCTACATGGCTTAAGTGGCCTCCAAGGAACCCTAAATGGAAATGTCTTACACCCAACAATTAACCCTAGTCAATGGAATCCTAATATTGAAAGAATCCTGAAAAATACAAATATTTATGAGGATCTTCCCCACAAGGAAACATCTTCTTAGCCAAGAAACGAAGGTCGGTCCTACATTACTATAAAAACCCAAAACCCTCAAATAATAAAGTACGCATAATTTACCCCAGCTCTGGCACTCTAGAGTTGTGAAAGTTCTTTAACTTAACCTTCGGAGGGTATTTGGCCGATACTACATTGGTACTCTCTGTAGATTCTTCTTCTTCTTCTTTTTTGTGCAAGTCTTGTCTAAGAGCATGCAAGGATTGTGTAGCTTACTGACGATTTTTGGCATCATCAGTTGGCGCCGTCTATGGGAAAGAGAGTAAGTCATACTACCGCTTCCCAAACAAAGAGTTGCATGGTACTTACTCCCTCAATGGCAACCACCTACAACAATCAAGGAGACGAACCACATACCACCACCCTCGAGAGACAGGTTTAGACCCTCGCCACGACTATAGAACGCCTTATCAAGCAAAACCATGACCTAGTGGAATAGCTACGCCAAAAGAACGCAGGGCTTAATACTCAAGAGGACCAAGAAGGTACCAACGCTGAGAGAAGGGATCAAGAAGGGTCGAAAGGTAGCAATACCCCAAGCAAACTAGAGCGACAAGATACAAGCCGTCCATCCGCCATGGATACGGCTCCGCCATACATGGTTGCAGAGATGCAGATGATGAAGGAACGAATGGACTTCATGATGAACACCCTAAGAGAACAGGTATCAAACAACCTCGACAAGCTAGTCCATCGGACGGACTCACCCTTCACTGCACCCGTCACTTCTTTCCCCCTTCCATCAAAGTTTTGTGTGCCACAAGTAGAGGCCTACGATGGGTTAAGGGATCCTTTGGACCACCTGGAGTCGTTCAAAACCCTCATGCACCAATAAGGCGTGGCAGGTGAGATCATGTGTCGGGCCTTTCCCACTACGCTAAAAGGCCCTGCAAGGGTTCAATAGGTTGATGTCAAACTCCATCATTACCTTCAAGGAGTTGAGCACCCAGTTTGCCTTGCACTTTATCGAAGGGCACAGGTACAAGAAGTCCACGGCATGCTTGATGAATATTAAGCAACAGGAGAACGAGACGCTGAGGTCTTACATAACCCGTTTTAACAAAGAGACCCTCTCAATTGATAAAGCTAATGACAAGATACTCATGGCTGCATTCACCAATGGGTTAAGGAATGGGGAGTTTTTGTTTTCATTATACAAAGGTGGAAATCACATTTTCGTCCCTACATTTTCAGGCGATTCCCACTTTGGTCCCTAGATTTTATTTTCACCGCTTTTAGTCTCTATCCTGAAAAACGCTTCCCGTTTTGGTCTCTGCTATTACATCAAAGACGGAAAATGCACATGTGGCAAACAGTAGAATTAAAAAATATTAAAAAAAATTTATTTTATATTAAAATAAAATAAAATTTTAGTTATCATTTAATTATTTAAATAATAATTGTTCTTCATGTTCTTCCCCAAGAACATGGTTGCCCAGAAAATAAGAAATTCAATATTTTTTTCTCTTTTATTTCATTTTCTTAGCATCCAAACAAGCAAAAACATATACAAAATCATGATCAAACTCAAATACTCTAACACAATCAACTAACAAAACCCAAAACACATAATCAAAAAAAAATAATAATAATAATAAAACAAACAAAACCCAAAACACAGTCATATCAAAAACAAAATACCAAAAATACCAAAACTCAAAGCTAATCCTCATCAATAAAATACACCAAAATGCAATTATGGCCAGTGAGATCAAACCACAGTGACCATCTGGGTTTAGAGAAAGAGAAGATCAGATCTGGGTCAAGGTGGGTTTTGGCCATGGATCTTCAACCATGGGGTTTCGGCCATGGGTCTTCAGCAATGTCTTCTTCACAGTTGTCACCAGGCTACTACGACACACTTACCTCCACATCCATAATCACCACCAATTCTGTCACCGCCGCGTGCTCTGTCTTTGCCACATGCCATCCATGGTGCGAGCTCGTCCAACCATTCTCCTCCTTCACGCGCCCATACACACTCAGCAGAGCCACCACTCGCATCAAGCGCAACCTTGATCACTTCTGTGAGAACTACACGTTCATCATGCTCCTCATCCTCTTCCTCAGCCTCCTTTAGCACCCGATCTCCATGATCATCTTCCTCGCCATCTTCATCACCTGGTCTTTCCTCTACTTCCTCCACAACCGTCCACTCCTCCTCTTCCACATCACTATCAACGATCGCATTGTCTTGGCCTTGCTCTCCATCATCACCATCGTCGCTCTAGTCCTCACCGCTGTCTGGCTCATTGTCCTTGTTTCGCTAAATCTGGGTTGATAATAATATGTGGGACTACTTAACTCTGAATTTGTATTTAAATCTGGGTTGGTATTTTTGTTGTTTTTGTTGTTCTTGGTTTTTGGTTTTTAATTATGTTTGTAGATTTTTTTATTTAGTTAAAATTGATAAATTAGTTTTTTAAATTTAGATACTGATGTGGCATTTTTTAATGCCAAATAACATTTATTATTATTATTTTAATGGCTATGTCAGCTTTTAGTGTGCCAACAGTGCACTTTGTTTGCCACATGTGCATTTTCCGTCTCTAATGTAATGGCAGGGACCAAAATGGGAGGCGTTTCTCAAGATAGGAACTAAAAGCGGTGAAAATAAAATATAGGGACCAAAGTGGGAATCGCCAGAAAATGTAGGGATGAAAATGAGATTTTCGCCTTATACAAAAAGGACCCAAAAAACATGTTGGATGTACTTTACAAGGCTACGAAGTACATGAACGCAGAAGACGCGTTGTTGGCCCAAGAACAGAAGCCCAAGAAGAGGGAAAGACAAGAAGAGGCACAGCAGGACAGGGACAGAAGACGACAAAGACTAGAGACAAACGGGAGGATAGACGCTCTAAACCCCCCACCGGAAGGTTTGCAAGCTTCACCCCGCTGAATACCTCAATCGATTAAGCCTGATGCAGATCAAGGACGAAGGAGCCTTGACATTCCTTGGAAAGCTAAAGGGAGACCTTAGCAAGAGGTCAAAAGATAAGTACTTCCATTTTCACCGCAATCACGGTCATGATACATCTAACTACTACGACTTGAAGCAGCAGATAGAAGCTCTTATTAGAAAAGGAAAGTTGTAATGATATATCAGCAAGGAAAGGACGAACCCACCATAAGAGCAACCTGCCTAGAGGGAAAACAAGGGTCCTAGGCCACCCCTAGGAGACATAAGGATGATTGTAGGGGCAACACAACTTCCAATTCGTCCAGGAAGACATACAAAACATACCTTCGAATGGTTCAAAACCTCCAACTGATGGGTTTCATCCCAAAGATGGCACGAATCAACAACCTTGTAATCGAATTCATAAAGGAAGATGCACGGTGTCTCCACCACCCACACGATGATGCACTTGTTGTTAGCATACTGGTAGGGGATTAAAACACTCACCGGGTCCTTGTAGAAAATGGGAGCTCCGCTGATATCCTCTACTACCCGGCATTCCAGCAAATGAGGATTGAGAGAGAACAGCTGATTCCAACCAACGCACCACTTGTTGGATTTGGGGGAACAAGGGTATACCCCCTCGGTGCGATCACTTTGCCTATGACGATCGGTGAGTACCCTTAATAGATCACCAAGGATGTCACATTCCTGGTCATTGGTTGTTCATCTGCTTTTAATGCCATCCTAGGTCGTCCTACTCTAAATTTATGGAAGGCCGTAAGTTCAACTTACCACCTGATGATCAAGTTCCCCACTGAGTACAAAGTAGGGGAAGTACGAGGAGAACAAGTAGCAGCACATGAGTGCTACATCGCCATGCTAGAGATGGCCGATCATTTACAAGCCATGTGTGTGGAAGAGCAGCGGATGGTGGCAGAGCCCATAGAAGGGTTAAAAGAGATACCTCTAGATGACTCCAAGCCTGAGTGAACGACCATGATTGGCACTCTCGCTAGCCCACCCGTCTATCAGGTGCTCACAACATTTTTAAGGGAGAACCAAGACATCTTTGCCTAGAGCCATAAGGACATGCCCGGAATCGATCATTTAGTCATAGTCCACAAGTTAAATGTGTCGCCCTCTTTTGCTCCTATCCGTCAGAAGAAACAAGTGTTCGCACAAGAAAGAGACAAGGCCATAGAAGAAGAGGTTCACAAGTTGCAAGAACCAGAGTTTATACAAGAAGTGTACTACCTCAACTGGCTAGCCAATGTAGTAATGGTCAAGAAGGCCAATGGAAAGTGGAGGATGTGTGTGGACTTCACGAACTTGAATAAAGCACGCCCCAAGGATAGCTACCCATTCCCACAAATTGAAGTCCTTGTAGATTTGACGACAAGACACCAATTATTGAGCATCATGGATGTGTTCTTTAGATAAAACCAAATCAAGTTGGACAAAGCTGATCAGGAAAAACTTCGTTCGTTACCAGTCAAGGCCTTTTTATTACAAAGTGATGCCGTTCAGATTCAAGAACACAGGTGCCACGTATCAAAGGCTAATGAACAAGATGTTCGCATGTTAGATTGGGAGGAATGTGCAAGTCTACGTGGATGACATGCTAGTGAAAAGCATAAGGGAGGATGACCATTTGGATGACCTCAAAGAGACCTTCAAAACCCTTCGTTCATATAACATGAAACTGAATCCAAACAAGTGTGCATTCGGGGTGATGGTAGGAAAATTCTTGGGGTTCATGGTGTCCCAAAGAGGTATTAAGGTTAACCTAGATAAGATACAAGCCATAATGGAGTTAACTCCGCCAAAAAATTCAAGGAGGTATAAAGTATAAATGGCAAGGTAGCCACACTGAACAGGTTCATCTCAAGAGAAACAAATAAGTGCCTACCTTTCTTCCGCACACTGAAAAAGTCCTTTGAGTGGACGGCCGGGTGTCAGTATCATTCGAGGACCTAAAGACATATCTTTCTTCCTCATCGTTGCTAAGCCCATCTGAACTAGGAGAAGAATTGTTTCTCTACCTAACTGTCTCCCCAGCTTCTGTCAGTTAGCCTTAGTCAGAGAGGAGGATGGGGTACAGAAACCTATATACTTCACGAGCCAAACACTCCAAGGTGCAGAAAAGAGGTACCCTCCAATGGAAAAGCTAGCCTTTGCCCTGGTGATTGCAGCCCGTAAACTCAAACCTTACTTTCAGGCGCACACGGTGATTGTTCTAACGGACAAGCCTCTATAGAGAGTGATGAGCAGCCCTGAAGCTACCAGATGGATGGTACTATGGGCAATTAAGTTGAGTGAGTTCAACGTATAGTATCACCCATGTATGGCCATAAAGGGACAAGTTATTGCTGACTTCATTACAGAATTCACAACATGGAAGGCTAGGGGGCAGGAGAGTGTCTTCAATCGAATATCCACACGGATGGATCATCCAACAAACTGGCAGGTAGAGCTGGTGTGGTACTCCATAGCCTAGAATGAGACGAGGTCGAATGCATGATCTGAATTGATTTCCCTACAACCAATAACGAGGCGGAATACGAAGCCTTAATAGCAAGGCTAGATCTAGCCAAAGTAGTAGGAGCCATAAATGTGGTCGTGTATTACGACTCTTAGGTAGTCACAAGTCAAGTAAACGACGACTACGAGTGCAAGGGCAAATAGATAAAGAAGTACCTAGAGCAAGTGAAGAATCGAATGAATGACCTCCAAGCTAAGTTTGTTCAAATCCTAAGAGAGGAGAATGAGCAAGCTAACTGTTTTACCAAGGCTATATCAGCAGAACATATACTCATCCCTAGTCAGGTACTGTCCTTTGTTCAATATTCACCATTAATACATAGCGTTTGTGTGCAGGAGATAGGTTCCAAAAGCAACTAGACTATAGCAATAACCTCCTACTTAAAAGACGGCATGCTACCAGATGGCCAGGAGGCTGCTAGGAAGTTAAAGGTTCAAGCAGCACGATTTGTGCTAATGAAAGGCGTCTTGTACAAAAAGGGCTTCTCCTATCCATACCTGAGGTGTCTTACCTCTAAGGAGGCAAACTATGTCATGAGAGAAGTCCATGAAGGAATTTGCGTGAACCATTCAGGATCACGGTCTTTAGTGCATAAACTGATTTGGGCAGGATACTATTGGCCTACCATGCAAAAGGATGCCCATGCATACGTCAAAGCTTGCGTTAAGTGTCAGAGGTTTGGCAACCTCATTAGACAACCAATAGAGGAGCTCACCCCAATGATGGCCCCATGGCCTTTTGCTCAATGGGGGTTAGATATCATGGGCCCGTTCCCAACAGCAGTTAGATAGATGAAATTCCTAGTAGTCGGTATAGACTACTTCACTAAATGGATGGAAGTCGAAACCCTAGCCACCATCACGGAGAAGAATGTGTGAAGTTTTGTATGGAGGAACATTATTTATAGGTAAAGTATACCTAGAGTATTAGTCTCAGAAAACGGGAAGCAATTCAACAATGATTTGTTCGGGGATTCTTGCTCACAATTGGGGATCAAGAATCACTACTCATCAACTGTCCACCCTCAAGCCAACAAATAAATTGAGGTACGAACTAATCCTTGCTCAAAATCATCAAGGCTCGACTCGAGGGGGCAAAAGGAATATAGTCGGAAGAATTGCCAAGAGTTTTATAGGCTTACAAGACAACGACAAGGACGCCTACAAGAGAGACTCCGTTTCGACTATCATACGGAAGCGAGGCAATTATCCCAGTCTCGATCAGACTCACAAGTTACAGAGTTGGAAACCATGACGAGAGTAGGAATGATGAAGCTATGCATCTTCAACTTGATTTGGTGGATGAGGTCAGGGCGACAGCTGAACAAAGGTTAGCGCGATACCAAGACCTTATGGCCAAGCACTACAACTCCAAAGTCAGACACAGGGACTTCCAAGTTGGAGATCTCGTCTTAAGGAAGGTGACAGGCACCACAAGAGATCCCGCCGAGGGAAAGTTAGGACCTAATTAGGAAAGACCCTACAAAATCGTGTCATGGTAAAAGAGAGGCACCTACCACCTAGAGACGCTTGACGAACAAAAGTTGCATCACCCATGGAACACGAAGCACTTGAAGAAATATTACCAATAGACAACGTCACGAATAACAACACTCCTCATCTCCAGTTTATTTCCTTTTAGTTAAAATTTACTATCTACAGTACTTATTAAGCCCAAAGGGCAATCTTTTATTTTTTCAAGGACAAGTTTTATACACATATTTATCATAATAAGAGGAATTATTCAAAGATGACGTATGTGCTGTCAACATTTTTACAATTATTAAGTCCCATAGCAGATGGTTCATCCTAAGTGATGACTCGAAATTACTGTCCCATAGCAAACAAGTTCATCCCAAGTGATGGTCCAAATTATTATGTCCCATAGCGGAAAAGTTCATCCTAAGTGATGGTCCAAGTCCCATAGCGGACGGGTTCATCCTAAGTGATGGTCCAAAATTATCAAGTCCTATAGCAGACGGGTTCATCCCAAGTAATGGTCCAAAATTATCAAGTCCCATAGCGGACGGTCCAAAATTATTAAGTCCAATAGTGGACGGGTTCATCCCAAGTAATGATCCAAAATTATTAAGTCCTATAATAGACGGGTTCATCCTAAGTGATGATTTAATATTATAAAGTCCAATAGTGGACGAGTTCATCCCAGAAGATGATTAAAAGTTGTTAGGTTCATAAAGTGGACGTCTTCATTCCAAGGGTGACCTAAAAAATTGTTAAATCCAATTAGGGGACGGGTTCATCCCAAAGGATGGTATGAACTTATCAAGTCTTTGAATGGACAAATCCAATATTAAATCTACGAGTAAATGGGTCCATCCAAAAGGACGTCTTGAAAATATTAAGTAACTGAAAGGATGTATCCATTATAAAGTCCTCAGAAAGAACGGATCAATAATGAAGCATACAATCAAAATGCTAAGTCCAAAGAAACACCAGGATAAATAGGTGGATACGCAAAATATATAATCAAAATACAAGCAACGAATATCAAAATATTATAAAGGCCTATAAAGGGAAAATGTCTACATGCAAGGCCTAGATAACAATAGGCAACGGTTAAATTAACAGAAACATTGTTCTTCCAAAAGATCTTTACATTCAAAAGAGAGAAACAATAATTAAATCCCAAAAAAAAAAAAAAAAACTACTGCTAATCCACTGGGTTCTCTCCGTCCTTCCCTTCAGCGGTATGGTTCCCCTCAAGTGGACGAGCCTCATCCCCAACAGATTTGTCTTGATCTTCATAAGGAGCAATCTCCCCATCACCTTGAGGGTGGATGGTGGTGTCATCAGCAAATAACTCATCAATGCTTTCAAAGTAGACGGGCTAGGCTGGACTCTGGGCCTGGGCGTCAATTGAAATATGGGACAAGTCTAGGTTCGGGAAAGAGGCCTTGACTTGATGGAAGCAATGGTCAAAGCCGTCAGCAAAAGAACCACTGAGCTCCTTTAGGAGGCGTTAGAGTCACAATATTCCCGTATCGCGTCTTCTTAGCCTGACGGAGCTTATCCTTGGCATCCTTGATCTCTCCCTCCTTGTCCTCGAGGACTTTTCTCAACACCTCCGTCTGCTTCTCCAACTCACCCCGAAGTTGCTCCTACACAATAAGCTTATTCTCCTGTACCACCTTCCAGGCCTTCAGCTCCCCCAACTCCACCTTTGTCACCTTCGCCTTCATTCTCACATGATCCACCACCGTCTCTTGAGACAGGCAAAGGTCCATTAGACCCTTTACAAAGGTTAGAAAACTTAAGAGACAATATGACGGAAAGGAGAGAAGGATGGATATACATACCTGTGCAAGGCTGAAAAGACCTGTCTCCCCCATAGCCTCGATTTCGTGATTGCCCAAGTCCTCATAGCCATCATCTTTGAGGATGGACGAAAGTTGCTTGAGTGTATACCATGAGTCCTCACGAAGGAGGACGAGGCGCTCTTCAGTGATGGGACCCTAACCCGTTATGAGGCCATTGCCTTTCCCTAGACCAAACAAAAGAGGCGGCTTGTTTGTCCCCCCAACGGCTGACCCCGCCACCTTGGATTTCTTGGGAAGACAGTCAATCTTGTCCAAAGATTTTCTCTTTATGGACAGGTTAACCAAACCTATTCCCTTATGAGGCAAGCTTCCCTCTTGCTTCTTTCGTGCAGCAACCTGTTGTTTGATGAAAGCCCTCCTCTTACCGTCTTCCATTTCTACATCAAAATGGACAGAAAGAAAAAGTTAGGTAAATTACTATAAATAAAAGAAAAAGTAAAGAGCAAAGGACTTACATCTGTGTGCTTGACTATCGTAGTGACGGGCAGCTATGGTAGGTTCAGGACCGTCACAATACCAATGGATCATGTCCAAGGTAACAAGCTTTGCCCACGTCCTCTCTGCCAATTTGATCTTAAAGATTTTTTCAAAAAACTCCACTGCTCCAGGGTCACCTCTGGACAATCTCGAGCTAGAAAAAGGGAATGTTTAGGCCAACATGACAAATAATAAGAAACAAAATTTAGACCAGACAAAGGCATTATACCCCAAGTTTTGTCCACATGCATGTACTCATGATCGTTAGGGTGACACATCCAGTCGTCCACCTGAATGAAGAAGTATCGGCTCTTCTAGTTTCCATTTGAATCAAGGGTGTCGTACACTAGCCTAAGCACCAACTTCCTTGGTAGGAAACTGTACATACCCTTAGACTGTGTGATTTTTGATGGACGGTAGTAGTGGAAGAACTCCTCCACCTTCATCTTACGCTTAGTCAAGACTCCATATAACACTTTCACGCCAAGGAAGACTCTCTAGGCATTCGAAGACATCTGGGAGATGACCAGCCTCAAATATTGAAGTAGATGGCGGTGAAGAGCATTTAAAGGGAATCTAAATCCCGCCTTAAGCATCTGCTCATACACCCTAACGTCTTTGGCACCCTGGTTGTAGCACTTTTTGGATTTGAAAGCCAGACAGATAGGGATGCTGATGGGAATTTGATATTTTTCCTTAAGGATCTCGAAGTGTTTTTGCTTGATGCTAGAGTTGAAGTCATTTACCTTCCATAACGGGAGAAGGAGAAACTCCCTAAGGCCATCAAGACCTATGACGGATTGGATGGGAGGTTCAAAGTAGTATACATCTTCACTGTTTAAGTCCCCACTTGAATCACCCTCTGATCCGACCACGTCCAAGTCCTCATCCTCCTCCACAGAAAGAGAGTTGGCCAACGGAACCCTTTCATCATAAAAGGTGTCAAGGCCATCCTAACCTAACGGATACACCTCATCATAGCCCACTCCTTCGCGAACACACGATTTTTCACTCGTTGCCTCACTAGACATCTATCACCTACACGTGACACATAAACCCCTAAGACTCTACAAGTCTACACAGGCGACCGGTATGCAATATTTAAAGTGAATAGCAAAAAAGAATTCAGCATAAGGTGAAGGATACTTACAGTTGAACGACGCAAAGAAAGCAACGGAGAAGGCGTGGCGAACGGTCGCACCAAGTAGATGGTATGTCGGTTTGATGAAGAGGACGGTAGTGCTCTAACTGGAAATTCGTTGAGAGAAGTAAAAATGGATGGGAGAAGCAACATATATATAGAGGGAACGACATAGAAGGCGAAGGGATGCTTTGGTCTGAGTGATTAACCACTGCAAACATGTCACGTGCCCTTACTGCATTAATGGCTCTAGACTAGCCTGTCAATCAAAACGTGTTTCCCAAGGGTTGAATTAGACCATCACTCCATGAGTCCTTCTAAAAAATAAGGCGACGGACCCATAGAGTGAGGGGGCAACTAAAGAGGACAAAATTAAGGTAGACGGACTCATTCAATAAAACTTGTCATACACGACGGTACAGGGATAATGGATGATCAAAACATAAGGAGAATACGACAGATTAATGCACTAGACGGAGAATATAAAAGACGGATTGATCCTCCATAGTGGACTGATTCTAGCTAAACAGACACAGAGGGGATAGATATCAAGGCCACGTGGCATTTACATGGCTTAAGTGGTCTCCAAAGAACCCTAAATGGAAATGTCTTACACCCTACGATTAACCTTAGTCAATGGAATCCCAATATGAGAAGAATCCTGCAAAATACATATATTTATGAGGATCTTCCCCACAAGGAAACATCTTCTTATCCAAGAAATGAAAGTCAGTTCTACACTACTATAAAAACTCAAAACCTTCAAAAAATAAGATACGCATAATTTACCCCAGTTATGGCACTCTAGAGTTGTAAAAGTTCTCTAACTTAACCTTCTGAGGATATTTGGCCAGTACTACACCGATACTCTCTGTAGGGTCTTCTTCTTCTTGTTTGTAGTGCAAGTCTTGTCTAAGAGCGTGCACAGACCGTGTAACTTACTGATAATTTTCAACATCATATATATATATATATATATATATATATATATATATATATATATATATATATATATATATATATATATATATATATATCAGGGATTGACCGTTTGACACCTGGCCGAGTTCCTTAGGAATTATATAGTAGGCAATTAGGAACCTTTTGAATCATATTTGGGAACCTAAGATTGATCATCTAAATTAACTACACCCAAACTTCACCATTTTTAATATGGCAGACGTTTTAATTCAGATTAGAATGCTGGTAATGGTGCCGAACTTTTGTTTCAGTTTGAGTAGATTACCACCATAGCCCAATGCCCTTATAGTGATCTGCAAGAACTCATCGACATGATGGGGTATACATTGATTAGTTGTAGTAAGCAATGGAAGTCATTCCCAAAACTTGTCTATTAATGGTCTTTTTAATAATGGTAACAAGGTTTTTGAAATGGCTCTCTTTGTCACTCACTTCTAACTGATCTTTGACTGAAGACAATGACAAGGCTCAAATAGCAGTATTGGTCCATAGATCTAGTGAACTCCCCATGTAAGGAGTTTATACCATGATGAACACTGCCGCAACTTACATATTTAGACCATTTAAAAGCGAATGTAGATTGAAGAGTTTGGAATTAAAGTAAACGGTCAAATTTTACAAAGACCTACCATAGGTTACATCTCTAGGACAACGGACAAAAGCATGAGACGACAAAACCCTTTAAAGGTGGATGGATAATCTGGGGGGACGGGTCACCTTTAGTGTACGGATGATCTAAGGAGAACAGATCACCTTTAGTGTACGGATGATCAAAGGAGAACGGATTGTCTGCAGTGGACGGATAACGCTCCGGACGAATACTGAGGTCGACGATGTCAAATAAGCCACGTGACAATGATATGGCTTACATGGCCTCCAAGGAAATTTCAAATAACAATAACTTGTGATCCAAGATTAACTCTAGTCAATAAAACTCTTATATGGAAATGGACCCTTAAATTACGTGCATTTATGAAGATCTTCTCTACAATGAAATATACCTCTGGCCTAAGGCAACAAAGTCGGTTCCCTACTACTATTAAAAGGCGAAATCCTTCAGAAAACAAGGTACGCATAATTCATCCCAACTCTGACACTCTAGAGTTGTGAACAAAAAATTTCTCTAACTTAACCATTGGAGGGTATTTGGCGTCACACCGACACCCTTTGTAGGTTCTTTTTTTCGATGTTGTGCAGGTGTTGCTTCAGTACATAAGGGTTGTACAGCTTACTGACGATTTTTTGGCATCATCATAAATTCTCTTGGATATAACGAGGCTGCTACATTCAATCTAATGAGCTTTATGCAAGAGTCCTTCATATAATTACGCCCGATGTAGTATATGAAGTCATTCAATAAAATATTGATTTTTTTTTTTTTTAGAGTATAGATGTTTGCTGGCCTTATCGTTATTCTCTCGTTTTCTCTCTCTTTATGTCTTTTCCTTCTCTTTGATATTATGTCCCTCTTCTTGATTTATGTGAGTTACTGATAAATGTGGAGAAATTCAATTTCCATTTCTTTTTACCACTTTTCAACCCTAAATCAAATATTTGCTCTTCCCTACAAAACCCTATTCATTCTTAAACCCTAACCCCTTCTTTTAAAAGTTCTAAACCCTAATCCGCACATCCTCCTAAGGACCTAAACCATAACCACCACAACTTTAACCCAATACAAGCACACATTGAGAGATTCTCCAATTTGTCCTACGTGAGATTTTCAATACGAATCCAAAAAAATAACTTGTAATTCTAACCATCACACCACTGATAAAACACTTAACCCCACCTCTAAGAGGTTCCCGACATAACCTACATCAAACAACTTATATGCACTGTTTTGATGAACCCCCATTCACAAATTTATTACACATTGCATCATTCGTGCTATAATATAAGTAAAGCACACATCACAAAATACTTGCGTTAAATTTCAACCCAACCCAATTAACCGAAGTTGAGAGTAAAAATAGTAAAATAATTACAATTCCAGTATTTTTAGGTCATTTTTAAATTAATCCCCTATCGATCAGCTCTAGTACAAAATTTATTTATACTCCTTCGGGGTCTCTAGAGGTTACTTGAAGTTTTACAGGTATGGCCTACTATTTATAGGTTAATTGCTATGAATATTTCAACACCAAATGGTTTTTTTTTTTTTTTTTAAGTAACAAAAATTTTATTAATGAAAGAAAAACGGTCAACCCGAGTACATTGGGAATGTACTATGGAGGCACAAATCAAGAACCAAGATTACAACGATCAAGTATTTCAACACCAAATGGTTATTATAACATTAATAAAAATTCCCCCCCCCCCCCCCCTCTAAAATGTTCCTGAAGGATTTACGGTCCGGAAAGGGCCAATTACTATTTTATCTAAAGAAAACCATTAACTGATAAAATAAGCTTTAGACGACTAGATGTTGGCTTTCAATTTAACCATCTTGGCTTTTCAAAATCAATCTACACTATCTATGGGTCCATAGCTAAGTGGTAGAGCATTTGACTGCAATCTACACAATCTATTATAACTTTTTACATATAACCAGACCAGAATTACCTTGAGGAGCTCTCTAAATACTAATTTAATATATATTATTAAAATGGGTTCCAACAATATCAGCTGGACACAAAATTCAGCATAAACAGACTAGATACATCATACCACATTGTTAGGTAATAAGTACTTTTCATATTGGTTTATGGATGAATATAAAAAATTTCTTAAACAAAAACATAGAATTCTAGCATCTAGGGTTCATTTTCATTCCAGATGCATATAAAGTCGTGCCCAATTTATCAATAAAATACATATAGCATGTCATAGGTACTACTCAAGAATCAAATGACACCCCAACACAAGCAACTTCAATTTTGTGCTAAGGCATATACATGCATAGCATGTAACATTACCTAAACAAACATAGAGCAAGTCAAAGTAGGTTAACTCATCTAAAAGAAAACCCCCAAAAAAAAAAGCAAAGTAGCAAACTACCTATTACTCATTGCAGAAAACCCTAAACAGTTCATGGGGCACCAAACAGTTCTGATAAAACTATGATTAAATAATTAAATTCACAATTTCCTAACAACTTAAGCTGCGAGAATCATTTAACAGAATATCAGTGTACCTCCCATTTAAAAAGTGAAAATATTTCAAATGCAATGCCTCATGGTCTCTTGTGCTTAAGTGCCTTGATATTCTTCATCATGTAACTGATCACCTCCTTTAATGTAGCTTTCCTTTCTTCTTTTAAGTTCCAAAGCTCGGAAACAACGTATCGGCCGCTTGGATTATACTCATTCATCTCTTTCAATGCTGTAACAACAGCTGCATACACCTGATCCCCCAACTCCTCTTTGAGATTTCGTAATTTCTCATCTTCTTCATTTACTATTTCCTGTATTAAAAAGCAGACAAGCTAGTGATTAATCTACAACCAATCCTGTATATCAAAGTAAGCAGGAAAAGAGAATGTTTGATCCTGGAACTAATGACAGTGGACAAACCAAAACACTCGATATGAGAAAAAAAAAATTGTAAGAAATTGGAGAGAGTTGGACCCATCACGAATAACTTGTAAGCAGAAATATTATATTGCAAGCTAATTCTAATTTATGCCTTCTACAATAACATATACAAATATAAATAATAGAAGACAAGCAAATTTGCACAAGCTCATAAAATAAATACATACATGAAAACAACAATAATAAGGTTCAAAAAATATTTAAAATAATATACCTGAGTATTCCCATTGATATGAACAATTTTAAAAGGATACCATCCTGGATCCTTCAGGTTCTCCTGCCACAAAGAGCACAGCATTGAGCCTTGCAAATTTGCTTCCTCAATATGAAATTGCTCCTTGCATGCATCTTGAAATGCCTTCTGATCGATTTCTCCCATTCTCTTTATACCAATATTCATTCGAGCAGTAAGCATATCTGTCAAACCCTACAGTGAGTAGAAAGGAAAGCATAAGGTCATTTGTGTTACTGAATGTACCAGTAAATATAAGGAATTATTTATAATTATGGAGTTGTGAAGAGTGAACCCGTGACTATTGCTCGATTCAAGAGTGGACAAGGATATGAAATTAAAAAAGAGATGTCTTATGTGTATTTACTATCTAGAAGATCTCTGATATGCTTTAAAAAAAGGCTATCCAATTGGAGTGGTTCGTAAAATTTAAGAAGAAATCTATGATTTTCAAGCCTAAATATAATTCTGAAATGCCAAGACTGGTTATGCAAAAACCTAACCACCCACCTAAACTGTACTGATCCGCGTTGACCCATACAATTTTTTCTGGGGCAGTTGGTGCAAGTCATCAGAATCGGCCCTATAAGGTCAGTCTGGCATGCAGGCTGTATATTTTTAGCGTGCCCTAAACCAATCAAACCTGCCTATGTCTCACGTGGAAGATATGGAAGGAGAGAAATAGGATGACATATGGGGGTTAAAATCAGAAGCTTTTAATGTAAAGAAAACTCGTTAAAAAATCCTTCAAGAACTTATCAAGAATCCTAATTTAGTGCTGATGTTTTGAAGAACCTTCACCATATATAGACAAATATATATATATAGCAAAGAAACCATACTGCAATTAATTCTTTCCGAGTCTCTTGTAAGTCATCATTGCTCTGTCGATCTTTAACAATAAGAACTTTATTCGTAGATTCCAAATCATTCAGATCCTCAACTTTTTCTTGCAATTCATCATTCATCTCCTTCATCTGCTTCTGAACTGCTGCATCATCATAATCTTTACGATGCTTCATCACCTGAAGTTTCCCTTTTATCTCTTCAATTTCCATCTCCACTTTTTGTTTAGCAGCCAGCTCCTCTTCCAACTGAAGTATCTTATTTAGGGCAGCCTCTTTCTCCCTCTGAAAATTAAAATTCCTAATTAATGAAATAGAAAGTGAAAATTAAAGACAACTGTTAAACAGTAGATTACATGCTACAGTCTCTGGTTAAAACCTAATATTAAGTTGCACACCTTTTGCTCCTCAACCAGCCTTGCGACATTCTTATCAGCCCTTTTCTGCTCCCAGGAAGCCATTTGAAGTGAATTGTTTCTCACACCATGCTACATAGACACAAAAACAATATCAATACACAGCATGAAGCATTATTTTACAAAATCAAAGCAATTGTTTTTTCCTGATTGATTCAAACAGCTTCTGCTAAATTGGTCAGTAAAATGATCCAAATATACTAAGACTAGTCAATTTGGTTCATTTATCCCACATGCTACTTGGGGCAGTTACATAAGCTATGCATAATATATAGTGAGATATTGATATGAAGAACAAAGTTAAACTTCTTATGGATGAATATTGAATGGCTGGGAATTTCACTTTCATATGTATCACCTTTTTCTTCTCCTCATCAAGCTTTTGTCTCTCACGCTCAGTTAGTGTTTCACGCTTGTTCAATTCTTTGCTCCAGGATTCAAGTCTATTGTTCTTGTTCTCCAATTGAAGTTTCAGTTTTTATTGTTCATCAAGTATCCTATGAACTTTTCCACGGTCAAGCCGCTGCAACCTCATTATTTCTGATAAATAAGTCAAATAGTTAAAAGTAGATCAATTTATCATATACCATATTTGTGCATATTAAAAAAATCAATAAACTATCACCTGTCCTAAAAGCTTAAACTTTTAGGAAATGATGAATTTTATAAGGTTTCAAACTTAGAACCACCAGCTCTAGTTAGACCATTACCATGCTACACTACACTTAATCAGACATCTGCAGTCTTAGAAAACGATGAATTTAATCATTTAACCATAATTCTAACAAAAATCATTAGCTATATTTAAATTGCTGGAGATTTCATGATCGTCTCATTCCTTGGGTTCAACACTGTGAACTTAGTTCAAAAAAAGCCTTGGAAAACTTCTTTTCTTTTATGTCACAAAACAAACAACCATAGGTCTCAAGAGCATGACTTGCAAATCCAGAAATAAGGAACAAGTACAATCTTATAATTTATTTGGTTTTCTCAAGAAGAGTAATTCAACAATCATCAGACTGTTTGAAAACACAGTGAAACATATGATACAACCTATATTATATAAGTTTGGCTAAGCACAAAGTGAAGCAAGCTTCACCAGAAACTTAAAGGAAGTTTCACCAGACATAAAAAGACACTGCAAATGAACGTAATTCAAAAAATGAAGCATGTATCAAGAAATATGCAAAAATAAAATAAAAATAAAAATAAATTGAAGAATACAAACCTTCTTCATAAGCATAGTTTAGCCTGTCTTTCTCTTCAAGCATTCTACTTAAGGTCATGGTCTTTTCATTGTACTTGTACTCTATTTCGTTAAGATTTTCATTTGTAATATTAATTTTATTAGCTAGCTTTGCCACAACATTGTTTCTGTTTTGCGCTGCTTCCCTGTCAATGTCAGATACTGTTCTTAACTGCCCTTTTCTGCGAAGAAAATCACCTATTGCCCCTTGAGCTTCATAATCATCAGCACGTGCACACCACCCATAGCATTTACGACCATGTATTTTTTGCGCATACCACTCCTTTTTACCGCAATGTTCAGTTTCAAAAAATTTCTCAAATTCAGAACAATTCATGAAGCCCTTCCAATCATTACTAAATTTTACAATGGCCTGTCCTATTTGGTCCTTCTCATCTGAGAAAACTACAACTTCCACTGGTTCAAATTTCCGGAACCTTGTCGACAAGTGTTCAGTACCAAGTAAGATGTCCTTGTTGCTACAGACTATATTAACAAGGATGCCCATCCAAGGCCATACATATAAATCATCTAACTTTGGAGTTGGAGCAACAGGTTGTGGCAAAATTGGACGTTGTGTTTGGTCTGCTTCACTTGCTAGGTCAGTCTCCAAGTACTTTGACAGGGCAAGATGGTTTGCCTTTTGTTTTGCACTTTTTTTAGCTGAACCTTTACCTGCTCCTGAAGCATGTTGAAGCAACTCCTTGTACTTGTAATCTTGTTTCTTCTTCCCAGTACAGAATGGACATCTAAGGTTGCCGTTCAAACCTTTAACTTTGTACTTTCCAGCTCTCAGCTCCTCATATGGTTTCTCTATGTGATCATTGATCTCAGATTCACTAATATCTGACTCTTCAGAACTGTAGTCCATCTGACTTGTATGCAAACACCAAAAATCAATGTCATAAGAATTAAGAGATTTGAAGTGATAATAGAAACACAAGAAATTATGAAGGTCGAAGCTTGTCAGATAGACAATCCAATGAACATCAAGCAGCAGTTTCACCCAAAAATGAAAAGCAAAAATAAAAACATCAGACAACTTTATATAACAGAAAGTTTAGAAGAGTGAAGCTAGGTTATATTGACATTAATGCATAAATAAGGCCAATGCCCATTGGAATATAAATGTTGTTGCAAAGAAAATTGAATAGTCTTGCAATGCAATCGCAATGAGGCAATCATATAAATACTACACTTTCTTATTTGAGTGCACAACATCAAATTCAACTATTAAAAAACACAGTTCCTTGAAAGATATTCAAAAAGTAAAAGGCATTTTGAGATTAGAAGAGTTAAATAATTTCAACATTGAGAGCAAATATAATAAAAAATGCTAAAATTTAAAGAACAGAATGAACCAATAAGGATTTTACCATTTACATTTGGGTTTCATCTAATAAACATGGTTTTAAATACGCACATAAATAAATAAAGCTTATTATCACTTTTTATAACAGTAAAACAAAACAAACTTACTTGTCCGTTATGCTTTGAAAAAGAGTGCATGCTTTTGTGCTTAAGCAATAGCTGATAAAAGACAGATGAATGACTAATAATCTAGATACAGGAAGATAATCAATAATATTTTTAACAAAAAAGATTTGTGAGAGAATAATTTGCAAGTAGGTATTAAATTCACAACCTTACCCAGCACCCTAATTTTTATATGGACAATGGAGAAAGTGTGATTCAAGCTAGAGCTCATTGGTTATGGGATACTTTACTCTCCCCTATCTTTCCTGAACTAAAGTACCTTACTCAGGTTGATCTTAAAGCAGTATAAGTTTTGGGAATGTCGGGCAAACTACATCGGGTCAATCCTAATAGGGTAACTAGTTTTAAATTTCTAAAGTTTCGGTGAACTTCTTAGAATATGGAGCTATATTTAATGTCAATTTAATACAAAAATATCAACTTAGACAGAAAATCTAGTCTAGACAAGCTACATGCAAATACAAACCAATTCAAAATTAAAGTTCTGAGGGTAACTTTCTGTTATCATGACACTTTCAGAAATATACTGAAAGAATATTTGGTAGCCAATAATCCTCAAAGTTGGTGGAAAATTTATTAAATTTAACGAAGACTCGAAAGCCATATACAGAGATTAAAAGATAGATAATCGTTGCTGCAGCACAAGGACAGTGGCAAAGCACAATTAAAACGCCGGTTTGCTTCCATTTTGCAGATTATTTTATTAAATAATGAGTCATAGCTAGAAATAATGAGAAGAAAATGTTTTAACATAACAAATAGGTGTAAGAATCAAACAAGGTCCCAAATGAGAAAAAAAAGAACGAGAAACTGGTCATTTTAAGGTTGTAAGTTGTAACATAATATGTCAGCATAACAAATGAAGGTTCTTCTTGAACACGAGATAGAATGAAACAGACTATTATTTTCAAAACATATAGCAGAAAATTCATGACTTAGACTTCTTATGCATAACTCTGAGTACCCTCCAAATTCTTCATCACACTATCTTTTGGGTCAAAAATTAAGTTAAACCAGCCTAGTGAGTACTACTTTCACCACAAATTTTATAGTCACCAAGCTGATATCCAATGTCAAATTTACAAAACATGATAATTTTAAAACATTCATGAATTGGACAGACTCTTAAAAAACTAAAGTACCTATAAAGTTGCTTAATAGTAGAATACAAATCATCTGTACCATTTTTTGTATTCTACTTTATGTTTCACCGATCGCAACTTATCATATATTTATTTAACTTTTCTTATAAAATAACCAAAGCTTGAAAAATAAATAAATAAATAAATGCATGACAAATTGTGATGGGTAGAAGATAAAGCAAACCACAGAATGTGGTACTGAGGATTTGTATTCTTAATAATGATCCTGCCAATCATGTAAATTTGTTTCCAAGCTAAGAATGATTTCTTACCCTTCCAGGAACCAGACCTTTTTTGCTCTATATTGTGTAAATAACGCAACCAGATAAATCATTTTTTCCTTATGGGAAATGGGTTTCCTACTTTCCTGTACATTACAATTTATATCTACAAAATCCTATTTTTATTTTTAAACTTCTTAAATACCCACTAGATTCAACAAAAAACAACTACTAAGCATATTTAGGAAGTGGGTTTACTTTAAACTTTTTAAGTGGAGTAATCACCAAAATTCTTCTTCAAATTTAAGCCACATTGAACACAAACGCACACATTCCTCAGAATATCAAAGATTTCTTTTGTTATTTGTGAACAAACAAAATGATATTATATTAAATAAATACAATAAATCAAATAAGAGAAATTTTATAGAGAGGGTACATACATTTGACTCTCTGTCTTCTTCTTCTTTGAAGGGAGAGAGATGATCACGATTCACGAGCTTGTCTTACAAATGTTTGGAGAAAAATAAATTGTATTGGACACATCTGAGTATCTGACATCTTTATGAGGAATAATAATATAATAATAAAATAAATTACAGTATATACTTTGGGCTTAGAAGAAGCCGTGTGTGTTACGCCAAGTGTGATTAATTGACAAGTAACAAGTGGTTGTACTAAAATTTAGCAGTTTTTTAAGATAGAATCAAACATTTTTTTGTTCTAATTTTTTTTTTTTTTTTTGAAATGGGAAGTTCTAATTAACTTTTGTTTTACTGCTTTATTATTATTATTATTTTTTTTTGCTAAACACAAAAGTTTAATATTTTTTTTTTGAGGGGGACAAAAGTTTAGTAGTAGTTGTTATCAAAGAATTCTATCTTTTTTTTTCTAAATTTATTTTTTTCTAGCTTGATAAACACCACCTCTTTTATTTTTTTTAAGTTTTAATGAAATCAACATTTTTATTTTCTTTTTCTACAAAGCCTAGGAAACATGAAAACTCTCTGAGGATACAATATTCGTGTCGTACTCATATTGACTATGTTATGTTATAATCTTTTAAAAATTGTTCATATTATCATATCGTATCAGTAGCCATACTTCCTAGTACAAAGATTCCTCATCTTTGTTTTATTCTTCTTTTATTAAGTGTCGCAATTTTATTCTGAATTAATATTATGTATGTGTGATGCACTGCAAATTCATGATACAAATGTAAATTTTTTAATCTAATCTTCTTATTGTCAAGATGAAGTCTTTATGCTAAGAAAGTGGGATTAATCCTAAACATCCTCTTATTATGTCATTAAATCAGTTTCAAACACTTATAATCTCATAGGACATTCACTCCAAGTTTTTTTTTTTTTTACTAGGTGAAGATTTACTCCAAGATGAAGTATTTGTGATAAGAAAGTTGAATTAATCCAATCATCCTTTTATTTTGTAATTTGATTAATTTTAAACACTCTGAATAGAACACTACTCATTATCTTCTCCAAAAAAAAAAAAGTTTAAAAAGTTTAAACTTTTAACAAATTTAATACTTCAGATTTTTCTAGAAAGATAATATTATTTGTACCATATTTATCTGTAGGAACTTGAAAATTGATGGCCCAAGCCCACTAATAACAGTAGTGTCTTATCCTTTAAACCAAACTCAAACAATAGAAGGTTACTATGTAAAGAGTGGGAAAACAATTCTAGTGTAATTCTGAGCTAAGTTCAGGTCTAAGGCCGAAGAGTCCAAAGTAACAAAGAAAAACAATTCACGTTGTAATTGAGAATAAAGCTCTCCTTAGTCAGGTCCGAGGTTTAGTTCTTATATATGATTAATACAAGTTCTATATCAGGCAATACATTGTTCACTTTCTTGTTTGACTTCTTCTTAAAGAATAATCCCCCCTTTTCAACTGGAAGGTTTCCCTCCCTTATATACCTTTCCTTCTTGCATCATAGCCCTCCACTTGTATGCCTCAGGGCTTTTCTTAGGATACTTGTCCCATCAAAGTTTTGCTGAAAATGGTAGAAGGGGTTGCTAGTTGCGAAACTACTATTCAAGTATCATTTCCTCATTAATGCAGCTGATAAGGTTGTTGTAGTGCATTCAATGTGGAGATGGAAGATATACATTTACAGGAAGCTCCCTTCCACCATCCAGGCCCCTTCCCCTACTTTCCCCTCTAATCGGGCTCTCACAAAATGCTATCCCGCATGTCCTTCCATTCTCGGGTCAATGAAGTCCTTGAGCCGGATACACTTTTACGGGTGGGATCATGTGTGATACTTCTCATTCAATCATCTTCGGTCCTTGGACACCCTACATTATCAATGTTGTAGACATTTGCTTTAAATTATGTATTAAAAAAATTTATAAAAAAAAAAAAAACATACAGTACTTTAATAATTTAACCTCCACCTTCTTATCTTGCCACACATTATTATGTATGGACTTTGGATAAGATATTTGGGATAGAATTTTACTCCAAATTAATTATAATGTGAGAATTAACAATATTTAAATTTCCTTTTTTGGGTCAATGAAGAAATACAATTCAAATATTATTTGAAAATTTAAATATGAAATATGCAAATATTTAAATCTCAATCCAAATTCTACAAGGATTGTTTATGTCCTAATAAGTATTATGTCTTTCATATTTTCATAACGAATTATAAGTGATCAGTTGCTATTGGCTTTAATTTGAACTTCATAACGGATACCTGACGGTTATGCGTGGGATAAGGGATTGTCACATTATATTCGGAGATTCTTCTAAGTATAGTCTCCTCGTCCTGTAATTCCTTCGTCGAGTGTGCCTGATAATTCCAAGTGTAGCATACTCGTCCACGAAGCTTTATGTGGACAAGTCCTCTCAGGGCAGGCCGCGCGTATACCCCGGACAAAGGATGTAGCTTCGCTATCATCCTCTCGACGGCCTTGTCAGTTACCCTCGTCCTGAGGATAACTCCTGGACGGCTGCCGAGGTGATGACCGTCCAGGGACGGGTTGAGCGTTTTCATCCATCAGTTGCCCCTCGTCCAGGAGTTATGCAACGCATCAACAGATTTCAAAACGCGCTACGTGTCACACATCCATAGGGGGTTAGTCACCTAGTTTACTTCTTCGAGGCATGCGCCATGTGTCGCCTTCTAGTTGGTTCCGTCGTTACAGTTATCGAGACTTTTCTGCCTATAAATAGTGGTTTGCCTCCCATGCCCCTTTCACTTTTTCAAATTTTCTGCTTTGACACTCTCGTCCGTCGCTTCGTCTAAGAATATCCTCAGCGTCCTTAGTGTCCCTCGTCTAGAGCCAGGTAATCTCTCTACACTTATTCTAGCTTTCTGTTTTAAGTGTTAGGACGTTGTCAATGGCCTCCTGCTCGTCTAGCGACAGTGTGGTCAAGGCCATAGACGAGTATCACGACGACTCTAGTTGTGATACTTCCAGTAATGCCAGTAGTAGTAGTAGTGGTCATACAACTGAGGAATACACATCTGGTGTTCCTGGGATTCCTGCAGAAACCTTTCAGGAGTGTATTAGGACGAGGACAGCCTCTGGGGCTGACACCTCGACGAGCTCCCCGTCGTCTTCCCCTTTGGACGAACGGGAAACCGTATATAGTTGTGCTCTAGAGGTTCCTTCCAGGACGGACGAGAGAAGGTTAGATTCCCTTAGGAGTTGGTTTCAAATTCCTGATGATCTAAACCCTAGGTTGGTTGTTCAAGGTGAATGGTGTTGCCAGCCTCGTTTTGAGATAGGCGTCTATGAAGCTTATCTGTTAGGGGGGCTTAGACTTCCCTTGAATGCCTTTGCTAGGGAATTGCTCACTAGGCTGGGCTTGGGAGTGTGTCAGCTTAACCCTAACGCATGGAGACTAATTGTTTCCATGCAAGTCTTATGGATGAAGGTGTTTGACGGGGACCGTCCTATCACCGTGGACGAGTTCTTGTACTGCTATAAACCCTCCGAGATAAATCAATCTCGAGGCTTCCATCAGTTCACAGCCAGGAGCAATGACTGTAGACTAATCAAGTCTTTGCCCTCGTCTGACAGAAACTGGAAGACGGAATTTTTCTTCGTCTCTGGTTTCTGGGCAGGGCATCCTGTTGAGACTGGTAGAGATTCGTTTGCTCCTTATACTGGAGACATAGGGAACCTTCGTCCAGAAGGTATGTTATGCTCTTCCTTTTTTGTTTCTTTTTTATTGTACTTTTTCTTTGGACGATGGTCTAACCTTGACTTCCTTCTTTCCTTTCCAGCCGTTGGACGACCTTCTCTGAGCAAGTTCCACCGTGATCGCGTCCACAGGGCCCGTCTACATTCTGAACGAGACTTTCACTCGTTAGTGACCCTTAAGCGTCTACACAAGTGGGGACTCGGCCTTGAACCGTCCGTCGACGCCTTAACACACGAGCTAACTACCCGTAGACGTGAGTGTTCTTCTTTAAGATATGTCTTTTCTATTTTTGTTTTATTAGTATTATTTATATGTCTTTTTTTTTTTTTTTTTTTTTTTTTTTAGGAATGGCTACCATGAAGGGAAACAAGGGGAAGGAAGTGGTCGACGAGGCAGCTAGATCTGAACCTCATCCTCAACCCCGTCTTGCTTCTGGAGAGAAAAGGAAAAGCTTGTCCAAGCATGTGGACTTGGCTAGCTTGCCAAGTCGTCGAGGGAAGAAAGCTAAGTCTGGGTCGTCCAGGCCTGAAACTGCTAGGCCTGAACTTCCTTCCCAGCCGCCCGTCCTAGTCGTTGACGTTGACTCGTCCACACCCCTAAGTGCCACTCCGTCCAAGTCTCCTGCTCTCGACTCGTCCCGGCCTCCTCAAGGGATTTCTACTAACTTATTGGAGAACGAGGATCTGGCTTGGGAGCGATTCCAAGAAGCCATGAAAGGTGAGGACGTAGTTGCGTGCTACAACATGTCTTTGAAAGAGTTCGAGCACTCTGGCGTCCACGATCTCTTCAAGGTGACCATCTTTGCCTTGTCTTGATTTGTCCATGTTTGCCCAATATTATTTCTATCATCTGAACTTCCTATTCTTCTATGTAGGTAATGTCCAAGTTCGTAGCTGCGTCCAGGCAGGCCACAGAGTTGGACAGGACGAGGATCCTTCTAGAGAAAAGAATAGAAGAGATCAAAAACGACTGTAGGACGTGGGCAGAGGTGGCCAACAAGGCCAAGGACGAGGCTGAAGAGTTCAAGGCTTTGGTGGGGGAGCTGAAGTCCGACACTGCCAAGAAGTATGAGCGTCTTGAACTTCTTCAAAAGGAGAACGACGAGTTGAGCCTACTTCTGAAGAAAGCTAAAGACGAGGCGGTGGAGGAATTCAAGGCGTCCAAGGAGTTTACTGACCTGATGGATACAAACTATGCAGCAGGGTTTGAAGACTTTAGGATGGACGCTATGGACAGCTTTCCTGAAGTTGACTTTAGCGTCATCAAACTTAACCTTGCTGCTGCTACAAGTTCTCTCGTCCACACAGGTTCAGACGATGTCAACATTGAGGACGACGCTTCCACCAGACCAGCCCAGGACGACCCCAACGCTGATGCCCCTTCCTCTTGAAGAAAATATTTCTGTCTCTAACCAATCATCATTGTCACTTGGCTTTCTTTTCTTTCTCTTTTTTTTTTTATTTAAAAAAATGTATTTAAGAATTTGAGATGTTATTCAAGTACAATTTCCTCGTCCAGAGTGTTCTAGACGAGCTTATGAACAATGTCTTTTACTGCTTATTTTATGAGGGTTTTTGGACGGTGGCCGTCTACCCTTTTCAAATTAAAGAATATCTTCTTTGTTTGTTATCATTTATGTCATTGACTTTTAAACAATGCTCCAAGTGTTGAATGGCCGTCTACAATCTTTTTATGGACGACCCACTTAGGACTGATGACTGCGTTATCTTGGCTTGTCCTTTAGGCAATTATTATTCGTCTTCTCGAAAGAAGTTTATAACGTGTCCTTTCTCGTCTTAACGAGTGCTCGTCTTTGGAATGTGATACCTTAAGGCTCTTTTCTTAGACGAGTGGGCCTTGGACTTTTTCCTTTTGCTTTATCCTCTTTAGAGGAAAGCTTTGGACGAGCATGCCTTGTCTTTTTTAGAGAAAAGCTTTGGACGAGCAGTCCTTGGCTTCTTTCTCTCGCCATATCCTTTTTGGAGGAAAGCTTTGGACGAGCATGCCTTATCATTTTTCCTTTGCTTTATCCTCATTTGAAGGAAATCCTAGACGAGTTTGCCTTCGTCCCGAGATTTTACTTGTCTAAGGCTTTTGCCTCGTCCGTGGATATTATCAGGGAGACTGGAATTCAAATACATAAGAAATCCACACCATATTATTACATGAATATTGTTCACAAACTTGGCACATGCTTATAAGCTAGTGCCTTATTAAGATACTCAAGTACATAGCATCGTCTTTCATAAGCTAGTCTGTAAGTAATGCAAAAGTTTAAGAACTAGTGCATTTTTATTCATAACACACCATAATAGTAGGAAAAACAAAAGTAAGCATAAGCGAACACGCAAATCACAGCTGTAATTTTGCCACTGACTTCCCTCGTCCCTGCTCATTACTGATAGTACCTTCGCAGATGTTCCACGTTCCAAGGATGCTCTAACTTCCGCCCGTCTAGAGCTTCCAGGTAGTAGGACCCCTGCCTTTTGTAGTTGATTACCCTGTAGGGTCCTTCCCAATTGGGTCCCAGTTTTCCATGAGCTGGGTTCCTGGTTGCCAAGGAGACCCTTTTGAGGACATGGTCCCCCACACCGAACCGTCTGGGTTTTACCATGGCATCATGCTGCCTGGCCATGAGATTTTTGTACCTTGCCGTCCTTTGCTCCGCATCCCTTTTTACTTCATCAATAAGATCGAGGTCAAGGCGAAGTTGTTCCCCGTTGTCTTTCTCCTGGTACTCCATCACTCGGTGACTTGCCATATGGACCTCCGCTGGTATGACAGCTTCACTCCCATAGGCTAGCTTAAAAGGGGTCTCTCCCGTCGGAGTTCGTACAGTCGTCCTATAGGCCCAAAGAACACCTGGTAGCTCGTCTGGCCATATCCCTTTCGCCCCCTCAAGCCGAGTCTTGATGATTTTCAGCAAGGATCGGTTTGCCACTTCTGCTTGCCCATTTGCCTGTGGATGGGAGGGTGAAGAATAATGATTCTTGATCCCAAAATGATTGCAAAAGTCCCTGAAGTGTGCGTTGTCAAATTGACGTCCGTTGTCAGATACTAATACCCTGGGTACTCCGAACCTACATAGGATATTCTTCCATACAAAATTTTTCACGTTCTGTTGAGTGATTGCTGCAAGAGACTCGGCTTCTACCCACTTGGTAAAGTAATCTATACCTACTACCAAAAACTTCATTTGCCGGATTCCTATGGGAAAAGGACCCAGGATATCTAGTCCCCACTGTGCGAAGGGCCATGGGGCTGTCATTGGGGTCTGGTACTCTGATGGCTATCTAGGCACATTGCTGTAACGCTGGCATTGGTCACACACCTTGACGTAGGCTTTAGCATCTGCCTGCATTGTTGGCCAATAGTAACCGGCACGGACGATCTTATGGACGAGGGACCTTGCTCCTGAATGATTTCCACACGATCCTTCATGAACTTCCCTCAGAACATAGTTTGACTCGTCGAGAGCCAAGCATCTTAAGTAGGGTTGGGAAAAGCCTCGCTTGTACAACACCTCATTTATGAGGACATACTTGGCCGACCTGACCCTTAACTTTCTCGCTTCATCCTTGCCTTCCAGAAGCCTCCCATCTTTGAGGTAAATTATTATCGGACTCATCCAATTCTCTCCTCCTCCTATCTGCTGTATGTCAGGGATGTCTATGCTCGGCATGTACTGGATGTCGCCGAACTCGCTTATGACTCCTGCCGAGGCGGCTTTCGCCAAGGCGTCTGCTTCTGCATTCTCCTCCCTGGGAAGTTGAATAAAACTTATGGATGAAAATTTTCGGGCAAGGCGCTTCACCTTGTTGAGGTACTTCTTCATTCGATCTTCCTTGACATCACACATCCCATTCACTTGGTTAATGACTAGTTGAGAGTCTCCTCTGATCATTAACGACTTCGCCCCTAAGGACCTGGCCAACTCCAATCCCTTGAGTAGAGCCTCGTACTCAGCCTCGTTGTTGGTAGTTGGATACTGCAGACGGGCTGCGTACTCCAGCTTGTCACCGTCAGGGGACTTCAGTATAATTCCAATTCCTCCTACATATAGTGTGGACGATCCGTCTACATTAACCACCCACATTTCATTTCCTTCGTTCTTGTTCAGGTCGTCCTGACTGGGGGTGAATTCTGCAATAAAATCTACCAACGCCTGCGCCTTTATCGTACTCCTTGGGAGGTACCTGACATCAAACTCACTGAGCTCAACGGCCCACTGTACCAATCGTCCAGCAGCTTCCAACTTGCTCATCGCCTTTTTTATGGGATGGTCTGTTAGGACGTTGATGACGTGTGCCTGAAAATAATGTCTTAGCTTCCTGGAAGCCGTGATCAACGCGAAGGCTAGTTTCTCCATCATCGGATATCGTCCTTCTGCCCCTCTCATCGAGTGGCTCGTGTAATAGACCGGTTTCTGGACTCTTCCCTCTTCTCTGACTAACGCCGAGCTTACTGCGTGTGGGGACACTGCCAAGTACAAGTACAATTCTTCCCAAGGTACAGATGGACTCAACAGCGGTGCCGTCATTAGATACGTCTTCAAGTCTTGGAAAGCCTTTTGACACTCGTCCGTCCACTCAAAAGCCTTCCTAAGGACTTTAAAGAACGGTAAACATTTGTCTGTAGCTTTCGATACAAACCTGTTGAGGGCGGCGACTCGTCTAGTAAGAGACTGGACTTCCTTGATATTTTTCGATGGTTCCATGTTCAGTATTGCCTGGATTTTATCCGGATTCGCCTCAATTCCCCTGTGCGATACCAAAAATCCCAAGAACTTACCCGATGAAACCTCGAAAGCACACTTGCTCGGATTTAATTTCATGTGGTACCGTCGCAACGTATCAAAAGTCTCTTGGAGGTTGTCCAGATGTTTGTGCTCGTCCTGGCTCTTCACCAGCATGTCGTCCACATACACCTCCACATTTTGCCCGATTTGAGGACGGAACATATGGTTAACCAGCCTTTGGTAGGTCGCCCCCGCGTTCTTCAAACCGAAGGGCATTACCTTGTAGCAATACAACCCTTGGCTCGTGATGAATGAGGTCTTCTCCTGATCCGCTTCATTCATCTGAATCTGGTTATACCCTGAGAAAGCGTCCATGAAGCTAAGTATCCTATGACCTGCCGTCAAGTCCACCAGCTGGTCAATGCGCGGCAACGGGTAGCTATCCTTGGGGCAAGCTTTGTTTAAATCAGTGAAGTCCACGCACATCCGCCACTTGCCATTGGCCTTCTTGACCATGACTACGTTCGCCATCCAGTCTGGGTAATGAACTTCTTGGATGAACTTTGCGCCGACCAACTTCTGCACCTCTTTCTTAATGGCATTGTCTCGCTCGGGGTCAAAAACTCTTCTATTCTGACGCACTGGTTTTGAATAGGGACACACATTCAGGCTATAGGTAATGACGTTCGGATCAATGCCAGGCATGTCCTCATGACTCCATGCAAAGACATCGAGGTTTTTCTTCAAGAACCGAATCAAAGCGTGCTTTGCCCCCTCTTCCATGCTCGCCCCAACTCTAGTAGACTTCCTGGGCTGGTTATCGTCCAAAGGGACGTCCTCTAATGCTTCAGTGGGCTCAGCCACGACCCTTCTTCCGTCTATACTCATCGCCTGCACGTGCTCGTCCATGGCCAGCATAGCTAAGTAGCATTCTCTGGCGGCCAGCTGGTCTCCTTGCACCTGGCCTACTCCGTGCTCGGTTGGGAATTTGATGGACATGTGGTAGGTAGAGGTTACCGCTTTCCAGCTATTCAAAGTTGGCCTTCCAATAATTGCGTTGTATGACGATGCACAATCAACAACGAGGAAATTTACCTTATTGGTTATCTGCTGCGGATATGTTCCGACGACCACTGGCAACGTGATGGTGCCCATAGGTTGCACCTTCACCCCTCCGAATCCTACCAATGGCGAGTTCACTGGTCGAAGTTGATCTCGTCCTAGCCTCATTTGTTGGAATGCGGGGTAGTAGAGAATATCTGCAGAGCTGCCATTGTCTATCAATACCCTCCTAGTGGTATAGTCAGAAATGAGCAGGGTGATGACTATCGCGTCATCGTGTGGGTGGTGAATTCGTCCTGCCTCCTCGTCCATGAACGTAACAGCCTGTTGGTCTACCTCCCTCGTCCTAGGATGTTGTCCAGACAGTTGGATGTTCTGCACCACCTTCAAGTATGTCTTCCTTGACTTGGACGACTGCACCGTCGAGTTTCCTCCTACAATTACCCTTATCTCTCCTAGTGGGGGGCGTGATGATTCCTCCACCTTGGCCTTCATTTTTTCATCTCTCTGGTCTCGTCCAAGGAAGTTCCTCAATTTTCCCTATCTAATGAGATTTTTTATCTGCTGCTTCAAGTCAAAACACTCGTCCGTATCATGCCTATGGTCCCTGTGGAAACGGCAGTACTTGCTCCTATTGCGCTTGTTGGGGTCTCCCTTCATTTTATCCGGCCACTTCAAGGACGGATCATCCTTGATTTGCATAAGAACCTGCTCTAGTGGCATAGTCAAGGGCGTGTATTGCTGATTCCTCGCGGAGGAACTGGCCTTCTTACCATCTTTATCTTTCCTCTCGTCAACCCGAGCTTTCTTTGGACGAGGTCCTTGATCCGAATAACGATGGTGACCCGCTTCTGAACGCTCTGCCCTTTTTCTCTTCTTGGCTATGATAGCGTCCTCAGCGTTCATAAAATTCTGGGCCGAATGTACTAGATCGGCCATGGTCTGCGGTTCCTGCTCGTAGAGCTTATGAATGAACAAGTCAGAATTGACCCCATTGTGGAAAGCGGCCAGTAATAGCTTGTCATCCATCTCATCCACCGTCAGGGCTTCCCTATTAAAACGGGTGATGAAGGATCGCAAACTCTCATTTTCCCCTTGCTCTATGGTCAGTAAGCTGGGGGAGGAACGCTTGTGCCGCTGTCCCCCAATGAAATTGTTGACAAACAACTTACTCAACTCTTCAAAGGATCCCACCGAGTTTAGGGGTATCTTACCGAACCACACTCGTGCCGGTCCTTTAAGTGTGGTGGGAAAAGCTCTGCACATAATCTCGTCCGGGACTCCTTGTAGGTGCATAGTCGTCTTGAAAGTTGCAATATGATCGCAAGGGTCGCGATTTCCATCATACGAGTCCAGAGAAGGCATTTTGAACTTTGGAGGTAGGGGGTGACTGCTGATGGAAGCCGTGAAGGGTGAGTCCGTTCGGTGAACCATATCGTCCACTGGGTTCGCTCGCCTCATGTTTTCCCTCATTTCATCCATGGCTCTTCTCATCTGGTCCATCTCTTTTTCCAAGTGCGGCACCTTTCTTGAAGCAGTACCCCTTGTTTGATCTTCGGACTCTACATTTTCCCCTCCCCCTTCCTGACTTGGGGCCCTTCCCTCCATGCGCCCTTCCTGACGCTACCTCCGGAGGTTGATTTCCCTATTCAACTCCTGGTTCTGGCGTGTCAGTTCTGCCATAGCGGCAGCCATGGATTGTATGTGCTGCATAGAAGGTGGTTGCATTACAGGTGTTGATCTGCGATCGCGAAGGGGATTGCTGGATGCATCCCTACTCTCCTGGTGGCCTGGGCTGGTAGCCCTTGATCTTGTTCGAACCATTCAGCCTTTTGCCTGGGATAGAATAACTGTTTTCAACAAAACACGATTGAACCAAAAAGGACTGAGTAGTTTCTTCCCACAGACAGCGCCAACTGATGATGTTAAGAAGATCAGTAGGCTGGATGCTTCAGACTTGATAGGACCACTTACTCTCTCTATGACCTGGAGAAAAAGAAAAGCCAATCAAAGGCGACCGGGGCTGCCGGCCAAAAACCCTCCGATGGTGAAGTTAGTTTTTCTCATTATGTTTTTGGAGTTCCAACTTTTTTGGAGTAAAATTCACATACCTTTGCCTTGTCTGAATCAGTCTTTATATAGTGCCTTCATGAGCGGTTATCGAAATTGGGATCTCTCCTGGATTCAAGGAGGATTAAACGTAACTGCCATAACCATTTAGGAGTTACACTTCTACTTCATAACGGATACCTGACGGTTATGTGTGGGATAAGGGATTGTCACATTATATTCGGAGATTCTTCTAAGTATAGTCTCCTCGTCCTGTAATTCCTTCGTCGAGTGTGCCTGATAATTCCAAGTGTAGCATACTCGTCCATGAAGCTTTATGTGGACGAGTCCTCTCGGGGCAGGCCGCGCGCATACCCCGGACAAAGAATGTAGCTTCGCTATCATCCTCTGGACGGCCTTGTCAATTACCCTCGTCCTGAGGATAACTCCTGGACGGCTGCCGAGGTGATGACCGTCCAGGGACGGGTTGAGCGTTTTCATCCATCACATACTATTAAAATTACTTTTTTGCCCCATCAATAACACCCTACAATAAACTACCACTTAAAATTTATTGTGAAAATATTATTAAAATGTTGTAAAGAGTGCATTTATCATCTACCGTTTACGAATATTCTACAAACATTATTATTGTCATGTCACTTACCTGACATGTCACTAACCTCCCCACCGCTATCAAAAGCACTTGTAATATCATAATTTAGAAGGTTTCAACTAAGGAAACCTGATTTTTTTTTTTTTTTTTCCGTTTAGTATCCGTTTAGAATAGCTTATTTAACTAAAATAGAAAACTTTTTTCCTAAAAGTGTAGAAAAAATGTTTAAAAATATAAGCTGAATAGTACAGTAGAGCTCATGAATAATATCAAAAAGTACAGTGAGACTTATGAACAGTAACAAAAATAAGCTAAAAGTGGAGATAAGATGAAGAATTTCAGTTCATCCCATACGTACACTTAACACCATTTTAGGAACAATTTCGTTAGTTAGCAGGGTTTTGAAACTATTTAGGAAACTAACATCTCAAGTTTGAGAGACTCGAGTTCAGTTGTAAAAATCTAGCCTTAGACACTTGGTTCTAAGGTGAGGCGTAGTACTTGAGTCACTAAAACTCATTCCATAGAGTTGAAAGAAGAAGCATACAAACTACAGAGTTAAGAAGAAGGAGCGAACAGAGTGAAGAAGAAGGCGTAGCAAAAAGAAGAAGGATCTAACTGAAGAAGAAGAAGAATCTAACCGATGTACTTGAGCAAAGTTGATCTTCCTCTCCGACCACGTGTTGCTGGGTTTTTCTTTGCTCTTCTCTCTTTATTCTTGCTAGGTTTTTTTCTTTAGCTTGCTGGGTTTCGTTGCTCCACTCTATATCCAAGTTTCTTTGCTCTTCTCTCCGTATCCAAGTTTTTCTAGGTTTTATGTTTTTATGGAACTCAAGTTTTAAAAAACTCAATTTCCACAATTTTTATGGGACTTAGGTCTCTAAGACTCGATTTGGAAACGTTGCTAACTAATGAAATTGTTAGCAAAATAATGTTATTTTGAAAGAAAAAAAAAAAAAAATCCTCAAGGAAACCTTCTAAATTACATATGTTGACCTTTTTATTTTTTCATTTTTCCTAAGAAAATTAATTACTCAAGATAAAATTGCTCCATTTGCGTTTTAATTTAAAACCAATACGAATTGTCCTAACTTATAGGCTGACTCACTTTTGCTTTTAATTGACATGCGTGCTAATCGAGATCATCAGAAGCCTAACAAAGAGAAATGTGGGCAAACCCGGCCCAAATTTAAGCAAGAGAAAAGGTTGCACTGTTATACAGTCATGTATCAAAAATGAAACCCTTTAAATTTCTGACCAAAGAAAGAAAAATACAAAAAAAAAAAAAAATATGACAGCATAAATTAATTGACCTCTCTTTGACATATATACTATCTTCATAAACTTTGCTTACACCTTTAACACACAAAGTTTTTGGTTATTTAAGTTCACTTAGGCCAGGCTGAAGCAACACAATGCTGAATAATGCCTTTCTTGCGAAATTGTTGAACCTGTAACATAGTTAAGCCCGACTATGGTTGTGATCAGTGACCCAATCCCCCTTTGCTGGGTCCAGAATTACCTTGGTTTATAATAAAACCATTCATGGATAAAGAAGAAGAAGACTGATGTTTGAGAACTCTCAAGCCCTCGATATGCATGGAATGAGAGAGCAAGAGGGTTATAAAGATGATGATGAAAAATGATATTGAAGCCCCATGAAAGAGAATTTCCCTTCACTCTTTTTAGTTATCTCAAAGGCTTTGAAGGTTTTTGGTGTGGTATAGAGTGAGAGGAGAGTCTAATACATAGGTGATAGAGAGGTGAGGTGAGGGCCAAAATTGGAAATTAACATTAATTTCCAAACAATATAATTAATAGGCACAGTTACAAAACTATATTTTTTACTAACATTTCAAGTCTAAAAGACTCGATTTTGAGCTGATAAATCTACTCTCAAATACTCGATTTTCATGGTCTGATCTGTTTGATATGGCATTTTTTCCACGTGGCGTTTACTTGGAAATCAAGTTTCTAAGACTTGATTTATAATATTTGAAAAACGCCCTTTACACCTTCTCATTAGAATCAGAGGGGGAAAAAAAAAATCACCCACAGCACAGCAGCCACCACCACCTAAAATCCAACAGTACCACCGCTACTAAATCCATACCCACAAACCCAAATAGATCGGATCCGCCACTAAAGAAGAAAGATAGAGAGAAAGAAAAAAAAAATCACTCACAACATAGCAGCCACCACCACCACCTAAAGTTCAATAACACCACCATCGCCAAATCCATACCAACAAACCCAAATAGACTGGACCCGTCACCAGAGAAAAAAAAAAAAAAAAAAAAAAAAACTCACCCACGACCACCGACGGCCACCCTCACCCCATGACCACACACGGCCCACGCCGAGCTGAAGCCACCCACGCCGACTTGAAACCCACCCACCCATGGTCTCACGCTGATCTGAAGCCACCCACTCTAATCTCGATCTTCAATGGCGATCTGAACCCGACCCACAGCTAGCCACGAGCACCAACGGCCACCCACGCCCCACGACCACACACGGCCCACGCTGAGCTAAAGCCACCCACGCCGACTTGAAACCTACCCTCCCATGGTCCCCTTAGCTTTTTCCTTGTGTTTCTATTTCTGGGTTTTTTTTTTTTTTTTTCTTTGATGAGATGAGAAGGTGTAAAGGGTCTTGTATTGTAAAGGGTTTATAAATCGATTCTTAGAGACTCGATTTCCAAGTAGATGCACGTGGAAAAAAATGCCACTTCAGACGTGATCAGACCGTGAAAATCAAGTCTTTGAGACTCGATTTATAGTCAAAAATCGACTTTCTGAGACTCGAGATGTTAGTAAAAAATATAGTTTTGTAACAGTGTCTACTAATTATATTGTTTGGAAATTAATGTTAATTTCCAATTTTGGCCGTGAGGTGAGTGCTTAAGATAGGTGTGTTTTTATTCTTTCACATTGCATTGTTTCACTGGGAGATGCGCTATATATATGTTCTTTGAGGTTTTGAGTTTGAAAACGTATAGCCCACGGTTTGACCGTTGAAATGCATGCTTCGCTAGCGATGTGAAAGTTACATAAAATTTGGTGGGCTAAAATTGTTAGAAAAATGACATTCACAACATTTTTACAACACTTTCATAACAAATCACACTTTTTTTTTTAAAGAAAATTATAGATGGTTTGTTACTATTGGATGTAATTTGAATATGCTACTGAAATTACTTTTTTTGCTGTACCAATAACAACTTATAACAACTTGCTACTTAGGATTATTGGTTCTAATTTGAACCTACTACTAAAATTGCTTTTTTTTGCCCAACAAATAACAATTTTTCCACTCTCATAAAAAAAAAAAAAAACAATTTGTAACAACCTGCTAGCCACTTAGAATTATTGGTTCTAATTTAAACTTAATTCTGAAATTAATTTTTTTTTTGCTCTACCAACAACATCCTGTAACAACCTGCTATTTAGGATATGTTGTGAAAGTGTTGTAAAAATAATGTAGACAGCATTTCTCAAAATTGTTAGGCTATGGCATTTCCTTTACTTTTTGATGTATAATTTCTCTCTCTCCAAAAAAAAAAATATTTTAGTTTCTCTTTCATTTCCCCAATGACCCAACACTCAAACCTACTCTGTGACCCTTCAATAAGCATTTTAAAGTTTTGTCAAGCCACTAGTCACTAAAATTGAACAAATGATTCAGTATTCATAGACATGCTTTGCGTTTCATATAGAATTTATGTCCACTTGGCCTAAAAATTGACATGTTTAGCATTCACCATAAAACATTAGCAATGATATAAAACATAAAAATAAAAATAAAAAAACTGAATTGATGGTGTTGATTTCTTACCTATGTTTTCCTTTCAATTTTTTTCTTCTTTTCAATTCATTAATTTTTTTTTAAATCAAATATTTTTCAATAGAATTATTTTAAAATATAATGTTCCTAGTATTAATTTGACCCTCCTCAGTCCTCACAGGGCTGGCCCAACAAAATTTGGGGCCTAAGGCAGAAATTTTATATGAGGCATTTTTATATGTAAACATTAATTAAATAAATATATATAATACATATTAAATTAAGACTAATTTGATGTAAATACAGAAATTGATGAATAATAATAATTAAACTAAGGTTAATTTCATACAAAGGATTGAATATCATAGTTGAACCATAAATTTAAACAAAAAGAACTAGAAAAAATATTATTGTTCTAAAAAAGAAACTTACTATAAATTGGATATATAACTATGCATAGTTAAGTACAATTGTAACCTAAATTTTAATTTATATATTCTTTTTAAGAGAAAGAGATAGATAAATATTATTTGGTGCATGGTTTTGTAGGATATTAGTTTACAAAAATTAAGACCTCAAACAATTAGAGGAGATTAGTCATCATTGATGATCTATCACATTTGCAGCATTTTTTTAAAAACATTTTAGGGTTTCAATTGGTTTTAATTTCTATTGGTCTCCTATTTTGGAAGCCTTGTTAGAAATGAAAAAGAAAAATACTAAAGATGCTGCAAAATGTTCACAATATAATGTGATAATGATTGTAATTGATGAAATTCAACAACTTAATTTATTTGTATTTGAATTAATTTTTTATGTGATTGGTGACATGTTAGTTAAATTTAAACTTAAACCTATAGTAAAATTTGTGGTATCTTTAACATCGCTTAAAAAAAAAAGTACTAATTATTTAAAAAATGTTATATTTTTATAAAATTTTGGGCCTTTACAAATGGAAATGGGGCCTTTTTTTATTAGGGAATTTATTTTTTGGTTGTGGGGCCTTAGGCCTAGGCCTAAGTTGCCTAGGCCTTGAGCCGGCACTGAGTCCTCACAATGATCTAAGTTACTAAATCTTTGTCTGAAATCATGTCACTTAAGAAGCCCAGAGAATGTCACCACCACCTTTAAGCCAAGAATTTGGCGAGAGAAAATCATAGGTGTCTACCAGTAGATTTAGATATGGCAAAATAGATTGAAATTTGTTGGCCCAACCCGAATCCGCCCAAACCCACTCATTTTGTTCCGAATTGAATATGGGCCAACCCACAGCCCTCCTTTTTTTTCTTTTTTTCTTTTTTTTTGTGGGCCAACTTGACCCGACCCGTGGCCCACCCGTTTTTTTAACATTCTTTTTCCTAAAAAATATTTAAAAACTATATGGCACTATGGCAAGGTATGCTAGACTACCCCTAGGTACATAACATTATTATAAAACGCACAATGAACTTGTGAATTCTAGTAGTTCTGCCCCCTATTTACCAAAAAATAAAAAATAAATAAAGAGTTAATTGAAAGGAAAAAATAATATACAAAAGGAAAAATAATATACTAATATCTAAGTATCTAACAACATGTCCAATTTTTTTTCTTTATCCAAGTTTGTCTATTTAATATAGTATTAATAGTAATAATGTAATATACGAATATCTATCTAATCTAAGTATCTAACTAGAACAAAGCCACAAACCCGGCCACAGTGAGTCAGCAACAAAGTGGCAAACAATAAATAAAACAAAATAATTCAATAGTGACTCAAATCGAAAGGCAAACTCCAAAGTTGGTTATATGGATTTGAAGGTACTTTAATTTATTAATAGAGTCATATAAATTATACATTTTAACTCTTTATTGATAAGCTTTGATTTGCTTTCATGGTACACTTATATTAATATATTGTATTGCAGATGAAGATATTGATAAAATTGGCCAACTTGAGCTACAATTCACAGGTATGAATATTTGTAGTGCTAAATCTACTACCAACATTGAGTAGATTGAGGTATATATAATTCTTATGAAACATTTACTTGTTCTTCTTTACTTAAATTGTTATGTTTATTTTTAAAGGTTTTTTTATTTTATATATATATATATATATATATATATATATATATATATTTAGTTTATCTTTCTATATAATCTAACATTATTATTATTATTTTAAATGCAACAAGGATTTGTGCACTTAAGAAGGTTGATAACTTGACATGGTCCATAACATTTAGTTTTGTAATTTTTTTTTTTGGGTTCTTTTGTGGGAATAATATCATTAGTAAACTTTGAATTTGAAGTATGTAAAGAATATTATTCATGCTCAAAAGTCAAAATTGTTTAAATTGCAAGGATACGAAAATCCTTATGTTTTTTGGTTTGTTCTTTTTTCCTTTACATCACACGTATAATAGTAAATTAGTAACGAATAGTCTAACTATTTGATTTGATTCATTCTCTCTAAAACATTGGTATTTATTTATTTATTTTAATGTGAAAAATATGGGCTAACCCGACCCGCAACTCGATTGATTCGACCTGTTTTCAACTAGCTTAAAATGGCTTGTTTTTGGCCCGCAATTTGAATGACCCGACCCAACCTGACCAAACTCGACTGTTTGCCATGTCTAAGCAGAATGACCACAAACATGTGGATGAAAAAAAAAAAGAAATGTTTGCACAAAGTAATTAAACGACCAAGCCATAGTAACCAAAATTTCAAAGTCTTTTTTTTTTTTTTTTTTTTTCCACAGTATTTCCTCAAAACTCTCAACTAGAAACTAATCAATGTTTGCGATGAGTAGGTCTATAGTGGGGTAAATTGCTGGCCCAGGGATTTTTTTCAAAGTGCTGGTGCCTGGACTTGAACTAGGGAACTTCTAGTCAAACCCAAGAGGGTCAAGATAGCCACTTTGAGATCTAGTGCCCAACCACTTAGCCAACCCCATTGGGTTAAATTTCAGAGAGTCAAGAACACGTATTATATAAGTTGCAACTCACATGCAATGTTTTGGGTACCAAATTTTGAAGTCGTTGGCTTTGGCCCAAATTCTATGGTCTATCGATCACAACTAGAGGTTCAAACTCTTTCATATAAGCCTAGGCATTTATCGTTTTCTATCATCCAAAATTCTATAACATATCTTATTTCCATTTGATCTATAGAAACAAAAAAACCCTCTATAGGGTAAAAGTCTGTGTGTATATAGGTGTGCACTGTTGGGCTTTGTGAAAACTAGTTGTATTTAATCCAAATCATAACCCAACCCAAAATAAAATTTCTAACGGTTTTTAATGAGGGATTTTCTAAGGCTAAGCTCAAGCTGTTGCCTTAGGAAATAATTTTTGGCACGTTTTATAGCCTATTGTGAATCTTGTGCGTAAGATAGAAAACTGTGCTGTCGCATCTTGTAATTTTCTTTGTGAATAGTGAAATCCTTGCAGCTCTGTGGATTTAGGCAAATTGCCAAACTACGTATATATTGTCTTGTGTAATTGTTTTATTTGTCACATATTTTTCTCTATTTTTATATCTCATAGATCTAAGAATTTTGTATTTATTCCTTTCATCTGTGTTTAAACAAAAAAGGCCTAAAGGATGTATGTATTTCAAATTGACAGGCTATGTGATCAAAGATAAGTTCAATCAACAATATTCTTGGATCATTTGTATTTTAAATACATGCAATATAAACTTGACATGAGCTAGGACTAGGAGTGATTGATTACAAACCGAGCAGATCTGGCTATCTTATCAAACTTTGATGAACTGAATTATGGATTATTGGCTAGAGTTTAGCTCAAGGTCTCTTTGAATTTTAACCAATCAACTGAATTGAACTCACAACCTCATGCTCCAACCAATAATTATAAAAGAAGTACTAGTTGAGCCATAGCTAATTAATTGGTCATCCCTAAAGCTAAAAATGTTAAAAGATTTTGATGGCTAAAATCATATTACCACATATGAGTTCAGTGATTTATCCAACAAAGGGGGGAAAACAAAAAAAAATTGATGGCAATAGGGAAAAAAATCACAATTCTTTTTATGCTTCTTCACTTGAAAACTAAAAATAAAGTAAATGATTACATTTTTTTTTTTAATTGACGACAAGGAAATATACATAAAGAGTGACCATTCTCTTTAGCCTGTCAATCATTGAAGGATGAATGCTGCATTTATTGGGTGATGTCTCTGCTTGATTAACCTTCGCTCCAATGGCCAAGCGGTGCACTATGCAATTCATGAGGGATAATTACCTTTAAACCATGATACAAAATTTGGAGAACGGTAAGATTTCTTGAGCAATATACTTAATGATTTAAATGTTCTCTCAAAAGTTTAAGTTATTAGAAAATTGTGAATTTAATCTAAAAAAAACTGTATTCAACTTATATACGAAGCTCTTTAATAGATCCCTTTAGAAAAGAAAATTTCCGTAAAACATACACCAATTCCAAACTTATACTTCTTCTGAACGCACATTCAACATACCCAGTAAACTTATACTTCTTCTGAATACTTTCCTACAATACACTTTACTTTGAAAATAAGTTGTAGATGTTGGCTTTCATTCTAACCATCTTGGCCTTTCAATATCAATCTACACTATTTATGGGTTCATAGCTCGGTGGTGGAGCATTTGACTGCAATCTACACTATCTATTATAACTTCTTAATTATAACTAGACTAGAATTACTTGAAGGAGCTCTCTTCAAACTAATTGTATAAATTATTAAAATATAGTCCCACAATATCATCTGGCCACAAAATTCAGTATTACACAGCCTAGATACATATTTACACAAGGTTAGATAAATATTTTTCATATTTCTCACAAACAATAACATAGAATTCTAGCAGTGTGTACTAGTTAAACTGAGTAGTCTAGGGTTGGTTTTAATTCCATGAGCATATTAAGTAACAAATGTACCCTAATTTCCACCTCCATCTCCATTTTTGGTTAACATATTGCTGGTTCCACTTATATTCCAAAGCATACAGATCCTCAAAAAAAAATTTCAATAATGTCCTTCTTTGGAAGAGTTGCAGCTTGAAGATGCTTCATCACTTCTAGTTTCCTAATTTTCATCTTCATCTCCATTTTTTGGTTAACATATTGCTAGTTATTCCACTTATATTTTAAAGCATACAGATCCTCAAAATTTTTTTGTTACAATTCATCATTCATGTTCTCCATCTTCTTCAAATGAGCTGCAGCTCGAAGATGCTGTTAAGATGTGTGCTCTTAAATCTTATTGTATGATGTTATGTATGACATTATGTATGACTTAATGTTGTGATTAATAAAGTTGTTTTTTTGTTATCTAAAATAATGGTAACATGAATATTGAAACTGATGGGACTGAGGAGGTGAAACATGGACGAGGTGGCCTCAAGGACGAACATAACCCGTTATCGTCATCATCAGAGGAAGAGTTAAGGCCATTGAATGCTGCCAATAAAGCCTCAACCGTTACAAGACCAGCTGGACGAACTAACGGGAAGGCATTAACTCCCATTACTCCCCTGAAGACGTTATCAGAAGAGGCATTAATGCCCCAACGGATACAATCCCCAAGGGTATATAAAACCCTTTCAACACCAAAACAAGGTACATACAAAAAAAGAACTACATCACAATTTTAGCTATTTTTATTCCTAATATCTCAACAACTGTCTTTTTTCCGTACTGACTTTATCATCGAAGGTGTTGTGGCAGGCACCACACCGGTGACCATTTGATTCAATCCCTGCTCCCACAGGTCCGTCAGAGTGCCTCCAGGAGCCATCTGGACGAATCCTAGCAAATCAACGAAATACAACTTCATCAGTTTGGCGCTGTCTGTGGGGATCGACTTTCTCATACAACAAGAACACAGTTCCTACCAACTCCAGATGGAATCCAACCAGGACTCATCGGCCTTGGCGCAGCAGGTCCGAAATCTTGCAGCCACCGTCGAAGAACTTACAAGACAGAATCAAGAGATGAGACAGAGGTTACAACAAGAAGAGAACCGGTCAAGAGCTGTTCAAGAGGACGAAGGGGATAGCCATGGGAGAAGTGACCGACGGAGAACGGTAACCCCAGAAGAGCAGCATTCTGACATCCTCCAGGAAATGAGGAAGGAGATGGATGAATTAAGAAACGCGATCAAAGAAAAGACGGATCGAAGCCTGGATAAAATGGTCAGAGCGACGGACTCCCCATTTACCATGGCAGTTCTAGAACGACCAGTACCAGCGAAATTTCGGCTACCTCAGCTTGAGCCTTTTGACGGGCTCAAAGACCCCCAAGATCACCTTAACACCTTCAAAACGACCTTAGGCCTTCAACAGCCCCCTGACGAAATCATGTGTCATTCATTCCCCACTACGCTGAAGGGAGCTGGACGAGAATGGTTCACGAGATTGCCCACTTCGTCCATCGACAATTTTGAGCAGCTGAGTAGTGCTTTCCTGCGCCATTTCGTCGGGGGGCAACGTCCCAAAAGACCAGCGGATCACTTACTCACTATTAAGCAAGGAGAGAGGGAGACCTTGCGATCGTATGTGAAACGCTTCACTCGGGAGACTCTAGAGGTGGACGATGCAGACGATAAAGTCCAGTTGACGACATTTAAGGCAGGACTCAAGTCTAGAGAATTCGTCGTCTCGTTAGCAAAGAATCCACCCCGGACGATGGCAGAGATGTTGTTGAAAGCTCAAAATTACATGAATGCTGAGGACGCACTGGCGGCCATCGTAGACGAGGGAAAGCTAAGGACGGAAGGAAGGAAGGAAGACGAACGCAGGGGGCAAAAGAGGGAACGTCCAAGTCACCGGGGAGGCGACATCGACAGACGAAAAGACGAGAAAGCTCCACGACCGGTAAAATTTACTCCTTTAATTATGCCTGTTGACAAAATTTTGGCACAGATCCAGGATCAACACCACCTGAAGTGGCCGAAGCCCCTGCACTCGTCACCAAATGTGCGAGACAAAAGCAAATACTGCAGATTCCACAAGGACCACGGCCATTACACAGAAGATTGCCGAGATCTGAAAGGACAGATAGAAGAATTGATACAGAAAGGAAAACTTCAGAAGTACGTGAGGAAGGGGGACTCCAACAGGTTCAGAGAGGGTAACAGGAGCCAACGAGAGCCCTCGTCCAAAAATGAAGGTCGCCAATCCCAACCACAAGAAGTGATCGGAGAGATAAGCACGATAGCAGGAGGACCTTTTGTGGGGGGATCGTGCAAGTCCCTCAAGAAAGCATACCAGAGACAAGTAAACAGTGTCCATACGGGACCCCCATTGAAACAAAGATGGACGAACCAAGATACATTCTTCAGTGAAGAGGACGCAAGGGGGGTCAGGCAACCCCATAACGACCCTCTAGTGATAGCACTCACAATTGAAGGATTCAATACTAAAAGGATCCTCGTCGACAACGGTAGCTCTGCGGACATTATGTACCTGTCGGCCTTCCAACAATTGAAGCTAGGTCCTGGTAGACTGCGTCCGTTCGAGTCCCCCCTCGTCAGCTTTAGCGGTGACAGGGTATACCCCAAGGGCATTGTGACACTAAAAGTAACGATAGGCGCCTACCCGAAGCAGCAGACCCGCCATCTGGACTTCCTGGTTGTGGACTGCCCTTCTTCGTACAATGTGATCATTGGTAGGCCCACGCTCAACCAGTGGAAGGCAGCAACGTCCACCTGCGCCTAAAGATAAAATTCCCAACCGAAGATGGAGTCGGTGTGGTAAAAGGAGACCAAGTCTTGGCCGAGAGAATGTTACCAGGCCGTGTTAGCTGCAGGAGAAAACCACACATGGACGATCGAGAGAGAAAAAGAAGACAAAATAGAAGCCCTGGAAACGGTGGAACTCGTTGAGGGGGAAAACTCAAAGGTGACGAGGATAGGTACAACCATAACTCCCGAGATGAGGAGTGAACTCGTTCGTTTCCTTAAAAAAAATTTGGACGTATTTGCATGGAGTCACGAAGATATGCCGGGCATACCGTGCCAGATAATCCAGCACGAGTTGAAGACAGATCCCGAGAAGAAACCCGTCCAGCAGAAACGACGGGTCTTTGCCCCCGAACGAAACCAAGCAATCATGGAAGAAGTTAACAGATTGTTGCAGGCAGACTTCATCCGAGAAGTTTATTATCCCGAATGGCTGGCTAACGTCGTGTTAGTGAAGAAAGCAAATGGAAAATGGAGAATGTGCGTAGACTTCACAGACCTAAATAAAGCCTGCCCGAAAGATAGTTTTCCCCTGCCGAGGATAGATCAGTTGGTAGACTCTACGGCTGGACATAAATTACTAACATTCATGGATGCATTTTCAGGTTACAACCAGATAAAAATGGCTGAGGATGATCAGGAAAAAACCGCTTTCATTACAAGCCAAGGACTCTACTTGCTACAAGGTAATGCCCTTCGGACCGAAGAACGCAGGGGCAACGTACCAAAGATTGGTGAACAAGATGTTCGGCGAGCAAATTGGAAGAAATATGGAAGTGTATGTGGACGATATGCTCGTCAAGAGCAAAGAAGAGTGGACTCACCTGGACGACACAGGAGAGACATTTAATACCCTCCGAAAATACCAGATGAAGCTCAACCCCAGTAAGTGTGTTTTCGGGGTAGCTTCGGGAAAATTCTTAGGGTTCATGGTATCCCAAAGGGGAATAGAAGCAAATCCGGAGAAAGTGCAAGCGATACTCGACATGGCATCTCCCAAAACCACCAAAGAAGTCCAGAAGCTCACAGGAAGGATAGCTGCCCTGAATAGGTTCGTCTCTAAAGCGACGGACAAATGTCTCCCATTTTTCAAAACGTTGAAACAAGCGTTCGCCTGGACTGACGAGTGTGAGGCAGCTTTTCAAGAACTCAAGCGCTACCTAGGCAGCCCTCCCATCTTGAGTCCCTCAAAAAAAGGAGAGAGCCTTTATTTATACCTGGCAGCCTCATCCACAGCCGTCAGTGCAGCCTTAATCCGGGAAGAAAACAAGAAGCAGCTTCCAGTTTATTATGTCAGTCAAGCCTTCCAAGGAGCGAGAGGCCAAATACCCCGGGATTGAGAAGATTGTCTTCGCCCTAATAGTGGCTTCGCGAAAGCTACGACCATACTTCGAAGCACATCCTATCCTTGTAATGACGGATCAACCCATCGGGAAATCCATGAACAAGCCGAAGCGAGTGGGAGAATGGTCCGGTGGGCAATCGAACTCGGCCGGTTCGACATCGAATACCATCCCAGAACGGCCATCAAGGCGCAAGCTCTAGCGGACTTCATAGCAGAATTCACCCTCCCAGACGATGGTGACGGCATGGACGAGGTGGGACAGTGGACGATTCAGACTGACGGATCGTCAGCCCAGAAGAGGGGAGGAGTAGGGATCATTATAAACACCCCCAATGGAGAAAAACTCCAATATGGTGTCCAATTAAAATTCCCGGCAACCAACAACGAGGCTGAATACGAAGGCATACTGACGGGACTAAGACTTGGCAATGCTTTCGGGATTAAGAACTTGCTCATTCAGAGTGACTCGAAACTAGTGATAGGGCAGATCATGGAAGAGTATGAGGCGAAGGAAGAAAGGATGCAGAAGTACCTCAAGTTGGTCAGACATCTAGCTCGTGGGTTCGACAAATTGAATTTCGCCAGGATCCCGAGAAGCCAGAATGCAGAGGCAGACGAGGTCGCCAAGATGGCCTTGTCTGTAGAAGAACCAACGAACAAGGAAATTCTCATGGAGATTCAGAAACACCCTAGCATCGAAGAAGTCCATGTATTCTCCATCCAGAACATAGGTGGATGGATGGAACCGATCGTCTCATATCTCCAAGACGGGCATCTCCCTCGTGACCCAGCGGAAGCCAGGAAGGTTAAAGCAAGAGCGGCCAGGTTTACAATTTTGAATGATACCTTATACAAAAGAGGATTTTCCTTGCCTTACCTGAAGTGTCTTGACAAGGAAGAAGCCAAGTACGTCCTCCACGAAATCCACGAAGGGATTTGCGGAGACCATGCCGGGCCTAGATCCCTGGTAAGCAAAGTTGTTAGAACAGGATATTTCTGGCCAACCATGCAGGAAGATGCCACGGAGCTCGTCAAGAGGTGTGATAAGTGCCAGAGGTTCGGGAATGTCCAAAGGCTGCCAGCAGAAAAGATGACGACGATTACCTCCCCGTGGCCATTCGCACAATGGGGGATCGATATCGTCGGCCCATTACCCCAGGGAAAAGGACAGGTAAGGTTCTTGCTCGTCGCTATTGATTACTTCACTAAATGGGTCGAAGCCGAGGCAATAGCAACGATCACAGAAGCAAGAATCCGTAACTTCGTGTGGAGAAATATAGTCTGCAGGTTCGGGATTCCAAGAACAGTTATTTCGGATAATGGCCGACAGTTCGACAGCCAGGGATTTAGGGACTTCTGCTCGGGACTCGGCATCAAGAACAAATTGTCGTCACCTGGACACCCGCAGTCAAACGGACAAACAGAAGTAACTAATCGAACCCTGCTCAGGATCCTCAAAGCCCGGCTAGACGAAGCCAAGGGTGCATGGCCGGAAGAATTGCCCAATGTCTTGTGGGCCTACAGAACGACGGCAAGAACCCCAACGGGAGAGACACCTTTCAGGCTCACCTATGGCACCGAAGCTGTAATTCCCGTCGAGGTAGGGATGGCCAGCATCAGGCGAGAAGTGTTCCACGAGGAGGACAACGACGACCAACTTCGAATCAATCTGGATTGCCTAGACGAAGTTAGGGATAAGGCCTCGGACGTAACGAAGAAGTACCAACAGAAGATGAATGAGTATTATAACAAAAGGGTCAAGCTCAGAAGACTAGAAATTGGCGATCTCGTCCTACGCAAGGTGACTACTGCAACTAAAAACTCCGCCCACGGGAAGCTCGGTCCCACGTGGGAAGGACCTTATAGGGTCGTGCACTACTCCCGACAAGGTAGCTATCATTTGGAGACCCTAGACGGACAAAGACTCCCACGACCCTGGAACATAGAACATTTGAAGAAGTACCACCAATAGATATAGATCAAGAATGTACCAATTCCTCAAAATTAATGAAATGATGGTTCAAACGATGTGCTCATACAGGTACCAAGTATCAGAGAATTGGAAATACAAAATTTTCCTAAGTAATAAGATTCCGCATTGACGGATGTACATTACTGACGAAGGCAAAAGCACAGAACTTTTGTCTAAGTAATAAGATTCCGCATTGACGGATGTACATTACTGACGAAGGCAAAAGCACAGAACTTTTGTCTAAGTAATAAGATTCCGCATTGACGGATGTACATTACTGACGAAGACAAAAGCACAGAACTTTTGTCTAAGTAATAAAATTCTGCACCGACGGATGTACACTACTGACGAAGACCACACAAAAAAAAACATGAGAAGCCTTAAGTAATAATGTTCCCATCAAATGATCGAACATTACTGACGGATGCAAAAAAAAAAAAAAAAAAAAAAAATTCTATATAGCAGAACATGTGAAAGTAGATATTATATTATAAAAGCCTAAAAACCAGAGGCCATTGTTTGTGCGAAAAACGAAAAAGAAACCCATAAACACTGGGCTAAAAATACACATAGAAACCTTTAAAATGTTCTGGAAAGCAAGCCTTACAACATCGGGCACAAAAAAAAGAAAAAAGAAAAAAAGAGAGAGGTAATTTTTGCTGGTCAAAAACAGGTTCAAACGTCCGGATCAATATCGTCTTCAGCGGGGACGTCGGGAGCAGGAGCTTCAGTGACTGGGACATCAGGAAGGCCTTCAGGAGCGTCAGCAGTCGCAGCTTGAGCAGCCTCGTCGGCTGAGATTTCCCTGTCTACCTCTTCCATATCCAAGGTCTCCAGGTCGATCCCAGAAGGATGCTTGAGGCAGTACCTCCGTAGAAGCTCGAACCCTTTGAAGTACCAGCTGAAGAGTACAGAGTTGTACTCCTCCATCTACTGGAAACCTTCAATCGCTCTGGAAGCAACGACTTTGATTTTTTCCTTCGCAGCTGCCAACTCCCCGTCTTTTTCAAGCACGAGCTGCTGCTCTACCTTCAGTTCGTCACTTAACTTCCTAGCTTCCTCCCTGGCTTGTTGGGCGTTCTCCATCGAAGCAATTAGTTCTCTCTTCATCTTTGAATTCTCCATCTCCAAGACCTTGATCCGAGACAGCGAAGACTCAACCTTAACCTCCTGAGCAAGATACTCAGAAGAAAGGTGAACAGTCTCCCCCAGCACCTAAAAATATACATGTTAGTTTATACACAGCGACATTTAGCTCAAAATAAACCAACGTGAAAGACACGTATGTTACCTGGACGAGCTTCTGGAGATGACGACCCATCAATTCACTTGTGGGCATGCCCGAGAACACTTTCAGGTCTTCTCCAGTCACGACTCCGCGAGCCCAGTCCATAGCCAGCTTCTCGTCATCCCAAATGGTCGACGAAGATGTAGTCTCCTTCCCCCTCTCCGCTGTACGAGGCCTCTTCGAAGCAGGGGTCGGGATCTCTTCTATTGAAGTAGCCGGCGAGGCCGTCCTCGTAGTGTCGGCACCCGAAACCACGGGGGTAGAAGAAGTAATCGGGGTGACGGAGGTAACTTTCCCTTTCACCCGGACCACTTTCTTCCCTATGTTGGACAAAGGTTCGTCCTTCTTGGATCGCATTTTCTCGTACATACCCTTATTAAATTTAGTCGTCATCTCTGCCATAAAAGAAAGTATTGTCAAAAACAGAACAAATAAATACGAATGTAGATCTGACGAACCCAAACACTTACTCTTTTTCCCTTCAATATCGAGGCTCCGGAGGACGAAGGAAGATGGATCGGGGCCTAAATTGTAAAAAGCGAGTGTCCGAGGATCTACCAAGTCGTCCCAGTTTTCGATGGACTGAGCATACACAATGGCTGCCTCGACACACTCCTTATACCTGCTTTTTAGTTTCGGTCTCCTTTTGACTGCAAAAAAAGAGGAGAGATTAGCAACGATAACATTGGATTCAATAAATAAGGGAAAGGAAAGGATACTGACGCACATAAAGTCGGGGTTCCCCACCGACGAAGCAATCGGGGGATATCTCCCTAATCCTGGTTAGAGGGGGTCTCAAAGTCGTCCCCTGACACAAATACAAATCTGGACTTCCAGTATCTGAAGGACGAGGGTAAGCCCTTGACGATTCTGGTTCTTCTCTCCCAAGGTACTAGCTCATAATACCCATACTCCTTCGACTCTTTCAAACGGTACAAGTACACAAGCTCATTCACCTTGATCATATCCCCATTAGCAGCCAACCATATCTCCATACAGTTGACTACTATCCTCCACGAATTGGGCATAAGCTGCCCAGGAGCAATACCCAAGTAAGCTAAAAGCTCCATCACAAACGGGTGAACGGGGAGCCTTAATCCACAAGTGAAAGCGGCCTCATAGAAGCACACTTCACCGGGGAAAAACTGACAGGCCCTATCATCGTCAGAAGGCCGACGAACCCGAACTCGCTCCGGGAACTGAAACCTATCCCTAAACCTACCCACGGCATCGGCATCTAGCCCACACGCCTCCACGAGGGCGTGGAAAGCCTTAATCTCTCTCAAGGACGACGCATCAGTATCCCCTTCCATAAGATCCCCACTAGACGATAACCCCGTCTCAAGATCGCTAGACCTAACTTCAGACATCGGCCATTGTTTCTTCACCAAACCCTCAAACCAGTCGACTGACCGGCGAAGCAGGGGAAACAAATCGCCCAAAACAATGCCTAAGCCACTACCCGCAAAAACGAAACCCTCCAAATTGGGAAAAACACCTAAGGACCCTCCTAAACGAGCAAAAAGAAAGAAATAGCTAAGACAAAATAAGAATGAGAAAAATGCAAGATAAAGCAAGGGAGAAGAAGTTTAAAAACCAAATGAAGGTGAAACTGAAAATCGGCGGGAAACCCAAGGGACATAATTCTCCGCCAACCACATCATGCCACGTGGCCACAACCCACATAACGCCGCCACCACGCATTCAATGCGGCACGGAACCATAAAAAATAAAATAAAATAAAAACTGTTCGGTTTCCACAATCGTCACTGACGACCGTGAAACCCGGGGGGCATCTGATGGGACTGAGGAGGTGAAACATGGACGAGGTGGCCTCAAGGACGAACATAACCCGTTATCGTCATCATCAGAGGAAGAGTTAAGGCCATTGAATGCTGCCAATAAAGCCTCAACCGTTACAAGACCAGCTGGACGAACTAACGGGAAGGCATTAACTCCCATTACTCCCCTGAAGACGTTATCAGAAGAGGCATTAATGCCCCAACGGATACAATCCCCAAGGGTATATAAAACCCTTTCAACACCAAAACAAGGTACATACAAAAAAAGAACTACATCACAATTTTAGCTATTTTTATTCCTAATATCTCAACAACTGTCTTTTTTCCGTACTGACTTTATCATCGGAGGTGTTGTGGCAGGCACCACACCGGTGACCATTTGATTCAATCCCTGCTCCCACAGGTCCGTCAGAGTGCCTCCAGGAGCCATCTGGACGAATCCTAGCAAATCAACGAAATACAACTTCATCAGAAACATTATCATATAGTCCATGAGATGCGTAGTATGTGATTTATGTGATTTAGTCACTGAAGATATAAATCACAAGTTCTTTGTAAACTCAAAATTTTAGTTCGTAGTTGGTGATGAAATTGGGCATTTCATCTGCGAAGACTATAACATATCAACTAAGATGATTTATCTTGATCATGAAGATATAAATTTCTAGTTGGTATGTTGATATATTTTAAAAGTTAAGACATATTGAACTGGACTGCTGTGAGATTTATTATTCTTTGAATAGCTGTCAAATGAATAATAAACTCACGACTTCTATTTATATGAACTCTTAATCCTGAGAGAATAATAGACTTGATCATAAAGTGTAGGTTGCTTTGATATATTAGTAGTGGGGTCTAAAGATACGATCAAAACCTCAGCATGTTGTGCAACCACATTTAGTGTTAATGAAACATATATTCTCAAGATGAAATTTATAGTCTCTTAACAGAGATACAAAATATCCCTTGAGATAAGTTTAATGGGTTTGGTTATTCAGAGTGTTATACCTAACCACTTTAGTAAGAAGTTACTAAAGTATATATTTATGAAATTAGATTTCATATATATATGATGAATAATTTAAAGGATTAAACTGGCTACTTAAGGAATTAAGATGTAGTAATTCTTAAACTAGTAGTCCATATTTATGACTTTATATTACTATGAATATTTTATGAAGGAGTTGCATGTACAATAAAGTCCTGAGATATAATTTATAAATAAGGTCTAGAGTGCAACTATATTTATATAGTGGTATTAAATATAGTTAATGATAATTTTGGACTTGTCAAAAGTTGACAAAAAAGTCCAAGGCCCATTGAAACTAGTGTCTTATTGGTCCCTTTTGGTCCCACTCCAAGCCACACACTTAAGCTCAATTGGAAAGACCCAAAAGGCCAGCCCAATTAGATAATCAGTTAGATATAAAGAGAGAAACATATAGAATTTTAAGTAAGCGACATCATTGTGAAATGGTGTGTATGTGTAAGTGTAAGCCATTCTCTCTAATTCTCCTTTGGAAAACTGATTAAGAGCCACACTTCTTAGGCGTTAGTGGAATTGAACGAAGATTAAAAGTGTTTCCAAGTACTTCTGGTCTTTGTTTTTGAAATTCACCGCACCTAGGTACACTCTCTTGTTCTTAAATTCTAAAACTTACATAGCGCATGTTATCAATTAATGAAGTTGATCCGTTATTTTTTCGCTGCGTATGTTTTGTATGCGATATAAACATGTATTTATCCAACAATTGGTATCAGAGCGGTCTTCATTATCATATCTGTATTACATTCTTTGTGAGTTTTGGAATTAGTAACAATAGTTTCATGTTGTTAGAAATTAATATTCTGCATGGTTGTTGAAATTATTGTTAGATACATATTGATATTGATGTTATGATATTATTTAAATTTGAGTTTATGTTAAATTGAACTTTAAGGCTATAGCATAAATGAAATCCAGTTTTGATATCAATCTTTTTCCATTATGATCATATGATGGTTGTTTGTTCATAAAAAAATTGTCTTAGAAAAATTTTGAAAAATTCAAAATTTGTGAAGCTCGATCGATCGAGCAAGCATAATTTATCTCGATCAATCAAGGTACATTCTCGATCGATCAAGGGTTGGAGATTCAGAATTTTCTCTAAATGTTTTTTACATGTATAAAGAGCAAGGTTATGTGTAATTAATTTACGCATGTTTTAAAATAAAAACCTTTAATTTAAAATATCTAGTGGAAGAGAGATACAAGGGTTGTATCTCACGGCCTCCATTATCAGTTCATAGTAGTGTAGCACAAGCACCTCGTCTTGACGTATATACCACGCAATCCCAAAGGAGGGTGTTTATTTCATAGTACTACAAAATTGAACTTACTCGTTTAAAGTAGTGTGGACAAGTACCTCGTCTTGGCGTATATGCCTCACTATCTCAAAGGAAGATGTTTTGTTTCATGGTACTACAAGTTTAAACACTATAAAGGGAGATGAAATGTAGCTACACATGATTCTAGATAATTGTGTACATTAGACTAAGTGTAATGTTAACCTTCCAAAGGAGTTATGTCATTATTACTTAGAGGCTAAAGGGAATACAACATATTATTAGTGTTTGATAAGAGTTATTATGATAGCACTAATAATGAGAATAGTTTTCAATCAATCATAGTATTTATAATAAACTTGCTACCAAGGTATTATAAACATGGAATTGGGTTGTCGTTGCATATATTATATTATGGTTTTTTTAAGGTTTCATATTATATGATTATATGCTAAATTGATAATGTCTAGTTTACTTATTATATTCATGTTTATTGTTTTCAGATTTTATCATGGCATCATTTAGCCCACTTGTTGCTATTCTTTATCAAAACAAACTGATTGGATCCAACTATGTTAATTGGAAAAGAAATTGGGATGTTGTTTTAACTGCTGAAGAGCACAAATATGTATTTACTCAGCCATGTCCTAACTTTCCTTCATTAGATGCTTTTTTTGAGGAAAAACAACAATATGATCGTTGGCAGAAATCTAATGAGATGGCCAAGTGCTATATCCTAGCATCTATTTTAAATGTTTTATAACATCAAATGCATGATGTAGAACTAACTTTCGACATTATGCTAAGTCTGAAGGAGATATTTGGTGAGCAAGGTCATTCTGCAAGGCAAGAAACTATGAGGCAAATTTATAACACCAAAATGGCTGAAGGTAGTTCAGTGAAGGAGCATTGTCTTAAGATGATCTCTAATCTGAATACATTGGAAGTTTTAGGTGCCGACATTGATAGAAAATTCTAAGTGGATATGATACTCCAGTCACTACCAGAATCATTCAAGGAATTCAGACTTAATTATAACATGAACAAAAAGATTTATTCATTGTCTGAATTAATGAATGAGTTAGTGGCGGCGGAAGGTATTCTTGGTACATCTAGTGTTAAAGCCAATTTGGGTGAAGTTTCTTCTTCTCAATCTAAGTTGAAAGGCAAAAGTAAGAAGAAGGACTTTACCAAACAAGATAGTAAACAAATTGCCTTAGGAGTTGCCAACAAGGGAAAGAAGAAGGAGTACACTAAATGAAAGTGTTTTCATTGTGATTAGAAAAGGCATTGGAAGAGGAATTGTCCAAAATTCATAGCTACCAAGAATAAATGTATAAAATCCCACAGATTTCTAGTATGTAGATTCAGGTTGTACTAATCGTATCTGCAATTCTTTACAAGGGTTCCAAGAGGCCAGAAGACTGAATGAGGGAGAACTTTTTCTTACTTTGGTTGATGGGAGCAGGATTCCGGTTGTAGTTGTTGGAGCATTTAATTTATGTTTTAGTTCTAGAGTTTTAATATTGAAAGATTGTCTATATGTACCTAATGTTCATAAAAATTTAATTTCTGCAACTTATTTAGGTAAACATAGGTATTGTGTTATCCTAAAAGACAATATTGTAATAAAGAAGGATAAAGTATTTATCTGTTCTGGCAATATTGTAGATGGTCTTTATATTTTAACTCTTGATAAGCATGAATTATACAATTCTGAATTAGATAATAACTCTCATGTAAAATCATTAAAGAAAAAGTTTCATTCTAATGATGCATATCTTTGGCACTTGCGTTTGGGTCATATTAATTCAAATAGAATTCAAAGACTGATCAAAGATGGACTCTTAAAGCCATTGGACTTTGATGAATTTTCAATTTGTGAATCTTGTTTAGAGGGTAAAATGACCAAACGATCTTTTAATGCCAAAGGTAGAACAACTCAAGAGTTGCTTGAATTAGTTTATACAGATGAATGTGGTCCTATGTCAACCCAAGCAAAAGGAGGTTATGAGTACTTCATCACTTTTACAGATGATTACTCAAGATATGGTTATGTGTAGCTAATGAGACGAAAGTCCGAAGCCTTTGACAAGTTTAAAGAGTTTAGGGCTGAAGTTGAAAATCAATTGGGTAGACGCATAAAAGCCATTCAATTTGATCAAGGTGGCGAATACCTTCTTGGGGATTTCAAGGATTATCTAATTAAAAATGGGATTGTATTCCAATTGATTGCACCTAGAACTCCTCAACAAAATAGTGTAGCAGAAAGAAGGAATATGACTCGTTTGGAAATGGTTAAGTCCATGATGAGTTATTCAACTTTACCAGTTTCCTTTTAGGGATATGCACTAAAAACTGCAATGCATATTTTGAATTTAGTTCCATCAAAATCTGTTTCCAACACACCTAAGGAATTGTGGAGTGGGCATAAGCCTAGTATGAAATATCTCCACATTTGGGGATGTCCAGCACATGTGTTGAAAGGGAAGTTTGATAAATTGGAAGCAAAAACAGAATGACTTTTTAAGGTATTCAAAGGAAACTAACGGTTATTTATTCTATAATCATAAGGATAACAAAGTGTTTGTTAGTACCCATGCCAAAGTTTTGGAAGATGATTATGTAAATAATTTTAATTCTAGGAGTAAAGTTATTTTGGCTAAAATAGATGAACCTGTAGTTGAATAACCAATGGATGAAACTAGGGATGATGTGGTTGTATTAGATATACCACAAGATACTACTTATAAGATGTCTAGTACACAGGTGCCTCGTCGTAGTAGTAGGATTGTTTGGCCACCTATAAGATTTATAGGTTTGGGAGAAGCTTATGAAGCTATCTCAGGAGAGGCTGAATCAGGTCCCTACACTTTTGAGGAGCAATGAATGATATAGATGCACATTATTGGGTCCAAGCTATGAAATCTGAATTGGATTCTATGTATTCTAATCATGTGTGAGATCTTGTAAAGGCGCCTAACAACATTAAACATGTTGGTTGCAAATGGGTTTGAAAGAGGAAGAGAAGTATAGATGGAAATGTTGAAACCTTTAAAGCAAGACTAGTGGCAAAAATATATACACAAAAAGAAGGTATTGACTATGATGAAACTTTTTCGTCAGTAGCCATGCTTAAGTCTATCAGAATTCTCTCTTATCCATTGCAGCTCATTATGATTATGAGATTTGGCAAATGGATGTCAAGACTGCATTTCTTAATGACAATCTTGAAGAAGAAATCTACATGTTGCAACCGGAAGGTTTCATAGCAAAGAACTAAGAGTATATAGTATGCAAGTTGAAAAGGTCCATTTATGGACTTAAGCAAGCATCTAGGTCATGGAACATCAAATTTGATTAAGCAATCAAGTCATTTGGTTTTGAACAAAATCTTGATGAACCATGTGTGTACAAAAGACATCGAGATAAAGTGGTAATGTTCCTAGTGCTATATGTTGATGATATTCTACTTATTGGAATGTAGGGGTAATGTCATCGGTTAAAATTTGGTTGTCAAGCCAATTTGATATGAAGGACTTAGGTGAAGCTAACTATATTCTGAGATCAAGCTTTGGCGAGATCGAAAGAATAAAATGTTAGGTTTGTCACAAGCTGGATATATAGATAAGGTTTTAGAACGGTTTAGCATGCAAAACTCCAAGAAAGAATTACTTCCTTTCAGACATGGAGTTCCTCTGTCTGATGACCAAAGGCCTAAGACTCTTGAGGAAGAAAACTTGATGAGACAGGTTCCCTATGCTTTTGCGGTGGGAAGTCTCATGTACAAAGCATGACGTACTAGACCGAATATTTGTTATTCAATTGACATGGTCAGCTGATATCAATTAAATCCATTACCAAAACATTGGCAAGCTCTAAAGCATATTCTCAAGTATCTAAGGAGAGCGAGAGATTATATGTTTGTTTCTCGGTGTGAGGATTTAATCCCCATTGGCTATACAAATTCAGATTTTCAGTCGGATCTTGATTTCTGAAAGTCCACTTCAGGTTATGTGTTCACCTTAGGAGGTAGAGCTATAAGTTGGAGGAGTGTTAAGCAATCTTGTATTACTGACTCCACCATGGAAGCTGAATATGTTGCTGATTGTGAAGCAGCAAAGGAAGCTGCAAAGGAAGTTGTTTGGATCAAGAAATTCCTTTCTGATCTTGGTGTTGTGAGAATTAAGCAAGTTCCCATTACATTGTTTTGCGACAATAGTGGAGCGGTTGCACAATCTAAGGATCCAATGAATCACAAGAAAGGAAAACACATAGAAAAAAAGTACAACATCATTCGAGACATTGTTACTGGTAGAGATGTAGTAGTAGCAAATATTGATAGTGTAAAGAATCTAACGGATCCCTTTACCAAAACCGTGTCCTAAAGGACTTTTGAGTCACATTTGGAGGAAATGAGATTTAGATTAATACACAATAGTCTTTAGGGTAAGTGGGAGATTGTTAGTATGTGTGCCCTTAAATCCTATTGTATGATGCTATGTATGATTTAATGTTGTGATTAATAAAGTTGTTTTATTATTATATAAAATAATGGTAACATGAATATTGAGACATTATCATGTAGTCCATGAGATGCATAGTATGTGATTTAGTCACAGAAGATATAAATCACAAGTTCTTTGTAAACTCAAAATTTTAGTTTATAGTCGGTGATGAAATTGGGCATTTCATATGCGAAGACTATAACATATCAACTAAGATGATTTGTCTTGATCATGGAAATAGAGATTTCTAGTTGGTATTTGATATGTTTTAAGAGTTAAGACATATTGAACTGGATCGCTGTGAGATTTATTATTCTCCTAACAACTATCAAATGAATAATAAACTTATGACTTCTATTTACATGAAATCTTAATCTTGAGAGAATAATAAACTTGATCATGAAATGTAGATTACTTTGATATATCAAGAGTGAGGTCTAAAGATACAATCAAAACCTTAGTATGTTGGGCAACCACATTTAGTATTGATGGAACATATATTTTCGAGATGGAATTCATAGTCTCTTAACGAAGATACAAAATATTCTCTTGAGATAAGTTTAATGAGTTTAGTTATTAAAAGTGTTAGGCCTAACCACTTTAATAAGGAGTTATTAAAGTATATATTTATGAAATTGGATTTTATAAATATATGATGAATAACTTAAAGGATTAAACCGAGTACTTAAGGAATTAAGATGTATTAATCTTCAAAGTGGCAGTCTATATTCATGACTTTATATTACTACGAATATTTATGAAGGGGTTGCATGTACAATAAAGTCTTGGGATATAATTTATAAATAAGGCCTAGAGTGCAACTATATTTATATAGTAGTATTAAATATAGTTAATGGTAATTTTGGACTTGTTAAGAGTTGACAGAAAAGCCCAAAGTCCATTGGAGATAGTATCTTATTGGTCCCTTTTGGTCCCACTCTAAGCCACATACTTCAGCACAATTGGAAAGGCCCAAAAGGCAGCCAAATTAGATAATCAGTTAGATACAAAGGGAGAATATACAGAATTTTAAGTAAGTGATATCATTGTGAAATGATGTGTATGTGAGTGTAAGCCACTCTCTCTAATTTTCCCTTGGAAAACTGATTGAGAGATCACATTTCTTGAACGTTAGTGGAATTGGAGTGAAGATTAAAAGTGTTCCCAAGTGATTTTGATCTTTATTTTTAAAATTCACCGCACTAAGGTACGCTCTCTTATTCTTAAATTTTGAAACTTACATAGTGCATGTTATCAATTGCGAATGAAGTAGATCTATTATTTTTCCGCTGCGTATGTTTTGTATGCGATACAAACATGTATTTATCCAACAGATGCTTCATCATCTCTAGTTTCCCTTTCATCACTCTAATTTCCATATCCTTTTTTTGCTTAGTATGTTGCTGGTTTTCCAAGTAAAGTATCTCTAGGAGAACCTGTTTCATCCTCAGAAGTTTAGTTTTAAATTCCTAACTAATGAAAGCTACAGAAATTCAAATTAAAGACAGGCTGTTAAACAGTATATTACAAGCTACATTCTATAGTTAAAACCAAATACTAATAAGTCACACACCTTTTTCTCCTCAACCAACCTTATCTACTCCGAGAAAGCCAATTGATGTGAATCATTCCTCACGTCATGATATACAAGAACACAAAAAAAATATCAGTCCACAACATATAAGCATCATTTTACAAAATCAAAGCAACTGTTTTCGACTAATCAATTCAAACAACTTCAGAACTGTAGTCCATCTGACTTATATAAAAACACAGATTTATGAAGAACAAAGTGATAATAGGAGCTTGTCAAACAAACAATCCAATGAGCATCAAGTAGCAATTACCTCTTGTAAAAGTTGAATTAGTTGAATAAGAAATTTAGGGTTCAATTTTCATTTATACCAAAAATCAATTGTTGTCTTGGTATAAAGAGCATAACCATTAGATGCAAAAACCATAGGTTGAAACTCTATAAAAAAAATAAAAATAAAAATAAAAAAAAGTTTAGAAAGGGTGAAATATCAAGCAATTATAGGTAATGGGTTTCCTCTACACTAGAATTTATATCTATATATAAAAAGAGCCAATCGGCTCAATGAACAATATTTTGGTTTATTGAGTCGCCTTTGTCCTTTATCTTTTTTTTTTATCTTTTTTTTTTTTATCTTTTTTTTTATCTTTTTTTTTTTTTCAAGTTTTGAACCGTTGCTACAGTGCCAATTTGGTTTGTTCAATTGGCATTGTAGCTACAATAGCTAGAGTTTTTTTTTTTTCCCTTTAGTCAGTCATCATTTTGTGCTTTTTTTTGTTCCCTTGTCTTCTTTTAAATATTTATATGAGCTGACAGCTATATTGATACAAGCAAATTTTACAATATTTTCACAATATGTCAATTTTATACAGGTCAAAATAAAATAATGAAATATGTAAAATATGAGACTGTGACAAACCACAATCGAAAATAATTTTTTTGTGATAATAAGCACAAATGTGCATAGTTACAATAGCTAGAGTGCCAATTTGGTTTGTTCAATTGGCACTGTAGCTATAGTAACTGCAATGTTTTTTTTTCCAGTTAGTCATTGTTTTGTGCTTTTTTTTTTCTTTTAAATATTTATATGAGTTGACAGTTATATTGACACGAAAAATTTTATAATTATTGAGGTGTCAATTTTTTATAGGTTGAAATAAAAATATGAGATTCTGACCAACCACAACTGAAAATAAATATTTTGTGAAAATGTTGTAACATTTGTTGTGTGAATGTGTAAAAGCTATAGTACTTTTTGGTTTGTTCACTATGTATTGTTCATCACTTCATTAGCTTTTTTTTTTTTAGTCATTGGTTTGTGCTCTTTTAATATATATATATATATATTTATATGAGCTGCCATATATGTTATACTAACACAACAAATTTCATTATATTTTTACAATTTTTTAGGTGTCAATTTTTTATAGGTCAAAATAAAATAATAAAATATGAGACTATGACCAACCACAATTGAAAATAAGTATTTTGTGAAAATGTTGTAACATTTGTTGTGTGAATGTGTAAAAACTATAGTACTTTTTGGTTTATTCAATATGTATTGTTCATCACTTCATTGGCTTTTTTTTTTTTTTTTTCTTTCTTTCTTACGGTCATCGGTTTGTGCTCTTTTTAAAAAATATATATATTTATATGAGCTAGCTTATATTTTGTTATACTGACACAAAAAATTTTACAATATTTTCACAATTATTAATGTTTCAATTTCTTATAGTTCGAAATGAAATAATAAAATATGAGACTGTGATCAACTACAACTAAAAATAAATATTTTGTGAAAATGTTGTAACAGTTATTGTTATTACAATATTTTTATAATTGTTGAGATCTTAGTTTTTTATAGATCAAATAAAAAAAATACTAAGTTCATAAAATTTTCACGTTAATTTCACAACAAATTATAGGTAAGCTACTATTGATGGAAAAAAAGCGATATTAGTCGTGAGTCCATTTTAAAATCAGTAACAACTTGTCATCTAGAATTTATTATAAAAATATTATGGGGACATCATTTCTATAAAATAAATAATAATATGTTAGACCGAAAGTTACCACAGCTGAAAATAAGGTATTGTGAAAATACTATGACATTTTATTATGTTTCTAGACTTCTTTATTGGTTTAGTCAAATTTGGTGAGAAAAAATTTACAACTTCACGCACAATTATCTTTTGTTCATTTTTGTTTTTTGTTCTTTTTTTTTTTTTAATGTAAAGTTTAAAGTGGTTGTCCTAATCAAAAAATAATAACAATTTACCACCTAGTTTTTATTGTGAAAATATTGTGAATGTAGCATTAATCTAAAATAAAATTATAAAATATCATACCAGTGCTCACCATAGCTAAAATAAAGGTATTGAGAAAACATTGTGACATTTATTGTGTTCCTAACTCTCTATTTTTTTGCCAATTTGTTAAACCAAAGTTCATAGTTTTAGGGACAGTTTTATTGGGCTGATTTTTTTATTAACACATTGTTTAAAGTAGAAAACACATAGTTTTACCAACAAAAAAACAATTATGGAAAAAGTACTTTCTCCCTTTAAGTTTGGGGTAGTTTCATCCCCCCAACTTTTAAGTTGAATAATTTCTTCCTTTATATTTTGTAGACAAGTATATAGTCACTGCTGTTACTCTTTTAGTTAAACCTTAAAAAAATATTATGATTTTTAGAATATTTCTTTGTGCAATATCTAAAATGCCTCACTAAATTTTAATGTCTCAAAATTTTCTTCGTGTATTTTGAGTTTTATGTGTTAGTCATACTTAGAAAGTAAAAAAGATGATGTATGGTATTCTATTTGTTACCTAGAAAATACTAATTTATCAGTGGTTTAAATCTTCTAGATTTGTAATTTTATTTAATAGAAACTTCATTAACATATGTCTTTTGTTATTTTGTTATTTAGTTTCTTTATTAAAAAGACGTTCATTAAAAATTAAGTAAGCTAACCATCGTAGTTAGGCTTATAGAATAAAATAATAAAAAAATGAAATATGAACTACAAAATATTCATTGCAAATGGTTGTAGGTATTTAATTTGATGAAGAGTTTATATGTCTTAGTTGTTTATTGTTGGAAGATGATGACACTTATTATCATCTTTAATTATACAAAAAAAATTGTGAGTAGATACTGTCTTTAGTAAATAGGTTCTAAGAAATAAAAAAGTATTTTATATCAAATGATATTACGCCATCCATATCAAAATCCAATAAATGAGAGACGTGTGCAAAAATAACTACCCACTAACACATGTTTAATTTTTAGTGGATTAGTTTTTTTTTTTTTGACATGTCTCACACTTTTTGACATGGTATCATTTGATACTAAATACCTTTACTTAAGAAATTATCATACTAAATAAATAATCATATGTTAAATAATTATTCTAAATTTAAATACATGGTTTGATACTACTTCAAAAAAATAAATTATCTTAAATTTTCTCACTCAAGGGGCAACATGTGCCTTGCACGTACAACCCTTACTAGTCTACAAAAAGTTATAATCAAATTTTTATTTTCAAACTTCTTAAATATGTATACCCACTAATTACAGTAAAAAAAATGCTAATCGTTACACAACTTAAACTTAAAAAATCTAAGCCTATTTAGGAAGTGGGTTTAGTTTAAATTCGAGTGGAATAATTACCAAAATTCTTCTTCACATTTAAGCCACATTGAACACAACACACACATTCCTCATAATTTCAAACATCTCCAATGTTTTTTGTGAACAAAATTATGATTAATGATTCAAAAATCATCAGTGATCACACAGTACTTATGCGCTCTAGACAAAACCTACGAAACAAAAATAAGAAAGACCTTACAAAGAGTACCGGTGTGATACTGGTCAAATACTCTTTGAATGTTAAGTTAGAGAGAATTTTTACACCTCCAGAGTGTCAGAGCTAGGAAAATTACGCATACCTTGGTTTGTGAGGGATTTGGGGTTTTTATAATGGTATAGGGCTGACCTTCATTTCTTGATGGAAAAAGTATTTCCTTGTAGAGAAGATCATTTTTAGTGCTCATATATCATGGGATTTTTTCCTTGTAGGGATTCTGGGCATGAGATGCAAGACATTTCCATATTAGGTTTCTTGGAGACCACTTAGGCCATGTGGGTGTCATGTGGCTTTACTGCCCGTATCCCTTGTGTCCGTCCGTCTCATGGGAATCCATTAACTACAAAGAATCCGCCCGTCTTACTTGAGTCTGTCCACTTCAAAAGGTCCGTCCGTCTTTCTGCCTTTCTGTCCGAGACACAATTCCTTCTACTAGTTCGTTGACTGTTAGGCCATTTAAACCATCTCTTTTCTCAACACCGTCGCTTGTGACTAACTCTATTGATTGGATCCGTCTGCCTTGGGATTTTTCCTTATCAGCTGCCCTTTCGTTCTATGGATCCATCTGATGGTCTCACCTAGTTCTAAGGAGTTATGTTTTGATTGGCAAGTTAGTTAAGAATCATAAATGCTGGGGGGACACGTGGCACAATTTCTGAGCCTATTTCCTACCCACTAACGTCATCTATCAAAGGCGAAAACTGAACAAAGAAAGTACCTTGTTAGGGATAAGTATGTGTTTTGCTGATGCGGCTCTGGCAAGACAGTTGGTTTGCTCGTTCTCTTCCCTTAGGATTTAAATAAACTTGGCCTGAACGTTGTCCACCCGTTTCCTTCCTTGGTCTAGGTATTTCTTCATCCTTTAACCTTTGCATTCGTAGTCACCATTCACCTGACTTATGACCACATGAGAGTTACAATAAACAACCATACTTGTGGCCCCTGTCGCTTTGGCGAGATCTAGTCCTACCACTAAAGCCTTGTACTCTGCCTCATTGTTAGTTGTAGGGAAGTCAAGAAGAACCATGCACTCGATCTCGTCCCCTTCTAGAGAGTGGAGTACAATACCTACTCCGCTAGCCCACCTATTGGATGATCCGTCCATGTGGATACTCCATTAGGGATGCTCTCCTGCCCCTTAGCCTTCATATTGGAGAATTTCACAATAAAGTCAGCAACTACCTATCCCTTCATGGCAGTGCGTGGGCGGTATTGCACGTCGAATTCACTCAACTCAATTGCGCATAACGCCATCCGTCCAACGGCTTTAGGATTACTTAGTGCTCTCCGTAGAGGCTTGTCTGTCAGAACAATCACAATGTGGGCTTGGAAATACTGTTTGAGCTTGCGAGCTACAGTCACTAAGGTGAAGGCTCACTTCTCCATCGAATGGTACTTCTCTTCTATGCCTTGGAGTGCTCGACTAGTATAGTATACAGGCTTCTGTACCTTGTCTTCTTCTCTGACCAAGGTTGCACTGATAGCAGCTGGGGAGATAGCCAAATAGAGAAATAGCTCCTCCCCCAATTTGGAAGGACTTAGCAGCAGTGGGGAAGAAAGGTATGCTTTTAGGTCATCGAATGCTTGTTAACACTAGGCCATCCACTCGAAGGACTTCTTCAAAGTGTAAAAGAAGGGCAGTCATTTGTCCATTGCTTCTAAAACGAACCTATTTACTGCCGCTATCTTGCCATTGAGGCTTTGCACTTCTTTTATGTTTCTAGGTTATGCCATCTCCATTATGGCTTGGATCTTGTTTGGGTTGACTTCGATGCCCCTTTGAGACACTATGAACCCCAGGAATTTTCCAGTCATTACCCCAAATGTGCATTTGCTTGGATTGAGCTTCATGTTATAAGAGCGGAGGGTATCGAAGGTTTCGTTAAGGTCGTCCAAATGGTCGTCTTCCCATCGACTTTTCGCTAGCATGTCATTTACGTAGACTTGGACATTCTTCCCAATCTGATGTGTAAATATTTTGTTCATGAGCTTCTGATATGTTGCGCTTGCGTTCTTGAGACCGAACAACATCACTTTATAGCAGAAAAGGCCTTAGTTGGTGACGAATGAAGTTTTCTCTTGATTAACCTCGTCTAACTTGATTTGGTTGTAACTAGAAAAAGCATCCATAAAGCTCAACAACTAGTGTCTTGCTGTTGAGTCTACCAGGATGTCGATCCATGGGAGTGGGTAACTGTCTTTGGGGCACGCCTTATTTAAGTTCGTGAAGTCTATACACATCCTCCACTTTCTGTTGGCTTTCTTAACCATCACTACATTAGCCGGCCAGTTAGGATAGTATGTAGCACTCGCGTGCTACCACTTAGTCTTTGCATACCTCTCCTACTCTGTATTTGGTGGGGAACTTGATCATCAGGTGATAGGTCAAAATCACAGCCTTCCACGAATTGAGGGTAGGTCGGCCCACTATGGCATTGTAAGCAGACGAACAGTTGAGGACAAGGAATGTAAAATCCTTAGTAATTTGTTGAGGGTAATCACCGACCATCACAGGTAATGTAACTGCACTGAAGGCGTATACTTTCATTCCTCCAAACCCGATGAATGGTGCATTGGTCAACACGAGTTTTTCTCTCTTGATTCTCATTTTCTTGAACGTCGGGTAATAGAGGATATCAGCAGAGCTTCCATTATCAACTAGAACCCAGTGAGTGTTGTAGTCTCCTACTTGTATGATAACAACGAGTGCATCGTTGTGGGGGTGGTGGAGACGTCGAACATCTTCCTTCAAGAACCCAATTATGGGGTTGTCGACCCGTGCCATCTTTGGAACAAAACCTGTCAGCTAAATATTCTAAACCATCATAAGGGAAGTCTTACATGCCTTCCTAGACAAACTAGATGTTGTGGTGCCCCCTACAATCATCCTTATGTCCCCTAAAGGTGGCCTAGGGCGCTCGCCATCCCTTCTGGCAATTTGTTCTTGCGGTGGGTTTGCCCTTTCTTTGCTAACAAATTGTTTTAGTTTCCCTTGTCTGATAAAGGCTTCAATCTGTTGTTTCAAGCCATAGCATTCATATGTATCGTGACCTTGATCCCAGTGAAAACAACAATACTTGTCTCTAGACCTCTTGCTAGGATCTCTCTTCAACTTACCAAGCCACGTCAAGGTCATATCGTCCATGATCTGCATCAATACCTGATCAATCAGGGCAGTCAGCGTGGTGGAGTTTGTGAATCTTCCAATTGGGGGTTTGGAGCATCTATCCTCTCGTAGGGCTCTGGTTCTAGTCGTCTTGCCTTTCCCTCTTCTTAGGTTTCTCCTCTCGGGCCAATAGCGCTTCCTCTGCGTTCATGTATTTAGTGGCTCGATAAAGCACATTTGACATGGTCTTTGGATCGTTTTTGTATAAGGAGAACAAAACTTCCATTTTCGCAATCCATTGGTGAATGTAGCAACAAGTATCTTGTCATCAGCTTTGTCTATTGAGAGGGCTTCTTTGTTGAAGTACATTATGTAAAACCTCACTGTCTCGTACTCCTGTTGCTTGATGCTCATCAGGCATGCAATGGATCTCTTATACCTATTGCCCTCGATAAAGTGTGACGCAAATTGCGCACTCAGCTCCTTGAAGGTACCGATGGAGTTGGGCGTCAACCTGCTAAACCATACCCTTTCAGGACCCTTCAACGTAGTTGGGAAAGTTTGACACTTGATCTCGTCCGCAACACCTGGTAAGTGCATGAAGGTTTTGAACGACTCCAGGTGATCCAAGGGATCCTTAGGCCCGTCATAGGCTTATATTCACGGCAAACGAAACATTGGTGGAAGTGGGAATGAAAGGGTGAGTCTGTCCGGTGGACCAACTCGTCGAGGTCGTTTGACACCTGTCCCCTGAGAGCGTTCATCATGAAATCCATCCTCTCCTTCATCATCTGCATCTTTGCAACCATGTACGGTGGTGCCGTATTTGCAATGGATGGACGATTGTTGTCTTGTTGCTCCTGTCTACTAGGGGCGTTGTTGCCTTTTGGCCCTTCTTGGTCCCTCCTTTCGGTGCCGGTACCCTCTTGCTCCTCCCCATGATTGTTGGGTCTTGCGTTCCTTTGGCGCAGCTGTTCTTCCAGGTCGTGGTTTTTCTTAGTAAGGCGTTCTACAGCTGTAGTGAGAGTCTGTACCTACTTTTCGAGGACAGTAATATGTGGTTCATCTCCTTGGTTGCTATTAGTTGCCATTAAGCGAGTGAGTACCATACAATTTTTTGTTTGGGAAGTGGTAGTATGGCTTTTACTATGATAGCGTTTCCCACAAACGGCGCCAACTGATGATGCAAAAATCATTAGTGAATCACACAGTTCTCATACGCTCTAGACAGAACCTGCAAAACATAAATAAGAAAAACCTTACACAGAGTACTAGTGTAGTATTGGCCAAATACCCTCCGAAGGTTAAGTTAAAGAGAATTTCTATAACTCTAGAGTGTTAGAGTTGGGAAAAATTATGCATACTTTGGTTTGTGAGGGATTTGGGGTTTTTACAGTGGTATAGAGCTGACCTCCATTTCTTGATGGAGAGTGTATTTTCTTTTAGAGAAGATCCTTTTTAGTGCTCATATATCATGGGATTTTTTCCTTGTAGGGATTTTGGGCATGAGATGCAAGACATTTCCATATTAGCTTTCTTGAAGACCACTTAGGCCACGTGGGCGCCACATGGCTTTACTACCCATCTCCCTTGCGTCCGTCCGTCTCATTGAAATCCGTTCACTACAAAGAATCCGCCCATCTTACTTGACTACGACCACTTCAAAGGGCCCGTCCGTCTTTTTGCCTTTCTGTCCAAGACACCATTCCCTCTACCATTTCTTTGATTGCTAGGTCATTTAGACCGTCTCTTTTCTCAACACCGTCGCTTATGACTAACTCTGTTGATTGCATTCGTCTGCCTTGGGATTTATCCCTATCAATGATATTAAATTGAATAAATATAATAAATCAAATAAGAGAAATGCTATGTAGAGAAACTGAAAACATACATTTGACTCTTTTTGTCTTCTTCACTCTTGAACTTCTTCTTGGAAAGGAGAGAGATGGAAACGAGCTCACGAAACCTGAAATATTTATAGAGGGTTTAGGAAACGTGTGACAATATGTAATAGTTTTTTTGATAAACACTATCTTCCTAATAAACACAATCTGGAATTGTTGAGTTAAAAAAAACAAAAACAAAAACAAAAACAAAAACAAAAACAAAAACAAAAACAAAACAAAAACAAAAACAAAAACAAAAACAAAACAAAACAGATTTAATTTGATAATTACGTGTAACACATATCTGTTTCTAAGTATTGATTAAATTTTAAACGAACTCATGTTGAGGTAGATTTTGCGATTCTTCATGCTTTTTTAAGAAGTTTCTAATTACCATCCTAATGATATAGTCAAAGTTTGAAGTGAAGTAGTTTCAAATGGTTTATTTATTATATCATTAATATCAAATATATATATATATATATATATATATATATATATATTAAGTTTTTTTTTTTTGAACTTTGTCTTTTATTCCTCTTACCCCCTCTAATTTGAAATCCTAGCTCAACTTACAACTTGATTGAAATTTTATTTTCAATAGAAAGATAATATTGTCTATACCTAAAAAAAAGAGACCACAATGCTTTAATACTTTAATCTCCATCTTTTTATTATGCCACACATTATTGTGTTTGGATAAGAAACTTGGGATGGAATTTTACTCCAAATTACCAAGTAAGATTCCCAATATATATTTTTTTTTTCGGGAGGACTAAGAATTTCATTTAGAATTGAAAGCAGTTTGTCAAGTATCTAAATCTTAATCCAAATTTCATGAGGAATGTATCATTTATAAATTTTATAAAGACTATTATTGTCATGATACCTACCCTTATTACTACTTGTCATTACAGTCACCTCCACTATCACAAGCCCTTACTATCCTCCCCATCACCACCACCACCATTAACATTAATATACCATAACATCTTTGCTAACAAACTTTTGTCACCGTATCATTACCGATTTATCATGGTTTATTGTAACTATGATTCTCTAATTCTTAATTTTTAGTTACTTATTCTTAATTATGGTAACAATTTTATATGTGTGTTCGCACGTTGGTTGATAAAAATTGCTTGGCACGTTATATTCATGAAAATATTAGATCGCGGAAGAACGAAGGAAGCCTTCTAATTACATAAACTTACATATTGTGACCAGTGTGGCCGATACCGTACCGGTACCGGCCGGTACATACCGTACCAGCCAGTGCACCGGTACCGGTACACTTTTATATTGTACCGGAAAAAATACCGGCCGTGTACCGGCCATACCGGCCAATTTCGGGCAATACCGGCCGATACCGGGTGTACCGGCCGGTACAGAAAAAAGTTTTTTTTTTTTTTTATTTTGTAATTTTTGAATTTTTGTAAAGGCATAATGGTAACTTATTTACATTAACTTCTTAGTATTATTCATTTTCTTAGTATGCAATGAACAACTAAGTTTTCTCTTTTTTATATTGTGTTTTTTTTTTTTTTTTATTTGATACTAAAGTCTAAAACTATGAATAATTTATTATGAATTGAGGTAATGTTTTATAATAAACTTTTATATTTACTATAATATAAGTGAAATATTATATGTTTATAAATATGGTTCTAGAGATTTTGGTGTGTGTGTGTGTGTGTGTGTGTGTGTGTATATAAAATAGCGATAAATCCGAAACGGTACACCGATATTGACCGGTATCCGAAATATATCGTACCGATGGCCAAACCGGTACAGCCTCCAGTACGGTATTGACTTCCTTGATTGTGACATTTTTTATTTGTTACTCCATAATAAAATTGCTCCATATGCATTTAAATTTAAAACCAACCAATACAAATCGCCACAACTTAGAGGGTGAATCACATTTGCTTTTAGTTGACATGCATGCAATCTATCATCAGCAGCCTAACAAAGAGAAATGTGGTCGCAAACCCCAAGTTTAAGCAAGAGAAAAGGTTACACTGGTATACATTATTGCATCAAAAATGAAACCATTTACATAATTCAATGAAAAGGTTCTGACCCAAAAAAAATGCAAAAAATAAAAAAAAATAAAAATAAATGAAGGCATAAATTCCAATTGACCTCTTTGATATAAATACCATCTCCACAAATTTGCATACAACTTTAACAGAGCAAGTTTTTGGTTAATATAACTTGAGTTACACCACGCAGAAGCAAGACGATGCGGACTAATTCCTGTCTTGAAAAATTGTTGAACCTTATATTGTAAGTAAATAGCTAAAGCTACCATGGTTGTGATCAGTGACCGCTACCCCCTTTACTGGGTCCAGAATAAGCTTGGTTTATAATAAAACTTTTCATGGATGAAGAAGAAGAAGAAGATTTATCTTTGAGAACTCTCAAACCCTCAATATGCATGGAATAAGAGAGCAACAGGGTGAAGATGATGATGAAAATGATATTGAAAGCCCATGTAAGAGAATGTCCCTTCATTATTTTTAGTAATCTTGGAGGCTTAAAGGTTTTTGGTTTGGTATAGAGTGAAAGGAGAGTCTAATATATAAGCTGATAGAGAGAAGAGAGATGAGGTGAGTTATTCAAAGGAGTGTTTTTGTTTTTTGACTTCGGCTATCGTAGGATACATTAGCGGTGGAGATGGGTTGTGTTTTTTTTCTTTGAGGTTTTGAGTCTGAAAACGTATAGCCCACGGTTTGACCATTGAAATGCATGCTTGGCTAGCGATGTGGTCCATGTGGAGGATGAAAGATATGAAGTCAATTTGTGGGACAAAAGGTGCATAAAATTTGGTGGGCTAAAAGATTGTTAGGCTACGGCATTTCCTTTACTTTTTGATGTATAATCTCTCTCTCTCTCTCTCTCTCAAAAACAAATATATTTTAGTATCTCTTTTCTCCAACTGATTGCTTTTATGATCGAGTAAGTGTTTCTCTTTTCCCCCCAATGGCCCAACACTCAACCCACTCTCAGATATCCAACTTCCTTTTCACATTAAGAGGATTTTCAAACGCGAGTAACCCTTAAATGAGCATTTTAATGTTGACAACCGACTAGTCACTAAAATGGGACAAATTATTCAGTATGCATAGACATACTTTGCGTTTCATATATGATTTATGTCCACCTAGCTAAAAAATTGACATGTTTAACCATTCATAAATCATTGGCAATGATATAAAAAAAAAATTCTATCTTTTTTCTCAAAAAAAAGAAAGAAAAAAAAAAGCAATGATATAAAACAAACAAAAATAATAAAAAATTAAAAAAAAAAAAACTGAGTTGATGCCTGTTGATTTCTTGTCTGTCATTACATTCAATTTTTTTTTTTTTTTTTTAATTCATTAATTAAGAAAAATCACATCTTTTTCTATATAAATTTTTTCAACGACATTGTTGCTACTATTAATTTGACCCTCCACAGTACCCAGTGCCCACCATGATCTAAAAATTGGTAACTTTTTGCCTGAAATCATGTAACTTAAGAATGAGAAGCCAGAGAAAGTCACACCACCTTTAAGCCAAGAATTTGGTGAGAGAGAATCATAGGAGTCTATCAGCAAAATGACCACAAACACGTGGAAACTTTTTTTTTTGTGTTAAGTAACGAACTCGTGGACAAAAACAAAGAAATGTTTGCACAAAGTCAAAGGCGAGGCCACAGGAACCAGTATTTCACACAAGTAAAGATCGAAAAAGTCAAGACACATATTGCAAGTCGCAACTTGCATGCAATGTTTTGGGTACCAAATTTCGAAGTCGTTGGTATTGGACCAAATTCGGTGGTCTATTAACCTGAGGTTCCAAACTCTCGTTTTACAGCAAATGAGTTGCCCCTTTCTTGCTCTGTCTGCAATCCACCTTTCAACGAGTTGTGTGTTAGAACAAAATTCATAAATCAATCTTCTTCGTTTCTAAATTTATATATATAAAGTTATCTTCTTCTTTTTCTTTGGTTAGGCACTAAAAGGAGTCTACATTTCAACAATATGATGCCTGCTATTTCATTCCATAATGGAACAAATGTCAAAGTACGTCAAAATTTGCGACAATTGAAACTGAATCCCTTTGTCAAATTTTCGTCGATACATCTAATTTTTATATACATCATAACACTTAAGTCAAACTAATACAAGTAATATACATTTTGGGATTCCAAAATCTAACAACAATAATCATATCATGCACCAGTCAAATACAATATTTATATTACAAGTAATTGAGCTAGGGAAAACCTACCTTTATCCTTTTTACTGCAGAGACTTTTAGCCCTATTGGCAATCCTACAAACCGAAGTGCCTGCTATTTTTTTTCTTTACTGCCCTCGACAATTGAGGAAACTATTGAGTACCTAACTTCACCTCTAGTGTACACAACCTGTGCAATACCATACAAAATATTAAACCCAACAAAACCAAATGGAAAAAGAGCTCAAAATTTCAGACAGGACTTTCATGTATTAAATACTCAGATTAAACACAAGGTGCAGATGCGGAGCAGGAGAGGCAGCAGCAGTTCACAAGCTACTAGAATCAAGTTTTTCCAATAACTTAACTGCCATGCACTTCAACACCAACAGAACTGTAAGCAAAAAGTTTCGCGTAATTCAGAACATGTCTTTACTCAAATGCACTTTGTGAATGAGATGATCTTGGACATCACATAGTATCCAGCATTTTGAGTAATTCAGAACATGTCTTTACTCAAATACTCACAAGCCCAATGACAAACCTTGTAAATGTTTCCAAGATCTGGGTGTAAGAATCTTATCAGGGAGGTCCCTCTCCATTGGAGTTTACAAATGGGCACCCATCTGTATCTCAGGAACTTCAACAGGAAAAAAAAAAAAAAAAAAAAAAACTCAGGTCTCTAATTTTATCTACAAATATAATAAACTCAATTTATTCATGAGTTGCAATGTGAACCTGTTATGCTTGGATTGGGCCCGGTTATGTAGTTAATGAAGCTGAAGCTTGGGCTTAATATATCTTGTTTCGAAAACGAGTTCAATGCTTGAACTATCTTGTCTGGCTCATTGGCTCACAAGCATAACACTTTCATACAGGCCTCCAGTTTTGGGTTTTCTGTCATCCAAAATTTTATAAGATTTATAGAAACAAAAAGCCCTGAATAGGGTAAAAGTCTCTCTCTCTCTCTCTCAAGGTCTCGGAATTATAAATAGTCAACTGGTACTATTCAACTTGGCTCATTTGCATCTCTAAAGCTAATGTTTTTTTTTTTTTTTTTTTAAATTGGTAAGTTACACATACTCAGTGGGTCTAGAACCTACAACCTCACCCTCGAACCAATTATTATGGGAGAAGGAAGTACCAGTTGACCAATAGCTAATTGCTCATCCCTAAAGCTAAAGGTTAAAAGATATTGATGGCTAAAATCACATTACCACAGATGAGTTCAGTGATTTATCTAACAAAGAGGGGGAAAAAGCATAAAAATTTTGATGCATAGTAGGGGAAAAAATCACAATTTTTTTTTTAAAAAATATAAAAATACAAATCACAACTCTATAAATTACATAATGGTGTAAAGGTTACATGTAACTAAACATCCATGTTTAGTTTCTTTTAACGCTTCTCCACTTGAATTTGAAAATAAAAGTAAATGATTACATTTAAAAATAAAAGAAAACATACATGAGTAAAGAATAAAATATTATGGGGTAGGACATGAAGATTTCAATATAATAAAAATGTTAGTCAGAAATAAAGTGGAGAGACAAAAAGATTCAAAAAATTTGCATAGCCAACCCCAAGTACATAGAATGGACATAATCCTCCGTAAATCTAGGCATGTATTTCCACCACAAAAGCACAGTCCTTAATGATTGCAACATAAAATTTCAAGTTTCAATGTATGATGCACATACATTTAGAATGATTAGAAAACTGACAAGGGAATGCATTGATAAGCTCATATATATATATATATATATAAAATTAAGAAAATTGGTAAGTATATTTCTCAAGAAATCTTACCACTCCCCAAATTTTGCATTGTGGTTTAAAGGTAATTATCCCTCATGAATTGCACAGTGCACCGCTTGGACACTGGAACAAGGTTAATCAAGCAGAGAATCACACAATAAGTGCAGCATTAATCCTTCAATGACATATGCAAGTTTCCTCCATAGTTTTCTCCAACCAATGCCTGCAGGGTTGAGTTCCAGAAGGAAGAAAAAATCAGAATCTTGAAATATCATCTCTTAATAGAATAGGAGATAAATGTTAGGCACATGAATACTGTGGGTGTCAGTGTGTGTGTGAGAGAGATTATGGAGAAATTAAGCTTCAAATCCAACACTAAAAAATGAATGCAGATGATACAAAAGCATACTGAAGTCAAAATTTAAGACTCACACCAGCTATGCTACATTCATAGTCTTGATGAAAATGTATATTTAGCAATAAATGGGTTATCATGCATTAATATATGCTCCAAAGGGTCCTGAGCATGATTTACAGTAATGGTATAACCCCTCTACCAGTTAATAATTAAGACAATATGAACACCTGAGGAGATAGATTTATCATATCAAGAAAGCAGTTCAGTGTTTACCTAATAGCAAGAGAGCAACTTAGGCAGTAACAAATTTATGCCTATTTTTATTCAAACCAAAATGTGGAGGACATTATTCAACTTGTATGAATCTCTTTACAGAAGTACAATAGATCCCTTCAGAAAAAAATTCCTATAAAACGTACACTAAGTCCAAATATGGATAGTATTTTCGAGGTGACACAATTGTAAGATAAATCCAGGAACTATTAAGCCTGTAACAACTCAGAGAAACCTCAAAACACTGATGCCATAGTAATCTACATTGTGGAATGCACATTCTACAAACCCAGTCCACTTCTGTCTTACAACACACTTTAGTTTTTACCCAGTTTTTTCTATTTATTATTTATAAATATAAGTCAAGGTCACAAACTAGCAAACTGAAAACTTATGGCATAGGAAATACTTTTGAAAGTGGGTATAAGGCAGTGATCCTACCTAAGTAAGAAACACAACAGTGTAATTAAAGAGGCTTGTTTCATTTATCATCTGAGGCTAAAAAATATAATCATTCGTGCATTTAGGACTAATTCATTTCTCTCAACCATGTAATCTAAATAAATCTACACCTACGGTTTGGAGTGTGGCTGATGCGGGATGCACAAGGAAAATTTTATTTTATTAAATTTTGGAGTCAAATGGAATTTTTATTTGTCAATTGTTTTTAATTCATATCCTAATAGTTTATTAGCTTATTATTATTTTATTTCCTAGAAGCAGAGTTATTTTTTTAATTCAATAATAATTATGGTTTTCCATATCATTTAGAATTAGGATTTAGTAAGTCTATATAAAGGACTATAATGTATGCACCCCGATTAAAGGGAGATTATTTTGATGAATAAAGTTTCTATTGAAATTGTCTCCATGGTCTAGTGCCAAGTGCCAACTCCAGCCAACCCTAGGTGCTGATTCCTGTTGGTTTTCCTTCATTTCGTGTTGACGTTTGGTGATTTTCCTTAATTTTTTGTTGAATCCTAGGTTGTCATCTATCTTTATTTTCCCTGTTGTAAAAGTCTAGTGTCCTGCGTTAGTGGTATTCCACAATTTCATTGCCATTCCCTTCCTATCAACTGAAATGAATCCACATCATAGGCAACATTGTTCTTAATTCTACAATAGCTTCCAAACACAATTTTAGAGAGTTCCATCTTGATTAAGTATAAGCCTTGCTATACTAGTTGGACCTCTCCAAACCAAAAACTTCAACTCTTAGGCGAAGAGGCCCAACCAGCATATAAAATATACAGGTAAACTAATTGACACAATTGATAAAAAAAAAAAAAAAAAAAAAAAAAGGTTTAAAAATGCTTTACTATGCTGTAGTCTAGGGTAGGATTCAGTGAGGTCCCTACACTTCTAATATCAAGTCCCTTTTTTTTTTATAATCCTATTTTCAAGTCTTATTGCACCAAACAACAATAAAAACCGTAACTTCTTAGAACCAGCAATGGGGAAAAATTGTTATGAAGGGTCAAAAAAAATATATAAATTACTCTAAAAGCTGTTTTGTAATCATTTAGATCAACAGGCAAAGCCATGGGAAAAAATGATACAAATATCAGCAGAGCATTTACCATAGAAAACCCTAATTTCTTAAGGCCTACATCTTGCAGATTTTTTGGTTTTTAGTCGGGACATGTTCAGTTTAATTTATAAAAAGTAGATGCAATTTATACATAGGACATCCTAAGTAAAGCCACAGCAATAATCAGGAAAATCGAGGTACTAACCTGAAGGTAAGGAGAGACTATATTGTACACTTGTATGAAGAATTCTGATTTCATAGCAAACCTGAAGAATTTGTGAGTTTCAATCAATATGCATGTAGAGCAGCAGTTTAAGATGCTTGAAGAAAAAATCAGGAACATAACATACAACAAAAGATCATGTAGCATCATTACCACATAGATGGTAGAGAATAATTATAATATAACATGATACAATATTTTGTTCTTTATAGGTAATAATAAGTTTATTAAAAAAAATACAAAAGGGCATCTCCCCAGTTCTATACAAACAGGGACCCAATAAACCAGACCCTATGATTTATAAGACCACTCAAATTTCAAAGATTAACATAACAGTCAGAGATTTAAAGAGAGGTGAAAAAGTATCAAATCCTCTCTTCAGGAAACCTATCACAATCTATTTAATTTTATTTGATCATCAAGCAAAGCGATCTGGAATACTCAAATTATTACCAAAGATGAGCATATATTCATCATTTCTAACAAATGTCAAATAATATTAAATCCAAGACCAACACCCATAACCAGGGATTCTGTTGATCACAACTGTTTACTTTATATTGTACAACAACAACAACAAAACCTTAGTCCAAAAAAATTAGGGGCCTACTATGAATCCTCAACAGAGTAGTTAGGGTTGGCCACAAGCATTTTTTTCCTCCATTCTATCCTGTCTAAAATCATGCTCTCTATTACTTCCTTATTTGACATGTCCTTTTTATAGCCTTGACAGACAAATTACTGAGAATAAGTAAAAATACAGAAGTTATCAATTTAAATGAAGATTTTTGGACAGAATTCTAGGCCAGCAGTTGGGAATATTTTCAACCCCACAGGAGTTTATTTGTTTATTTTAGAATGATAAAAGGTTAAGGACCAAAATTCACAAACAGTAGAGCCAAATGTCATCAGCAAATGAGTTAAGTCCACATTTATGAGAAAGATTAGATTACTACAGCTCCAGATTAAATAATACTAGTCTGTTTCCTAACAGTTTCATTCACGTGAACAATGCACATTCAAGCCTATAAGATAGAAGGGCCATCATGCAATGTGATTTTTTTTTTGTTGATAAATAACAAAAATTTATTCATTCCAAATAGAATATCCTTGTACACCAGCAGTGTGCATAGGGAGGAGTACAACATCATGCATTATGAAGTTCATATATGCATGTTTCATATAAAGAATCGGAATACACAAAATACGCTCTCAGTCAAGTCTCAACTGTAAGCCAGCCTGACTTCAGGTCATGCCACATTTTTGTCAACCAAGAACTCAAGAATTTACGTGCAAAGACGACCCAAACCATCACAACACTTACCAAAAGATGTTATATGGATCAAATTAGAAGACAGAAAAACCAGAATCAGCCTTAGTGCCAAAAGAAATGCAAATTAAAGGAATATAACCATGGAGAAGGATAAACCATGCATGACAGAAAGAGATTTAGCAAGCCTCAAAGCAAACCTTCTAAGAAGACGAAAACAAACATAGATCTCTTCAATATCTAATTCTATCTTTAGTTTAATATACTGCTTCAGAAGCTCGCACAAGATGTACATAGCTTCATCCCAACCATCTTGAAATGCATCTAGTTGATGTATAGATACAGAACTAATACACTGCAGAATTGGAGATAAATTTCCAGTTGAGCCTGATTTGTAATACATCTCAGCAAGAATGTTTAATATCAAGCAATTGCTGACTTTGAACTTCTCAACCCACTGTGGAGGAATTCCAACCCAAAGATTGTTGTCCAAGACAAAATCCTTTGATCCAGAGTTGTTCTCAGCTGTCTTGGTACCTAATGCTTCCAGAGGGATTTCTGTAGGATACAAGAGAACATTTGGAGAAAAGACTTGCATCCTGTGTGCAGGAAGATGCTCAAATATGTCAACTTTCAATTCTTCAGGCAACTGCTGTAAAACCGCAGTATCTACTTGACTTAGAGAGGAAGGTATCAAATCAGTTTTCATAAGTCCTGAAGCAGGAACAAAGGATTCTGCCCCAGAAACTGCCGGAACTTCCTTAGCTATGTGTTGCTTTGCCTAGCAAAAAGTAACAGTATTGAATAACCATAAGCTAAAAATACTGGTGTAGAATGCATGCAAAAATAACGCAAACCTCAATCATTATTTCATTTTAGAACAACTGCAAAAGCAATACTCAGTAGCAACATCCTTCACAAGGGTTACAGCTTATGTATAAGACAAGGAGGGTAACAGAAGTGTTGTGTTTCTCTCATTTATCTTAAAGAACTTAGGAAAAGTATTAAAATGATAAACATAAACCGAAAGAGTAATAAGAGTCCAGTAGATAGTTAGATAGACAATGTTCAAAATTAGACCCAATATACAAGTAACTATGTTCAAATTTTCTTTTAATAGCATGGTATTTATAAATAACGAATTTTATTATCTTATCTAAAGAACTACCCCATGCATTAATAAACACAAGGAAGCCTAAGAAATAGATCTTCTTAAATGCAAATGAGATTGATTCAGTGAATTATGTAACAGTGCTACTAACACTAATACCCTTAACATTTAATATTTTTCTAATAAAGGATATCTTCAGCTGAAATCTTCAAAGGTGCAACGATTTCACTCCCTCCACAAAATCCATATTGACCATTCATGGGAGCTTTTAGTTATTGTCAAATTTCAAAAACTCACAACTCAATATCCAGCATGACTGCATCAATGACTAAAAGAAATTGTCTTTTTTTTTTTTTAATCGGTAATTCATAAAAAAAGTGTGATCTCAATAAACAGGCTGTGTACAGAAAATCACAGAAAAGATAAAAAGCATCAAAGGGCTAACTAATGTACAAAGAGACAAGAGTCCATGAAATCTAATAACCCCTCAACCAAGAAGGATACAAGTGGCAAAGTCCAATCATATAGCTTCTTCAAAAATAAAAACATCAGCTTAGCAACACTTAGTTCTTGGTCTTCAAAGCAAGATATTCTTACAAGCAATCCCTTGTATCCTATCTTTCAGCTTCTTGATAATATTGATGGACATAAATGAAACAATGCTAGTACTTTGTCTCTTAAGAATCTAGTAAGCAAGTTGCTTTGAAGTTTTTCTAACAAACAACATGCATTGCAGTATTCTTATTAAATATAATAATAATAACAACAACAACAACAACAAAAGATTTTAGGAAGAAGAAATTGATTTCCAGAAAGACAACAACAAACCGGGAAGAAAGGCGGAAAAATGTGAAAACTTTTTTACAGGCTCTTGAAAATAGAAATATGGCCATGTAACAGACATTTTGATATTGTGCAAGATGGGTTATAAATTAACGAGAATTATATTAAAATAAAGATGAAAATATAAGTTTTGCAGAAATGTATGCAATAAATTGAACACTCTTTCATATAATTTTGATAATAGCCAGTCAAAGGAAAAATAAAGCATTAAAAAGAAAAATTCATGAAGAAAAAATACCCATTAAAAGAAAAGGAGAATTATATATATATGAAATGTTACCTTATTTTCTACTGGAATTTCATTTTGGAAGACCATACTAGAAAGGAGAGCTGCCTGCCCCTCTTTCATTGCACCTAAGCAAAAAAATTTAACACATCCCTTATGAACTCAGAATTAGTAGAGAAACAACTAGTGACATCCAGGTATTATATATTAAAGAAAAGGGGGAAAAAAAAAAGCCCTCACCTTCTATTTTTTCATGTGAATAAGCCCTCAAAGTATGGTTCATATTTTCAGTTTTACCTTTATTTTTAGCAACAAAATCAACCAACTTCCCACCATATATTTCATTCAACTCTGAAAAAAGTTCAGGAGGAAGGCTCTTTAAAACTCCCATATCAAGATGACATAAAGGTGGCGGCACTGAAACCTCATTCAGACAAGCTGCACCATTGTAGGTATTACTGTCCATTTGAATTGAAAGCCCAACTGAATTACCACACAGCTGAACCAAAGTTTCATCTCCCTCTCCTTCACAACCTGTGGAATGGATCCAATACCAGAAGCCATACAATTTAGTTCATCTTCAACCAAATCAAGAATACAAAAAAATAATAGTTACATGATATATGAAAGACTAGGAAACAATCTGAAGCTGTCACATCAGCAAGGGTGGAGATATTTTGCCTGAAGTTTGAAATAATGTCTAAGTTAATAAGAAAACCATACAACAAAGTCTCTCTAGGTGAGTTAGCTATTAAAAATACAATGGTTAGCAAAAATATACTGAAACAAATGGGAACAGTGGTTTAATTGTTAATACCATTTCCAACTGTACAAAAATTAATTGTCAAGTATACACAATTTAGAATTATATCACCCAATTACCTTGATTAGAACTCTCTTTGGCTACATAATTGTTCTTGCATAGTTCTTCTGTTCTGGCTGAGGCAGAGGTGAGCCATGATTTCAAAGAATTTCTTTCAAGCCCTTTGAACAATGAAGCAACAACCAGATTCACCATCAGTCAGAATAAAGTGATGCAATCCAGGTTGAGGGTTGCGGGAGGGGGCACATTTAGTCTTTCAATAGGCACACTATACAACAGTAATGCTGATGTGGTAAGCATAATGAAAATGGGAACTAGATTCAAGCAATAAAACACATACCTTGCTTGGAATTCTCTGTGCTTTCAAGCCTGGAAACTTGCAAGCCAACACCCCGAATCTCCTTGACATCTATGTAAAATTAATGAACTGATAAACGTAAAGATATTTAAAAAACCATACTATGTGATAAAACTAATCTTAAAACTCAATTACTATTATCAAGGAGGAAAGCATCAAAGCGGTGACCATGAACCCTCATGCCATATAGTAGTTAATATATAATGGCCATAACCAGGTTACAAATCTCAGCCAACCTAAACAAGTCCTCAAGTGACAAACATAGTGACTAATGATACAAACGTTTTTGTATACCAAAAGAAAAAGGCCAAAAACTTTAATTTGAAATAAAATACAGTTACAGTGTCAGATGAAGAATCGAATGAGAAGGGGGCAGAGAGAGAAGTGAAAATTTTATTAATTTAATCAACAAGTTTTATAATAGAGATAGCTTAACATCTTGAACATAAAAACCAATTAGACCATAATTTTTTCCATTTAATAGAGAACACACTATAGACAAAGGCAACAATCCATTGGTTTTTGAACCCAAGCCTGTCAAGGTTTGGAGGATCTGAACCTCTAATGGGGCTTCCACATCAGGTTCCAATTCAGGTTCAAGTCAACCTATTTAATTTTGGCCAATTATCACAGTCAGTGTTTCTCATCAACTCTCAAACCCATCTTTTTAAGTCAAAAGAGTTGGGAAGCATCAAGGGAATCAAGACTGGGTCAACCAATGGCAGAGCATCAGAAATCTGCAGTAGAAGAGTTGGAATCAATCAATCCACCATGCAACATCAAGGATCAATTCCAAATGGTGGTCATGTTGAAGGGGAACCACAATTGCATACCAACCCACAAGTGGCGTTGAATTTAGATGGCGGTAAAAAGGAGATAACCAATGTACAACTTACATTAGTTTCGATGATGACTCCAATTGTAAGTTCCAAGTCCCAAAAGAGGAGGAACATGCTTCAGGGAAGGAGTTGTTCTCATAGCTGACCCAAAAACCAGCCTTTCAGCCAACCCATTTTAACTAGTATGATGAATTTTTTTTTTTTTATTAAATAAGTTAATATGATGAAAGTTTTAAGGAGGATACAAGATATTGATGGCGCAACCATAGCATGGCTAGAGAAAGAATATCCTATTTGGAAGCCTAAGGTTAAGGCAAAGCCTAAGAATATGTTATTTGATTATTTAAGAGTCAAAGGTATTTAAAAAAAATTCTACAATGGTTGGGTAGGGGCCATAATTATGGGCCATGGGTTTTCTTTTATACATAAGTAAGTCTTATTTAGTCTATGGGTCTTGTGAGCTTTGGTTTAATTCAATTGGCATTTGGTATAGTCAAAATAGAAGATCTAGTTCTACAAGGAGAAGTTAAGAGTAGGATCTATACAAGTGTCTTATTGTACTCAAACAAGTTAGAATTGATTAATAAAATAATTGAGTGTTGTGTATTAAGGCAAGTTGACCTTAGGCTTCTTTTTTCCTCCCTTTCTCTTCTTCCTTTCTTCTTTTCCTTCTCTCAGGTACCGTTCACGGTCATGTTCAAAAGTACTGTTTATGTTACCATTCACTGTTCACAGATTTTACAGAAGTCCCATTTTGTATCCTTTCCTTCTTTTTCTCAGGCATAAATCAAATATTTACTCCATTGAACCTAAACTCTTCTTAAAGGGTTTTAAACCCAAGATCCACAAATTCTCCTAATCCTAAACCCACCACAATTTGTTGTACGTCAGATATCAAGGCAGTCTCTACTCTAAGTGAGCCAATTTTCTTCTAACCCTTGAATATACGTTTTATTGAAGCCTATGAAGAGACATTCCACTGAACCAGATATGGAATCCAATTCTGGAGAAGATAGAACAAAGATTAGCAGGGTGGAAACGTTTGTACTTATCTAAGGGAGGTAGAGTCACTTTAATTAAAAGCACTCTATCTAATTTACCTACGTATTTTCTATCTTTATTTCCTATTCTTACTACTATGGCTAACCGAATTGAGAAACTTTAGAGGAATTTCTTATGGGGTGGCATTGGTGATGAACCAAAATTCCATTTGGTTAAATGAGCTACTGTTTGCAATCCCATTACTTCGGGTGGTTTGGGGATAAGGAAGGTAAGACTTTTTAATGAAGTTTTGCTTGGGAAGTGGCAATGGAGATTTGGGATGGAGAGGGCTGCCCTTTAGAGGCAAGTGATAGCAGTGAAATATGGCTGTGGATGGGGTGGCTGGTGTACTAGGCCTAGTAATGGCCCATATGGTATTGGCTTGTGGAAAAATATTAGTTGAGGATGGCCTTTTTTTCTCTCACCACATTCTATATGATATTGGGGATGGGTATAGGGTGAAATTTTGGCAAGACCATTGGTGTGGTAAAACATCTCTTGCAGTCGGCTATCCTGAATTGTTTAGATTTTCCCGAGAGCGGGAGGTTAGTGTGGCTAAGATTATGAAGTTTGATAATGGAACCCTATTCTGGGATGTCAATTTCTTTAGGGGTATGCATGCTCGAGAATTAGAGGCGCAGGCCAGTTTCATGGATACCATATATGGTGCTTCGGTAAGAGGGTTTGGTGAGGATAAGATGTGTTGAAAATCTAATAGAGAAAAGGGCTTCATGGTTAAGGATTATTATAGTCTCTTAGTGGGCTCTAATGACTATTCATTTCCTTGGAAAAGCATTTGAAAACAAAAGATTCCTTCTCAAGTAGCTTTTTTTTTTTGGACCGCTGCTTTAGGAAAATGCTTAACAATTGACAATTTACGAAAAAAGAAGGTTTCGATATTGGATTGGTGCTACATGTGCAAGGATAATGGTGAATCAGTTGATCATCTTTTTCTTCATTGTCCGATTGCAATGGATTTGTGGGCTATGGTGTTCGGTTTGTTTGGAGTGAGTTGGGCTATGCCGCAATCTGTAGTGGGGCTTCTAGCATGTTGGCAAGGCAAATTTAGCCGTCATCGAAATGGGTATATATGGTTGATAGTTCCCCATTGCTTATTGTGGTGCCTTTGGAGGGAGAGAAATAGTCGGTGCTTTGAAGATAAGGAGAATTCCATATCAAACTTGAAGCTATTTTTCTTTAGAACTTTAATAGACAGGTTGGTTGCTTTGCGGAACCAATCATTTTTATCTTCTCTTGATTTCTTAGATTCTTGTAATTTTTGTTCTTGATTGTTTGACCCCTTGTACACTCCCTGTGTACTAGGGTATTCCCCTTTTTTTTTACAGCAATAAACTTATTACTTATAGAAAAAAAAAATCCACTAAACTAGATATTTCAAAGTGGTTAGACAGATGACCAATGGATTTAATCTATGTGAGGGTGTCATGCAAGACTTCAAAGACTATGAGGAGAAAATTCTAAGCTCATTTGTAGCAATTGAAGCGAAATAGAAAATGAAGGGAGCAAAAGGATATCCTCTAAGATTGGTTGACTAGGCCACCGAGGTAGAAGAGATCTGAAAATATAGTGATCTTTAAATTATAAGGTTAAAAGAGATATTCTAGTAGAAGAGGAGGGGGTCCAAATTATTTCCAATAAAGCCAATGGTGACATAAGGATGAGAATCAGAAATTTACTTAGATCACGGAAGGTTGACTTGGTGTGCCTTCAATGGACAAAATTGGAGCTGATATTCAGAAGTGTAGAGAGAAGCATTTGGGCTAACAACATGTAGACTGATGCTATTTGGGTGCAAAAGGGGCTGATAGTGGTATATTAAAAAAAAATTTATTGCTTTGGAATAGAAAGATTGTAGAGAAACTTAGAGAGTCTACAAGAGATTTTTCTGTTTCTTAAAAATTCAGACATGTGTGAAGGGCCAGTTTGAGTGTGATTTTGCTAGTGTGTACAGGCCTAATGGGATATATTGCAATTCTATATGAATCTGTACAAAGAAGAGGTAAATCAGCGGCCAAGGTCGAACAGCCTTCCTTTCAATCACATCAGTGAGAAGGAGGCTGTATTAATAAAGAGAGGTTTTGAGGAAAGGTTTTTGAGGTGGTGAAAGAAATGAATAGAGTCCATATGGATTTTCTTTGGCTTTCTTCCTAACTTGTTGGGATGTAGTAAAAAATGATAACATGAGAGTTTGAAAAGATTCTTAATGATACATACTAATGGGAAAAAAAAAAAAAAAGATTCTTAATGATACATTTATTGCACTTATTCCTAAGAAAATTGGGGCTGTGGAGATTTAAAGACTTTCAAACTATTAGTACTATTGGTGGGGTCTATAAGATCATTGCCAAGGTCCTAACTAATATGTTTAGGTTGGTGTTACATAATAACATCTTAAAACAACAAAAAGCATTTATTAAAGGGAGACAATTTCTAGGCTCAATTTTTTATAAGAATTTTAATTTCCAATGAATGCTGCTTAGATAGTAGAATCAAATCAAGATTCTGAGGGATATTTTGTAAATTGGATTTGGTGAAAGTATGTGATGATGTAAATTAGGGCTTCTTATTGCCTATGTTGAGGTGATGTCAGTTTGGTGAAAAATATAGATTTGTATTTTTGTGCTTTGAAGTGGTATCAGGTCTATATATCAACTTGGCCTAATCATATCTCTTTTTTTTTATATAAGTAACTTGGCTTAATCGTATCTTACCAATGTGTACTTCCCATATACATTGATTGCGCTCCTTTTTGCCCTTAATGAATTTTCTTTACTTACCAAAATTAATTTAAATTTAGAGGAAGCTGACTTACCCAAGTGGAAGGATCCAAAAAGTTGCTTTGTTATCCTTTGAAGTACTTCCACATCATCAGTAGCAACCGGAACCTTTAAAACATCAATTACTTTTATAGTTTGAACTCAAATCCCCAAGCCATAACCATTTAATGATGCAAAATTAGCTCTGTATACACACATAGATATGCATATAAATTTATGTCAAGTATATTTCTACCGTTGTGGAGTGACTCAGATTTTCACAATCTCCATGGCCCATATACTTTGTAGGCTCCTCAGCATCTTTTCTTCTCTTTTTTATCTAAGATCAATGAATCACATAAACCAAGAAGTTTTCAAATTAATTGGATCCCATAAAAGACAAGAAGCTCCTCAAAATGTCTAAGGCATAGTAACCTCTTATAAAATTAAAAGAAAACTATATAATAAAAGAAGCCCTTCAACTTGAATCCAGTTATAAATCATTCAAAGCTAGTAATGATAAAATATATTGAATGATACATTAAACAAAAATATGACACCTTGAGGGTAAAAGTGCGCCCTTCCACTCCACATCCTTGCAAGCGCAATGAAACCTCCTTGCAGAGGTTTGAGAGGAAGTTTTGAGCCTAAATAAGCACTATGTCAATAACTATTCAAGTTTATTAAAAACAGAGACATGATAATTCGCTTCACAGTGAATCAAAATACCAACATCTTTCACATCCTTGAACCTCACACCCCAATTCACTTCAGCACCTACAGATTTGCTTTCCTGCAGATCACATCTTTGATTAGCAAGGCTGAATTATGGCAAATGAAACAAAAACGGAAGTAAAGAATATTGATCCGAACAAGAGTGCTAAATTCAAGCTAGTTGGCTCATATGGGCTGTGACAACTCGTCACCAACTCATAAATGAACTTTAACATGATGAACAACTGTTTTTGCAAACAGGTGTTTAAACTATACAGCAGTCATGTTCTTTGTCAAAGTAATAGATGAAGATAAGAGATATACACTTTTATTAGCCATTGTGATATATAACAAAAGGAAAAAACTTGCTGCACACACATTAATACACAAACCTTTACACACGAAAAAGCAACAGAAATCGGGCCCAACTTGAAAATCGTGACTTCAAGTCACAATTTCAATTTCTTTTTCACGTGTGTGTAAAGGTTTGTGCATTAACATGTGTGAAATAAACACTACTCATAACAAAAAATTTCAAACAAGATAAAAATCCAAGGAATATCACAAACAGCTAGGAACCACGCCTTATATTGCAGAGGTCACTGTTTCAAGTCTCCCTTTCCCCCCTTTCCCTTGGGGTCAAAACTTATCCAAAAAAAAAATCAGATAAGATCATATTTTCCTGATAAACAATCATATACTTAACTAATCGCAGATAACAGCCAAGTACAGCACCTAACTAGTGAAAAGAAAAATTAGATAACATTCCATTCATAAAAATGCAAGAGAACTAACATGACACCCACTTCAGATATTTGAAAAAGTATTTCAATCTTAATCATAAGCTAAAAAGAAAGACGTTATTTAAACACAAAACTATATAGTTAACCAATATCTTGTTCTTTGCCAAACCTGAATCAACCCAACCAGCCGATTATCTACTCCTCTGCTATAATTCCATAACATCTCCCCAGTCTTCAGTCCAAAGTCTTTTTGAAGAGAATCCTGGAGATGCCAAAAAGAGCAAATAGTGGAATACTTGAACATCACCACAATGTAAATAATAAAATTCCAAAATATAGGAAAATCCAAACTGTAAAGAATTATCAATAAACCTCCAAAGGTTTAATGTCTAGTACGAAATTGCAAGAAATACAGCTGACTAGGACGCCCCTTAAAGATAGCTCACAGACCATTCTGAGCATTACCAGTTCTTAGGATAGCCAAGGGGGGAAAATGATTTACCCATGACCCACAGACTTCTAGAAAGATAACTAATATGAGATATGTTTATGCATAACATAAAAACAAATCCCAGGACATTGTCAGCTTTCAAGTTGTCATAAGGACTGACATTGTTTTTTTTTTATATAGGTAATTTACACAAACCTAATGGGCCTTGAACCCACGAATTTACTGTGCACCTTTTGCTTACAAAAGAAGAAGGTGTCATTTGAACTAGAGCTCATTGGCCCACATAAGTGCAGACATGACACATCTAAACCAAAATGAAGAAGTATAATGCAGCATTTTCATAGGCTATAAAGAATGAAAGAAATATGCCTTGAAGGCCAAAATGAAGCAATATTATCATTTTAGGTTATAAAACAGGAAAACAAATCAAGATTTTACTTCTGACGTACTAGATAAAATCTAAAATCTTCTTTATTTGCTCCTAACTCGGACACAATTTGCCCTTTTTGATATTGCCTCATCACATGGAAGGCCATATAGAGAGGATATGAAACATTGCAGGGATCACCCCCTGCCTTTTCCTTGGAAGGCCAAGGCCCCTTGGAGAGTTTCTTTCTTTGTGTGGAGTGGCTTGGGGAAAAATTCTCACTTATGAGAATCTCATCAAGAGAGGTTATTCAATGATGAGTTGGTGTTGTATTGCCGTTGTAGACGGGAGACTGTGGATCACCTCTTGATTCATTGTAGTGTGGCTTTCAAGTTGGGGAGTTGTATATTCAGGATGTTTGGGGTTAAGTGGGTTTCACCAGAGTGATATACCATGTGGGTGGCGATGTCGAGAACCAAATTCGTATATATTGAATCTTATTCCTCTATCTTTGATGTGGACTATATGGAGGGAACGAAATCAGCGTACTTTAGAAGATGTGGAGTGCACGTCATCTCAATTGCAAGTACCCTTCATTAGTTTTGTTTATGAGTGGCCTTTTGTATCAGGTCTTACTAATATTAACTCTATTCACTCCATAGAATCAACCAATGTGTAGATATTTCTCTCATTGTAATTCTTTAGGATATTTCGTGCTTCTTGTCACTAAGTAGTCTCGTTTCAATAATATTATTTTACCTATCAAACAAAAATATTGCCTCATCACATGGTGAGTAGAAACCTTAAGAATTCAATGTCAAACCAAAATTTAAGCTTCAAAACTTGTTCCTTAATAGGAAAGAAACTCTAAGAAATAGACATAATATGTACCGGATGTTTATGCAGCAAATTTGGGGCATTAAAATCAATGATTAGATTTTAAAGTAGGGCTTCCTAGTTAAGAAAGTATAAATAGGGTCTCAATAAACAATTGATTCACTCTCAAATCATTGGCGTACTTGAATAGTCATTTGACTTTAAAGACTCAAATGCAAACTGATGTTTAAAATTGCTAAACCTGAACTTAGAAGGTAACTTCAAACATTCTTCAGACCCTAATAACTTGTATTTAAATCTTTGGAAGAAAGATTAAGGGCTTTAAAAATCTTCTCTCTAAGCATTAGGGTAGTTCATTACACCTTAATTTGAGTTTATTTCTTACATATTGATACTTATTTATTTCAGTATTTCCTATTTCAACCTTTCAACCATGTTTGATTATTATACTTGTATCTCGCTAGAGTCTTTTCTATAATTTTGTTACTTATCTCCTTTCATATTCAAGTTTCCAATGCATATATTGAATATTTTCTCCACATCCATTTTTTTTATATAAGTACTGATACCATGGCTGAGCCACTAGGAGAATCTTATTCCCATGCATGAAGTCCTGGCCAAAACATGTGTATCATGTGGTTAATTGTTTTAGACAGGTAGCCATAGTTTACTGTGATCTTATTCCCAATATACCCTTCCCTTTACTTTATTCAAGTATAAACTTTCTGAAAGTTTGTAATGGGGATTTTGAAAACTTATATATTTCTCTTTGAAAGACAAAGCATTAAATGATGTTCCCTTAAAAAGTTAAAATTTTCTAAACTAGACAAACAAAATGTAATGGAGGGAGTAATAAATGAATTGTACTATAGATTGAAGGAAAACCTTAAGTGTACAATATGTGTGCAAAAGGTTCACCTAAATAATACATGCAAAATTCAACCAGTCTAGTTTGATAATCATAAAACAAAATGGAAGGTTCACCTAATTTAACCATTTTGGCAAACGAAAAGAAAGGAAATATCAGTAGTATAACAGACCTTGGAAATCATACGCAACTGTCCACAAGTCCGAACATTTTGCTTCTTCAACTTCTCCTCTAAAACATACCCTATCCCTGGAAGTGCCTTGATTGGAAGTTGACTTAAATAATCATCCACCTGAAATTCTCAAACTACATTAGGCAATCTGCACTAACCTTGAACTTCTACTTAAAGTTTTACATGACATTTGCCAATAGATAGAATAACAAAGTCAACAAAAAGTCACAGTGAGCAACTAAGGGCATCAACCTGGAAATTTGCAAAAAGGACAGATAGATAGAAGGTACAAAAACATCCAAGTCATCCTTACTTACCATCCACTTAAAAGTGTAAAAACTAAATTCAGTAACAAAAATTGTAGCGTGAAACAAGGACCAAAAGGCATTAGCTCCATCAATAATTTTGTTTTAAACCATATCCAAGCTTATGAAATAAGGTATATTACCAGGTAGAATAAAAAAAAAAATAAGTGAGAAAAATTTATAAAAACTATAAGAAACAATTTATAAAAATATAAGTAACAAAATAGGCATAACTGAAACTTAAAGCTTATAAGGTGAAGTAAATCCATTTTTCCAAAGAAACATCAACAAGCATAATTGAAATGGAAGTGTTAGGGATAAAAGATAACATGTCCATTGTATATGACATAGCAGCAATATAAATCTCAACAGAGAAATTCAATGAATGAAACAGAAAAAAGGATAAACCAAGTTTTCAACCATTTACAATAATTCCATAAGAAAAATAAGTTCTCATGGGATTGAGAAGGACAAAATCAAAATGTCCAAGCATATATTGAAAGTACTTGGTGCAAGATACAAGCAAAAAAATTAACGCAGCCTTCTTGATATCATTTCCATTCTTACATCAAGCTCCTGACGTGCACTTTATTCCAAATTTCCCAATATGTTATACCGCCCCCCCCCCCCCCGCCCCCCTCCCCCCATACAAAAAAAAGTATATAAAAAAAGACAAAAAACTTCACCAAGGGGAAATTTTGAAAAGAATGTCAACCACACCAGATGCAGTAGAAAGTCTGAGCTAATTCAACTGATTGAGAAAAAGAGTAGACTAATGGAAGGTCCATAAGAGGTATTTCCATCAGTGTTGAAGACATTTGATTCAACAATTCTCATCAACTCTTTCAAATTTCAATTATAGATCATTAGTAGTCAACATGAATATTTAGACAATAGACAATGAGTTGAAGAGATGCAAACTACCACATATATGTTATATAAAAGATGAGGTAAAGTTTATAAAGATGGGCAACCATGGGCCAAAAATTTAACTGGCATCCTTTGTTGATAATCGTTTTGAAGAGAGAGAGAGAAGAAACCTCAAATGTCAACTACTCCAGGCACCCAGCATCAAATCTCTACATATTCTAATATACAAGTTTTAAAATAAATACATGAATAAAATAAACATCAGCCCTGGCTCATAGAAGCCTCATGCAAGCATCCACTAAGAAAATAAAGAGGGCATTGCCTTCTTGTGCTTGAGGAAATGAAAACAAGAATCTAAGATGCCTAATAATTTAACAACAGAATTTATATTTAAAGTAGTTCTCAAATAGACAATGAGGAAAAGGGGGGGGGGGGGGGGGCGGAGGGAGAGAAGGCATGCAATCACAACATAATGATAAGGCTCTTTTTTTATAAGTAAAAAATAATTTAAAGCTGTTAAAATGCTGTGCATTACATACTTGAAAATTATCACATTCAGACATACATACATAACTTATCAGCATGAAAATTTTCCCAAAACACACCCTTTCAGGAGGAATGTAACATTGACCATCTGGTTTTGCAGTTCTAGTGGCAAGGCGAGCCATAAGCATATTCCCAGCAATACCAGCACTAGCAGTGCATCCGGTTGTCTCAAAAATCTCTCTTCTTATTTTTGAAGCTAGAAGCTGGGGATCCCCCTCTGAGTCAGTCACATCTAAAAAGGCTTCATCACAGCTTACAGCCTACATTCCACATCAGTTAAAATATTAGCAAGACAACAACTGAAAACTGATATGCACAAAATGAATTCATTTTTACAAGCAGACCTGCACTTTGTTTCCGTGCTTATGCAATACGCTATAAAACTGATCAGCTACCTGCAAATTGTCCAACAGATTATGCGTCTCCAATAAACCCAATAAAAAACTATATAAAAAAATAATTAAAAAAAGCAGGGCAAATAGAAGAAAATAGAAAGCCAACTTTCACCCTCTATGAGAAATTTATTTGGACAGGAAAATAAAATGTTCCAAGTGTATGGTTTACAGCTTACCTCCTCATAAGCTTCAAAGTTGTATGGAAAAATGACCAAGTGGGGACAAAGAGCCTTGGCATCTCTAACAAACATTCCAGCCTTAATTCCTATAAAGATATAACTTAAATACAGAATAAAAACCTCCCAAGAAGGTGGTAAGGTTGATTGAGATGGAGAGAACTTAGCACAAACCAACCATAATCTCGAGCAGGGTAGTTTGCAGATGAAATTTCAGCAGTTCCTTTCCTGTTGTCTGAATGGCATACAGCAACAGGCTTATCTCGTAATTCAAGATGGTTCCTGATGACAACTGAGACAAAGAAGCAGTCCTGAGAAGCAAATCAGAGTATAGAGATTACCATGTCAACATTACATCCATTCTTACAGGCTGAAATCAAATTATTCTAAAATTGGTAAACTTAACAACCATATTATATTCATCATTAGAAGGAAAACAATAAACACCCAAAGGCCAAAGTTATATTCAACAGCCAAGGGTATAGAGATTACCATGTCAACATGCATAATAGCAGTCTTCAGAGCAGAGGCTTTAATATTAGAACTTGTGCAATTAAACCCATCAGATAAGGTGCGAAAACGTTTACGGTATCGATTTCTCCAGGTTCCTATGAAGTGCAGCCTCGAGTTCTGCAGAAATGAAAATATGGTCAGAATATGACCTGAAAATGCCCCAGGACAGATACACACAAAGTCATACATAACATGATGCAACAAGGTGTTCTGTCTGGTAATAATTTGAACACATCAAGGAAACAAAATTATCGAAAAACATAATTATTAAATATAGAGCCATATTTCTTTTAACCAATTTGCTTTCCTATTCATTACCTTGAAATAATTTTCCACAAAATTGGGATCCCCAAGAGTTGAATGACTCTGATTAGAAGGCTCACTGACTGTTGAACTTGGCGAACCTTTCATATTTTGGTTGTTTATGCAGTTGCCGCTAACAAGTGCAGAGGGTTGGTAATGATTTGACTGCAGATAATTTTTTACACTGCTCTCATCTTCTGTGTCAATATTACTTGGTACTGCCATAGCCACTTCACAAGGTTTGCCAGAGCTGTTAGCTGGCTCCTCAACTAATGATGCATTAGAGTTCTCATCCACAAGGTCATCGGATTCTCCACTAATTTGCTTACTGTGCTCAAAGCGTTTACTCACTTCAGAAAAATATGTATCACCTGATGTACCAACTTTTAAAGATGAATCCTCAGCTTCAGGATTTACTTGACAAGGTGCATGAGTTGAGGCACCATTTGAGACTGAGCTTCTTTTCAGGGTAAAAAATGCTGACAACTTTGGTTGGTTATTAGCAAGCTGATCAAGTTGGTACGGAACCCCTGGAGATAGCAAAATCAAATTCATAGCGAATTAGATAGATGAAGAAGAAGAAGAAAATCTTCAGAGCATGACCACTACAGAGGAATATAGCACTGAAAAATTCTCACTCTAGCCATGTTGAGGAGAGCAAGCCTCTTTATTTCACTGCATTTAGTTTGGGTCTCTAACAAGGTTTTTTGTCATGAGAAATCCAAATTAATAAAATGCATAAACTTACAACTCAGAAGTTTATTGGCAGAAACAGACTCCAAAATCCATGTGGGTTTAACCACCGGGAGCCCACGGCTAAAGGATCTGAAAAATTACAAACAATAACAATCACAATGATTTTTTATATATTTTTTAATTAAAATCATATGAATTTGAAAAAGAAAACTGAGATAAACCTCAAGTTCTTAATTTTACTATCAGGAAGATTACTGCAGATGATATGGGTGACCCGACGTCTTGAAAAGTAATTCTCAAATCTTCCACCATGCTTTAACATGTAGCCTCGCAGTTCCTGAAATGGCTTACTATAAATAACGATGAAAAATGCAGATATAACAATAACCCTTGATTCCTAATCTATAACACTAATAAAAACTCCAAAATTTATCAATTTCCACTGTTCAGTTCCTAAACCCCAGCCACACTTGAGTTCAGAAAAATAATTAAAAAAAAAAAACTATTGAAATTAGTGTAGAAGAATTTTTAAAGTCATTGTCCTGTTTTTTAAATAATTCAAAAGGTTCAGAGTTCAGACCAAGAACTGGAACAAATTTAATATAAGGTCTAAGTGTTCAACTTTCATATCTCTTTTTTACTATTCTTGTTTAATTTTCTCAGCAACCAAGCACAGTTCAACAGAAAATTATTATAAAAAGCGATTGAACCTGACTGGAAGGAACCGTGAAACCATCGACAAAGATGGAAACCCCATCGAATATAGGCTTCACAGAACCCAAACCACCATGAGAAGAAGTCGAAGCTTCGGCTTCAAACTGGTTCTGAAGTTTCCTATTCTTCTCCACCATATAACTGCATTTAAAAAAAATATTAAAAAAAAATCGTCAACAACACCATCAAAAAATCGCAATCAAAACACACACAGGAAGTAACAAATTCAATGGTGCTTGACATAAAGAAATTCCAATTATCCTCAACCATAAGATCATAAATTTTCAAAAATTGAAGAAATGAGAAAGAGAAAAGAAGAACCTGCCGAAATTGGAGAACGGTGAATTGCTGAAGGAGGAGCGAGACGAAGAGCGAGAATTGGAGCCCCAAGCGACGCCTAGGGTTTTCTGACTGGTTTTTTTCTTCTTATTGGAAGGGTTTGAATTTGAATTTGAAGAGGCCGAGTTGCTGTTATTATTGAAGCTTCTTTTGGCCGAGTTGGCTGAGCGAGTCGATTCCATACTCATTTTTCTTTGGAGAAATGAAAAGAGTGTCGAGCAAGTTTTTCAACGCTTTGCTCTTCTTTTTCTTTTTCGTGTGTGTGTTAGAGATTTAAATGAAGCGGCAAAATGGAGCTTCTGTGTTATATTTATAGTGGAGGACCCATCCGGTCCTGTATGGTTACCGAATGGACCATGATTCGTGGATAGTTGGCTATGCTTGGGTTGGGTACATGGTCAAATTACAACCGGTGTAATTCTAAGTTGCAAAGTTTTCACAATAAATTATACATAGCAAAAAATTATTGATTGATAAAAAGTAATATCAGTTGTGGACTCGCATTAAAACAAATAGTAAGTTACTACCAAAGATTTATTGTAAAATTATAGCATATTTAGCATTGCTTATTTCAAAAACCTAAAATCTAACTGTTCATATGGCGATTTTAAATGGTTGATGTAGCACTACTCCATGTCTTTTTTTTTTTTTTTTGGTGAAACACTATTCCATGTCATTTTGTAGATTTACAATAGTAAACTTTGCAGTAACTCTCTAGCAAGGACGAACCCAGGATTTCAAGCTGGGGGGCCGAAGATAAGTGGAAAAAAATTTCAAATTCGCATCCATATAATATTAATAAACTATCAACCAAGACAAATACCCAAAAATCATTGTTTCTTAATATATTAAGATACAATCATCTACTAACAAAAACAAAAGACAGGAAACATTATTGTTTCTTAATACAGTCATCTATGAAAAAGAAACTCAACGCTCTTTCAAATCTTCAAAATCATCTATGATTGAATCCAAATTAAATGTCGAAGCTATATCCTTTTCAATGTATAACATCAAAGAGTTTGGCAAAAATTCATTTTCCATTTTGTTTCAAAGATTAGTTTTGACAACTTTCATTGCTAAAAATACTCGTTCTGTAGTAGCAGTAGAAACTGGAAGAGTAAGCACAAGTCTCACCATTCTATAAACAAGTTTGTAGTGTTCTGAGTTTCCAGTTCTCACTAACCATTGACACAATTCAGATAAACTGTTCAATTTTTTGAACTCTAGATCCTAGACTACATTATACTCAAAATGATAAACACTTGTTTGTCATAAGCTGTGAAATCTTGTGGATAGAAATTCTATACCAACAAACAAAGATCACTACTTCTAATATATTTCAATGCCTCTCGAGGTTCTAAAGCTGAGCTAAGCCTAAGTAACTCCATTGCAGCTTCATTAAACCGATGATTTAGTTCCTATAGTTGAGAATCTATTGTAGCATAAAAAATATTTACTCGATAATGATGCTCAATTGTAACATTATCTTGCTAATTACGAGCTCAACCTCGCCTCCCAACATAACAAGCATTCATATTTAGGATATCAATGCAATGCTTCTCACAAAATGATATCACAGTGGTGAGTAAGCCATTCCATCCATCATCTCTAAATTTTTGGTTAAGTGCTTTAGTAGATGAAACTAAATGCATGACATTTAAAATGTCTTGAGATTGGCTTTGCAAAGCTTGAGAAAGTTTATTAGTGATCTCCATAGTTTTCTTCTCAAGATGCAAGATGAAGACAAATTCAAATGAAGTTAAACCATCATAAGTTAACTCAACTTCTGCTCGATGTTCTCCATCACTTGCATCATCAATTATATTTAGTAAAACTTCAACAGTTGAAGTAAACATCCTCAATAATTTAGAAACTGATCTAAAATGTGAACTCCAACGTGTTTCTACAAGTCATTGTAAAGTGTCAATTTGATTAAGTCCACTTCCAGTCTCAAGCTCTTCAAGATCAATCAAACATGCTATTTCATTAGCATTGGCAACTTTCAATTGCTCATTACGCTTACATGAAGCATTAACAGTTTTGATCACCAAAAGAAATTTAAGAAAAAACCCACTAATGAAGACAACTTGTTTTGATGCTTTTACTAATGTCAATTGTAAGCGATGTGCAAAACAATGGATGTAGTAAGCATATGAGCAATCATTCAAAATCAAACCTTGCAATCCATTCCACATACTTCACATGTTGCTTGCTCTATCATATCCTTGCCCTCGAATATTTTTTATATCTAAGCAATGTTGAGATAACAAAGAATATATTCCCTTCTTTAGAATCAAAGCCACAATGTCAACAATGTGAATAAGTCCAAAAAAAGTTCTTTCACAAAGCTTTCTTTATCAACATATCTAAAAACCACAACCATTTGCTCTTTCATGGACTCATCACGAGTTTCATCAACCATTATGCAAAACTTTGCATCACCAATGTCTTCCTGAATTGCCTTCTTCACTTTGACTAAGTAAACATGTAGAATTTCCTTTCGAATCTTAGGCGATGCGTAGGTTGCATTTTTGGGAGCTTTTTCTATTATGTCAGGAACCTTCTCATTCCAAAAAGTGACAATGTTCAATGCTTCAAGAAAGTTTCCACGATAAGATAAACTAAAGCTTTTATCTTGACCTCTAAACGATATAGCTTGAAAGGCAAGATGTCGGACAATATAAATTGAGGCCTTCAGTTGCAAGTGATTATTTGCAATTTATTCAATAGTGAAATGATCAACTACCCTTTGTAAATGCTACCATTGGTTCATCAAATCTTTACACATTTGCTCAGCAACTCTATGAGCTGAGTTAGGATTGTTAGGATGTGTGCCCTTAAATCCTATTGTATGATATTATGTATGACATTACGTATGACATTACGTATGACTTAATGTTGTGATTAATGAAGCTGTTTCATTATTATCTAAAATAATGGTAACATGAATATTTGGACATTATCATATAGTTCGTGAGATGTATAGTATGTAATTTATGTGAAAAGTCACAAAAGATATAAATCACAATTTCTTTATAAATTCAAAATTTTAGTTCATAGTCAGTAATAAAATTGGGCATTTCATCTACAAAGACTATAACATGTCAACTAAGATGATTTGTCTTAATCATGGAAGTTAAGACTTCTAGTTGATCTATTGATATGTTTTAAGAGTTAAGATACATTGAATTAGACCGCTGTGAGGTTTATTATTCTCCTAACGAATGTCAAATGAATAATAAATCTCACGACTTCTATTTACATAAACTTTTAATCCTGAGAGAATAATGAACCTGATCATGAGGTGTAAGTTGCTTTGATCTATCAAGAGTGAGATCTAAAAGTCACGATCAAAACCTCAGTATGTTGGGCAGCCACATTTAGTATTGATGGAACATATATTCTCAAGTTGGAATTCATAGTCTCTTAACGGAGATACAAAATATTCCTTTGAGATAAGTTTAATAGGATTGGTTATTCAGAGTATTAGGCCTAACCACTTTAGTAAGGAGTTACTAAAGTATATATTTATGAAATTGGATTTCATAAATATATGATGAATAACATAAAAAATTAAACCAGGTACTCAAGGATTAAAGATGTAGTAATTTACAAAGGGGCAGTCTACATTCATGATTTTGTATTACTACGAAAATTTTATGAAGGGGTTGCATATACAATAAAGTTCTGGGATATAATTTATAAATAAGGCCTAGAGTGTAACTATATTTATATAGTAATATTAAATGTAGTTAATGGTAACTTTGGACTTCTTAAGAGTTGACAAAAAGACCCAAGGCCCATTGGAGCTGGTGTATTATTGGTCCATTTTAATTCCACTCCAAGCCACGTACTAAAGCCCAATTGGAAAGGCCCAAAAGATTAGCCCAATTAAATAATCAGTTAAATACAAAGGGAGAAACATATAGAATTGTGAGCGTGTAACATCATTGTGAAATAGTGTGCATGTGAGTGTGAGATACTCTCTTATTCTACCTTTGAAAACTGATTGAGAGACCACACTTCTTGGGCGTAAAGTGGAATTGAAGTGAAGATTAAAAGTGTTCCCAAGTACTTTTGATCTTTTGTTTTGAATTTCACCGCACCAAGGTACGCACTCTTGATCTTGAATTCTGAAATTTACATAGTACATGTTATTAATTGCAAATGAAGTAGATCCGTTAATTTTTTGCAACGTATGTTTTGTATGCGATACAAATATGAAATTTTTCGACAAGAATCTTTTCCTATATGACCTTGAAAATAACAATTTTTGCCCTCAACTTTTTTCTAATTTTTAAATCCACCAACAGTGAATGTATTTTGTCCCACAACCCCATTTGGATTATGAAAGACAAAGCAAGGTAGACAATAAGCTGCATCTTTCATAGGAGAATATTCAAGCCATGTTGAATAATATTCAAACCAAGAAGCTTGAAAGCTACGATTGTGTTTTCTACTTTTTTTGTATTTCTTTAGATGAGGTTGGTGTGGACCATTTTTAATGTAAGCCCGTCGAAATTCATCACGTTGATTAACATGGTATTCCCATATTTGTTTGTGTGCTCCAGGATCATAATCCAAAGAATCAAGATCAACTTTTTAAATTGTGTTTGAGAGATATGGTTTATTTTCCGGAATTGGGATATCGTCATTTTCTAGAATTGGGGAATGAATATATTTTAGGATTGGAACATCGACATTTTTCGGAATTGGGGAATGAATATTTTCTAGAATTCGATTATCCACCTTTTTTGGAATTGGAATAGCAACATTAGTTATTGTCAATCCTACGTTGACTTTTGAAGAATTTGAATCTTTTCTTTTGAAAAAATCAAACATTGTAGCTGATTTTTTCATGATATACAAATAAAATAAGAATTATATATATTATCTCACAAACGTTTGTTATTACTAACTAAAAACAAATACTAGAATCTAGGTAATATGCATGATGCATTTAATTATAAATTTAGTATTTCTCACTTCTTTTCAATTTATAAATTTATCTAATTTAGCATTATGAGTTAACAATAGGCGCAAGTGAATCACTGTTATTTTCTTAAATTTGTGTGATAGTTTTCTATATTATATGATTTTTTTTTTTTTGTCTTTTGTCTTTGGTCTTTACCTTTATTTATTTTGTTGTCTTTGTCTTTGTCTTGTCTCCATATTTTTGACACTCACCCAATCCCACTATCGACAATATGAATTTATTTTGCACTAGCAACAAAAAACTTTTCCTAACTTTACCATTTTTTTTTCTATCACTTGTCCCTATTATTGCCCAACTACCAATCAACAAAGAACAAGCAGTCAAACACTACACTAATATATTCTTTAATCTCTAAAAACTCTACTCTCTCTCTCTCTCTCTCTCTTATCTATGTAATATAAGAGAGAGAGTGACAAACATAGAGTGACAGAGAGTCACAAAGCCACAAAACCACAACACAAAAAGACAACACAAGCACAAATTCAATTCACAATCACCAACTCAATTCATCACTCATCAGTAAAAACACAAACACCACAAGTCCACAAGCACAGATTGTTAGATTGTGAGATTCACAAACATTATATTAGATTTTGAAGGAAATGATAGATTAAATACTTGTGAACTGTGAAGGCTGGAGCAATGAAGTTGGGCTGGGTAGATCGAGCAACCGGCAGCAAGATGGGTCTCACGTGGCAGAGTTGGTGAGGCCATTTCCTGTTTAGGTATGTGATAGTTGACAGGGACGGGTCTGCGACTCTGCGAGATGGGTGGCGATGTGGGCAGCGAGATGGGTCTCTCTCGCTTGGTGGCGGTGTGAGTGGCAGAGTGAGTACTCTCTAAGTCTCACCTCTCACTATCTCTGTCTCGCCTCTCTCTTTTCTTTTCTTTTTTCCTTAATTTTTTGCTTGTTCCGTTTGGTTTTGGACTGCTAGGTTTTCTTTCTTTTTTACAATTTTTTTTTAAGATTTACATGGGCTCTTGCCTGGGCTAGCCGGCTGAGATAGGATGGTTCATGATTTTTGGAAGGGGGCCTGAGCTACAAAATAAGGGGGGCCCAAGTCTTTTTTTTTTGAAAATTTTACCTACTAAATTTTTTTTGGGGGCCCGAGCCACCTTAGGCCCCCACCTGGGTCCTCCCTTACTCTTTAGCTTTACTCCATTCGTAATATTTCTATTCATGCACAGAAATGCACATTTAATCCTATAAGATAGAAGGAGCTTGTGGGTTCCAGTTAGCTCAACTAGTAAAGTCTCCGGTGGTTGAATAAGAGATCTAGGGTTCAATCTCCACTTACACCAAAAACCAATTTGTGTCTTAGTCTTATGATAAAGAGCTATCATCAAAAGTGGACGTCATAGGTTGAAACTCTCTCTAAAAAAAAAGATAGAAGGAGCATCATGCATTATGAAGTTCGTATATGCGGCAAAATTGGATTTTGGACTTCAACTTAAGAAAACTGGTTTCACTGATTTTAAGAAATGGCGTATTCTTAAAGTTGATATTAAATCCATCTATAAGACTAGTTGGGTCTAATCTACCTTCAATTCTGAGTTTAGTGTTAGAACTGTTAAGCAAACATATTCTATTTCAAGAACTCATGAAAAATGTTGTTTGTTTAACAGAAAAAGTATTAATTATTTTCTTGCTAAAAAATTTAGTCATTTGCATATTGGATTAGTTCAACTTGTTGTTAAACCCCTTACCCGAAAAGGTATTAATGCTTCCGTGCTTATGTGCTTAAGAGATGCCAGATTTAAAGATTTTCGTACTAGTATTCTTGGCATGATTACCTCATCTCTATTTGATGGTCCCGTTTATTTTAACTGCTATCATGATCTTACTCTTGCATTGGATGATCCTAATATTGTTAAAACTTTAACTTTATATATCTTGACATCTAGTTATGATATGGATGAAAGCAATAAGCCCCTTGCTATCATTTATCGCATTTATTATAGATTGGTAAAGACTGCCCTTAATCCTCATGCTAGACTAAGAAATACTAGTGACAAAACTTTGTTAATCCAATGTTCCAAACCTAATGCTAAGGTTCAAATTTCAAAAATGATTCAATGGAAAGATATTAAGCTTCCCAAAGAATGGTTGTTGGAACAACAAGTTTAGCCTGCTAAGTTTGTTTCTGATGAGTTAAATAAAGACCACATCCAACAATATCTTGATGGAACTGTTAAAATAAGTTTTGATGATAACAAACCTCTTATGATTAAAGAAGGAAGACATTCTTTTGCTGGATCTACTATTTCTGAAGACATTTCACAAAGAGATCAAGATCTCAGTGATTTCTTACAAAAGAATTTTGAAAAACCTGATTTAAAGTTGAAAGGAGTTGCAAGTGACAACTCCCAAGTAAGCACTGCTTATTATTCCACGAAACGAAGCATCCTTCTAAACATGGTAAGCATGTCAATGAAGAAGAAGAAGAGACCAAATTCGGGTCTCCAACTGCTTCTGATTTTCAAGCTTCTACTGCCACCAATTTTTAAGCCCCCATTATTCATAGCCAACTAAGAGTTTTAAACAAAGCTTTTGTTATTGATGTGGTAGTTTTATTTGATGAATTTAAATCTGCAAAAAAAAAAAAAAAAAAAAAATCCTATCATGCTACTTTTGAACAAAAAGAAAAAGATCGTGTTAAAAGAAAATGGAAAGAAAAAATGCATCAGTTGCAAAAACATATTTTGTTTTTTGATTTCATTGAAAACTACTATGTTTCAAAACATATTTCAAAAAACAGTTTGAATATGGTAAAAAAATCAAATTTTGTTAAAGAAGATAAAACTATTGTTTGGTCTAGTCATCCGCCCTTGACACGTTTATTATTAACTGTAAAAGGACTAAGATAAAGGCCCCCCCTTTCAAAAATTTTGAAATAATTGATGTTAACACCCCTATTTCTATTGACATAAAAAATATTATTGAACAAAACAATTTTGTTAATAATTCCTTACATTTTATTGGCCAACAACTCGACCGAATTGAAGAAAAAATTGAAAAACTTCTTCAAAAACTGAAAAACATTTGATTGACTTACCTAGTTACAGGCAAAACTTGAGCCTTAAGACTACCCAGACTAAAACTATTGAAAAATTTGAACAAATGCTTCTTAATTTACAAAAAATAAAAACTAAGCAGAATACTACTTTTACTAGTACTGCCCATGCTATTTCAAGAAAAAAAAAAAGAAGAAGAAGAGATTTTTTTTCCGAAGATTCTGATTCTGATTCTGACTCCTTATCCTCTACTTTGATAATCTGTTTTTAAATTACCTGAAGTTAAAAGATTTGTTAGAAAACTCAATCCCATGTCTTTTACAAAAAACTGTTTTTCAAAACCTACCCCTCCTGATATGCAGTTTGAAGAAAGTTTTTTCAAACCTAGTTTTCTATCTTTACTGATAAACTTTATGAATGGAACATTGATGGCTTACTTGAACAAGAAGTTATTAATAAATTGGCTCATATGTCTATGGTTGCTAATGCTTATATTACCAACCATAATCTTAATCATGCTGAAATTGTTGATCTTTTTACTACCGATTTTTCTAGAACCTTTCACAGTTGGTGGGAAAAATATCTTATCAAAGAGTCTAGAGAATCCATCAAAAAAGGTTGTTAAAAAAGATGATGATGGTTTACTCATTTTTGATGAAAGAATTGGTCAAGGTTGTAATGACCCAAGGAAAAGTGCTAGTCACATCTGCGTTATACCTCAAAAGGACTAGTCACTATTGAGGCTCTTTATAGTTGTTAGTAAAGCCCAGATCTACCCAGTAAATACTTGATGTGGGACTCATTACACACCCACACACATCACACAATCAATCAAATTGGGGCATCACAATCTCCCCCACTTAAATCCCTAACATCCTCGTTAGGGCCCACTTTGTGGGGTAGTGTCTCTGATCTCACACAGGGTTACCGAGCCGACTCTGATACCATATTTAACGACCCAAGGAAAAGCGCTAGCTACATCTGCGCTATACCTCAAAAGGACTAGTCACAATTGAGGCTCCTTGTAGTTATTAATAAAGTCCAGATCTACCCAGTAAATACCCGATGTGGGACTCATTACACACCCACACACATCACACAATCAATCAAATTGGGGCATCACAAAGTTATTCCTTATGGGGTCAATACTTTAATCTATACTATAAACATTTTGTTGGAACTCCTTCTAATATTTCTTCCTGTATTAGTGACTATTTAAACAATTTACGTTGTCCTACTATATCTGATTACATATGGTACCAAGATGTTTTTATTTCTAGAGTAATGCTTCAGAAAGATTGTTTGAAACCCTATTGGAAAGAGAAGTTTATTATTGGTCTGCCTCCTCTTTTTGCTCATAAGGTAAAAGAAGAATTAACTGATAAAAATGGTACTATTAACTATGATGATTTAACATATGGTGATATTTTTAGCACTATTAAAAAACTTGGTATTAACATGTGTAATGACCAAAAAATGTTAAAAAAAACAGTTAAAAAATAGTAAAAAAGCTAAATATGAAATGGGTAATTTCTGTGAACAATATGGTTCACCCCTTATTGCCCCTTCCAAGCAAAAAGGGAATCAGAAACATGATAAGGTCCATAGAGATTACAAATATAAAGATATAAAAATGTTAAGAAAAAAAATGTTTATAAGAAGAAAAATGATAAGGTCCATAAAGATTACAAATATAAAAGATATAAAAATGCTAAATATGATAAGGTCCTAATAATTTTTTATGATAAGAAGAAAAATGTTAATAAGAAACATGATAAGCAGAAATCTAGTAAAGGAAACTGTTTTAATTGTGGAAGATTTTGTCACTTTAGTAAATACTGCAAACAAAAACCTGGTAAATTGAAAAATAAGCTTAATATGCTAGATATCAATGACAATGATAAAGAGGATCTAATCCGAATCCTTGAATCATGATCTCCTGGTTCATTTGATTCATCAGAAGATGATATTCTCTCCTTAACTGATTCTAGCTATCACTCTAATAGTGAAACTTTTGATTCCTCAATATTAAAACTGGTTGTAGAGACTCTTGTTACAATACTATTAATGTTCTCTCCAGAGGTCGCAAAACAATTAATGTTTTAACCAAAGGAGAAGAACAAGAAAATTTGCTAATAAATTTGATAAGCCAAATTCATAATCCTAAGCTTAAAGAAGAATATCTTAAAAAGCTCAAGAAAACCATGATTAAGGATGAAAATGATAAAAATATGGAATCAAAGATAAGTCTTGATGAAACTTTGGACAGATTTAATGAAAAGAAGTTCAAAGAGATAATTGCTAATGATTTACAATATGAAATTACTATTATTAAGAAAGAAATCATTGAGCTAAAAAATGATTTAGAAAATGCTAAAAATGATTTAAAAATGATGAGCAGAAAGATGAAGACGACCTTAGTCAATAAGCTCCTCTTTCTAATACTGCTCCTATTGATAATAGATTCAGTCTTATTAACAGACTGATCCCTCCAAAATAGTTTTCAAAAGTTAAAATTGTTCTTTGCCATGAATATGAATTCAATGTTATTGCTATGGTTGACTCTGGTGCTGATATAAATTGCATTCAAGAAAGAATAGTCCTTCTAAATATTATGAAAAATTTACTGAGAAACTATTTTCTGCCAACAATACTCAAATGAAAATCAAATATGAATTAAATAATGCTCATGTCTGCCATGACAATGTTTTTTTTTTTTATAATAAAATTTCCCTCTGTTCTTGTTAAAAACATGACTGATAAAGTGATTCTTGGCATCCCTTTCATAAACTCTTTATATCCTTTTCGTTAAACCTAATTCATGCTAAAACCAAATATCTAAATTTTCTTAAGCAAGAGGTTAGATATAAGAAGATTGCTGAACAACTTTCCAATAAATTATTACAATCTAAAATTGATAATTTTCATAAGGTGTTAATTAATGATGTTTGTTCTGATATTCCCAACGCTTTTAATTCGATATGAAATCTGGGTTTTGGCAAGTGCAAATATGTGAAACTGTTAAGTACAAGACTGCTTTCACCACTCTCTTTGGTCATTATGAGTGGAATGTCATGCCTTTTGGTCTTAAGAATGCCCTTAGTGAATTGCAGAACATTATGAATGATATCTTCAATTCCTTCAATCATTTCACCATTGTTTACATTGATGATGTCCTTGTCTATTCCAAATCCATTGATGAACATTGGAAACATTTATATATATTTCTTGATATCATCAAACATATTGGTCTTGTTGTTTCTGCAAAGAAAATCAAACTATTTCAAACAAAAGTTCGTTTCCTTGGCTATGACATTTCTGATGGACAGATTCGTCCCATTGACAGAGCTATTCAGTTTGCTGATATTTCTCAATGTCATTATTGATAAAACGCAGTTACAAAGATTTCTTGGGTCCTTGAACTACATTGCTGAGTTTTATAAGGGCATGAGGAAACAATGCAAACCTTTCTTTGATCGACTATAGAATAATCCTCCTCCTTGCTGTGATACTCATACTTCTCTTGTTAAACAAATCAAGGCTCAAGTTAAAACTTTCCATTCAGGAGTCTGGAATACTGCACAAATAAATTATAATACTATAAACAAATTTATCTGTAGTACTATGTATCTCCAAATTTCAAAGTGATTTGCTAAACCAAAAGTTTTTATTGTGTATTGATTGCAAAAGTGCTAAATATGTTATAGAAAAATATGTTGAAAATATTACTTCAAAACTTTTTTTTTCCCGATGGCAAGCTATTTTAAGTATTTTTTATTTTGATACTGAATATATTAAAGTTTCTCAAAATGCTATCCCTAATTTCCTTACCCGTGAATTCCTGCTGTGCTGTAATGGCAAGTAGAAGATTCAAAGACACACACCCTGCTACAGATACTACTAAACAACTTGTTAAATAAGAACCTGCTTCTCCTGTTGCCATTGCTAACCATTTTACTACCCTAGGTACTATCTTCAGGCCAAACTACTCCACTATATTAGCATCCTCTTATGATCCATATGCTATGGTCCCTGCCAACCAACTTGTTGAAGCCGCTTTCTCCAAAAACCCCAATGCTTCTCAATATGTTAAAAAACAATACTTCCAAAACCCGTTTTCCATTTAACCCAACAAAGCTATGATCAAAGACCCCCTTAAACTTGCTACAGATTATTTTCCCTAAACTTCCACTGGATACCCGAACACAATGGTAAAAATTTAAATTATCACTCTGCTATCCTATTTCATGAAAAGTTAGTCTTTATCGAATCCATACCTTATAAGATTGATAAATCAAAAATTATTTACCATAGTATTTTCATCCTCAATATTGTTACTAAAGAAAAATGGGGACTCCGACTTGCTACTACAAAACCTTTACCTGGTTCAGCTATTCCATATTCATGCATGGTTCAAGTTCATGTTACACTAAGATGCTACTATGACCCACTCCTGGTTTGTTAAGTTTGATAAAGATTTCAATTCTCAGCTTCCTTTGTGGTTCATCCGCTGATGGATACAATTTGGCCCTATTACTTATATTTTCCCAAGATCTCTTATTGGCTCCTTCAAGTATTTTTCAAGTGTTTTTAAGACTGATGCACATAGTGCTAAGTTTTATGCCACCCTACATTTTGTTAAGAAATCCAAGGTGCCGTGGATCCTGAAATAACAATTAATCAAGGAAGGCAATGTTCTTACTCGACAATGGTTTGTTAAATGGTGGGACAAATTTTTCCACACCCAAGATGTTATTGATAATGTCACCCGAGATTTTTGGCTACTTCTCACACTACTACTCAGGTTAAAGCTTAAGCACTGGCGTACCCGTAGGCAGCTATGCCTCAGCCCACTAAACTTGCTACCATATCTGCTACTAAACCTACTATGTCTTATACCAATACCAAAAAGAAAAACTCTACTTTTGATGGTCACAACAATTCTGATATATTGGCACTGTTAAGACAAAAAATGAAGGATGAAGAAGCAGCAGCAAATGCTAACTCAGAGGAGGAAGAAGATGACCAAGAATCCAAGGCATCCTTAGAAGTCTCTGTTACTAATAACGATTCTTATTACCCTTATAATCAAGAATTATTTGGACATGAGGAAGCCTCCACTCTAAACTTAGAAGAGGATTAACCCTGTTGGCATAAGGTCCAAAATTGCTAAGTCCACAGATCAAGAATCTCATGTTAAAGCTGCTAATCTGCATTGATTCCCTGCTAAAGTTACTAAAGCTGCTTAGATTCCCTGATAGGAGTATGGCTCTTGCTCTAGCTGTTCCCCACAAGGAATGACTCCCTCCAGATAGCACATGCTTTAGACAACACATGCTGACAATCTTGTTGGCCTACGATGAATAGTAAAAAAGTCAATTTTACTGTTCATTATTCAGTATTCATTGTCTAAATAGTGTTTTATTTTGCCTATAAAAGGGGTGATGTCCATTTTAGGTAGGATCATCACTCAATTTTCCTAGTTTTAAATTCCATCCAGTTTCCGAACTGCTTCCTAAGCTCGTAACCTTTCTCCATTCCAGTTCAAAGCCTTATATCTACTATTATTTCCTATAAGTGTTTTAATCTATTGTTGAAACCGTATTTTGTAAAAATATCAATTGCTTTTACTGAACTGTCTTATTTTAAAGCTTTTTTATTTTTAGCATTTTACTTCAAGTATTTTAGCTTTAAATATATATATATATATATATATATATATATATATATATATATATATATATATATATATATATATATATATATATATATATATAATACTTGTTCCTTTAATTCACGCAAACAAATTTGTAGCTCTGCAAATTTTACTCTTTTTTTTTTGTTGAGAAAGTGCAAATTTTACCACCTAAACTATACTCCAAAATACATTTTACACTATAAACTTTTAGAATGTAAGGTTAACACCCTAAGCTATAATCTGCATTACACTTTGCACCATGTCATCAATTCTACTGTTATCTTGGACCGAACACTAAAATTTAAAGTGCAAAGTGTAATCAGCAGTATAGTTTAAGACAGTAAAATGTAATTTTTCCTTTGTTTTTAAGCGATTGAAAAGAGGGGAAATTGAGTCTTTTCACATGGGTTGTCCAAAATAACTGCATTATTAACAGCACGGTGCAAATTGTAATACGAGTCATAGTTTAAGATGCTAACCGTGCATTTTGAAAGTTTAGGATGAAAAGTGTAATTTGTGGTATAATTTTACATGTATGCGTTCATCAAAATTAACATAGCCACATGAATCCATGTCGTTTGTTTCTTAAACAACAATAATACTATTAATTATTGTTAAAACGAACATGTATAATTTCTTAATGGGATAAATGTTTTGTACAAATCGTTGTGCACACTTTCTTTTTCTTTTTTTTGAGGGAGAAAACTTGAAATGCATTAATTTAGGTTGGGGTGATAGCTCCTACTCTTTAAAGTTCAAATCTTAGTTATAGCAACCAAGTTCTAGCCCCATGTCTGTCATGATCTTATCGGTTGAGATCAATCTTTAAATCTCAGCTATTAATGACATTACCCAAAGAAGATCCCATAAGGAAATCACACCATTTTTGGCCAAATCCTAAGTTAGATACTTTGAATTTTAACTCCATCTGACATTACCCAAAGGGGACAAACACTTAAAAAGGAGCTCACACCATTTTGGCCAAATCTCATGATGGATATTCTGAAAATTCTCTTGCTGATCAGGCCCAACATTTTTGGCTTTTTCTAATTTCTCCCTAAGCTTCACTATAGAAGGAAAGAACCATCTACTCATCAAGGGGGATAAAATCCTCTCAAAGCCTCCATCAATCTTGATATTTGCAACTCTCAATTCAAAAATAAGTTCCTTTTTAGTTCATAAATGCCCATACCCATCAACTCACAAATATTCCTTCCCTTTTCTAACAATACCCAGCACCATAAATGTCTCATGATTAGCCACAATCAGTCTCTCTTCACCATGGCAAAAAATAGTCAAGTTCCTTTACCATTTTATTCCCGCATCACCATATATTTACTCACCCACTCATATAAGAGTAGTTTCCATCATTTACCATACATCGTTCCACATATTCCATCATGGGCATAAGAACCTTGGTTAAATATTTGTTGCACTAAGCTAGGGTCCTTCTCTCCCTTCATTCCATCCTAATTTTCCTCTTTTACTTGTAATTTTGAAGCCTTTAATCCTTGTTTATTGCTATTATAATGAAGACCATAATGTCTTGGATACTATGGAAGTTTCCCTTCATGTTGATAATGAAGAATATATATCATTTTTATCATGCAAACACATTTATTAACTTATCAGAGGTTACCACTAGAGGTCTGTTATATTCACTGCTGGACCATTTTCCTCTTGTGTACTTGTTATAATGAGCTCACTTTTATATTAAGTAACTATGGAGGAAATATATAATTTTTTACGATGTGGATACATTTATTAATTTTCCAAACATCTACCATTGGAAGTTTCTCTTGTTTACTGCTAAACTATTATTTAATCACTTATTGTAGTGGGTCATCCTTTGTGCTAGCTTATCTTGGCAGGAGGTATTTTTGAGACCTTATTATAATCTTTGTTGGACGCAACCCGGACCTTGAGAAAAATGGGCCTTTCACACTTCACCGATAGCCTTTGGGCCATATTCTAAGCCCAAAGTTGAGTTTCGGTCTTGGCTTCCCAAATATCATATTGGCTACGAAAAAATGCCCCCCCCCCCCCCCAATAGGTATCAAACTTTTTTGTGTCCCTAAACTTTCCCTATTTGATTATAGTCATTGAACACCTTATTGTTTTCTAAGTATAACAATACTTTTATACCATAAATATTTTAATTAAACAAATTAAGATAAACTACCCTAAACACAATTTCTGTAGAAGAGGAAATACAATTACTTAAGTAGACGTTCTCGTATAAGAAATAATCCAGTGTATTATTAATATGGTTAAATACAGCACTAGATAAATCCAAAGCTAGTAAAAGAGATGCATTAGATTAGGGAAAGGGAGGTGAAAAGCCTTCCACTTGGTGACTATGGCTTTGAAACTCGGACTGTTCATTGAACTGAAAAATGAAAAGGTTCAAGGTTTTTGAGGTCGAACCGAGGTTGAACTGTGATGACGTCATAAATCATTTAATAAAAAAATATAAAAATATTAGGAAAAAAAATATAAAAATGAGTAATCTTGATTTAAAAATATAGAGAAATTAAAGAATAATGTGCAAATTATATTGACATATTTGTAAATAAGTCCTTCAAGATAAAATGATGCTCTAGCCTGACTGCCAAATTGTGCCAATTGTAAAAAAAATTTACAATGTTGCTACAGTACCATCCTATTTCTAGGATGGTACTGTAGCAAGATTGTATAATTAAAAAATATTATTATATTATCTTTGATTCTTTTCTCTCCTCCTTTCTCATTCTTTCATTTCCCTCTCTTGTCTTCTTCTCTCTTGTTTGCTCTCTCCTCTTTAGACCCAAAACCATGGTGGACATGAACGCCATCACCAAGCTACCATGGCCACAAGCCACCGTTGTAGGCCACTGCAAGCCACCTAACAAGGCCTAGTTGTTCTTCTCATCTTCTTCATGGATCATGGCTCCGTCACGGTTTGTGGGTGCATCAAGTTTGGCATGGGTCGTGGGTTGTGGGTCTCTCAAGTCCGGCGTGGGTTTGATGAGTTTGTGGGTCTCTCAAGTCCATCGTGGCTCTTTCAAGCCTGATGGCATTGGTTGGGTTTTGAATTGGTGTGGATCGTGGCTGGTCGTGGTGGGTTGTGGTGGCTCTGGGGTTGAGGATTGTGGTGGATCGGCGTGCAAACTGCGGTGGTGGAGGCGTGGAGATCGACTTTTTTTTTTTTTGCTGATTATGTGGTGGCTATTTCTTGTGGATGTGGCTAATGTTGGTGGTTTTTGGAGGCTTAAATTTTGTTTTTGTTTTTCCTCTATGGTGACTGTTTCTTGTGGTTGTGGTTGGTGGTGGATTTGGTGATTTGAGTTGGGGGTTTGGTGCCTTTTTTGCAAGTTTTTTCCATGGGTGCAGCAATGGTGGGGTGGTGGGGTTTAGATGGTGGTTGTGTGGGGTATTGGGTTTGTTCACGGCAGTGAGAGAGAGAGGGGAGGAAGAGAGGAAAAAATTAGAGAAATGAGATATATTATTTTGGGAAATATATTTTATTGTGCAGATATATTATTTTAATGAGTAGAGTAGGAAAATAAAAGTTGAGATGTTAAGTGTGTTGTAAAACGGTATGGTATAATTAATAGAGTAGTTTTTTGGGATGGTAAAATAGGATATGATAGGATTTTGGAAAGGGGATGCTTTGAGAGATAAGATCATAGTGAGTAGTGAGCACGTCACTAATCACTAGCCCTTCAGACCAAGTCTTAGACCGGGCTTCTTAAGTTTAAAAATAATTTAAACAAATTATGAGAAAGACTTGCCTTTTAAATTTGAAAATAATTTTTAAAAAAATAAAGAGAAAGCCAACTCATTCATACTGTCACATTTCCCAAGTAATCTGAATCTGATAAGTGATAATTTCTTCGAGTCTTTAATCAGCTTTTCTTCTTCCCAACATATGCTTCTTTGTCTTCAACTAATTCTTCTCACTTTTCAGTCTCAACGTATGCTTCTCAAGCTCTGTTTGGATAGCTTATTTTTTGCCAGCTTATTTTACTATTCAATCTATTTTGGTACTATTCATGGTCTCACTGCACTTTTTGATACTATTCATAGGTTCCATTGTACTATTTCAGCTAACTTTTACCCTTATCTATATTACTTTCAACAAAAAGTTTTTAGTTTCATCAAAATAAGTGGATGTCAAATAGACCCCTCGATCTCATTCTTCTCACTTTTCAGTCTCTACTACACTTTGTCTTCCCCAGTTTTTCAAACACAGAGTAAAGCAAAAAACTATTTCTCTCGCATTGCTCCAGCCTTCACTTACTCTACCTCTTTCTTCCCCTTTCTCACTCTTTCTTCTCTGAAGAATAGATCCAGCAAACAGGTAGTTGCTTTCCATGAAGACCTAATCTAACATTTTAATTTTCTGGAAAGAAGAAACCAAAAAACCCGCTTTAGGTTTAGAAAACCGCACGATTTGACCGCGGTTCGAGAGGTTCGTAGTAAAAATACAATTTCCGGTTTTATAAGTTTAAAAAACTGGAATGATGACCGGTTTCTAGTTATTCCGGTCCAACTGTACGATCTGGTCTAGACTTCAAAACCATGTTGGTAACAAATCCTCACCAAGGCATTGAGGGAAAGCTCAGGGTAGCCCAATATAATTTGGGCCTAGGGCAAAAATTTTACATGGGGTCTTTTATATATAAACATTAATTATATAATACAAATTAAATTAATACTAATTTTGATGTGAATACGTAAATTGATGAATAATACTAACTAAACTAAGATTAATTGCATATAGATGATTGAATGTTATAGTTGAACAATAAATTTAAACAAAAGGAACTAAATTTTTTTTTTTTTTTTTTTTAAAAAAGAAACTTAATTTAACTTGGATATATGACTATGCATAGTCAAATAAAGTTTTAGTCGAATTTTTAAATTATATCTTCTTTTTAAGAGGGAGAGATAGACAGATATTATTTGGTGTGTGGATTTGTAGGAGATTAGACTACAAAAATTAGGCGAAAATGCACTTTTGGTCCCTACATTTTGGGTCAATTCCCATTTTGGTCCCAAAATTGATTTCTTTACTAATGTCATCCCTAAAAAAAGAAAATCTTTTTTAAAATGGTCTTTGCCATTAGCCAAGCAACAAAAAAATCCTACGTGTGTGACGGACCTCAACCTGTCAAGCCCACTCATTAAAATAATAACATAATAATCCTACGTGTCCAGACCACTCAGCCAAAACTCACATGCCACTCACGTGAGTGACACCTCAGTTGTCCACCTCATCTTCCTACCTCTTAGACCCCTCACATGACCCCACGTGACCCTACTCCTCAACTACCTTAGTCACACCTCAGTCACCACACACGAAAATCCCCAAATTGTAGAGAAAACCCCCAAATTGAAAGTGAAACCCTAAAACCCCACGTCGTCTTCCTCATCCCCAAAATCACCAAATGAAACCCATTTTGAGTTGAACAAAACCCCTAAAACAAATAAATCCCTAAAAAAACCAAATCCAAATCACACTGAAAATTGAAGAAAATGAGGGAGAACGACACTCCAGACTGAGGAAGAAGAATGGAAGCTAGCTCTGCATCTGCCTCTGCATCATCGGAGGGAATCTTGAGGAGGAGAGCACCATGCATGTGCTATTGCCCCTCCCCTCAGAAGCCCGTGCTACTAGTGTCCTAGACAGAGAACAATCCAGGGAGAAGGTTCTATAGGTGTCCCAATTACTGGGTAAGATGTCCTCAAGTTGGTTTGTTCATTTTGTTTGGAATTTGGGTTTAATTTCAGGTTGGTAAGAAGTGCAAGTTCTTCCAATGGGTTGATGATGAGATTTGTGAGTGTGGGAGGGTGCTAGTCCTAGAAATGAGGTAGAAAATTCTCAGGCTCCAAGTCGAGGTTTCAACCTACAAGAAGAGGGAGAAGTTTTTGACAGTCTATTTGATATTGACACTGATACTGTGTGGGATATGCCTTTGCATGATTCTAGCTTTGGTGGGTTACAAGGGTGGGGTATAGGGTAGCATGTTTTGGACAATGTAGGTGTAGGTAGGGTTAAGGCAGGGTTAGGTTGTGGACAATGATGGTGTTATCCTATGTATCCCAATGATGTATGCAATGACATAGTTCAGTGTTAAGTTGGTGTGTAATGGTGGCTTTGTTAATTACCTTAATTGATTAGAATTAGATTGTTAATTTACCAAATCTGCAATATTGGTAAGCTAACCATTGCTGATATACACAACAATTAAGTAAATATTGGTTTACAAATCTGCATTACTTGCAAATGTAACAAAAACTGCAGTAAATATGCAATACCTAACATAAGCAAATTCTGCAATACAAAACAAAAGCCAATTAAGTGCAATTCCAAATCTACAGGTTGAAATATAAGTCATCATCATCCAAATCTGCAATGATGCAATATAAGCCATCATCATCCCAATCTGCAATGCTGCAATATAAGTCATTCATTCACCAAATCTTCACTACACAATAGGTTTACCAAATCTACACTACTTGCAATATAACATAAATTGTAGTACACAACAATAACAAATTCTACAATACAAAACAAGCTCCAACATTGATGATATACACAACAATTACCAATCCAGGCAACATTGATATACACAACAGATTCTGTTTTGCTACAATATACAACAAGTTCACCAAATTTGCAATACATAACAGGTTACCCAAATCTGCATTACTTGCAATGTAACATAAACTGCAGTAAATATGCAATACCCAACATAAGCAAATTATACAATACAAAACAAAAGCCAATTAATTGCAATTCCAAATCTGCATTAATAAGTCATTCATTAATAAGGTAGACCAAGTCTGCATTAACAGGTCATTCATAAATATGCAATACCATATCTGACATACAAAAAACCTACATGAGGCACATCAGTTCAGTTACATCAAAGACTAACTACCAACACTAGTTACAATAACTACTAACACTGCCTATACCCAATTACAAATGTCTGCCATAATCCAGGCAGTGAATTTAAACAAAAAAATAGGCCATGTCTGCCAATTACAAATGCTCAAAAGCGTAAACCCAAAAAGTGTTGTAAGCACTCCACCAGCCTATCCCCTTGGACGATGCACAGATGCATGGCTCTCAGCAAACCTCAGTGCCTCCCTATACCTTGATGCAGTAAGAGTTTCACTTGTGACAGACCTTGTCCTTCTCTTCCTTGGATTGGTACTAGTTTGATTGCTGGTTGTAGGGTTGCTAGTTGTAGGGTTGCTAGTTGCAAGGTTGCTGCTTGGTGGATGCTAGTTGCTGGCTTGCTATTTATTGATTGATGGCTGCTAGTTTGCATGTCTTGTGCCTTGCTGGTTGCTTTTGGGTTGCTGGTTAGATGGCCTGGTGCCTTACTGATTTGATGGCATATTTGTGGCATTTGTTCACCAACTTGGCCATTGTAATTTGTCTACAGGCAGCAACAAATACAACTGAGTTAGAACATTAGTTGACATTTCAAAACATGCAGAATTTCAAAACATTAGTTTTACCTGGTTTGGTATATTTCTCCTTTGGTTTTGGGTACCAGGCAGTGAAGAATTTCCTTTAACCTCACCTTTGCAGCTTCTTTTGTTGTGACCTATCTTCCCACAGGACTTGCACCTCTTGGCAATACCCAAGCCCTTGCTATGGCCCTTCCTTGGTTCATCGGGTTCTAAGGCTCTCTTCTTCTTGGGCCTGCCTGGTAGCCTTCTCTTTATGGGAGGCTGCACAGGAGGGAGACTAGTTGGGGTCCACATATTGGCACCATTGAGTGGATTAATAGAGTGCTCATAACATGCTTTGTATGTGCTAACTTGGTAGCAGATATTAGTGTACTTCTCAGCTTGCTCTCTATTGAAGAATATGCATGAAACTGCATGGTAACATGGGATACCAGTGATATCCCATTTCCTACAACTGCACACTCCTTTAGCTAGGTCCACAATGAAGCTCTGCAGTCCATTCTTCACCTCAAATTTGGTGTCAGAAGCCCAACAAGCTAACCACCTACCACTGCCTACCTTCTCCTTATGTAGTCTTTTACAGAATTTAGGGCAAAGCTCAGATTCCACCCTCAGAATTCTATGCCTACTGTAAAGCATATTTTCAAGTATATATGGAGAACGAGAAATTATATGCTTGTTTACCATAGTGAAGATTTGATTCCCATTGGTTATACAGATTCAGATTTTCAGTCAGATCTTGATTTCAGAAAGTTCACTTCAAGTTGTGTGTTCACTTTGGGAGGTGGAGCCATAAGTAAGAGGAGTGTTAACCAATCTTGTATTGCGGACTCCACCATGGAAGTTGAATATGTTTGCTTGTGAGGCGGCAGAGGAAGCTATTTGGTTCAAGAAATTCCTCTCTGATCTTGGTGTTGTGAGAATGGAGCAAGTTCCCATCATATTGTTTTGCAACAATAGTGGAGCAGTTGCACAATCCAAAGATCCAAGGAATCATAAGAAAGGAAGGTACATTGAGAGAAAGTACTACATTATTCGAGATATTGTTGCTCGATGAGATGTAGTAGTAGCAAAGATTGATAGTGCAAGTAATCTATTAGATCCCTTTACCAAAACCTTGCCCCAAAGGATTTTTGAGTCACATTTAGAGGGAATGGGAGTTAGATTAGTGCACAATAGTCTTTAGAGCAAGTGGGAGATTGTTAAGATGTGCGTGCCCTTAAATCCTATTGTATGATGCTATGTATGACATTATGTATGACTTAATGTTATGATTAATAAAGTTGTTTTTATTATTATCTAAAATAATTGTAACATGAATATTTGGACATTATTATATAGTCTATGAGATGCATAGTATGTAATTTATGTGAAATGTCACAGAAGATATAAATCACAAGTTCTTTGCAAACTCATAATTATAGTTCGTAATCTATGATGAAATTGGGCATTTCATCTGCAAAGACTATAACATATCAACTAAGATGATTTGTCTTGATCATGGAAGTGAAGACTTCTAATTGGTATATTGATATGTTTTAAGAGTTAAGATATATTAAACTGGACCGCTGTGAGATTTATTATTCTCATAACGAATGTCAAATGAATAATAAATCTCATGACTTCTATTTGCATGAACTCTTAATCCTGAGAGAATAATAAATCTGATCATAAGGTGTAGGTTGCTTTGATATATCAGGAGTGAGATCTAAAGTTACGATCAAAACCTCAGTATATTGGGCAGCCACATTTAGTGTTGATAGAACATATATTCTTAAGATGGAATTCATAATCTCTTAACGGAAATATAAAATATTCACTTGAGATAAGTTTAATGGGTTTGGTTATTCAGAGTGTTAGGCCTAACCACTTTAGTAAGGAGATACTAAAGTATATATTTATGAAATTGGATTATATAAATATATGATGAATATCTTAAAGGATTAAACCAGGTACTCAAGGATTAAGATGTAGTAATTTTCAAAGTGGCAGTCTACATACATTCATGACTTTGTATTACTACGAATTTTTTATGAAAGGGTTGCATGTTTAATAAAGTCTTGGGATATAATTTATTAATAAGGCCTAGAGTACAATTATATTTATATAGTAGTATTAAATATAATTAATGGTAACTTTGGACTTGTCAAGAGTTGACAGAAAAGTCCAAGGCCCATTAAAGCTAGTGTCTTATTGGTCCATTTTGGTCCCACTCCAAGCCACACACTAAATTCCAATTGGAAAGGCCCAATAGGTCAGCCTAACTAGATAATCAATTAGTTATAAAGGGAGAAACATACAAAATTTTTTATTAGAGAAAAAGAGACATCATTGATCTTGCCCCTTCTATATCACTGTCCTCAGAACTGTCATTACTATCAGTGGTGATAGCCCCATCTGGTTGTGGTTCCTCAACAATTGGTTCCTTCCCTAGTCTCTTACACCTAAGTATTTCCACTCCATCATCACTATCATCCTTTCTATTACATGCATCCCTTGCACCACCATTGCCAGACTCATCACCACCATCATAGAACTCCTCACCACTATCTCTGCCACCATCCTAGTGATCATCACCATCATCCCAGTCATCATTATCCTCAAAATTGGAACCATTACTACAGTAATAGCCCTTTCCATTATAATAACCATCAGAAGGATGATCAGGTTCACTAGAGCTGAAATTCTTAGAATCACTAACAAACAAAGGGTCATCATAATCAAGCTCTACAACAACATCCACAGGCACACCATTAGCACCATTAATAAGTATAGGCTCATGTACTAGATGTTCTACATAGACATGAATCTCTCCATGACCCTTCACCAACTCAGTCATTAACACTATATCATTATCATCCTTAATCAATTGGAACACCCCATTATCCCTAGGCCTTCTATACCACAACCTACTCACATGTGTATACCCAAAATCTCTACAGATGGCCTTAATTTCTGCCTTAGACCACTTGTCAGGATCACAGTTCTCTACTACTCCTACCTCACCCCCCACATACTTCTGAGGATTTTCATCAAATTGGCCACCATGGTGCACATGCAAAGTAAAGAAGTCATCCATTCTGCATGCATCAGATATATAGTCAACATTATTTAATCCACTACTTAGAAAACCAAACCAAACAGTCAAACATGTACTAACACTATAACAATCCTAAACAAACAACACTATTCCTCAAACACAAAGCAATATAAAACTATATCTTAATGCTAACAGGGAACACATGGACCAACTTGCTCCCTTAAAGGCCGAACACAAATCACCCACCAAACAGACAACACCCACCTAACGTGCAACACTATTGAAATAAAGGCATAAACATAAATAGTGGTCCCTAGGCATATTGACAGTGTGTGAAAAAAGTTAGAGAGAGACATATATGGTGTGTGCAAAAGATAGAGAGAGAGAGAGTGACAAAGATACAGAGATACATACATAGAGAAAGAGATAAAATGGACATAGTTACCTTTTTGAGCTTCAACCCACTGCTAGAATCTTGAAACTGCTGCAGATTTGGATTGAAGCTTCAACCCACGACGTTCTCCTTCATTTTCTTCAATTTTCAGTGTGATTTGGATCTTATTTTTTTAGGGATTTCGTTGTTTAGGTTTAGGGGTTTCGTTCAACTCAAACTGGGTTTGATTTAGTGATTTTAGGGATCAGGGATGAGGAAGACGACATGGGGATTTAAGGTTTTTCTCTGCAATTTAGGGATTTTCGTGTGTGGTGACTGAGGTAGTTGAGGAGTAGGGTCACGTGGGGTCATGTGAGGGGTCTAGGAGGCGGGAAGATGAGGTGGACAGCTGAGGTGTCACTCACGTGTGTGGCATGTGAGTTTTGGCTGAATGGTTTGGACACATATGATTATTATATTATTATTTTAATGAGTGGGCTTGATAGGTGGAGGTCCATCAGACACGTAGTATTTTTCCGTTGCTTGGTTGACGGCAAAGACCATTTTAAAAATGATTTTTCTTTTTTTAGGGATGACATTAGTAAAGAAATAAATTTTGGGACCAAAATGGGAATTGACCCAAAATGTAGGGACCAAAAGTGCATTTTCGCCCAAAAATTAAAGTCTCAAACTATTAAGGGAGATTAATCATCATTGATGATCTATCACATTTTCAACATTTTTTTTAAAACAAATTTAAGCTCAATTGGGTTAAATTTCTATTGGTCTCTTATTTCAGAAGCCTTGTTAGAAATGAAAAAGAAAAATACAAAAGATGCTACAAAATGTTGACAATATAATATGATAATGAATGTAATTGATGAATTTCAACAACCTAATTTGTAAGTGTTTGAATTACTATCTTATGTGATTGGTGACATGTCAGTTTGTAAGTCAATGGTAAATTTGTGGTATCCTTAGCATTACTCATATAAAAAGTGCTCAATTATTTGAAAAATATTATGTATTTATAAAATTCGTCTTTTACTACAAGGGGATGGGGCCTTTTCTTTACTAAGGATTTATTTTTTGGTCGTAGGGCCTTAGACCTTGGGCAGTTGGGCTGGCCCTGGGAAAGCTAGGATGAAATTCATGGATTCAACAACAGCATTACATATGAAATTATTAGGACAATGTTGTTCATTTAGAAGTAATCACCATGATTACCAACTCCATAGCAAGCAACAAATCAGCATGTAAGAGCATCAGCATTGGTTTATCTCAATTCTATCTTATTTTACCATCCAAAAAGTCACTTTATCAATTATACAATACAATTTTACAATACTTCCAGCATCCCAACTTTTATTTTCCTATTCTACTCATTAAAATAATATTTCTACACAATAAAATAATATACCCCACAATCACCATCATTTACAATACAACACATTATTTATTCTCTCTATCTTTTTCTATTCAAGAACCACAATCACCACCACTGTTGCACTACAGACACCTGACACCACCTCCACCACCAGAAACCCATAATCTGCCATTAACACAAAAAAAAAAAAAAAAAAAAAAAAAAAAAAAAAACACACACACACACACACACACACAGCAACTCATCGGAGCCATCACCAGCAAACCCACGCCGCTACACCACTAGACCCACATAACCCACGTGACCCAACACTAACCCACCGCGATCTCCATCGCTAACCACTGGGAAGCCACACAATCTTCACCCACAAACACAACAAAAATTTATGAAAACCGAATTGCTCAATTCGCCGCTGGGTAGCTCGATTTTGTTGAAGTTCGAAGGAAGCGGATTCACCACTGGGAAGCTTGAAGGAAGTTGATTTTGTTGACCCACATGGAGAAGGAAAAATGAAAGAGAGAGAGAGAGAGTTGTCAGAGAAGGAAAAACGCGGAGACCCACCACTGTCGATCTCGAAACCCACCATCGCCGATCTCGAAACCCACCATGCCGATCTAGAGAGGGCAGAACAAGAACAAGGGAGAGAGAAGAGATGGAAGACGGAGAGAGAAAGAGAGAGAAAAGAACTTATCCATGAATAAATATATTAAAATTTATACAATTTGAGCTACAGTGCGGTTCTACATTTAGAACCGCACTGTAGCACAATTTTTTTTTTTTTTTTTCAATAGTTGTAGTTTACAACTTCTATTGGAGCAAGTAATTTGGGCCTAAATGGGACTAAAGGGGAAAAGAGGCTTACATTTGGGATATCCCACAACCGCTGCTAATGCTCTAAGGCCCAAAGTTAAACTAGTTGCTGAGCCTAGTGGATGTGAGAAACCCAATGCCTATTAGAGCATCACATTGGTGGAGCTATTTTTTTAGCTATTTGGCAACACAAGAAGTTACTTTATCTATTTTACAGACTCACTTTACAAAACATCCAGTATCATTGGATCTATTTTAGTTTTCAACACAATAAAATAATATAAATATCATAATAAAATAATATATCTAAGTGTGAATGCACAAATAAAAAAACAATATATAAGAAAAGAAAAAAAAAATACAAGAACAATAGTAGTGTGAGTGCACAAACAATATATAGCAGTGTAAACGCTATATAAAAATAAGAAAAAAAAAATGAGTAAAAGAAGTGTTAACACACAAACAATAGCAGTGTGAACGCGGAAGAAGAGAAATAAGAATAAAAGAAAGAATAAAAATGAGTAAATAATCAAAAGCATTTTGAACGCACAAATTATTAAAGAAAAAAAAAAAAAACCTTTAAGTTACTGTGCACAGCCAAAAGTAGCTGCGCATTCTAGCTGTAGAGCCAAAAAATATAATTTTGGCTCCACCATTGTAGGTCCCATTTTGGTATAAGTCTTGGATTTTCCTATGAGCAGTCATGACTAATTAGTTCAAGTTCAACACTTCAACTTACACCAACCTACATCTGCATTCCTCCTTCTATGATGAAGAATTATTCATTTTTGTCAGTCGTCTAGTTGAAAGGGAAGTAAAAAAAAAAAAAAAAAAAATCAACTGCTTCATCAAAACACGAATCATAAATCTTGTGATCAAACAAGTAAAATGATTTCGTTGTAAGCCAAGACTCGAAATCCCCATACAAAAAATAATCCTCCAAGTAGACCTGTGTATTAACCTGCTCGTCCGCCCTTATACTTCGACATATAGCCATATTCATATTCGTATTTCTAAATTTTTTCTGCTACTTGCATGCACATAAATGAACCTCATGTTGACAAAATTTCTAGCTTCCATGTCATGGCAATAATTCAAGGTTTAAAGGTGTATTTCTCATGCAATTCCATGTAATGGTGATAATTATATTCGAGGTTTAAAGGTATACTTCTCATCAAAAGTTGAAGATTGAAAGGTGTACCAATATTTCTCTTGTCCATCCTATTCTTTTTGTTGGAATAGCAGAAGTTTTTATACCACTTTGTTGGCTTTGCAAAGCCTTAGTAAAAAGAATAACAAAATGAACACTCTAAAGAAAGAAGGGGGGAATGGATACTTTATTAGACACAAGTTCAAACTCACATAAGGAGAAATTAAGCTACTGTCTTGTACAACTTTCGAATAAGGTTACTGTCTTGTATAGAACTCTCACAAATAAGGTTACAACCTTGTACAAAACTCTCACAAATAAGGCTACTGCCTTGAGCACTATTCAATACTTTTTCTCATGTACTAGACGACATTAGGCTGCTGTCTTGAGAACTCGCTACATTTTTTTTCACTCTTTACATTTTTCTCCCACTTTACATATTTCTCACTCACATTCACACCACATCTCTACCTCCTTTTATAGAGTTTCAAACCAAGTGGACTTACAAGAGTTGTCTTTATTCTAATGACTCTTCAATTCATAGCAGAAAACAGAAAATTCTAAAATGTGAAATACCTAATGAGACAAATGTTACAGAAAAATAAAAGACACAAACTATTATGAAAAATCAAGAGACACCTTTTGGTTTTATGCTTCCTTTAGCCTTCTTGGTTCCCTTCACTTCATCATCTTTCCCAAGAGAAACACACGCTCTCTTGTAAGTACCTGCATCAGAATAACTTTCATGCCCCAAAATCGCAGTATCTCCCTTTAGTAAAACTAGACTATCCACGTAATAATCCACAAAGAAAGTGCCAGCTGGATTACCTTGGATTCCAAGAGAAATCATTGTTCCTGTCATAGGATCATAAGAAACCAGCTCTCTCCCCCTTGTCTCAATTAGAATGTCACCATTCCTCCTAAAGTTTAATGCTCTCTGTAACCGGCCTGGTCCTTCTTGCCCATCAATAGTCACTACTTTAGTCCAAGACTCCACTACACCATATTCTTTCATCACCCAGATGCAACAACCGCGATTTAGTGGCCAGCAGCTTCCCCTCCATTTGTTATACTCTATCAAAGAAAGTGATTTGCCAAGTTCCAAAACCCTCAAATCTAGCATATATATGATCACAAAAACAAACAACACAATAGCCATATGATCACGAATGCCCCTACGATTTATCGAGAGATTAGGATAACGTCCAATCCAATGGACAGCCCCATTGAGAAATGCTGGTGTCACATTATCATAAATGGTAGTACACTCAGGACCAGCCTTAATGTTCCTCGAAGTGTTTGTATACTCAACTCATAAAGCTCAACAGCCTCAACTTTAGGTGCGCTATTCACTGACAAACCTTGCCTTTCCTCGCGCACAAACACAATCATCACCACCTTATAGTCATTGTTACGTAAATCAAAACCAATCCCATAAACAATCTTGTACTTGTACTCACCAGTACCAAACCAATGGTGCGGTAAAGGAAGGGTCTTAGATACACGAATTGATGGGTTCCATAGGTTTATACGCACGTTGTCACTACAATGATTGTCGCACAAACAGCGGCGGCTCCCATATTTTTTTCTAGAGGGTTAATAAGAAGATAAATCTTAGATAAAAAATAAATTTTTTTTTTTGTTGAGAAGGAGATAAAAAATAAATCTTGTAATCTATGTTGTTTCTTTATTACAAATTGGTCCATAGTATTAGCAAGAAAATCAAATATAAACTATTAGTTCATTTGACATATAGTTTCATAATACAATGAATATTCTAATTATTATTACTAAGATGAAATCTTGGAAATCATTCATTGTTTTCAAAAATACAATAAACATATTAATTATTATCGCTAAGTGAACTTTAATTATTATTGCTCAAAATTCTTTTATCTATTAGTTTAGTTTAACTCTTTACAATTCTTGTATTTAAGAATTCAACTCAACTTTGACAACTATTGTTCTTTGTAATTGTATTAATTAAGTGTGTTTGAGTCTTAATTATAAACCAACTTATTACTTATTATTTGTGGGTTTCATACGAGTTCCTATTTATTTTATACTTTTAGCAAAAATTTAGATAAATTATTCCCAGATAAATACTAAGAAAATTTTTGTTGTATTAACATTTGCTTTTGTCTTCACTCAATCACTATTGGCGCATCTTACGTGCCCAGTCCTCACTCAACAAATAACAAATTAATTTATAAAAAAACAAAAAAATATTAAAAGCACTTCAGATTTAATAACTAATTGTTAATTTCAAGGTTTTAGATTAAATTGGCTTGTTGTTGGGTTTTTTTTTTTTTGTTTAAAAAATTCCAAGATATTGATAAAAAGATTATATTTAAGGTTATTTTAATTGTGCTTAGGAAAAAAAATATAGGATCAGAGTGTGCAAATTTTTAGAGGGTCAAAACAAATAAAAGTTTTATATTATATTATATATATTTGGCCAAGTCAGGGGGTTCATTTGAACCCCCTGGGCTATGGCTAGCGCCGCCCATGCGCACAAACATAGTAACCCATTACATGAATCCACAATACTAAAATAATCCATGTCTATTTGTAAGGAAAAAGACTTCTGTAGTATTCAAGGTTGAATTGGGAACTAAAGGGGAATTCAAATTCTTGGTTCTCAAGAAAGGTTTGGTCACTGTGCACTGAGTTGCGTTCTTCTCTAAGAAAGTAGCATGTGCGGTTAAGTAATAGGTGCCAGTTGTTTTTGTAGTGGTCTTTGTAGGTGGTGGTGAAATTGAGATGTCTGGAAATGAATTCAGAGCTGGAGATTAGGGAGTACCATGATTTGCAGATGCCTCTGAATCGTATTAATGATTTTGCTGGCAGCCTCAGCAGGATTTCAGTGACAACTTCAGGAGAAATGTAATCTGACATCTCTGATTCTTCTATGTTTTCCTACGATGTTCCTAGAAAGTCAAAAGCCTTTCTTTTTGCTCTAACTTCTGCTCTAATGGGTTATACTCCAAGAACTAAATTATATAAGCACCCTTACACATGTAAAGACATTTGCACCAGCTCATGTAAAATGGCATAAAGGCCAAAATAGAGCCAACAAAGCCTTTGATAATATTTGCTATACCAAAGTTTCACTACAGTTCTTAAGCTTGCTTGGCGTGCTCATATATATCCTACATAAATTGAAAGAAATACTAGAATCTATGGAAGTCTACGAAAATATCAATGCAAGGCATGCATGGCCTCATTATTTGTTAAAGATTGGGCTTACCCTCATTTGTACTTATCAGTTAATTTGTAGCTACTTTTAACTTCTTTGTTAAATTGTAACTCTACTAGGTGTTTTATAATGCCAAAAATCACCAAGTTGAAGACCTTGTCACTGGATGGATGATCTCCTGGTTTGTCGTGTCTCCGGCACAAACCTACAAGAAAGCTTGGGAAAGAAGTGTTATACACTGGTGTGGTGTTTGCCAAAAACACTCTGATGCATAAGTCAGAAAGGGGAGAAAATTGTTTAGAGGGAAAATGACTTTGAGTGATTTTTGGGTGCGTATTTGTGTGTAATGTGTACCTTTGGATTATGTTGTTTCTTTCTTTTATAGTTGTTTCCTGTCTTAATGGGTAATGAATTTCAGCATTTATGGGTAACGGCTAGTGTGTCATTAGTGGGAGCTCTAAAGTACACAGCTCAGTTATTACCGTTGCTCTGCCCATTCTGTTTTGTCATCAAAGCATGCAATAAATGTGTAACGCCTGCTTGGATCGTCATTAATGGGAATTACAATCCCGATTTATTTTTTGACTCATTAGTGTTCACACTAATTACAGTTTTACAAGTACAACTCTTCTTTCATACCATAAACATCATAAATTAATTAATAAAAATAAACTATCCTAAATAGGTGATTTTTGTAGAAGAGGAAATACATTACTTAAGTAGAAATTCTCGCATCAAATATTATTTGAAGTACAATAAGGGATGTGTCATTGATGTGATGCACATTATCTTATTGTAACATTAAGGTGTTTGGTTCATTTAATTTTTTCTAACATTATTGTAATCTAAGATTACAAAATATATCACATCACCTTCTTAAATTATTGTAATCTTACGTTACTTATGGCAAACACCTCAATGTGACATTAAGGTAATGTGCATCACATCAAGAGCACATCATGGATACATTACAACAAACCAAACAGCCCCTAAATATGGTTAAACACAACAATAGATAAATCCGAAGCTAGTAAAAGAGATACATCAAATTGGGGGGAGGGGGGAGGTGAAGTCTTCCATTTGATGACAAACCCTCCTCACCAAGGCATTGAGGAAAGCTTTGGATGACATTCATGGACTCAACAGCATTAAATAAGAATTATTAGGACAATAATGGCCATTAAGAAACGTAACCAGTAGTTCCTTCAATGTTTAACCACAGTGATTCACAAATCTCTAGCAAGCAAAAAATCATCATATATGTAAGGCCCAAAGTTTTACTACGAAACTAGTTGTTGAAGTTGAACCCAATGAGTGTGAGAAACTCAATGCCTATCTCTGTCTCAAATGAGGCCACCTGGCACCCTCCACTACCAGCAAGTCTCGGGTTTTCTTATGAGCAGTCATTACTCATTGTGTTAACTTATACCAACCTACATCTACCTTCCTCCAACTAAGATAAATAATTTCTATTAGTCTCCTGCTTGAAAAGGAAGTTAATAAATAAATAAATTAAATTGACTGCTTCATCGAAACACCCTTCATTGAAAGGGAAGTAAATAAAAAAAATTAAAAAAAAATTATATCAGCGAAAGACAAGACTCCAAATCCCCATCCAAAAAATAATATTCCATGTGGGTTGGGCAAGTTCAACTATTAAATCAGCAGTTTGAGTTTCGTAGCGGTTTCGTATTGGTACGGACACAAGATACAAGCCCACAATTATACGCATGTATGAGAGGAAGAGTAAAAAGAAGACGGCCCAACCTGTGGCCTTATGGATGGAGCCTATTAGTTATTGGGCTTGAGATTAGCAAGCCCGAGCATTTAATAATTATGGTTTCTTTATACATTTTATTGTTAGCTATTTAAGCACTTTTTCTGATTATTGTAAGATAGTTTTTTATAATTATAAAATTATTGTGTTTCTTTTACACTGGTGCTGACTCCAGTTTGTTTGGTGCTGACTCCAAGCAGCCCTTAGGTGCTGACTCCTAGGATTTATTTTGTGATTTATTTGTTCTTTTGAAAACAGTGTGGTTGTCCTATGTCAGTTTTGGTATCAAAACTGACTTCCGATCCATACAACACAACCATAGCCAACCACTTGAGAGCAAAACCATCAAAAGAGCAAGCCAACCAAATATGGTAGTACCTTTCAAGTTTTTGCCCCATGAGATCTTGAACAAGCCCGAACAAGCCCAAACCAACCCATGTAATCCGTATATACCCCCAAGCCCCACATGAGTTTTTCACCCCCAAGCCAACAGAAAAGCCAGCGACACCCCCCAAGCCGGTGACCACCATCCGTGCCCACCTCTGATCACAAAACCCACAACCCACTGACCCAAAAAAAAAAAGGAGACAAAAAAAGGGGGCGTAACCCAGACCCATCGTCAGCCTCAACCCACTGCCGCTGAGGTTGACAAGCCACTGCCATTGCCAAGACCCACACCGAGACCCACCGTCCACCGAGACCCGTCGCCGCTGAGATTGATGAGCCATTGCTAAGACCCTAGACAGGCCGCCACTCATCTGTGCGTCGCGCTGCCACCAGTCGTCGGTCCTTAGTGCCAATTAAAGTCCATTGTAGAGACAACTTTTTTTTTTTCTTTTGATTTGTTAGTTTTGAATCCTGTTCAGTTGTCTTTTTAGTTTATGGTGTTTGTCTTTTGTATTTCGTTGTTTTCATTAAAAAAAAAATCAAAAGGACGGAAAAGAAATAACGTGTTGTTGTTGTGACATCCCCACGTATTAGGCCTTTAAGTTGCTTTTCCACAGTTCCATTTTGTCCAAACAAACCCATTCACTTGAGGAGCGAAGCCCATGACTGTAGTGCAGTAAGTTGGCCACTGACAAAGGTACAATTTCTTACTCTCTTTTTGTTGGGTTCAATTATGCTTCATTGAAAAGTATTATTTTTATATTTTTTATGTGCATATCCTACCATACCCCACTGGCCTACGCTTTTTGTGCTCAAGTTAGCTATTTTATTATTTGTGCTTTCTTTCAGTACCCATTTTAAAATTCCAAAAAAAAAAAAAATTTATTTGAAATATCTGATTCTCCTTATTAATTGTGGAGCTTATTGGACTTTGAATTTTATTTGGGCTATCTCTCAATATTGTGAACACTATCACTACTTGACTGCAATTTATTCCTTTGATTCATTGATCTAGTCTCCACATGCACTCTTGTTTGACCTTAATTTTACATTGAGAATTGGTTACTTGAATTTTTGGGAATCTCAACTGCATTCATAAATATAGTGTTGCATGCATCTACGTAGTGATCGCATCATATCAAACCCTGAACATCAATTCACTTTCGAATCTAGGCCCTCTTTAGAGCAAACCATAGGAGACCTAGCAAAAAGTGTCCATGATTTGCTAGATAGGGTAGAGCGAATTGAAGCATCTCAAAGAAAAATCATTAACCATGAAGGAGATAACATGCTTAGGCAAAATAACCACGGTTACTTTAATTAGGCTCCAAACTTTGAACATGATCACTATAATCATAATGGCCCTAGGGATTATGATGATAGGATGTCTAAGGAAAAGATAGAAGCACCCACCTTTGATGTTGAGGAGCTGGTGTACGATCCAAATGTTGAAGAAGTCCAAGATGTAGAGGTAGAATGGGAAGTTGATCCTAGCTATTTTGCGTGCATTAGAGCCATCTCTCCCTAGGTTAATGATTCCAAAGTTGTCTTTGGTGCCCTTAGAGTGAATGTGGTAAGGTGTGCTTTGGTAGAACAGAGAGACACTGATGATTGGCGAATGAGTGTCATCTTCCAAACTTACACTAAGTGTGGAGACAAAACTTGCAAGGTTATTATAGATAGTGGGAGTTGTTTTAATGCGGTGTCCTCTAACGTTGTATCCCACCTAGGCTTGAAATTAATCCCACACCCTAACCCATATAAAGTTTTTTTTTTTTTGGGTGGATACTTCCTCCATAGCCATAAAAGAAAGATGTGTTGTCCCACTTCAATTCCTCACCTACAAGGTTGAAATATGGTGTGACATAATTCCCATGGATGTAGGGCATATTATCTTAGGTAGACCCTTGGCTTTATGATTTGGATGTCACCCTTTATAGGCGATCCAATTTTTGCTCATTTATGTTTGAAGGTAAGAAGATTGTGCTTAATCCTTTGAAACCCAAGCATATCGACATGAGCAAAAAGGCAGAAGCACTAAAGGCGAAAGGCCCTGAACATCATAAGCCCAAAGGCATTTGAGAGGGTAGCAATATAAGAATCCATTGTGTTTGTCTTAGTTGCCAGGGAACTTCATGGAGAGACCCGTGAGGAGCAACCTAAAGAAGTGAGGTCCATGCTCCAAGAATTTAAGGTTGTTTTCCCTGAGGAACTCCCCGATCAATTACTGCCCATGCATGACATACAAAACGCCATAGACTTTGTGCCCGGAGCGACCCTACCTAACTTGCCTCACTATAGGATGGGCCCTGCAGAACATGCTAAGTTGCAAAGGCAAGTAGAAGAACTACTTAGGAAGGGTTTTGCTCATGACAGCATGAGTCCTTATGCAGTCCTTGCACTCTTGACTCCAAAGAAGGATGGAACTTGGAGGATGTGTGTTGATAGTCGTACCATCAACAAGATCACTGTGAAATATCGTTTTCCTATCCCTCAGTTGGATGACATGTTGGATATGATGGCTGGAGCAATGATCTTTTCCAAGATAGACTTGAAAAGTGGCTATCATCAAATTAGGGTTCGTCCTGGTGATGAATGGAAAACTGCCTTTAAGACGAAAGATGGGTTATATGAGTGGATGGTCATGCCTTTTGAATTGTCCAATGCTCCTAGTACCTTTATGAGAGTGATGACTCAAATGCTCAAACCTTTTATAGGGAAATTCTTGGTTGTGTACTTTGATGACATCCTCATCTATAGTAAGTCTAAGGAGCAACACTTAGACCACCTAATTCAAGTTTGTACTACCCTTAGGAAGGAGAGTTTATATGGTAACCTCAAGAAGTGCTCTTTCTTTACCGATAGAGTCATCTTCCTAGGTTTCATAGTATCCTTTGAAGGAGTTTCTGCCGACCCCCAAAAGGTTCGAGCGATTGTGAATTGGCCCAAGTCCAAAAATATCCATAAAATTCGAAGCTTTCATGGGCTCGCTTCCTTTTATCGCCGTTTCATCAAAGGGTTTAGTATCGTTATGTCCCCCATCACTGATTGCGTGAAATAAAGGGAGTTTATTTGGACAAAGGCTGCTATTAAGGCTTTCAGTGAGGTAAAACAAAAGATGATTGGGGCACCTGTCATGCGTCTCCCTGATTTTACCAAGCCTTTTGAAGTAGAATGTGATCTTTGAGGTATTGGTATAGGGGGAGTACTTAGTCAAAAACACCACCCAATTGCTTATTTTAGTGAGAAGTTGAATGATGCTAAGCAAAAGTACTCCACATATGAAAAAGAATTTTATGCCATTATTCGAGCTCTTTGGCATTGATGCCATTACCTGTTGTCTCGAGAGTTTGTTATCTGCTCTGATCATGACGTTTTACACTATCTTCATTCCCAAAAGAAGCTGAATTTTAGGCACAGTAGTTTGGTTGAATTCCTGTAACGCTACTACTTTGTGGTAAAACATAGGGCGAGAGTTGAGAATAAGGCTGCTGATGCACTAAGTTGAAGGGTGTCCTTGCTATCTGTCATGAGTGTTAAGGTTACTGGGTTTGAACGACTTAAGGATGACTATGAGTCATGCCCAGATTTTGGGGAGCTCTACACTACCCCAAGTTATGCCTCACAGCCAATCCTGGATGATTACACCCTTCAAGATGGTTACTTGTTCAAAGCCAACAAGTTATGTATCCCTCAGTCTTCAATGAGAGATTTCCTAGTTTGGGAGATACATGCGGGAGGCCTTGCAGGTCATTTTGGCTGAGACAAAACAATTAAGGAAGTGGAACGTCAATTCTATTGGCCTGGTCTTAAGAGGGGCATTGCCAAAATAGTTGGTCAGTGTCATACATGTCAACTAGTCAAACATCGCAAGCAAAACATTGGCCTGTACACGCCTCTACCTGTGCCAGATCACTCGAGGCAGGATGTGAGTATGGACTTTGTGCTAGGTTTGCCCCGCACCTTTAGGAAGCATGATTCTACCCTAGTAGTTGTTGATCGCTTCTCTAAGATGGCTCATTTCCTACCATGTTCTAAGACCTCTGATGCTTCTAAGATTGCAAAGCTCTACTTTGATGAGATTTTCAAGCTTTATGGTCTTCCTAAAACTTGACCTCGTCGCAAAGCTCTACATCACAAGCTTTATGATTCCTACCATGTTCTAAGACCTCATGAGTTATTTTTGGAAGACCTTGTGGCATTTAGTAGGCACCAAATTGAAATTTTCCACGGCATTTCATCCTCAAATTGATAGTCAAACTGAGGTGGTTAATCGTAGTCTAGGCAACCTCCTTTGATGTCTAGTGGGTGAAGCCAATCGGAATTGGGATTCAATTCTTCCTATAGCCTAACTTGCATATAATAGCTCTGTCAATAAGTCTATAGGCGCTAGTCCTTTTAAGGTTGTGCATGGATATATGCCTAGGTAGCCCTTAGATCTTTTGCCCATGTCCCCACATGTTAGGATTTCTGAATCTACTGAGGCATTTGCACGACATATTCTTGATTTGCATAATGAGATTCGCAAAAAAATTCAGGTAAGTAATTCTCAATATAAAATTTATGCTGATACTCATCGGAGTCATGCAGAGTTTCGAGTAGGAGATTATGTCATATTTTGGATTCGACATGAACGGTTTCCCTCAGGGACCGTTAAGAAATTGCAGGCTCGTAGTGCTGGTCCATTCACGGTATTGAAACGAATGGACCCAAATGCATATGTCATTGACCTTCCTCATGTTTATGGTATTAGCTCCTCCTTTAATATTGAGGATCTAGTTGCTTATAAACGCCCTACAGCTATTCCTAATACTCTTTTTGATGAGTCTTTGCTTGATCCTATTGATGCCCCTATTCCTACCCATTTACCCTTAAATCTGCCTTATGCACATAAAGAATCTATTGATGCTATTTTAGATGAGCAGATTGTTTCTAGCAGGGATGGAGGAGTTCACCATTTCCTAGTTCTGTGGCAAGGGCGACCAGATTCTGATTGCACATGGATTACTAGAGATAAGCTACAACGACTGGATCCTGACTTGCTGAAGTACTATCAGAGTTCTTCAGATTTCCACTCGACGGGGTCGTGTTCTTCTCACCCGGGGGGAGTTGGTGCGGACACAAGATACAGGCCCCCAATTATACGCATGTATGAGAGGAAGAGCAAAAAGAAGACGGTCCAACTTGTGGCTTTATGGATGGAACCTGTTAGGTATTGGGCTTGAGATTAAGCAAGCCCGAGCGTTTAATAATTATGATTTCTTTATGCATTTTATTGTTAGCTATTTAAGCACTTTTTCTGATTATTGTAAGACAGTTTTTGAGAATTATAAAATTATTGTGTTTCTTTTACACTGGTGCCGACTTCAATTTGCTTGGTGCTGACTCCAAGCAACCCTTAAGTGCTGACTCCTAGAGTTTATTTTGTGATTTATTTTTTCCTTTGAAAACAGTGTGGTTGTCCTACGTCACATATCCCATTAGTTATCTCATATCAAATTTAAGCCTTTTTTTTTTTTTGTTAACACCATGATTTACACATTATATATGAAAATGATCCATACTTTCCCAACATATCCGTAAGCATTCATATGGATATGGTACTCATAGCTTCTTTTATATATACATACATACATACATATATATATATATATATACACTACAAAACACGCGGGTCTTAGGCCGCGTTTTTTTCAACCGCGTTTGCAAAAACGCGGCCTAAGACCCTAGTTGGGCCACGTGAATTGAACGCAGCCCAAGCCCAAGTTTGTAGCTGTGTTTTTTTGGTTCTACGGCCACGTTTTTCTGCAATGGGCTGAAGCCGCGTTTTAAAAACGCGGCTTCAGACCCATCTGAAATATATATATATATATATATATATATATATATATATATATATATATTTTTTAATTTATGTCTTGAAGCCGCGTTTTAAAAACCCGGCTCTACATTGTCCTAAAGCCGCGTTTATTAAAAACGCGGCCATAGATATGACTGAAGCTGCGTTTTTAAAACGCGGCTTTAGGAATGGGTTTAGCCGTTTTAAAAAACGAGGCTAAAAACCCTAGTATAAATACCAAATAAAAAATCATCTCACCAAATCTATTTGTCAAGCCCGATATCTGTCTAAGCCCTTCGAACCAAATTCCCTCAAAACCCAAACCAAACCGATCGGTCACCGGCCACCATCCCAGTCCTCTCCTTCACCGGCGGCCAAATCGGCGAGACCCAACTCGAACTCAAGTCCGCCCCACCGGACACCGCCCACGCCACCCTCACCCGCATCGGCACTAACCTCCAGACCAAGCGCCGCGGCACCGCCTCCACCCTCACTGCCTTGGGTCTCTCCCTCTCTCTCTCCAGCTCTCAATCTCACTCAAGACACTGACTGGGCCGACTAACAGTAAGTTTTTTAAATTGATTGTGTTGATTTTTGTTTTAGGGTTTCAATTTTTGGTTTAGGGTTTTCATTTTAGGTTTAGGGTTTCGATTTTGTGATTGTAGGGTTTCAATTTTGTGATTGTAGGGTTTCGATTTTAGGTTTAGGGTTTTGATTTTAGGTTTGGGGTTTCGATTTTGGGTTTAGGGTTTCGATTTTGGTTTAGGGTTTTGATTGCAGGGGTTCATTGATCTATAGCAAGATAAACAAGAACCATAGTTATTTATTTATTTATTATTATTAGTATTGATAAGGATTGCTAAGTCAAACAAAAACCACTCGTACATGATAAGATTGTTTCCCTTTTTTTATGATCTAAAAAATTCACTGCCTATGCTACTTGAGACCTTTTTGTGGGGGAACACTATATCTAAGTCTATTGAGAAGGGTGATGATTAATCCAGGAACTTGTAGACCCTAAAAACCTCTAAATGTGGAGCTATAAGTCACAAATGGGAAATCCTTCATGTCTCATAGGGTCAATGTCTAAGAAATGTCACTATAGGCTACACAAGCAGAGAAAATGGTCTACTTCATAATTGCTCTTAGTTTACGTAATGCACCCATATTTGTTATTTTTTATAAAATGGAGCTGTCAACCTAACCATTTTTCTTGATAAGTTGCAATTCCCTAAGCTTGAGTGCATGCATGCACACATGCTAACCAACAAGATAATCAAAAGTTATAATAGTTAATTGATTAGAGGCTTTAATTAATTTAATCTTAAACACTTTTGATACTCATTTTCTCGAGTCTTGACCATTTCTTTCTTATCAGTGAAATGAGATTCTTGAGCTGGAAGCAAATAATAAGGAAGGCTTCCTTTGAGAGATTTTCAGCTAATTAAGAGGCTTTTAGTTTCCGGTTAATGCAAATTGTGTGTATCTACGAAAACTAGGTCTTTGTATAGAGGAGCAGCCATGCCTAGTCTCATTAATTTTCAATCTAAGAAAATTATTATGTAATCATAGTACAACTAACATGATATTCTAAACTAATAATAACAAATTATCTTATACAAAAATTTACTTTTCACCTAATTTTGGAAATTATGTCATATTATTTATTAGGTGTACGACTTTTTTTTATTGACATTATCAAAGTGATATAATTCCAAAGTTCTTAGAGTCCAAACTACTGTTTTTACCTTTTCTTGTCCTTCCATCTCCTCCCAAAAGCTTTGATCATATTTTAGCATCAAAATGGAGCAATGGTTTTAGATTGATGTAATTGTCAAAACGATGGTAATTAATCATCAAATTTTACAGGTTTGTCATACAATTGTTTGATTATGAGACCTTGAGCATATTGAAATTAACCACTTCAGCACACAAGGAGTATCAACTAACCAAATACCCCAATTTAATTAAGAACTGTTCTCAACAGTCTAATATGAGCAACAAAATAAAATTTTCAAAAAGAGCGATGCATTTTAATTTAGTCAGTTGCAGATGGTGTTATAGTAGTCAATCATTCACAGTTCTTGAAACTCAAATATTAGGTGAGGTAGAGCCTAACTTTAACTCAAAGGGTTGAATTTCTTGATTGCATAAGGTCTTTAGCGAACCCTACGTGCCTGTCAATTTTGACTTTTATTGATATTACTTAAAAGTTAGAACTTATGGTGCTCATAATGCAAACTGTCCATCCTTAAAGTTGCTCCTTCATCAATTTATTTCATTCTTCATGTACTATTGCAAAAGTTTTTTCTTCAAAACACATTTTGACTTTGGACTTTAGCTGGTTCACTAAATAGCTGACAATTTAGTTGACAATCTTATTGATCTGCTGTTATAATTGTATGGTTCAGACCAATTAACACCCTATCATGGGGTGGATTCTACATAGTTGATCTCCAGCTGTAATAGTTGCACAAACAAACTAGCATTTCCCTTTTTTCCTTGCTGACATAGCTTATTTTGTTCAAAATGATATATATCACTTTCATTTAGAATCATCATTGACACTTTTCTTATTATGCACCAATTACAATAAAGCCAGACTCAATTTCGTTCTTTTTCTTCTGTTAGGTTGCTTATGTTTGACTGTTGAATGTTTTTTGTTGTCTGACAGTGTCTTTTTCCTTAATTATTTAATTCATTTTCCCTTTATTTTATTTTATTTTATTCTCTCTTAGTCTCAAGAAAGAAGCTTTTAGTCTCGAGAAAGAAGCCTTTTCAGTTTTGCGATCATGTGGTTGGTCAGATGAGGTTTTTAGTTTCATGAGATCAAAGAAGAGGTTACGTGAAGAAGTTGGAAATGGTCCATCAAGTACTAGTGAATTCAAGTAAGTATCCTACAACTTTTACATGTATAATGTATATTTATGAACTTTTATTGTATAGTCAAACTTCAAATACTTGCATTTTCTTGAAGAAACGTATCTGAATTCCTATGTGGTCCTTTTTATCTTGTAAAGTGCAATACATTTCATTAGTAGGAAAGCTTTGCAAGGTTGTAACAGTTCTTTTATTGATAAGTAATAAAAATTATATTATAAAAAGAAGAAAAGTGTCACCTGATTATACAGGGAGTATACATCAGGGACAAAGAAACAATTCAAGAGCATAAAGTACAAAATTCCATAAACCCATGAACTGAAAAAATATCATGAAAAGATTTTCTGTGCTTTGTGTTGAAATTCGATCTCAGCTGTCAAGCTCTTGACCTTATTAGAATCATGTTTGACTTTAAGGGTCTATGTTAGTTTTTTTTTCCTCTTTTAATTGGCATTCCAGATTGTTTTGGGTTCTATCTGGTACTCATGATATGAAGGCATCTTCTGGAGGTGTTAAGAAAACAATGCATATGAAGCATGGATATCTATGAACAAATCATATAAGCTAGTTGCCTGATTTTCCGAGAAGAGTGGAATATATTTATTCAGTTCAGGGATTGGATTATTTAGAGTGGAGTTGCATCCTACTTCGAGAATTGAACGTGATTCCAAAATTTTGAATCCTATTTGATATCAGTAGTTCTATGTATTCTGTTGTACAATTTATTTATTGTTAGTGTTTTCTGGCTATATGTTTCTTTGTAAACTGTGATAAATATAGTGGTAAATAGTTAAATATGTTGCCACTTTGAAAGCTAAACAAGCATTTTACTATTTTGGCAAAAATGATGTCTGACCTGCTTCTGTAAGTTATATACAGATCTGTCAATTTTTAGTTAATTGATAAACTCTTTCAGGTAATGGGAGGAGATCCCCTTCTCAAGCTCATTGCAGTTGATTGGTTCAAAGTGGACAAATCCATAGATAGGATTGCATTGCATCCCAGGTCTCTTGTTCAGGTAGAAATATGGTTATCATATCATTTGCTTTTCATATTATTATGATGGCTAACTCTGTGACACAAATGGCAAAACTTAAGCTTACTCTTTTTTTTCCTTTAACCACCCATAACTATATGAAGTTAGATCCTTATATTTTAGGTAAACTGAAAATTCATTGCAACATATCTGAATTGGTTCCATTAGTAAATAATATCTTATTCTTATGAAACCTACATACTTTTATATATGTTACAGTAGAATTGTTGGAATATTCTCAAATTCGAAGTGTTTAGTTTTTTTTTTTTTTCCCAAATCATATATAGCAATTATATGTTTTGTGTGGATCTAGCAAAACTCGAAATGATTGGCAAATTGGAGATAAAAGATGTTTCTTTTAGACTTCAGGACATATTTTAGAGCATTTGGGCTTGTTATTCTTGATTCGTAATCTATTAAATCTTGTGTGACTAACTTTTCCTTTTTTCAATTCTAGTCAGGAGTTGGGAAAAAGCTTCCATTCATCCTTGTCATTAACCTCCAGGTATGCGAATGAATGCCTTCGAGTCTCCTTTTTTCCTTTCACACATAATACCAATGCAATACTAAAAGCTACCGATCTTTGCATACTCTAGTTGTATGAAGCAGTAAAGATTGATTGTAGTTTTTCTGTTATAATTTTCACACCAGAGTACTTTTTCTACAAAATACAATCTGAGCTTCTACAATGCATGGTGAACTTATTAGAAGAATTTCCTGAAATTGTTTTAGGTAGTGATGGGGAATAAATGTGGGCCTGAATGTAGAATACAACAGAAGATTCAGTGGAACATTGAACTAATTTTTCAAAAGCAGAATGATTGATGTAAACATGTTAGTTGCTGATATTCGCTCAATTAGGTTTAGAGAACAAAGAAGAGATAAATTTGAGATGGGCTTTCTCAGCTAGTCTTCCTCTCAATGTTTTTGCTTAGGAATGACATCTACCATAACAACAATAACAAAGCCTAACTACCTAAGTCCCAAAATTTTGGGGTCAGCTATGAATCCTTAACAAATTAACTAGGGTCAGCCTAGCGATTTTTTTTCCTCCATTTTATTCTATCTAAAGTAATATTCTCCATTACTTCTTTAATTGACATGTCCTTTTTATTACTTAAACTAACATTATTTTTGGTCTTCTCCTACCTTTTCTTGTTCCCATAACTTGTATCAACTCACTCTTTCCTACCGGTGCACTAGTCTCTCTCCTCTGAACATGACCAAACCTCTGATATCTAGTGATATAAATCTTATCGTGGCACATGATCTTCTTTGGTGTTGTAAGTCCCAGTTCAATCTTTAACGTAGGATAATGTATCTTAATTTCTCTGTTCTAGATACAACTGGATTTGGGTAAAAACTTGTGTTTAATATCATTAAATTTTCTTGAAGTTATGATCAAACAAATATTTGGTAGGCTTCCCCAAGTTGTAAATCCAAAACTTAATGGTAATCTGGTAAATGGCTCTTATGAAGCATTGCCAGGATTCAGGGATGTCCCTGGCCATGCCCCCAAAACTTTTAGCCCCTCAAATGTTTTTAATCTGTTATTGTTGGATGCCTTCAAGAGATATTTGGTGGCCTCCTAAATTTTCTCAATTCTCACAACAATGTAAAATTATTAAGGCTGCTAATTATGCTCAATTATGCTCTGGCTGAACCCACACTATCATTTAGTTATACGTACGATCAAATATATTCTCAAAGTTTGCATGTCATAAGCATGTGCTTTTTTAAAACTTAGCTTTCAACTTGTTGGCTTTTATTATTCTGTACAATATGGTGCTTTATTTTTAGGTTTGATACTTGGTTTGGATTGGAATTATCTCCTGAGAGCCTTGCTTCTGAAGCTTAGAATGAAATAGTCCAATGCTAGAAGAGTGCCTAACTGCCAAGAATTTAGCATGGTCCATGTTGATTTCATGTATATGGAAATGATTTTAATTATAAAAACTTAATATAGTCATTTTATTATCTGATACATATTATTCATTATGTACTTTTCATTGGAAGTGTTTTGGCTCAACAACAATAATAGAACCAATGTTATTGTCTCACCATTCTAGATTGTATTATCTATATTATCTTTGGCTATGTGTCTTTCATTCTGGAAAAGAATGGGGTTGAAGATTCATGGCCAAAGAGAGAGCAGAAAAAAACAAGGCTATAGCCGCGTTTTGAACGCGGCTAATCTTTCTTCCAGGCAATCAACTTTTGTCCTATAGCCACGGCTATAAAAACGTGGCCATTGGTCCCGGCCTATAGCCACGGCTATAAAAACGTGGCCATAGACTCCTCTAGGCTATAGTTACGCACTGTAGGCCATGGGTAAAAACGCGGCCTAAAAAAATGCGGCTATAGACCAAATTGACCTATAGCCACGTTTTTCTGACCTATAGCCACGTTTTAAAAACGCGGCTATAGAACCTTTTTTTTGTAGTGATATATATATATATACATACATACATATATATATATATATATATATATATAAATAAAAGTAAGAAATTACTCATAGTTTAAGATGTGTGTGCTTAGATCTATGGCAATGTGAGTCACTTCCTTTGGTTTCCTTCAATAGTTGTTATGGGATTTAGAGGAAATACAATTCGCTCAATTTATCCCCAAATAATTTTTAGGATTTAGTATACCGCATGTAACTAAAACTAACTTGCTCTCTCCACCAAGTCAAAACAGCCCAAATTTTCAATTGACCCATTGTTTTTTAAGGTTGGTGGGTCAACATTGGTTTGAAAATTTTAAAACTTGCTAACGTTGATTTGGTTGGAATTTTTTCCCTCAACCTACCCAATCTGACTTGCACACAGTAGGAAGGCTCCAGGGGCGGATCCAAGACCACCCAGGGGGTTCAAATGAACCCCCTGACCTGGTTCCAAAAAATATATATATATATATATATATATATATATATATATATATAATTTTTTTGACCCCACAATTAAAATCTGGATACCCTAACTTTAAACTTTTTGTTAAAACCAATTGAAATAAGTTTGAACATGATCCTTAGTTTTTCTCTACGTCTAATTTGTATTTATGTTTTCTTAGTTTTTCTCTATATTCGATCAAGTATTTTGATAAGTGCTCTACACATTTTCAAGTCCGACAAATCTTTTACTGTTTACTCCAATTCCAAGAGAGTGACAATGTGCATATTTAAAAAACCATACACTTCAAAAGTAAAATTTTATTATTAGAGTATTATTTTTCTTAGTTTCACACTTACTCCCAGGCCCCAGCCCTACTCTTAAGTGTGTTACTATTCTTATTTATATAATATTTATTTATTCAATTGATATAACTTATAATTATAAATTATATAATAAGTTATTATTAATTTGATAAAAATGTATAATTAGTTATTTAATTTTATTCGTTTACGCATTCAATGATTGTTGTCTTAATGATCTTTCGAATGTTAATATTTTTTAAGATTATTGTACAATATTGTTGTGTTGTATAAAACATGAAAGTCATATATATAGAAAAAATAATAATAATCATTTTATTTTTTACTCACGCCTCTGCCACCAATAAATTCATGGCTCTGCCATTATTGACCCCTCTAAATAAAAATTCTGGAGTGAAGGCACAAGTTGTTTATGATAAAGAACAAGGGAAGCATTGTTAGCTCTTAGCCAATCTTGCAGCCGGTTAGGAAAGGATGAATACGATATAGGGGGAGAATACAAAAAACATCTAGCAAGCATACACTCTATGAGGACATGTTTTATGGTGTTAAAACCTAAAATAAAGAGAATAAAAAATATTGTAGAGAGAAGTAGAAACAAAAGAGAGAATATAAGGTTAACCTCCTTACGGCCTAAGTCTACACGAGAAAGGCTAAGCATCTACATCTTTGTTGTGTTCAATTTTGAATACAATGAACCCTAAGTAGCGTACATATAGGTTAGGGTTAGCCCTAACCTTGTCCACAATATACTTGGATCTCTTTGACCATTACATATTTAACATATAAAGCAATATCTTTAACACTTTCCATCAAAATCAAGGTAGAAACTTGATGATGCATGGAGTTTGGAATGTGAGCTAGAGAAAATGTCTTGAAGGTAAACATGAATGATTGGATTGGAAGGAGAATGGATCGGACACAATATGGAGTGAATCATGCAAATTATTGAGGCAATGGACAACAACGACAAATGAATGTCAAAAGACAGCTATAATGGACTAAACTTGGTTGCACCAGTGACCAAAGAGGGGCTACCACGGCCGGAGGATGGCTACACATATGGCCTGAGGAATATCAACAAATGGTGATTTCGGGATGAAGCATGTGATAGAGTTAGCAAATTTCTCAGAGGTTGAACCTAATCCAAAATTGAAATCTATAAAAACAACGAAGTAGGATACACGAGATTTGGGGGGAGTCAATCTTGGTCAACGGTCCAATTTGCAAACTAGTCAACCATTGTTTGGTTCGATTTTCCTCCAGCGGCATTGAATGTTGATGTGACACTGGTGATGATAATGTAATTAAGTGGCTCAGTACTTATGTGGCACAAATACGTAGTACAGACATTGTTGATGTGGTTATGGCTGACTAAAACACATGGCACAAACTGAGAGAGCATGAAATTAATGCGTGAGGCGGCCTTAGGCAAGACTCAGCTAGGTGTGTGTCTTTTTTTTTTTTTTTTTTTTGAAAAAACCAAACTGGAATATCATTGCCAAAAATAAAAAGAGTACAAAAGCAAAAGAAAAGAAGCTCAACACAGTACAATCCCAAGAACAATCTGTCTGGATAACGTGTTGGAACATAGAAGAAAAGTTGCCCTTCCAGACTTGCGAAACTTCATTTTGCTTTGCGTACTGCGTAAGCCAATGGGCTACTCTGTTGTAATCTCTTTTCACATGCTTGATACTCCAGCTGCTAAAATAAGAAAGCAAATTAAGGATTCCTTAACACACATGACCAAGACTACTGTTAACATATATAGTGTTGTGGGCTTTAGGCCCAACTAGTTTACTTGTTTAGCACTCTTACTTGTATAGTACTCTTACTTGTACTACACTCATATTTACTTGTACTGCACTCATATACCTCCTATACAAAGGCACTCATGTATATTCTTTCTGTGAGAAATACAATACTATTCAATTCAGTATTTCTAACATGGTATCAGAGCCACTGCTCTGACCTTTTCTTCGCAGTCTTGTCTTTATTGGTGTAACTCCATTCTTCATATTGCTTCCGCTGTCACAACAACTGCCACAGTCTTTCGCCGTTAAACCTTTGAGTCTTCCAGACATTGTCCTCAGGTTCCGGACATGTAGCAGCCACCGTTGGGGAGTTCGAACACTGCAAAGACCACTGCCTTTTTTCGGCATCGCCGTGAATATTGCTCCGAAAAAATTTTCTGAAGGTATCACGAAGATCGTCTTGCTCCGATCTGCCTGCTCGTGAAAACCTTACAGTCATCGGAGTCTCCTCGCGCCCTCACGCGCCGCCCAAAGGTTCTGCCCTGAAGGTCACGCGCCCACACGCCTCCACGCGCCGAACTGAGCCGCCACGCGCTGTCACGCGCCGTCACGCGCCGCCACGTGCCAGATTCGTCCTGCTGACGTCAGCCCTCGCCACATTATCCGCCACGTCAGCTTGCCACATCAACCTGACACGTCAGCCTGCCACGTCATTCTGCCACGTCAGCCTGCCAGTGTGCTGCTGACTTCATCTGACCATTGACCATTGACCGTTGACCGTTGACCATTGACTTTGACCGTTGACTTTTCTGGCGTTGACTTTTTCAGGTCAGGTTCTCCTTACTCAGTTTTTCGCGTAGATTTCATTTTTGCAATCCATTTTTGCATATTTTGCTTCTAAATGAAGAATAAGGACATGTCTTCTTCCTTTTGCAACAATCATCGCAGACAATCTAGTAAATGCTTTTGCAATTTTTGCAAATGTTTTGGCCATAATATTGAGACTTGCTTTCAGCGCAATAAATCAGCTGTTTCAGGTTCTTCTGCCACTATTGCTGACATTGAGAGTGTCCAACCAATGGCTCCCGTCTTTGCACAGTCTGAGTCTTCAGGTCGCACTTTCACCATGACCACAGATGACCTTAAAAACATCATCGCCAATGTCATTCATATGGTTGGTAATGCATCTTATTCCTCTTCTCTCTCAGCTTTGTCCGGTATGTCTCCTTCCTCTTGGCTTATGGATTCTGCTTGTTGCAATCACATGACACCTCACTCGTCCTTATTTTCTGAACTTAAACCTGCACCACATCCTCTTACTATTCGCACAGCAAATGGTTCCACAATGTCTGGTCATAATATAGGTTCCGTTTCAACCTCCAACTTTTCCGTTTCTGGGGTCTTTAATGTTCCTGACCTTTCTTACAATTTGTTTTCTGTGGGACAATTAGCTGAGTTGGGTTATCGAATCATATTTGATTATTCTGGGTGTATTGTGCAGGATCCAAGGACGGGACAGGAGCTAGGGACCGGTCCCAGAGTTGGGCGTATGTTTCCCGTGGACAACCTTCGTCTTCCACTTGTTGCTCCTGTTTCTATTGCCGCAGCTGCTGCAGTTTCCTCTATTCCTTCTCTTGCTCTTTGGCATGCTCGACTTGGTCACGCATCTTCTTCCCGTGTACAACAATTGGCTTCTAGAGGTTTGCTAGGTTCAGTGTCTACAGAAAATTTTGATTGTGTTTCATGTCAATTAGGAAAACAACCAGCTTTGCCTTTCAATTCTAGTGAATCTATATCCACTGATATCTTTGACCTTATTCATTCTGATGTTTGGGGACCTTCCTCTGTCTCTAGTATTGGTGGATCTCGATATTTTGTTGTCTTTGTTGATGATTACTCTCGCTATAGCTGGATCTTTAATATGAAACATCGTTCTGAATTATTGCAAGTGTATTCTAATTTTGCAAAAATGGTTGAAACTCAATTTTCTAAACGTATCAAAATTTTTCGATCTGATAATGCTCTTGAGTACACTCAATATGCTTTCCAAGCTGTTTTGCATTCCTATGGCACTATTCATCAACTAACTTGTCCAGGTACCTCTCAGCAAAATGGTAGAGCTGAACGAAAACTTCGTCATATTCTTGACACTGTTCGTGCTCTTCTTCTCTCTGCCAAAGTTCCTGCTCCTTTTTGGGGCGAAGCTGCTCTTCATGCTGTTCATACTATTAATCGCATTCCCAGTCCTGTCATCCAAAATCAAACTCCATATGAGCGCCTATTTGGGTCACCTCCAGACTATCACCACCTACGCTCATTCGGTTCTGCTTGTTTCGTTCTTCTTCAGCCACATGAGCATAACAAACTTGAGCCTAGGTCAAGACTTTGTTGTTTTCTTGGTTATAGCGAAACTCAAAAAGGGTATCGGTGTTATGATCCTATTTCTCATCGTCTTCGTGTCTCCCGCAATGTTGTCTTTTGGGAACATCGCCTCTTTGTCGAGCTCTCTCACTTCCGTGCTTCTTTATCTTCCTCTTCTGTCTTAGATCTATTTCCAGATGAGACGCAAATTCCTTCTGTAGCTGCTCCTGACCCTCCTGTAGCTGCTCCTGATTCTCCTATTAACTTCTCTGTCCAACCACCAGAAATCCTTGATCCCTTTCCTAGTTCCCCTTTTAATGAACAGGTGGAAGATGAACAGGTCGAAGACGAGCTACCCAACCTTGATCCTGGTTCCCCTGCTCCTGCTCCGCCTGAAGATCATGTACAAGACATTCCACCTCGTCACTCAACTTGGGTAAGGTCCATTCCTACACATTTACTTGACTATCATTGTTACACTGCCCTTGCTACATTGCACGAGCCTCACACCTATCGTGAGGCTTCCACTGACCCTTTATGGCAGATTGCAATAAAAGAGGAACTTGATGCATTATCTAAAGACCATACTTGGGACTTGGTCACTCTCCCCCTTGGGAAATCTGTGGTTGATTGTAAGTGGATCTACAAGATTAAGACTCGCTCTGATGGGTCCATTGAGCGCTACAAAGCTCGTCTTGTTGCAAAAGGTTTTACACAGGAGTATGGGATTGATTATGAAGAGACCTTTGCTCCGGTTGCTCGTATCTCATCTGTTCGTGCCCTCTTAGCTGTTGCTGCTGCCAGTAAATGGGATCTTTTCCAGATGGATGTCAAAAATGCATTCCTTAATGGGGATTTGAGTGAAGAAGTTTATATGCAACCTCCTCCTGGTCTCTCTGTTGAATCAAACAAGGTTTGTCACCTTCGACGTGCACTTTATGGCCTTAAACAAGCTCCACGTGCTTGGTTTGCCAAGTTCAGCTCTACCATCTCTCGTTTGGGTTACATGGCCAGTCATTATGATTCTGCCTTATTTCTTCGTCGCACTGACAAAGGCACTATTTTACTTCTCCTGTATGTGGATGATATGATCATAACTGGTGATGACCTCACTGGCATTCAAGAACTCAAAGATTTTCTCAGTCAGCAGTTTGAGATGAAAGATCTTGGATATCTCAGCTACTTCTTGGGTCTTGAAATCACTCATTCTACAGATGGACTTTACATTACTCAAGCCAAGTATGCCTCTGAACTCTTGTCTAGAGCTGGACTCACTGATAGCAAGACTGTTGACACTCCAGTCGAGCTTAATGCGCATCTGACTCCCTCAGAAGGGAAACCATTGTCTAATCCCTCTCTTTACAGACGCTTAGTTGGCAGCCTAGTCTATCTCACTATTACTCGTCCAGACATTTCCTATGCTGTTCACCAGGTGAGCCAATATCTGTCTGCTCCACGATTGACTCATTATGCTGCTGTTCTGCGCATTCTTTGGTACCTAAAGGGCACTCTCTTCCATGGTCTTTTCTACTCTGCTCGGTCTCCTCTTATTCTCCGTGCATTTTCTGATGCTGATTGGGCAGGAGATCCCACTGATCGCAGGTCCACCACTGGTTATTGCTTTCTTCTTGGTTCTTCTCTGATTTCTTGGCGAAGCAAGAAACAAACTCATGTGGCCCGTTCTAGTACTGAAGCATAATATCGTGCCCTTGCTGATACCACATCTGAGCTTCTTTGGCTACGATGGCTTCTCAAAGACTTAGGTGTGTCGACATCCTCTGCTACTCCTCTTTATTGTGACAACAAAAGTGCCATTCATATTACTCACAATGATGTCTTCCATGAACGGACTAAATACATCGAGATCGATTGTCATTTTATCCGTTATCATCTTGTCCATGGTGCTCTCAAGCTAATCTCAGTCTCCTCTACAGATCAACTTGCAGATATCTTCACCAAGTCACATCCTAAGGGACGCCTTCGTACTTTGGTTGACAACCTCAAGTTGGTCTCACATCCACCTTGAGTTTAAGGGGGGCTGTTAACATATATAGTGTTGTGGGCTTTAGGCCCAACTAGTTTACTTGTTTAGCACTCTTACTTGTATAGCACTCTTACTTGTACTACACTCATATTTACTTGTACTACACTCATATGCCTCCTATATAAAGGCACTCATGTATATTCTTTCTGTGAGAAATACAATACTATTCAATTCAATATTTCTAACAACTACCATTTGTTTCAGCTGCTGTGACTCTTTGAACAACTGTTAAGGCATCAGATTCCAAAATGATTTGAGGCAGCTTTTGCTCTCTGGCAAGAAGTAAACCACACTCTATAGCTAGCGCTTCAACTTCTTCCATCGAGTAGTATCCCTAAAGATATTTGCAACAAGCAGCCTTAACTGTACCAATTGCATCTCTTATTACAACTCCCACACTTGAGTTCCTTTCATTTTCAGACGTTGCACCATCAACATTGATCTTGAAAACCCTCGGAGACGGCACTGTCCACTTCTTTTCTATCAGAGGCAAGTGTTGAGAGCAAGCTAGAGAGGCACTCTTAAATTCTTGAATATATCTCTTAGCAAAGCTCCAAATATGATCGGGAAGCTGAGTTGAGGACTCGTGCACTATTTTGTTCCTGTTATACCATATTGCCCATGCAACTCCAAAGAAAATCTCTAGGTCTTGTAACGTACCAGCCTCATATATTTGCATTGCAATGTCTATAACATCCATGTTTACATTCAGTAAATCTACGGGGTCATCCACCCAACAATTCAACACTCTCTTAGCCACTTCACAGCTTTCACCTTCTCCCATTGTATCTAATATCCCAAAAGCGATATAATAGGCACTCTTCACTGTCAATTCTCCCCTTTTATTACCTGCCCATATGATTTGGTCTTCTGGAAGGTTGTGGTTGAGCGGAATATTCAGAATAGTCCTAACTTCAAAAGGTAAAAACAAGGATCTTAGTACATCAACTTTCCACCTCCTCATATCTCTGTCAATTAGCGTCGAGACCTTGAGATAATCATTAAATGGTTTTTTTGGGGGGGGGGGGGGGAGATTATTTTGTACGTTGTTGGAGTAGGCAGCTATTTATCCTCCCAAATATGAATCCTATTGTCATTGCCAACTCGCCAACGGGTACCTCTCTTCACCACTTCCAACCCATTCAAGATGCTTCTCCAAGCATAGGAAGGGTTGGATCCATGTTTTGCTCTAAAAACATCACCATGCGGATAATATCTAGCTTTGTAGATTTGGGTCACCAAAGAGTTAGGATTCGAGATTAACCTCCAACCTTGCTTAGCTAGCATAGCAAGGTTGAAAGCCTATAAATTTTGAAATCTCATTCCTCCATTCAGCTTTGACTTGCACATTTTCTTCCAGCTCACCTAAGCAATTTTTTATTCTTGACCCCTTTGACCCCACCAGAATTTTCTCATCATACCTTCAAACTCATCACAAAGACTTTTTGGGATCTGGAAACAACTCATAGTGTAAGTTGCAATTGCTTGGGCGAGAGCTTTGATAGGGATCTCTCGGCCACCCACTGAGAGAATTTTCTCCTTCCACCCCGATAGTTTTTTCTCCACCCTTTCTTTAATTTCTGCAAATATTTCAACTTTTAACTTGCCAATGATTGAAGGTAGACCTAGGTATTTGTTATGACGGGTATCTTGCATTGGACCCAACATATCCAGCACTTCACATCTTCTATCATCTAGGGTATTATTACTGAAAAAGACTGAAGACTTATCCGCATTGATTTTTTGACCCAAGGTAGCTTCGTATAGCTGGAGAATATCAATAAGATTTTGGCATTCTTGGTTATTTGCTTTACAAAACAATAGGCTCTCATCTGCGAAGAACAAATGTGTGATCTTAGGGCTGCCTCTACATATTGATACCCCACTAATTCTTTGATTCCTGGCTGCATCATTAATAAGGGAGGAAAAACCATCTGCACACAATAGAAAGATATAAGGTGAAATTGGGTCTCCTTGGCGGAGACTTCTAGTGGGAATAATACTACCGTAAGCAACACCATTAATGAGGACAAAGTATGATACTGTAGTAGTGCAATGCATGATCAAATTTATTCATTTTTCATGGAAGCTCTTTTTTTCCATCACTTGTTTCATAAAACCCCATTCAACCCTATCATAGGCTTTGCTCATGTCCAACTTTATTGCCATAAACCCTCTTTTCCCTCCCTCTTATCTTCTAAACAGTGCATAAGTTCAAAAGCTACAAGAACATTGACTGTAATTAGTCTCTCAGAGAGAAATGCACTCTGATTTTTTGATATGATTTGGGGAAGGATTGTTTTGAGACGGTTGGCCAACACTTTCGATATGAGTTTATAAACAACATTACATAGACTTAAGGGTCTAAACTCTGTCATTTTTGTGGGGTTTTTTGTTTTTGGCACTAGAGTGATGTTAGTTTTGTAAATCTCTACCATAGACATATTTGAATTTAGAACATTTAAAATCATGCATATAACATTATTACCAACTATACCCCAATACTTTTGAAAGAGAATAGCAGACATACTATCACTACCCGAGACTTTTGTTGGATGCATCTGTTTTAGTACTGCCTCAACTTCGCTATCTATCACAACTAGGACAGCTCGACTTAAGGGTGGTGAAATCCCTTGAACAAACACACCCTTCACCCCTTGATGCTTGCTTATCTATGTTCTCTATACTTTCCTTGCATTCATTAAGTGACTAAAAAGGTGGGGGCAACAATGTACTTAACATGTATTGTCGTGACTATTAAAAGATTTACAATTTTTTTTTTAAGAGAATTTCAACTTAAATTATTTACTATAAGAACGTAAAAAATTTTCAGATACAAAATTTTAGTTAAAAAGTTCTTTAATACTTTAAGCATTTGGTAAATTACAATAAATAATGATTAAAAGTTTTTTTTTTATAAGGATTAAAAGTTACAATAAATAATTAAAAGTTATTGACCATTTATAAAGCATGATTAATAAATACTATTTTACCGACTTTAATACTATTTTTCTTGGTGGGCTGTCACTTGTCACACGGGCTCTGAAAGAACTCTGGCAGAGACAAAGCCTAACTTGGTTGACAATGTCAAAATCATATCAAAAATCATTGATTTGATTTGGAATTTTGGAGCCTTATGAGGACAGAGAGGTCTTCCAAACAAGAAAAGGAAATGAGTTAACATTGAAAAGGAAATAACGTCACGAGATCAATTTTCATTCATATTTGGTACCAATCTGAGACGTCATGCAGTCTGAAACATGACTCAGCCTAAGCTAACATTCATGGGAAAAAACAAAACTTTTAAGCGGTGTTTAGTAATATTGTTCTTGAAAGATTATGTATTATATTATTTAAACAACAATTATTTAAAAACACTAACAAATAACCCTTGGTTGTACAATTTTGACACATTTATTGTGATTAGTAAAAAGATTTAAATTAATGTAAAAATAACAAATAATCATTTATGATTAGTAAAAAGAACTAAATGAAAGGTCATATTAATTGGTCATGCTAATAAGTGTCCATAATTAATAATCTATTTTTAAAAAGTTTTAACAATACTTTTATAAAAAAAAAAAAAAAAAACTATCAAAATATTTATTTTTTTTCATAAAAAATTTCTTTAAACGGATATTTCCCGGATGTAAAAATAACAATCAATCAACTCATGTTTGTCACGTAGGGTTACTTAAAAAGACGTGAGTGTGATAATATTAGCAAAAGAACTCAAGAAAAACCCTAGAGCAGAGAAATAAGAAATTGCACAAAGGGACCAGCCCCATTATCAAAATCGCCTTGGTAATTGGTTTAACCCTGCAAAATTTACAAGTGTAGGCCATGCTAAAAGCTTATCCCATTCCCCAAACAACACACGTATTCCTTCCCAAAAAGCAAAAACCAAACTCCTTTTCGTTTCATTAGCACTTTTTTCAGCTACTTTTCTATGTTTCACCATAGCCATGTGTGAGTGTGAACTTAGATTCTAAACTCTCATGGCTGTCAGCTTTTACCTTTTTTTTACTTTTTTTTTTTCTCAAAAACGAGCCGTCATTACAGGTTAACTTACCCCATTATAGGCAAAGCACAAGATGCCCCCATTTACAAAAAGTTGAGTTTGACAAGACTAGGTCTAGTAGTAGTAGTAGTATTCAGTATTCACTGTGCTAAGGTGAAAAAACATTGTTCCCCATGGCTGCAGGTGACCAGAAATCAGCACCATTGTTGTTAGCCACGTGTACGGTGCAATCCACTGGAACCAAGCACAGCCCTCTGCTCCTCAAGTCCTTTCTTGTTGCTTCTCCGCCTCCATTTACTCCACCCTCCTTACATAAAACCACAGTAAAAAGTTAATAGTTAACGTTAACTCTTTTCCAGTTATTGTACTCTTTGACAGTGAAGTTTACTCACCTATTGTTGTGAATTATTTTATTGACCATAACAAGTCACAACACCTTATCAACTATTGTCATCAACTATTGTCAATTTGAAGTTATTACTTATTATTGATTTACATCCTAGTAAGAGTAATTTAGGCCTGCATTTTTTACAGTTACTCTTTTTTAACATAATTGGCTGCTTGTAAATTGCACAACTTGATACCTTGTGTACAATTGTGAGGGATAAATATTTTCCATCTAATACCCACCACTAATTATATGAATTTATCACTTTTCTTTGATACCCACAATTGCACAAATTGACAAACTGTGAAGTTCAGTGTGGTCAAGATATTATTGATTCTCGTCAATATAAAATTTTTTTTAAAAAAAGACATCATTGATTCTATCCAGTGTCTAGAACCCATTCTAAATTCTTATCTTTCTCATTTGCAACACCCCAAAATTTGGTGGGGAACAAAAATTACACTGAACTTTTGAAGTCGTTTTTCACCCTAAGGGTCAAATTTCTACAAGGTCAGTGATTAGTCACATTTATGTGGAACCCACACCTGATCACGATCAAGTTCTGAGAAAGACAGGTCCAGTTGAATCCGGACCGTTTAAGTTAAGACCCACACATCTTATTATAGGTCCCACGTTGATGATGCTTAGGGGAAAAAAATTGATAGGACAAGAGAAACTATGAGGATCTAAATCTTTTATAAAATAAAAAATGCATTCAAAATTGCCATATGAAAGAGAAAGAAAAAGAATCTCTGACAAAGATATGTTCTTATCTGGCACGTACAAGTTTTGGTAGGTGGAGTTGTGAAGAAGAGGGCAAGCGTTGAAGGTAAGGAGAGCACAGGACTTGAACCTGGTCTTGCAGAAATCTGATATATCCCATCGCTTCATGAAGCACTGAGGCTGTATCTGTCTGCAAATATTTCATTTTCATAAGTTTCAATTTCCAAACATCACTGCATGCCACTCAAATATACTATCATATACTTTCACTTGCATAAGTTTTTTTTTTTTGGTTGCCCACAGTGTATCCTCAAAGCTTTCAACCAGAGACTAATCATTGTTCGCGACGGGTGAGCCCATAACGGGATAAATCGCTGGCCCAGGGGAGTTTGTTTTAGTCTTATTCCGGGACTGAACTAGGAACAATGGCTTTGAGGCCAAGTCTTCAACTCTTACCAACCCCACTGGGTTTTCACTTGCATAAGTTTCGAACTATAGTAATGGGCCTTTATACATAAAATGTTTTTGTAAATGTTCATACTTCATATTCTTATTATACTAGCCAAAATAATGGTAAATTACTTGTTGAAAAAACATATAGCATTTGTTTTTTAATTTTTTACCTTGCCAAAGGGAGAAACAAGCTGCTGCAATGTTGTGATCCTTTCTCCTAACTTCTCTTTCCTCTGCCATTTGAAAGAAGAATAAGAAAAACAAAAAATCACCATGTAAAATACATATGAGAACAATTGAACAAAGATCCTTAAATAATTAAATATGACATCTTTACAACCCACAATCCTATCAGCCCAAAAAATAATTAGAAATTAGCAGTAACAGCCCATCTTCATATCTAACACGCATTTGATACTGACAATTAGGATTTTTTTTATGTTAGAATTATATCTAAGTGATTAGATTTATCGAAAATTTAGGGACAATTCATAACTTACCATTTTAAAATTTTATCTTCTTCGCTCTTACTCAATACTTACTAGACTAAAAGATTATTAATTAGTTTTATGGCCGAGACATACTTTTACCTTTTAACATGATCTTTTCAACCAAAAACTAACATAATATATTCTTAAAAATACTACATATTTATATTAATTAATTAAAGTATCCATTTAATATGGATTTTAAATTTTCAAAAAAAAAAAGTAACATATAACCAAGAATATATACAATATCTATACTTGTCTCGTATCCGCATCGATGCTTATTCGATTAGAGACATGCATTGTAATTATGCGTGTGAGAAAGAAAGATGAAATCTGATATTGTGGGTATGTCAAAATCTAACCTTTGCATGGCCAGCTGGTGTAGGATTCGCCGTTTTCGTTTTTTTAGAGGTTCTCTGAGTTGCCACCGCAGCCGTGGTGATGGTGCTACCACACTGCGCCGATTCCTGACCCAACCCATTTCGCTTTTTCTTCCAAAAAAAAAAAAATTCAAACAATAAAATAAAACCCATATAAATAAATAAATAAACTCAAAAACATAAACTTTTTATTACACCAGGTAGATTCACTTACATCAGGTTTTGACAAAGTGTTCACACTCAAAGTGACACAGCTATTATTGTTGTTGTTGCCAGAAGAAGCTGATGAGGAATCGCTGCATGTAACCCCTGATTTCTGTGGAGTGGTAGTATTTGTGTTGGTGATATTATTCTCAGTTATTGGTGGATATACCAGCTGATCTCCTTGGTGGTGCTTCTGATGATAGTTCCCAAAGCAGAGCATTTTGGGTGGCTTTTCAGAAGAAAACACAGAAGAAGAGTAGTTGAAGCTGGTCTGGTCCACATCAAGACCCACAGCAACAGCAACACCATTATTGTTCTCATCATCATCATCATCATCCTCTGCCAACAATAGCTGAGAGAAAGTAGCAGCAGCAGGTGCCCCTCTCAGTCTCAGATGGTCCCCCACAAATCCCTCATTCTTTGCCATCAAAATTAAAAATCACCCCACCACTCAAAATGATAAACAAAACCAAAGATATAATCTCAGAGAGAGAGAGAGAGAGAGAGAGAGAGGACCACTAAGAGAAAGTGACGGAAACAAATATAGACAAGGTTGGTAAAGTGTGGGGTTTGATTTTGATTTATATTTTTGGGGATGAGAGTATTATTATTATTATCAAAAGAAACATAGGCTAGTTTGTTTTCTTCTTCTTTCGTTTTTTTTTTTTTTTAATTTTTAATTCGATGGAATAAAAGAATTTGAAAATACTATAATTATTTTCCAAAGTGTTTGTGAGACTGAGATTTTGGTTTGAGTTTGCTGTCACTTCGTGGGTAGTGAAGAAGGTGTGGTGGTAGTGACAACGCAGGCGTTACAAAAAGAAAAGTAGTAGAAAGAAAAAGGAGTTATTTTTTTGTGTCAACTGTTGTGGGCTGGTAATGCAAATACTAAGTGTGTGGCTGTGGCTGAGCTTTCGTTTTCCAAAGCAGGCGTTGGTTTTCGGCGTCTTTGGTCAAACCCACTTAGCCCGAGAAAACCGTGGATTCGCCATCCAACGCATTTTTGCCCCAAAACCAAACCCACCCTGACCCGGTCTTCTATCTGTTGTTTTGGGTTTGGCTCCCCCAATCAACCAACCGACTCACTCACTCACTCGCCCGTTACTTAACGAGGAATTTTATGTGTTCAGACACACTTCATTCAGTTTATAATTAACACACACCCACCACAACGTATTTCCACGCGCTCTCTCATCCCAATTTTTAGAAAATTATTATATCAAAGATAAGAACCAATCAAAGGATTTCTATGGTACAGTTTAAAATTTTATTGGTTTATGGGTTTTTTACATTGAAAAAAGAACTATTAGTTTATTTCATTTAACTTTGTAAATAGTTTGAACAAAAACAAGATGTACGTGCCCTTAATAATTAAAATTTTAAAATCCATGTTTTAAAAAAAATTAAATCAAAGCACACCACAAATTTTAATCAAAGATCGTAATACTTTTAAAAGAAAGCAAGACAAGTTATAGTTCACAAACACATTACCATTGTTGGTAGAAGAAATTGATGAGAAATCATTACCTGTGACCCCTGATTTATTTCTTTTTGAGGACCTATTAAGCCATCGAAACTAGGATGAAAAAGAGAATGGGTAATAAGAGTAGCAAAGGGTCTAACCTAGGATAGTGTATGGGTTGGGTTGGAAACATTTTTTAACCCAATGCGAACTTGTCGGGTTGAGGAATTTTCAATCCAATCTAGTTTTAGTAGGTGGATTATATTTACATATTCATGATTGTAAAAATTAATTTCATTAATTATTTAATTACTTTAAAAATAAATTATTACTATTCACACAATATACTTAAATTATATTGCAAACTTACAAATTCATCAAAAATAATTCGTAAAATACCAAAACATATCATAGTAAAAAAAAAAAATAGTAATGAAATAAACTTATATATATGTTGGGCTGAATTGGGTTAATTGGGTTGAAAAAACTATAAACTCAACCTAAGACTTAATATAAAATTCCAACTCATGAAAACCAACCCAAGATGTTGGGTTGATAGGTTTAACTAGGGTTGTCCACGGGTCGGGCCGGGTCGGTTTTGAGCCCAAACCGAACTCGACCTGATTGGTTCGGGTTACTGAATTTCAAACCCGTATTCGACCGAATATTCGGGTCGGATTCGACGTTTCGGATAATTGGTTGTACGGGTCGGAGTTGTTGGATTGACGGGTCTGGGCCTCAGATTGGGTCAAAATTTTTAACATTATTAAAATTTTGGTAATTTCATTTTTTTGGGCCTTCTTAGCCCAAATTACTCGGTTTGGCAACTGAAATTTGCTATATATTTCAAATTGGGCCTATTTTTATTAAACTTATTTTAAAATGGGGCTTCAATTAGGACATATCTAAAAGGCCCAAAAAATGCCTATTCTTTTCATCACCTGTGATCAACATAACACACCAAAAAGCTTTTTTTTTTTTTTTTTTTTATCACCTGTGATCTGAAACAAGTAGCACCTATCAATCCACATACATAACCTTTCCCACATTAACCACAAAAATTAATATAAGCACCAAGGCAGTAAGCTAGTAGCTCAACGCCTATAAAACCTGCCAACCACAACAAATAATATTTCTAGCAACAAATAAACTCCAATACTACCATAGAGGCAGTTACTGCAAGTTTTTGGGCAGTAACTCATTAAGGCAGAAAGCTTGGTAACCCATAATTACTTACAACAATCAAATACTATAGGTATTCCCAAAAAATAGCTTTTCCAAAGCATTGAATGACTACTCTAAAGTTTATAAGTCTATAACTAATAGAAGAGAAAACCCATGAACTAAGATTTCTTTTCTATAAGCATTGACAGTTGAGTATCGTTACAAGTTAGAAAAGTGACGTGTCCAAAAAAGCTTCCAAAATATTCCCAAAAAGCTGCCTTCTTTACAAAATAAATTACCATCCTCCTACAATAGACAAAACAAACAATAAATTAGTACCAAATACAAGACTAACTAGTAAAGAAACCAAGTTTATAATAGTAGGGGGCTAAAGGCATAATCATACCAAATCAGCGATTAATCATCAATGCTAATTAAGGGTCGTTTGCCGGAAGTGGAACCCTTGCTTGAGTTGAAATTTGCTGTTGCACTTGCTGTTGGTTGTTCATTTAAAACTAGAAAAAAATAGGAAATAAACACAATAAATTAAATTTTGCTTGAATACACAAGACATTCAATAAAATTAATAGACTAAATTTCAGAATTTAAACATATTACCTAAGTCAAGTAACTCCTCCTCCAATGCCTCTACATCATCCCTTGATCGGCGATGAGAAATTGGAACTGTGGCTTGAAGCCAATTTTGTGAACATACAAGGTTTTGAACCATGAGAGGAGATAATGAACTTCGAAATGGATCGACAATTTGACCACCAGTGCTGAATGCAGACTCAGATGCAATAGTGGAAACTGGTACAGCCAACACATCCTTAACAACTTTAGACAACACTTGGTACCTACTACAATTATCCCTCCACCACTCCAATATCTCAAAATTCACATCCTTTCTCCCATCACAATTTTCAGCCAAATACTTCTCAAGCTCATTACTACAACCTGCAGATTGCTCAACTTCCAAAAAACGTTCATATCACGAGTGAACCATCACATATGGATCACTACCATCACTTTCCAATTCTGACCTCTCACTCTCACTTTGTTCTTGCACATTTGGTGAATGAATAGAAGAGTAAAAATTATACAACTTGTACAAAAGATCTTTCACCTTATCAACCATCACTTCAGCAACTAAATTCCCATAAATTTCAGAAAAAGAAAACTTCAAAAACCTCAATTTTTTTCGTGGATCAAGAACCACAGCCACATACAAAAGAGGATTAATTTTCTCCCCTTCCCCCCAATACTTCTCAAATTTAGTTTGCATGTTTGTGACTGTGTTTTTCAAGAGAGTGTTTTGGGATTTAACTAAATTGGAAATACTCTCTTGAATAACAAAGATCTCATCATAAAAGGCATTTGAAGTAATGTACAAAGAACTAGAGAATTTCTTCATTGCATTATAAAAAAGCCTTAAGAAAGTCACAAATGACCTACAATTTTGGAAATCAGCCATACACGGAGATCCTAAACCACCACTATCTTCCTTGGTCCTAAAGTACGACGAATAACCATCATCTTCAAAATTCATTCGAAGGAACACTTTCTCAAACTTTTCAGCAGTTTCTAACATGATATAGGTCGAGTTCCACCTAGTAGGTACATCTAGACTAAGAAGACTCTTGGACTTCATACCTAACCTCTCCATAAAACTCCTAAAAATTTGACTTCTATTGGGTGAGGACTTCACATACCTCATAGCTTCACGCACCTTAGCAACAAATACATCAATATCTTTCAAACCCTCCACCACAATGAGATTTGGGATATGAGCACAACACCTCATGTGCATGTACTCATTTCCCAAAACTGTCACATTCCAATCTTTAGTCACCCTTTGCAAAAATTTAATTGTTGTTAAATTTGAGCTAGCATTATCTACTGTCAAGGTAAATATCCCATCAATACCCCACTCACGCAATGACATCTCTATTTTTCTACCTATAGTCTCCCCCTTGTGGTCTTCAACTTGACAAAAGTTTAAAATTCTCTAATGTAATTTCCAAGTATCATCAATGAAGTGACATGTGAGACACATATAATTTAAATTTTGAACAGAAGTCCATGTATCCGTAGTAAGACACACCCTACAACCCTTCAAGGATTTCCTTAGCTTATCTCTCTCACTATTATAAATGCCAATCACATCTCTAGCCACAGTTTGGCGAGATGGGATATCCTTTAATTGAAGCTTAGGTTGTAAGGTAGTTACATATTTCTTAAACCCATATCCCTCGACATACCTAAAAGATAATTCATCAATTATAATCATTTCGGCCAATGCCTTTCTAGAAGCCTTAACAGAAAAGGTTGTTGACACAAGGTGGAATCCACCATCTCCATCCTTTTTGGGTTCAAAAGCTAATGTTTTCTGCCCTTTAACTAGATCATCTCTATTAGGGTTCTTAGGACATATTAGCATATGAGCTAACAAATTACTAGTACCATAACTCTTACTATCAGCATTATACGATTTTCGGCAAAAATTACAAACAACCTTAATTTTACTAGAATCACCCTCTCCTATCTTTACTTTTTCAAAATAAGCCCAAGCAAGTGACTTTTTCCAACCACTACAAGTACCACTAACAGGAGCTGTCATACTCACTTGGCATGGTGGAACTGGGGCAACTCAGCAGCTGCAGCTGCTTCAACTTGGGTAGCAGCAGAATCTTCAACTTGGGTGGGAATAGCACCAACATCTTCTGTAGTAGCTGGTGTTTAGAGAGAGGGTTCATTAGCTAAGGCTTCCATGACCTAAAAAAACAAAGATACACATAAGCAAACTAGAGTAACAAGTATAATTCATAGCTTTAATAGTAATAAACTAATTATAATAAATGATAAGCACACAAACCAAAATTAGGAATAGCCACATTATAACAATATTCTCATATAATCAACTTCCTGGTGTTAAATGTGTTAAAAACAAAGCAAGGTAAACTAAAACTTCCATAAGGTAAACTAAAACTTCCATAATATCATGGTCAAAGGGCTATCAAGAAAAACATGGAAATTGGTAATTTTAGTTGATGATTGATTCAATTTTTGTTCTGTTGTATTTGGTTGCTGTGCGAGTAAATGGCTTTATGGAGAGAATGAAATTTAGAGAAAATGAACTATCTAATCGACTCTCTCCCTGTGGTTTACTGGGCTCTTATGATCACAATTTACAACTGAGGAATTCTCATTATATCGTTTTGATCACAGAAGGTTGAATTCCTAGCTGACAACTCCTCTTTCCCAAGTTATAATCAAATTGCAACTGTTTTTTTATGTGATTATATTTTTTCTAAGATTAATTGGGGCTTTCATTTCTTGCCAGCAAACTTACAAAAGTATCTTAGTTAAAGACAGAAATCAAGCTTTTTGGAAAGATAATTTAGGATTATGTTATTTGATTTCTCCCTGTTGAGGGGGGAGGGGGACAAATGACGAACTATTCTTTCTACTTTGTTAACCTTTGCCTGATCTTGATCACTCGTACTCTTAGGCATTGATACAAGTCTTAAGCTTGTGAGAAATATGGTTTTTATTTTATTAAATACTAGGTTAGGTCTGTAACCTAGACAGAATTAAAATACGTTGTATATTGCTGCTGCTCGGATTCGGTGTCAAATATATGGCTACATCTGGGACTCCAATTGTAATATTACAACTGTCATGAGTTCAGTTATGCTAGTTCTATCTTCTAAAAATTGGTGTCAAATCTAGGCTTGTAATTACATAATGTCATTAAGTTCTTCAGGCTTTGATGGCGATTTTTTTATCAAGTGACACTTTTTTGGACCAAATAAGGTTATGTCAATTTGAACTTCTTCCTAGCAAATCTTGAGGAACTGGCAATTAGCAAGTGGTTGGTTAGGGTTTTTCTGAATGAATAATAAGCCTCTGTTACTATTAGCATGGAGAGTTTATGAGCCCTAGTGAAATCATGGTTAGATAAACAATTGAGGGTTAAGTTCCCAATTGAACTGGCATCTAGTTTTCAAAAATAAAAACCATGATACACAGGAGTTATCTCTAGGTTAAACTACACTAGTATGGGCATACAAAATATCTAGGCTTCTTGAGCATCAATGTCTTTTAACACACCCCCACAATATCCTTTAACACCACAATTACGCATAAGGAATAAGATGCCTCCTTGAACCTATTAATGAGTTCGAGAGCCTGTTTTGTCCTCTAAAGTTAGAGGATAAAATCTCACAATCTTGAAGTTAATTAGTGTATTTTATTACCTATAGTAAGGACAGCTCCTTTTTTAAATAAACCTTGTCTAATTTGGGCAATAGAGAACATACAAAGCTACAAACTAATAGAAAAGCAAAATCAAAAGCATCTGCAAGCCACATTAATGCATCAAAAAAATACTCTATCAGTTAGATTAGTTTACAAAAAAGCTAGCCAAAGTGAAAGTTCCCGTAGTTTTTTTTATAAGTAATGAATCTTTATTAAATGATTATCAAAAAAATAAAGGCTCTCAAGTCTCAAGCAAGATGCGAAGCATTACTGATTTCAATTGATCCAAGTTTTTCAATGTCCATAAAATAAAACAAATGTCTCCAGTAGTAGTGTCTTCCACACTATGCACAAAATAAAACCACACTAAGCACAAAATGTCTTCCACACTAAGCACAAAATAAAACCACTTCAAATCTTAACATGCGTGCCAGTAGTAGTGTCTCACAATTAGCAAGAGCAACAAATGCCCAAAAACTTCAGCAATAATAGATGCACAAAATTTACTCAAAAAAAAAAAAATCATACACTCCCTCCATCTCAAATTTTGTGTCCACCTTAAAAATCTTAACTTTTTAAAGGTGACTTGCAATAGAAAGTTACCAGTTCACAACATTAAACTCCATGTTTTGAACTCAAATAAACCAAATAAAAAAATAATGTCTAATGTTAACAATTCATTTAGGAAACCCGAGAATGGAATAATAACCAAACCATATATTGTAATACTCATTGGATTTAAGCGAAGAGCACCATACCTTAAAGCCGTGGGTGTGTGGGTTCAAACTTGAGGGCAGAAAATGATACTTGGAGTCAACTTTCAATTCTGAATAAATTAAAACAGGATCAAAATTAATTAAAGAAAAGAACAAAGAACAAATGTAAAATAGTTAGGGTTTCTAAGTTTTTTTTAGTTTGGGTTTCATAGTATGAATCTATGGGTTTATTTGATTTTAACACTTGATTTCCATACAAACCAACGAGACTAACAAAAAAGAAACAAAGAGAGAACAATTACCTTACTGACTCAGTGAAGAGAGTGTGAGACGGTTTAGACTTTGGATTTGGAGAAACGGTTTAGCCTTTAGAGAGTGTGAGGCTGTGAGAGTTTGAGAGAGCTTGAGAGAGCCATGTAAAGAACTGAGAGTCTGAGACGGGCGAAGAAGTGAAAGGCGAAGAGGTGAGGAAGAGTGAAAAGGGGAGGAGGCGTGAATGGGAAGCCAAAGCCATGATCGTTTGTCTATGAACTGAAGTCTGAAGTGAAAACTGATGAAGAGACTTGTGAGAGGCATAAAGAGATATCACATCTTTCCCATTTATCCCTCACCGTTAGATTGGCTCTTCATCTTTGATTTTAACCGTTGATTTAAAATGGGTTATTGTGCCACTGTGTAATGCCTAATCAATCGTATCAAGCTCAATTGGTCTCTCATCAAGACCATTGATTTTAAATTTCAATTTAAGATGGACGGTTGATATGGATGTTGGGATGGTGTATGAGAAAAAGTTACTTTGAGACTTGGGCTGGGCATTGCTGGGCTGCTGAGTATGGGCTGTTCCTGCAGGTGTTGTCAAATCTTATAAAATATATTTTTTATATAAATAATTCGGTCGGTTCGGATTTTACGGGTGAAATTATTTGAAATCCGAATCCGAACCGAAATATTCGGTTTTTTTCTTTTGGCAACCCGTGACCGACCATAGGCTGATACGGATCCGCCCGTGGAGCTTCAGTTCGGGCGGGTTCGGCAGGCGGGTCGGTTGCTCCGGGTCAGTGGACACCCCTAAGTTTAACGCACACCCCTAGTTTGACTCATTTTACCCATATTGAATTTTTAATTGACATGAGTTGTCCATCAAACATTCATTATAATATAAAAATTTATGTTTTTATACCAAAGTTATGTTATAAATAAAAAATACTCATCAACTTGGCATGTAGTCGTGCAATTCTCAAATATAAATATTTTCAGTGTTAGATTATACAATTAACACTGAGTAGTTTAATTTTCTTAAGCTTATTATGATTTTTTCTTCCTAATAAAATAGTTATTTACTTTCTTTCTTTACCAGCTTATATTTTATTCTTAAAGCTAGATGTACGTGAGCTTGGATTAGCCTTATCTTTATAACTTTTAACTTTATTTATTTTATTTTTTAATTTTTACATATAGCTTTTCAAAAGTCAAAACCTCTTCTTTATTTTTTTTTTTAAAATGCAATTATACGGTCTTTCTTCCTTCTTGTTCGCCATCAATTGTTACCTTTCTATTTTGAATGCTCTGCTTGCTTTTAATTTTGAATACCAAAAGTGTAATGTTGTGGTAGCGTTGTCTTGCATTATATGTGCCTCACCCAGATTTCATGAAAACTACAATTTTTTTTAATATTAAATTTCATGAAAACTACATTACTACCATACTAATATATACTTTTAGTACTTGAAATTTGGGGTATTTTTTTTTTAATTTTAACCTCAATATTTCAAAAAATTTATCTTGGCCTTTAATATTGAATTTTGAATTTAAAAAGGCCATGTCATCCATTTGTGTTATATTTTTTTATTATTTTAATAAAAGTTTTAATCTATGTATATGTTTTTGATAATAATTCTTTATAATCTATCATTTAATTTTTAATGTAGACGGAAATCTAACTTCACCTCACTTTTTTTTGTTACTTAAGAGTGTTTTGTACATGTGTATAAAAACATGTGTGAAAATATGCATCGATAAAAAGGTATATAAAAATATGTGTAATATTATTTAAAAATTAAAAACGTGTGTTCCAGTAGAGTACCAAACACTGCCGATAAGCGCCAGATGGAAAGGAGGGAGCGCGTGGGGGAGGTAGCATTATCTTTGTTCTGTGGTAGCGGAAGTAATAGGCAATTCGTTGTCGTTGGCCCGTACTAATTAATGGGACCCTGTTGGCTGCTGTGGTGGCCAAGAAAATGAAAGAAACTGAGTTTGTGGGTCCCATTTATTTCCCATACGAAGAGTTATCCAAATCGGGGCCTCCTAGCCCTAGGGTCGTGACCACAAAGTCCAAATGTTCAATTTCAGCATGGAAATACACTTAACTTTTTTGATGGTGTAAGGAAGCTCTGCTGCGTTGCTTATTTAAATGAATTAGTTATCTCTTTTATCCAATCTATATCTAAAATGAATTGCCTTGTCAACCTTTTACCAAAAAAAAGATTTTGACTTCGATATTGGGTTGTAAACAAAAACAAAGTTTGAAACGTGGACAATATTGTAGATAATAGGACCCATCTATATATATGATTTTACTCATATTATAGGATGGGAGGTGATGATGCCGAAAATATCACCAGTGAGTTGCAAGCTCCTCAAACAAAAGCAACACCTGCAAAAAATAAGGACCAGGGCAGAAAGCGTAGGCCAAAAACCCTCCGAATGTCAAATTAGAATCTTGTTTCTTTAACCCTAGAGTGCCAGAGTTAAGAATATTGTGCGTACCTTCGTATCTAGGGTTTCTGGGGTATTTATATTGAGTGGAATTACCTTTCTTTTAGGATACAACTTCCTTCTCAAGTTCCTTTCCATATAGGAGTCTTCCCAAACGTGTGTCGCAAGAAGTCCAAGTATGCACGTTTGCGTAGGGATAAAGCAAAAGCTCATCTGAAATATATCAAACGACATGCCACGTGGAATCCACAATTAATTTATACAAGACGGATATTCAGCAATACTTAACCGTCATAGCCGAGTCACTTACGGTGTCGATCCGTCCTCATTATCTCCGTCCATTTACTATTTTTATCCCCTTCTTTGCCCGCCTTCAGTCCTTGGATCCGTCCTTATAACCTAACGGATCCATGGAATGACCAAGCAATGTATTAAGTGGGGACGGCCTTGGTATACCACAACGGATGACACGTGGCTCGCATTTCGACGAAGAGTACGTGGCCCTCGTGGATTGGCTATTTCCCCAAAACGAGGCGTCGCTTCGTATTCCGTGCCCTTTGTTCTATAAAAAGCCGATTTTCTCCCTTCATTTTCTCTTCTTATCAAAAAAAATTAGCGAGCGAGCGCAACCGTCACATCTATCGTGTCTTCCCTGTTGTTCGGCGAATCCGTCCATCGTTCCTCGTCGAAACAATCTCGATCCGGTATGTATTCCAAACCTTTCTCCGTCTTCCCTTTAATTTTATTGTTTCAAATATATGTGCTTTCTTTAGATCTGTCGGTGTCTTAGGTCATACCGTCATAAATGTAGGTAATGTCTAGTGCGTCAAGTAACTGATCGTTTGTCCGCGAGGGGCGGCTACGATGAAAAGTTTCCGTCGAGGTCCAAGAGATCACGACACTTCAAGTGAAGAGAGGAATCCGTCAAGTACCTCTTCTTCCCGATGGTGGTCTAGAGACGGAGAGTTCGTAGTCGTCCGCAGTAGCTTGGACGGTGTGGATCCCCCGTCCAGCGGTCAGTAATTGGCCCAGATGGCCTTAGGGAGTTCGTCATGCTGCCTCTCTGGACGGTAAATGATTTTAGGTCGTCCATGACTGAATCTCAACTCAACACACTTAGGACCAAGTACCAAATACCAGACAACATCCGTCTACGTCTTCCCGAAAAATCCGAGAAATGCTACTACAAGGGGGTAGACGGTGTTGGGATCTACGAGCAAGCTTTAAAGGCGGGGCTCAGATTTCCATTAAGTTCTCTTCACCGTTGACTTCTTCAATACCTTGGTCTGTCCGTCACCCAAATCTCACCAAATCCTTGGAGAGTGTTCATTGGAGTTGAGGTTTTGTATGGGGCAATGTCTGAAGGTTCCCGAAGGTTGACGGTGGAAGAATTTTTCCATTGTTACCGTCCAACAGAGATTGTCAAGTCCAAGGGGATGTATAGCTTTGCAGCTAGAAGTCCCTTATTGAGGCTCGTCGCTGACACCTGCGGACTCGAACGAGGACCGGAAGAGTCGTTACTTCTTTTTGGAAGGGGACGAATGGATGTGTCGTCCAGGAGATGTAACTAACATGCCCGTCGACACAACATGGGGCATAATGCCTTCGTCGGGTATGTGTATCCCTTTTGCTTCCGTCCAGTCTTTGAAGTTAATTTATTTATTTATTTTTTTTTTTTAGGTCTAACCGTCCTTTATTGCAGCTCGGGACCGTCCTCAGGTTAACTTGGAGCAGTGGAGTTTTTTGGAGAGAATTTTTAACAAGACGAAACTGCAGGAAAGAACTTGGGCTCAACTCGTCACCCTTGATACTCTGAATTGGTATTGTGACGGACCCGAACCTTCATCTGCTGCCCGTCGATACGATAACAGAATTCGAAAACGTAAGTTTGTTGAAAATATGTCCGTCTTTTTCCTTACCGTTTCTTTCTCAACCGTCTTTGATTTGCAGAAATGGATGCCGCCAAGAGGAGAGCCCTCATTAAACAACAGGCAGTGAAGAAAAAGCAGGAGGGGGGTCAAACAAAGGGGGCGGTCCCGCCGGTACCGTCAAAACGAACTCAACATGAAAAGACGGACCGTCCTCAAAAGAAACAAAAGACCACCCTCGAGCCCGTCGTGGCCTTGCAAGCTGAGAAAACGCCCGTCAAACATGGAAAAGGCAAAGGCTTAATGAAGGGTCCAGCACCTTCAGGGGAGAAACCACCCGTTCTCTTCCGGGAAGATTCTAGCTATGCCCTCGAGAAGATGTCGTCTATGCTGACAGCTGACGACTACGCAGACCTTGGCAACCATTCGACGGAGGCGATGGGTGAAACATGCCCTTTCACCCTTGCGCAGGTAATTTTGAATCCGTCTAGTATTGTTGCTAAGTTTCTTTACACCCGTCATTATCATGACATTGTGTTTCGTTTCTAGGCCATGGTGATGATGAAGGGGCTTTTTGGCCGTTGCCTTAATCACGAGACATCCATGGACCGTCTGAGACAGAAAAACAAGACGATGGAGGATGAGCTACACGAGCTGAAGACCTATAAGATCAATATGGACAGAAAGCTCAAGTGCTCAGAGCAAGTTAGAGGTGAAGTGGAGAAAGAGAATGGGCATCTACGCGAACTTTTGAAGGAGAAGGAGAAGCAGCTGACGGAGACAGTGTCCAAGCTTGACAACGCAAAGGAGATAGCCGTCCAGGAATACCGTGATTCTGAGCATCTTCTGATAGAGCTTGGGAACTCCTTTGCGGACGGATTCGATGACGCTATCCGTCAGGTTAAGTCGTCGTATCCTGACTTGGACGTATCTCATATTAACATTGATGCTCAAGGGCAAACACTCGCACAATCCGTCCATTCAGAAAGTACAGACGAAGTGTTTGCCGTCACTGCTCCAGCCGACGAAGGTGAAGTTCTTCCTCCTACTCAGCCAGACGACGGTCCATTGGTCGGGAACTCATCTCCAAAGAATGAATAGAATACTTTCCTTTTTGTAAAAAATTTATCGCTGTTAAGAGAACTTTGTTTGAACCGTCATTTGTAATTATTAAACTTGACTTATCAAATCTTTTATTGCCTGTTGCTTGCTTATTATCCATCGTATATTCAGATAACTCGTCCACCATGTAGTCAGTCTTTTTGTATAGTCCGTCTACTTTATGGAGTTGTAAAACTTTTCATCCTTCAGATGATCCGTCCACCATGTAGACTTTCATCCATGGGATGATCCGTCCACTTTGTGGATTTGTAGGTTTTTCACCCTTTGGGTGATCCGTCCAATTTGTGGACTCGTAGGTTTTTCACCCTTTGGGTGATCCGTCCACTTTGTGGACTCGTAGGTGGTTTTTCACCCTTTGGGTGATCCGTCCACTTTGTGGACTCGTAGGTTTTTCACCCTTTGGGTGATCCGTCCACTTTGTGGACTCGTAGGTTTTTCACCCTTTGGGTGATCCGTCCACTTTGTGGACTTGTAGATTTCATCGTTTTGGAATGATCCGTCCACTTTTGGACTTGTAGATTTTCATCAGCATGCATTTTAAAAATTCCTCTCATAAGTTCAACAAACCAAATTGTCAATGGGAAAGAAAAACTGAGCTCTAAAAAGTAAAAGCTTTAACTGTCTAAAATTAAACTAAAAAGTAAGGCAGTAGGTATTGTGACTGCTGCACTATTGGTAGTACTTCTTCAGGTGCTCCGTGTTCCAGGGATGGCCCAATTTCTTTCCGTCTAATGTCTCCAAGTAGTACGTTCCTTTCCTGCGCCATGAGATGATTCTGTACGGGCCTTCCCAGTTGGGACCCAGCTTTCCCAGGGATGCATCTTTCGTAGCGCCAAGCACTTTTCGTAACACTAGATCTCCAACCTTGAAGTCCCGGTGCCGAACCTTAGAGTTGTACTGTTTTGCCATCATGTCCTGGTACCGCGCCAGTCTTTGAGCCGCTGTTGCCCTGACTTCATCTACAAGGTCAAGCTCTAGACGTAATGCTTCAACATTCTTGCTCTCGTCATAGCTTTCCACGCGGTAGCTCGTCAACCCCACTTCTGCCGGTATGAGGGCTTCAGCACCAAACGCCAATCGAAACGGTGTCTCTCCCGTTGGCGTTCTTGCCGTCGTTCTGTACGCCCATAGGACACTTGGTAGTTCGTCCGGCCATATGCCCTTTGCCCCTCGAGCCGGGTCTTGATGATCTTTAACAAGGACCGGTTCGTGACTTCAACTTGTCCGTTGGCCTGTGGATGAGCGGGCGACGAGTAGTGATTCTTGATTCCCAGTTGCGAACAAAAGTCTCGGAACGTATCGTTGTCGAATTGCTTCCCGTTGTCTGACACGAGCACTCTCGGCATCCCATATCGGCAAATAATATTTCTCCATACAAAGTTGCGAATATTTTTCTCCGTGATAGTAGCAAGAGCTTCTGCTTCCACCCACTTGGTGAAGTAGTCGATACCAACTACCAAGAACTTCAGCTGTCTTGCCGCTATTGGAAATGGACCCATGATGTCTAACCCCCATTGTGCGAACGGCCATGGGGCCGTCATGGGTGTGAGTTCCTCCGTTGGCTGCCTAATAAGATTGCCGAACCATTGACACTTATCGCAGGCTCTCACGTACATATGGGCATCCTTCTGCATTGTCGGCCAGTAATACCTTGCTCGGAGTAGCTTGTGTACCAGAGACCTTGATCCTGAGTGGTTTCCACAGATCCCTTCATGAACTTCCCTCATTACGTAGTCTGCTTCGTCATGGCCCAAGCATCTTAGATATGGTCGGGAGAATCCTCTCTTGTAGAGGATGCCTTTGATCAATACGAATCGGGCAGCCCTAACCTTCAATTTCCTTGCTTCTTCCTTCCTGTCTGGCAGCTTGCCGTCCTTGAGGTACGCCACAATTGGAACCGTCCAATCGTCTTTAGTGGTTAATTCCTGCACCTGAACGTTATCTAGTAACGACGAATATTGGACGAAGGACAATACCTGCTCTGGGACGACCATAGGTTCGGCCGAAGCAGCCTTTGCGAGTCGATCCGCTTCTTGATTCTCTTCTCTCGGGATCTGAGTTATCGTGAATTGGAGGTCACTCGTTCGACCCTTCACTTCTCCGAGGTACCTTCTCATTCGTTCACTCCTACAATCATAACTCCCATTAACTTGGCTAGCTACGATTTGGGAATCGGAGTAGACCATTGCCTTCACGGCCCCACGTTTGCTGTGCAAGCTCCAATCCCGCCATCGGGGCCTCGTACTGCTTCATTATTCGTAGTAGGGAACTAGGACGGATCATACATTCAATCTTATCTCCTTCCGGGGTATGGAGTACAACTCCGACTCCTCCCGCATGCTTATTGGAGGATCCGTCTATGTGAATTCTCCATGTGGGCGTCTCTTTTGCCCCCTGCTCCTCATGTGTAGTGAATTCCGCAATGAAGTCTGCCAATATTTGTCCTTTCACAGCTGTTCGTGGCTGGTATTGGATATCGTACTCACTTAGCTCGATAGCCCACAAAGCCATCCGTTCGGCGGTTTCAGGATTGTTCATTGCTCTCCGCAACGGCTGATCCGTCAGGACTATTATTGTGTGTGCTTGAAAATACGGCTTCCGTTTTCGAGCTGCAGTTACAAGTGCGAAGGCGAGTTTCTCTATCCGTGGGTACCTCTCCTCTGCGCCTCGTAGCGCCCGGCTTACAAAGTACACGGGCTTCTGTACCTTCCCTTCCTCTCTAATGAGAGCCGCACTTACCGCTGCCGATGAGACAGCAAGGTACATGAATAATTCCTCTCCCGGCGTAGACGGGCTAAGCAATGGCGGGGCAGAGAGATATGCCTTCAACTCTTCAAATGCCTTTTGGCATTCGTCCGTCCACTCAAAAGATCTCCTTAGCGTTCTAAAGAAAGGGAGACACTTGTCTGTTGCTCTTGATACGAACCTGTTTAAGGCTGCTATCTTCCCTGTCAGGCTTTGCACTTCCTTCACCGTCCTTGGAGGAGATAGATCCATAATTGCTTTCACTTTCTCGGGGTTGACCTCAATGCCCCGCTGGGACACCATGAACCCTAAGAACTTTCCAGCAGTTACTCTGAATGCGCATTTGCTTGGGTTCAGCTTCATTTTGTACGTTCGAAGAGTGTCGAAAGTCTCCTAGAGGTCCCTCAGATGTTCCGACACCTTTACGCTTTTTACCAACATGTCATCTACGTAGACTTGGACGTTCCGGCCAATCTGGTGCTCGAACATTTTGTTCATTAATCGTTGGTATGTGGCTCCTGCATTCTTGAGCCCGAATGGCATCACCTTGTAGCAAAAAAGCCCTTGACTCGTCACAAATGATGTCTTCTCTTGATCTGTCTTCTCCAACTTAATCTGGTTGTACCCCGAGAAGGCGTCCATGAAGCTCAACAACTCATGTTTTGCGGTAGAGTCCACTAAGGCGTTAATCCGTGGGAGCGGGTAACTGTCTTTAGGGCACGCTTTATTCAGATCCGTGAAATCAACGCACATTCTCCACTTCCCATTTGACTTTTTGACCATTACCACATTTGCCAACCAGTCTGGGTAGTACACCTCTCGTATGAAGTTCGCTTCTCGTAGCTTCTGCACTTCCTCTACTGCGGCTCGATCCCGCTCAGGGGCAAACACGCGTTTCTTTTGTCGAACTGGGGGGAAGGAAGGTGATACATTCAATTTATGAACTATGATTCTTGGATCTATTCCCGCATGTCGTCATGGCTCCATGCAAACACGTCTTGGTTTTCTTTGAGGAACAAGAGTAGGAGGGCATGTCGAACCATTTGGTCGACCGAGGTTCCTATCCTGGTGGTTCGATCGGGCCTTGAATCATCTAGTTGTACTTCTTCCAATGTCTCCACGGGTTCTGCCCGTTCTCTCGTTCTTCGATGCTCATTGTACGTACATGGTCATCCATCTCCATCATGGCCACGTAACATCCCCGTGCCACGATTTCCGCGCGATTCTCCAACTCCATGTTCGGTGGGAAACTTGATCATCGGATGGTAGGTTGAAGTGATGGCCTTCCATGCGTTGAGAGTAGGACGTCCGAGTATGGCGTTGTATCTTTGAGGAGCAATCAACCACTAGAAAGGAGACATTTTTAGTTATCTCGTGTGGGTAGTCTCCTACCGTCATCGCCAATGTGACGGATCCTAAAGGATGGACCCGGGTTCCCCCAAAGCCTACGAGGGCGCGCATGCCGGATCAAGCGCTCCTTTGCAATCCCCATCCGCCGGAACGAGGATAGTAAAGGATGTCGTTGAGCTCCCGTTGTCTACTAGAACTCGGTGGACATTAAAGTCTCCTACCCTGGTATACTAACCACAAGCGCGTCGTCATGGGGGTGGTGAAGGCGTCGGGCCTCTTCTTCAAAAACTCGATACCGGAGTCGTTCGTTCGTATTCTTTCTAGTGAAGGGCCCGTCGACCGGACACTTTTGTACTATCCGTAAATAGGTCTTCCCGGCCTTTTTGGACGATCCTGCTGAAGCGTTCCCCCCATTATCATCCGTATGTACGCTACGGTGGTGCAGGACGCTCGTTTTCCCGTCTAGGATTCTGCTCCTGGGGCTAATCAGTTCTTTCCTTTCTCACGAACCTTTGCAACCTTCCCTGCCTTATAAGGGCTTCGATCTGTTGTTTCAAGTCATAACAGTCCGTCATATTATGGCCGTGGTCACGATGAAAACGGCAATATCTATCTCTTAGCCTCTTGTTCGGATCTCCCTTCAACTTGCCCGGGAATGTCAAGCTTCCTTCATCTTTGATTTGCATAAGCACATGGTCAATTGGGGCTGTGAGGGGGGTGAAACTTGTAAACCTCCCTGAAGGTGGTTTGGGTCTCCAGTCTTCTCGTCGATCTCTGGTTCTAGCCACTTTTCGTCCGTTATTTGGTTTCATATCTTCCTGTCTTTCCCTTTTCTTTGGTTTATAGTCGTCTCTGGCCAGCAAGGCATCCTCCGCGTTCATATACTTCGTCGCCCTGTAATAGACATCGGACATAGTCTTTGGGTCATTCTTACATAGGAAAAATAAGAACTTACCCTCCTGTAACCCGTTTGTGAATGCTGCCACAAGTGTCTTGTCATCTGCCTCGTCTATTGAGAGGGATTCCTTGTTAAAGCGGGCTATATAAGACCTTAATGTCTCGCCTTCTCGTTGTTTAATTCCCAGTATACATGCAATAGACCTTTTGTGTCGATGACTTCCAATGAAGTGTGATACGAACTGTGCGCCTAGTTCCTTAAAAGTGCCGATGGAATTAGGCGTCAACCTGCTGTACCAATCCCTCGCAGGCCCCTTCAAGGTGGTGAGAAAAGCCCTGCACATAATTTCATCTGGTACACCCTGAAGATGCATTAGGGTTCTGAAAGACTCCAAGTGATCCAGCGGGTCTTTGGATCCGTCGTATTTTTCCATATGGGGCATGCGAAATTTCGGAGGAAGGGGACATGAATTCACCAACGCTGTGAATGGTGAATCCGTCCTATTTACGAGGTCGTCCAAGTTGCTGGATACCCGTCCTTTAAGGGCGCTCATCATCATATCCATGCGTTCCCTCATCTCACCCGCAGTCGGCGGCTATGGGAGTCGGTACAGCGTCTAATGCCAATGGTTAATTGGTTTCTTGTCGCTCGGGTCTAGTTGGAGCGTTACTGCCCTCAGGTCTTTCTGCGTTCCTGCCTTCCGGACTAGCGCCCTCCTGGTCTTCCTGTGGTGCACTCGTGTGTGCGGTCCTTTGCCGCAACTGTTCTTCCAAATCATGGTTCTGCTTAGTGAGGCGCTAAACTGCCGCCGCGAGCGTTTGGACCTGCCTTTCAAGAGCGGTGGCACGCGGTTTGTCGCCTTGATTGTTGTTCGTTGCCATCGATCGGGTGAGTGCCATGCAACTCTTTGTCTCAGGAATAGAGCGAGGCTAAAATAATCAGAAGATTTTCTTCTTCTGTTCTTACACTTTCCCACAGACGGCGCCAACTGATGATGCCGAAAATATCACCAGTGAGTTGCAAGCTCCTCAAATAAAAGCAACACCTGCAAAAAGAAAATAAAGGACCTAGGAGAGAGCACCGGTGTGGTGCCGGCCAAAAACCCTCCGAAGGTCAAATTAGAATCTTGTTTCTTTAACCCTAGAGTGCCAGAGTTAAGAATATTGTGCGTACCTTCGTATCTAGGGTTTCTGGGGTATTTATATTGAGTGGAATTACCTTTCTTTTAGGATACAACTTCCTTCTCAAGTTCCTTTCCATATAGGAGTCTTCCCAAACGTGTGTCGCAAGAAGTCCAAGTATGCACGTTTGCGTAGGGATAAAGCAAAAGCTCATCTAAAATATATCAAACGACATGCCACGTGGAATCCACAATTAATTTATACAAGACGGATATTCAGCAATACTTAACCGTCATAGCCGAGTCACTTACGGTGTCGATCCGTCCTCATTATCTCCATCCATTTACTATTTTTATCCCCTTCAGGAGGCATTGAATATATTAGGAACATTTCATATGGTGCCACCACCCATTGAGTCCCAGATAAAATCAGAATATACAAAAGAAGGCCATCTAGTGTATACACCTTGCCTTGGTTCGTTTGGCTAATCTGTAAATTTGAGATATTACATTTAAAAAAAAAAAAAAAAAAAGCTTAGGGTTTACACTATTATTTTACTAATACATTTTATCTTATCACTATTATATGACGTCATTCTAGATTGTCGTTAGTACCTAAGATCATCAATATGCTTCATGATACTGGAAACCAAGTCCCTAAAGCCAAAGACTAGCCTAATTTCAGCTTAAACTGGTTGATAGGAGAAATGGGCTTTGAAGCAAATTACATGCATAATGAGTTTTACAAAAATTGGGAATGAAATAGCACAAAATAATAGTATTCAATTATATATTTGAAGAAAATTACATGGGTAAGGGCACAATTTGGGTCCCTAGCCCACGGAATGGATGGTTTTAGGCCAAAAAATCCCAATACAATAAATTTGGAGAGAGTAGGTTGAAAAACTGGGCTTTGATGAGTTAGACAACAAGTAAAGTGGATTCAGGTGACAAGAAAATGAAGATAGACTGTTTTAAACTAAAGAAAATCGTCCTCAGCACAATCTAAGGAGATCAGCTCTTATATATATTCCTTCTCAAGTTTGATTACAAGTTCAACTTTAGATTACAATAGTGTTTGTCTCTCTCTCTTTCTCTAAATCCCCCCTTATCCTGAGGGTCTCCTCTCCCTTTTATACTATCCTTCCTCCTCTCTCTACCTTCCACGTATGGATCAGATTGTTGGTCTAGAGACTTGTCCCATCAGCAACTTCTTGAAGCTTTTGGAAGTAGCTATAAGGCTGAACACTGCTGCTCAAGTATCACTTCCTCATTAATGTGGTTAGAGAGTTAGCTGCAGAGCATTTAATGCGGTGGTAACAACTTTCTCTTTAGATATTTTAGGACTTCCCACTCTCCTGCATTTTTGTGATGCTTATCCATATCAAATAGAATCTCCTGGGACGTTGCCCTAGATGGCAGACCACCCCTTCGAACCTCGGCTTTGCTCAGTTGAGGGGACATTCATCCTCGAACCACCTTCAGGGATCCTTATGATTAAAACTAGCCTTTTATGTTATTAACATGGACTCCCCTGATAATGTGTACCTCTCCTCGGAATGCTTCATGCCCTTGGATTGGGCCCCCAGCCCAATATACACATGGATATTTATTGCTAGGCCTAACACCCCTACAATAGCCCCTCGAGATTCTTCTTTTTGGCTCCTCGGGAAGAAAGGAAAATTACAATGCACTATAATTACTCCATGCTCCTCATGCATCATTTTTAACTGCACAGGTGCATTTTTAACTGCCCAAGGCACACTCCTGATGCTTTGGCACACGAGACGCGCCTTCATTAAATTTTTACGGCTCCATGTTTCCCACGTTCTACGGCGCGATGCGGATCCAACGATTGAGGATTTTGTTGGAACCTGGGTGAGAACTTTCCCGCTTGTAACTCTCTTTTGATATAAATACTGCCCAAATTAATCATTCATCTCACTTTAGCACTCATACACTGAACTTGTAAACTTACCCAATCTACTTGTGCCCTCACATCTACCAAGAGCCAGTCCAAGGAGACTTTTTTTTTTTTTTTTTTCGTGTAAGTCTTCATAAATCTTTTCATTTATTTTTTCATCTACCTTTCTTTTCTCTGTGTCTTTTTCTCCTCGGCTCTTCTTCCTTCTCTTTATCTTCTTAGTACCTCCAAACCTCTCTTAATAATGGGTAGATTCGCCTATTTGGTAGACTCCGAGGAGGGAATAGAGAGCTTTAAAGCTTTGTATAGGATCCCGCCAGGAGTCTCCATTAGGTATTGTAAGGAGGGAGAATGGCATGAATAAAGGCAAGAGGGAGAAGTGGTGATCCCAATGATTGCCTTTATAGAGGGTGGGATGAGAATTCCCATGGGCACCGTTACTAGGGACTACCTTAGGGCTCATAGGTTAGCTCCCACTCAATGTGCACCAAACATGTTTAGAATTTTAGAGAGTAAATGCCCTTAATGACAGAATGGGCTTAGGGCTTACCCACCATGATGTCAACTGGGTCTATAACCTCCATCACCTAAAAGGGCAGGGGTACTACCTAAAGTCTACATACCTCGAGGTTAGGCTTATCCAATGCCTCCCTGATTCCAACAAAGGCCTAAACAAGGACTTCTTGATCATATCAGGGGAGTGGCATGACGGCCTCCCCTGCCCGACGAGAGAGGGGACACTAGGTGGGGCTCTAGGTCTAGGTTGATTATTTCAAAGTCATCCCCTTTTCTTTTCCTTTGGTTTGTGTTTGTATATTAGTTTTCCTTTTATTCGTGCTATTTTTCGCTGATGATGTTTTTTTGTTTTTTGTTTTTCCTAATGGTTTTGTAGATAAGAACGCTACGATTCCCAATTTCAATCTTGTTAACCAACCAAGTTTAGACAAGATACTGAAGGCCGAGGTGTTCGTCCATAGTGACGGCCAACTCAGAGCGGCACATCTAATCCTCGGATATATCCCCATCTCCAAAAGCTACCAGGTGCCGAAGTGTGTAATCAGAGCAAAAGATTCGCGCCTGCATTGGATAAGTGTTGCTGCTTCGGGTTTTCTCATCATCTGTCCTATCCCAGAAGGCACTCTTACCACCGATCCTATCCCAGAAGGCATACCAAAGGTAGCACCGCCATTCCAACACGTTGTCGAGGAAGAGGCAACTTCATCCCAGCCTTTAACTCAAGAAGAGGAAGGGATTGTTGAAGTTTCTGAATCAGAGGAAGAATTTGCTATCTTTGACCAGCCCCAACCTCTAGAGCCTCAAATCGGCGACCCTTGCCACCTCCCCTCAACCCAAGTCAGCAGCGTTCAAGAAGATACGACAGTTCCCGAAACGATGGGGATACAACACAAACCTTAGGGTAGCTTGATGGAAATGATGGAGTCCCAAGTTGGGAGTAAGGTGCCTAAGGCTGCCAATCAAGCTAAACACCCTCCTCTCCTTATACTCAGTAGGAAGCTTCAGATAATAAGATAAAAAGGGAATAGAGAGGGAAGGACGTGGTAGAAGAAGGTAGTGATGTTTTCTCCAAGGAAACTGAATCTCAAAGAGGGGCCAAGGTAGCTAAGACTACCCAAACCAGGTTACAGACCAATGTGGTACCTGGAGACAGAGGATGTGACCTCCGCACCAAGGTACCAAATTGGAATCCCCCCTTGGTGTTGGATGGGTCCCCTCTCCTTGCAAACTCCTCCATTAGGGACCCTCAGCAAGGGAAGGCCAGGTATGTAACAGATGCTGTAGAGCAAACTTTGCTACTACCCAACGACATGACCGAGCTAAGGAACCTGAGGAAGCATGAGGTGTTTATAGGTTTGAAGAGAGACCTCGCCAAGGTAAGTTATTCAAGCTAAGTTTGATGCTTCCTTGTTCACTTTTGTTTACTTTTGTTGTCGCTACTTAGATATATACATATTTTTTTATATTTTATTAATTATTCACTTTGCCTTTACTTACTTACTATGTTTCCTTTGTAGGTTGTCCAAGCTGCCTATAGGGTCGAGGAGATGGTAGATTACTCTCACCGGCAATACAAAGATGAGGAAGGAAAGAGGATTACTGCTATTGAGGCCTTCAATGTGGCTGAGAAGAGCCTAAAAGAGCTAAAAACCCAATTCTCTCAGTCCGAGAATGAGAGAAAAAGCGCAGAGGCTACATTGGAGGGGGCAGAGAGACAAGCTGAGACCCAGCGCAAGCAAGTCTGCCAAGCTAAGAAGGACCTTGCTACTGCTGGGGAGGAGATCAAAACTTTGAAGAAAAAGCTGGAGGATGTTGAGAAGGCCAAGGACCAGGCTGAACAGGACGACTACAACATAGGGGTAGTTGAGACTGAGGAGGCCTCTAGGTCCGAGGTGATAGGGGTGTGTAAGGCTTACTGCCTCCAGGTGTGGAACGAGGCCCTCAAACAGGCAGGGGTTGAGGCCTCCTCTGCACTCAGGAGGGTAGAAAACGTATACTACCCCTCTGCAATTCGGGCACTAGGCTCCTCAGCCTATCACGAGGATACTACCCTCACCGTTGCAAGCCCTACTGAAAAGGTTCTCCAAGGACCCTCATTTTCCCAACAGTCTTCAAAAAGAGGCAGAGCAAACTAGCATACTTGAGAAGGAGCATGAAGCCCCCAAGAACGCCCCCTCCGAGATGACAAAGCCCTCGGATGCACCCAAGGATTCTTCCAAAGGAGGGGTGGCTTCTCAGAGCCATGAGCTGACTCTGGTAACCCTCCCCATCCCTGCCAAGGAAGATCCGAAGGGCAAAGGTGTGGCATCCTCAACAGCAGCAACCACCTAACCTGCCAAGACTCCAAAGGATAAGCTCGTAATAAAGATGAAGTCATGAGTTGTCCTTCTTTTGTTGTTTTGTTTTGTTTTTGTTTTTGTTTTTTTTTTTTTTTTTGAATTTGTAATACAAGCAGATCCTTTGTAAGTAAATTGTCTTTTTCTAAGGCACAATTCAATGCAAAATATATGTTTTTCTTCTATAATTGTGATACTTGTGTCTTTCCCTTGTATGGTTTCTATTTTACTTAACACTTAACTAACATGACAATGAGATATGACCCCATTTGGTTATCTGCATAAGTGATGATATAATTACCACACCTTCTTGACTAACAACAGAACATATTAAAAACTACTAAGTCCACAACATCATTAGAACATACCTTTAACTTCAAAACCCTACACCACAATAGAGCACTCATCCACATCATTCCCAAATATTTGAAGTACTTACAAATGCTTTAAGTGATGCTCATGAATTCCCATTTGTTCAAGTCACTGTTGTGGGAATCCTTGCCATTCAGCATGGATGGTTTTATCTAGAACTTAAATAAATAATGGAAAGTATTAATTTACCTCGAGCAGATGGTCCGAGAAACCAGACATAACTAAGGTTCTGTTTAACATTTAGAAAAAAATGATGAAAAATATTAATTTACTCAAGGCATGTGGTCCGAGGAGCCAGGCATAACCAATGTTCTGTTTGATACTTAGATAAGATAACCCAAAGTATTAATTTACCCAAAGTAGATGGTCCGAGGAACCAGACATAACTAAGGTTTTGTTTAACACTTAGAAAAAATGATGAAAAATATTAATTTACTCAAGGCATGTGGTCCGAGGAGCCAGGCATAACCAAGGTTCTGTTTGATACTTATATAAGATAACCCGAAGTATTAATTTACCTAAAGTAGATGATCCGAGGAACCAGACATAACTAAGGTTCTGTTTAACACTTAGAAAAATGATGAAAAATATCAATTTACCTAAGGCATGTGGTCCGAGGAGCCAGGCATGACCAAGATTCTGTTTGATACTTAAATCAATGAGAAATGTAACGCCTAATGTAATGAGCAATATATGACAGAAAAAAATTTCAGTAATAATAATACCATCGCAAGTTATTTACATTCCAGGGACGTGGTACAACATTTTCATCTAGATTTTCAAGATAATAAGCCTCGATTCTAGCCACGAGGTAATGTGATATGACCCTTCCCAATTGAGTCCCAACTTTCCCCATGATGGGTTCTTGGCAGTACCCAAAACCTTTCTTAATACCAAGTCTCCAGGCACGAGTGGCCTCAAGTTCACATTTGAATCGTACCCCTGTTTGAGCTTGTGCTGATAGTATGCTAGTTGAACCATTGCATTTTCTCTCTGTTCTTCAATCAAGTCTAAGCTCTTTTCTAACAAGACATTATTGTTACTCGGAGTGAAAGAGCTCGTCCTCAGTGTTGGGAACCCGGTCTCGAGGGGAATTATAACCTCGGCCCCATAAGTCATAGAAAAGGGGGTCTCCCTAGTGGACCTCCAAGGTGTAGTACGATACGTCCATAGAACGTGTGACAATTCTTTCACCCATTTTTCCTTTGCATCATCCAACCTCTTCTTGAGTCCACTCACTATGACCTTATTGACAGCTTCGGCTTGTCCATTCCCTTGTGGATAAGCAGGGGTAGAATATTTATTCGTAATACTCAGGTCACAACAATACCTTCTGAAATCCTTACTATCAAACTGAAGACCATTATCGAAGATGAGTGTATGAGGGATTCCAAGCTGAGTGATAATATTTTTCCAGAAGAATCTCCTGGCATCCATATCCCTGATATTTGCTAGTGGTTCAGTTTCAACCCACATGGTGAAGTAACCCGTGCTGACCAGCAACCATTTCTTATTTCCTGCTGCCTTAGGAAAATGCCCTACAATATCCAAGCCCCATTGAGCAAAGGGCCAAGGGCTGGATAAAGGATTAAGGGCACCCCCCGGTTAATGAATGTTTGGGGCAAATCTTTGGCATTGGTCGTATTTCTTCATATACTCCTGTGCTTCCCTCTGCATATTTGGCCACCAATACCGTTGAGTGAGCGCCCTGTGAAACAAAGACCTACCTCCTGTGTGGCTTCCACAAACCCCTTCATGTAACTTTTCTAGGAGTGTTTCAACTACTTTAGGGTGTATGCATGACAAATATGATCCAGAAAAAGAGCGCTTGTACAACTTTTGGTCCTCAGATAGCCAAAATTGAGGAGCCTTTCTTCGTACTTTGTCAGCCTCGGACTTACCTTCGAGAAAGATGTCTTCCTTAAAGAATAGCACAATGGAGTCCATCCAGCTAGGACCAACCCTGATCTGATGAATACGGACCACTTCTCACTCCACCTTAGTAGGTTTACACAAGTTTTCAACAAGGATAACCCGCGGTAGGCTCTGTGCCGAGGACGTTGCGAGAGTGGCCAGAGAATCAGCATGGGTGTTTTTACTTGCGATTTGCAATAAGGTGAAAGACTCAAACCCTGACTTTAAATGCCTGGCCTGATTCAAATACTTTTGCATTCTCGGATCTTTGGCTTCTAACTTTCCTTCCACCTAGCCTATAATCAACCTCGAATCTGATAACATCTCCACTGATTCCCCCCCCCATTTTTCGAACCATAATCATTCCTACCAGTAGAGCCTCATACTCAGCTTCATTATTGGTGGTCGAGAATCCCAATCTTAGGGATTTCTTAATAGTGATCCTCTTAGGAGATACCAAAACTAGCCCCACTCCAAATCCTCTTTGATTTGCTGCGCCATCAACGTACACCTTCCATGACAGAGGTTCCTTCAGGGAGATCATGCCAACTGATTTTTCATCCATGTCCGACCTTTTGGCAATCTCCTCTAGTGAGGGCTCAGTGAATTCAGTCACGAGGTCGGTAAGGACTTGGCCCTTTATAGAGGTGCGAGGCATGTACTTCATATCAAAAGCCCCTAGAATTATACCCCATTTGGCAATCCTTTCAGTGTAATCAGCACTCCGAAGAAGTGATTTAAGAGAAAGTTGAGTTAAAATAACAACTGGGTTAGATTGGAAATAGTAAGGGAGCTTACGTGTAGCGTGCACCACTGCTAGAATGACCTTTTCTAGTGGTAAGTAACAAACCTCGGCCTCATGTAGTGGTTAGCTCACATAGTAAACTGACCTCTGCATACCATTATCAACCCGTACCAGTACCCAGTTCACCGCATGGGAAGTAATAGCAATGTACACAAACAAAACTTCATCCACCTTAGGTTTAGACATGATAGGTGGTCAAGAAAGGTATTCTTTCAACTGCTGGAAGGCCAAGATACACTCCTCGGTCCACTCAAATCCCTCCAACTTGTTCAACAATTGGAAGAAAGGTTTGCACCTGTCTACTGACCGAGAAATGAATCGGTTTAGGGCAGCAGTCATCCCCTCCAACTTCTGGACCTCTTTGGCATTCAGAGGTGGCTGTAAATTGTTGATTGCTTTAATCTAGTCAGGATTGACTTCAATTTCTCAGTGAGTGACCATGTATCCCAAGAACTTTCATGAACCAAAACCAAAAGAGCACTCAAAAGCATTAAGGCGCAGATTGTGTTTCCTCAATATCCCAAAGATATTCCCAAGGTCACCAACATGCTCTAATTCTATCTTACTCTTGACTACCATATCATCTATATAAATCTCAATGTTCTTTCCTAGTTGTGGCTTAAACATCCTAGTCATCATCCTCTAGTAGGTAGACCCAGCATTCTTCAAGCCAAAGGGTATCGCTTTGTAGTGGTAATTCCCAATAGAAGTAACAAAAGTTGTCTTCTCTTGGTCATCCAAAGCCAAAGGTATCTGTGGTATCCTTGAAAGGCGTCCAAAAAGCTCATCCTAGGATGGCCCACAGTGGCATCCATCAATTGATCTATTCGAGGCATAGGGAAAAGATCCTTGGGGCAAGCTTTATTCAGATCTGTGAAGTCAACACATACCCGCCACTTTCCACTCTTCTTTTTCACTACTACTGTATTGGTCAACCACTTTGGGTAGAACACTTACTTAATAGCCCCAACCTGCTTAAACTTGTTTACCTCCTCTTTGACAGCATCAGAATGCTTTTTAGATGAGTGCCGAGGTAGTTGTTTCTTAGGGAGAACAGCCGGGTTGACATTAAGGTGATGACAAATGAAGTTTGGGTCTACCCCAAAAGCTTCATAAGCATTCCATGCGAACACATCAATATTCTTCCTTAAAAACATGACCAGCTCCTCCTTCTCCTGAGGAGGCAGTTGAGCTCTAACCTAAAAAAACTTCTTCAGATCATCATCTATAACTATTTCCTCCAGCTTCTCACACTTGGGCCCTTCTAACACCACCTCTATGAGTATGATCGGAGTCCTTGATTGCTATGAGCCCCTCTTAGTAGAGGCCGATAACTCAATTTCAAGTTGATGCATAATTGCAGCCTCCATACATTGCCTAGCCATGGATTGGCTCCCAACCAGCTCTTCAATCTGGTTCCCCGACGGATATTTCACTTTCAAATGCAGAGTTGAAGAAACGGCCTCTAAGGCATGAAGTCAGGGTCTTGCCATAATGGCCGTATAGGGAGAGTAAGCATCCACCGCGATGAAGTCCACCTCTACCACCTCTGAATCTGCTTGCACAGGTAGTTTAATTTAATTCCTTGGAATGAAAAATTTCCCATCAAAGCTTACCGATGGTGAATCATAGGCTGTCAAGTTCTCAGGCTTCAAGCTCAGCCCTCTGTATAAGTCAGGGTACATAATCTCTGCACCACTGCCCTGGTCTACCAACACCCTCTTCATATTATACCCTCCTATCCTGAGCGTGACTACCAAAGCATCATCGTGTGGCTATATAGTTCCAATCTTGTCTTCCTCAAAAAACTCAACGCCCGTCAAATCTCCACTTTAGCCCTCTTCGGCTCAGAATTAGAGTCCTTGGGGGGTGGCTGAGCTATAGACATCACTCTGGAGGGACGAGAACCAGTCCTTCCAAGAGCAGTAAAGATGACATTAATTATGCCCAAATGAGGCCTTGAAGAAGCGTTCCCTTGAACCCTTGACCCTGCATGGTCTCCCTGCCCATTGAGACAATACAAAAACTATTTTAATCTTCCATCTCTAACCAGTTGCTCCAAATGATTCCACAGAGTCCTGCAATCCTCGGTGGTATTTCCTTGTTCTTGGTGGTACTGATAATGAAGACTCTGGTTGTGCCTCATGGGGTCTTCTCCCATCTTGTTTGGCCATTTGAAGCATGGTTCATTCTTGATCTTCTCCAAGACTTGATGTACCGGCTCTCGAAACATCATGTTGACCCTCTGAGGAGCTGTAGACCTAGATTGCCTAGCAAAATCACTTTGGGGTTTGTTGTTGTTATATCTATCCGACCTGAAATCTCTCATCTCTTGAAGGATAACCTTCACCTTCCCCTTCCCCTTCCCCTACTGTTGGTCCTCCTCGACCCGCTTACACTCATCAATATGGTCCATAAGCTGACGCACACTCCTCACAGGCTTCTTGGTCAGTGATTTTCTCAAATTATGCTAGTAGGCCGACCTTGAAAGTCCTTATGGCTACATCGTTAAAGTCTTCATTAATCTCATTGAACATCTCCCAGTATCTGTCCAAGTATGTTTTCAGGATTTCCCATTCTCGCATGGTCATAGACAGTAGAGAATCTAAAGGCCGAGGAACCCTACTGCATGTAATAAAGTGAGACCCAAACGCCCGGATGAGTTCCTTAAAGGAATTAATAGAACCTGCCCCCAGGCCGTTAAACCATCTCATTGCCACATGTCCCAAACTGGATGGGAAAACTTTGCACATCAAAGCCTTATTCTTAGAGTGCACAGCCATCCTCTGGTTGAAGTGGCTCACATGCTCCATAGGATCTGTTCAACCATTGTACATGGTGAATGTTGACTGAGTGAATCGCTGAGGAAGTCTTCCTCCTTCAATTCTACATGTGAAGGGTGATTTAGAAATCTGGTTCAACGCTCGTAGCGTCATTCCCCAGGCCTCTACAAGACGAATTCCTATTCCTGCGGCCATGAGGGCTGTCCTCTTCATACAAGAAATACTTACTAGGGGGAGTCCTTGACTTGGGCTTGTAACTGTTATCCCCATCATCATCAGAAGAAGGGTCAGAAATGGAAGGAGTTTACTTCCATCGTTCGTGGCACAACTTCCTCTTCAAATGATCAATCTCCAATTGCATGGCCCTGGCACTATCCTTATGAGAGACGTGGCTTCCACCCCGAGATTGGCTCCTGCTAGTATGGGTGGTGTGCACACTCCCCTCCCTGTCCCTTCTTCGTTCAAGACTAAGGGAATGATCTTGATGTTGGGACCCCATAGACTCCGCCTGGTACGGACCTAAACCTACCATAACTGGACGTTAAACTCACTAAAACATAAGGAGTTTTCCACAGACGGCGCCAATTATAAGGGTACAATTTGGGTCCCTAGCCCAAGGGATGGATGGATTTAGGCTCAAAAAGCCCAATACAATGAATTTAGAGATAGTGGGTTGGAAAACTGGGCTTTGATGAGTTAGACAACAAGTAAAGTGGATCCAGGTGACAAGAAAATGAAGATAGACTGTTTTAAACTAAAGAAAATCATTCTCGACACAATTCGAGGAGAATAGCTCTTATATATATTCCTTCTCAAGTTTGATTACAAGTTCAACTCTAGATTGCAACAGTGTTTGTCTCTTTCTCTTTCTCCAAATCCCCCTTATCCTAAGGGTCTCCTCTCCCTTTTATACTATCCTTCATCCTCTCTCTACCCTCCAAGTAAGGATCAGATTGTTAGTCTGGATACTTGTTCCATCAGCACCTTTCTGAAGCCTTTTGGAAGTAGCTGTAAGGCTGAACACTGCTGCTCAGGTATCACTTCCTCATTAATGCGGCCAGAGAGTTAGCTACAGAGCATTTAATGCGGTGGTAGGAGCTTTCTCTTTAGATATTTTAGGACTTCCCACTCTCCTGTGTTTCTGTGGTGCTTATCCGTATCAAATAGAATCTCCTGGGACGTTGCCCTGGATGGTAGACCACCCCTTTGGACCTTGGCTTTACTCAGCTGAGGGACCATTCATCCTCGGACCACTCTCAGGGATCCTTATGATTAAAACTAGCCTCTTCTCTTACTAACATGGACTCTCCTAATAATGTGTACCTCTCCTCGAACTACTTCATACCCTCGGATTGGGCCCCCGACCCAATATACACATGGATATATATATATATATGTATGTATATATTGCTTGTTGCTTGGCCTAACACCCCTACAACATGAATAATGAGATTGGCAACAATTGGAAATGAAATAACACACAATAATAGTATGACAAAATTTAGATATAGTACCTTAGGTGCTGTTCTTTAAGTTCCTCTCTTAAAACTTTGTTATTTGGCTACTTAACTAAAAAAATACACTTCCTTTCCATGAGAAAAAATTTGCGTGGCAGAATCTTAAAGGGAGAATATAAGGAACAACACCTAAGTATTGTATTTAACTCTTGCTCGCAATAGTATTCAAGAATATATAAGACTTATAGTAAAACATATATAAAAGATTTATATAGACATAAAGTTACCTTACAAACTCGTGAAAATACAAAATAGTAAATAGGTTACTTCACACTTTTTTTTACAAAACTCTCTGTAGGTAGGACTATAGGAGGCTCTAGCTAATACTAATAAGTAAGAGCATCCGTAACAGATGTGTCAAATGTGCCAAATGCCAAATATTTGGCACATTTGGCACACCAAACACAAAAACGAAGCATTATCAGATGTGTCAAATGTGCCATATTTTTGCAACATTGAACAACATTTTTGCCACGGTACGGACGAATGTTGCAAAATGGTTTATTATTTTTTTATTCGACTTTTCTCTCTCCTCTCCCTTCTTTAATTGATTTTTTTCTCTCTCCTCACAATCTGTCTCTCACTCTCTCTCCCTCTTCAGATCAGATTCCCAGCTCCTCCCTCAACCTCAAACGTCTTTCTCTCTCTTTGCACCTCAAATCAAACCCAAAAATCTTCCCTGCCGATTTCGGTCTCGCCGATCTCGATCTTGATCCCTACCAATCTCGATCTCTCCGATCTCGGTCTCGATCCTTGCCGATCTCGATCTCGATCTCGCCTCTGTCAGCTCCTCCCTACCGATCTTGATTTCGCCGCCTCACTTTCCAGTCCTCGCCACCAATCTCGCCAGTCCTCGCCGCCAATCTCGCCACCTCATTCTCCACAGCTCGCTGCCGATCTCGCCGCCTCATGCTCCAGCGCTCGCTGCCGATCTCGCCGCCTCATGCTCCAGCGCTCGCCACCGACATCCACAGCCCTCACAGCCGACCTTCAGATCGTTGTTTAAGTTTGGGTCTGTTTGAGTTTAGGTCGATTGTTGTTTGAGTTTGGGTCTGTTTGAGGTTTTTTTTCCCCTCTTTTTTTGAGGTTTTTGGATTTGAAATTTGCTGGTGTTGTTGGTGTTGTTGCTGTTGATGTTGTTGGTTTGTTGGGGTTGTTGGTGTTGGTTTGTTGGTGTTGTTATTGTTGATGTCGTTGTTGTTGTTGATCGGCGTTGATGTTGTTGCTGTTGCTGTTGTTGATGATAATAGGGATGAAAGAATATATTATTTTAATGTATAGAATTGAAGAATAAAACATCTGATAAATGAGATGTTGTAAAATGATGTGGTAAAATAATAAAGTAAGGTTTTGATGTTGCAAAATGACTATTTTTTTTGCAACATCTACTGTGGATGCTCTAATAACGCCAACACAACGAGACATTTGAAAGAAAGAGGAGCTATGGAAGGAATAAGATAGCTATGCTTTTTTTTTTTTTTTACAAAGAATGACATATCTTATATATGGCTTATGTGAGTACATCAGGTGTCTTAAATTAATAAGCTGACAGTGAATCAATACACATATGTGTCTAGCTTTCATAATAGAATAAAACAAAAGTTTGTACAATAGGTGGCATAGGTAAATAGTTACACAAGTACATAGTTATCCATATATTGTTTGCAATGGTTCATCACGTTTTTCGCATGCTTATCTTATTATTTTATCAGCTAGTTGATGAAATTTTGATATTCTACTTCATCTAATATGGCAAACAAATAGGGCCGTAGCGGTCATTAATTTGTCATAGTACTTCGATGCCGTTTTTTAGTAAAGATTACTCATATGGCATGTCAAGATTTTTTCTTGTAGCCATGTCTTCTAGAAATTGATTTTTTTACTTGATCTGGAGTTGATTAGTAACAGAGTACCAAATAGCCTTTTACCAAAATTTTTTAAAAGGTTTGTTAATTTAGTTCTTTTGCTCTATCAAACAAGTTAATTAGGCATTGTGCCCAACAATTTTTTTCATCAACATAAGCTAATTCGTGTGAATTAACCATTTTGTCTTCAACAAATTCTTCTTCCCCTGTTTCCTTTAAAAACTAAATTTGATGTGGTTGGAATAATTTTTCTTTGATTCTCCATTCTACTGAACTGGTTATCCAGAATGTGAAATATTTTCCCCATTTCCAATCTCTTTCTAAATAAGAGAGTAATGCTTTAATCATGGCAGGAATTTTTTTTCTTCCATTAATTTGCTACTAGAGCTTAAAAAATCACTCGGTTAGTGATTCCTCATTTTATCTTTAATTATGTTTTTTTTTTTGCTAGAGTCTTATAACTTAATTGGTAACTTTATATGCATAAAGTATTTGAGAGTCTAAAAGAAAAAATTTTGAATTGTGGAATTAATATCATATTGTAACTATTTTAAAAAAATTGTTATATTCATTTATGTTTCTAACATAAATGTGTAAAATATAACCCTCACACCTCCAAAGCTACAACTATGAAAAAAAAAAAAAAGATGCTCTATTTATGCTGTACAGTATGTATTTATCAATGCAATTATACTTTTAAATTTAATTTTGAAAAAAGAAGAAGTTCTCATTAAAAATGGCACATAATAATTGGGACGTGGCATATTGTTTAATAAGAGAGTGAGACACGTGGGGAAAATGTAGGATATAGGTGAGAGTGAGCGGGAATAGTGAGTAGCCGCCCGACATTTGTTTCATCGCATGCTGCGCCTACCGACACCTGCTTGGTCTTTGCCTCCCTTCTTGTGAATGTCGCCCCCCTTTGCTCACTTCTATCTCTAAAATATTCTGAATTATCTATTATCTATTAACTGTATAAAAAGAGGCTACGTCTTTACAATACGATTTTGGTTTAGTTAGTCACTTTTTTTTTTTTTTTTTTTTCTTCAGTCTAACGTTTGTACTTTGTTTTTTCTTTTATATATATTATTATACTTATACAATAAATTTTATAATATTTTTACAATTATTAAGATGTTAATTTCTTATAAGTTAGAATAAAATAATAAAATATGAAACTGTGACCAACCACAACTGAAAATAAATATTTTATGAAAATGTTGTTACACTTATTAGGTGAATGTGTAAAAGCTACAATACTCTTGATTTGTTCAATATGTATTTTTTTTTAGTCATCGATCTATGCTCTTTTTTCTACCAACTATATAAAAGAGGTAATGCCTCTACAGTGCCCCTTTTGGTGTAGTGAGCCATTTTTTTTCCCAAGTTTTGAATAGTTGCTGCAGTACCACTTTGATTTGTTCAAGTGGCATTGTAGCTACAGTAGCTATAGCATTTTTTTTTTTTAGTCTTCCGTTTGTACTTTTTTTTTCCTTTTAAATATTTATAAGAACCTACATATATATTGTTATACTAACACAATAAATTTTACAATATTTTCACAATTATTGAGGTGTCAATTTTTTATAAGTCAAAATAAAATAATAAAATATGAAACTGTGACAAACCACAACTGAAAATAAATGTTTTGTGAAAATGTTATGACACTTGTTGGATGAATGTGTAAAAGCTATAGTATTTTTGGTTAGTTGCAAATTCACTTGTGGGTCTCTGGTGCTTTAATTTCAACTATTGACAATGCTGTTCTTAAACAATGACTTGAATGTCCATGCATGATAACTTCTTAATGACTTAAATGAAATTATTCTTGTTCTTATTTGAGTTGCCATAATCTTCATCATCTTTCTGCATAAGAAGCATTGCCTGGTTTACTATTTAATATGCGTGGGTTATGAAGTTGAGAGCGAATAGGCTCATAAATAGTGTTATGAACAGTATTTTTAGTTTAGTGACTTGTCTTTTTCTCTCTTTTTTTTCTTCAAGTTCACCAACTTAGTTTGAGCTTGTTTTTTTCTTTTAAAGAATCTTTATATGTTTACATTCTACTTGTAATGTAAGCTTACATTATATACACACAAAAAGTAGCAAATATTATATGCATTTGCAAAAAAAAAAATTGTACAAATTTTGCAAATGTGTACAACATTTACCAATTTTTATGTGTTTATAATATAAATTTACATCGTAAGTGCAATGTATATTTATATATGTATATATATATATATATATAAAGAGTGAATGGGAAACGTTACAGTAATTTCGATACCGTAGTTTTAGTTTGTTTAACTTTCACTGTTTTGCTGGGCCTTTTTTTTTTTTTTTTTTTGTGAATGCATAAAGTTGTAGTATATTTGCTATATTATTTTTGGTTTGTTTACAATAATGTTCATAACACTTTCAAATCAAATATAGTAAATTGTTATTGGTTCTAAATTAAACTTACCAATGAAACTACTTTTTTGCCCACCAATAACAACTTGTAATAACCTACTACTTATGATTTGTTGTGAAAATGTCACGAACATAACATTTTTTTGCGTGAAAAATGTTAAGAAATCTTGATGTTGTCACAATATTTTCAAAACTGCTGAGCTGTCAATTTTTTACAAGTTAAAATAAAATATAACAAAATTATAAAAAATATTATGAAAATGTTGCATCATTTTGTTGTGTTTTTAGAAATTTTTTGTTGGTTTAGGGTCTGTTTGGATAGAACTTATTGCTGAAAACTGAAAACACTGTAGCAAAATAATTTTAAAATGTGTGAATAGTACCGCGAGACCCATTTTTAATGAAAAAGTTGCTGAAAAGTGAAATTTGTGGGTCCGTGAACAGTGCACGAATGCACTGTTCACAGAAGATTGGGTCAACAACTGCGGCTGGAAAAAAAAAAAAATGAAAACGCAGACGCAGCATTTTTCAGTGGAATCCAAATGCCCTCTTAATCAACTTTGTTGAGCCAAAATTCATTATTCTACATACAATTTTTTTGGATTGACTTTTTGTATATTTTTTTCTTTACACACTATTTTAAGTAAAAACACATAGTTTTGCACACAAAAACAAAAACAAAAACTTAGGAAAAAAACATTTTACATCCTTTATGTTTGGGGTAGTTTACAATTCTTCCGTAAACTTTAAAATCAAGCAATTTTTCCCTTAATATTTTGGAAAAAAGCAAATATGTCATATTATTATTTTCTTAGTTAAACCCTAATGAAAGCTTATGATTCTTAAAATATTTTATTGTGTAATTTCTAAATTACTCCTGCTAAATTTTAACATTCTAAAAATTTTCTTTTTGTATTTTGAGTTTTAAATGATAAAAATTCTTAGAAAGTTAGAATGATAATATCCGATGACACATGCCTTTTGTTATTTTTTTTTATTTTTTTAAATTTCTTAGCAAAACTTAGTTGTTTATTGTTAGAAGATGATGATATTCGTTATCATTCTTTGAAGTTTTTAGAGAATAGATATATTGTCTTTAGCAAGTAGGTACTAAAAAACTATTATAGTTAAATAAATATTTATATGTTAAATAGCTACCCTAACTTTATGGTTGATCAAAATTCTTAAACGAATGAGATAAACTTTCTATGACATAATTATCAAAATTTTTAAAATTGATGTCTCTTTTGATTAATGTAAATCTCTATATACTTTAAAAATCAAATAATTCATATTTTTGTTTTGCAATACAAATAAAATTTAGAATTGGCCTTAATTACTACGGTAAAGTCTCTGATGGTAACTTATTAAACTAGTAATATATAATTAGAGTAATATATTTTTGCACATAAACCTACCACTAACATCATTGTTATTATACATTACATCAATCATGACGTATCGGCCAATTGAACAAAATTTAAATACAATTTGAGGTTTCCTAATTAAATTAAAAATTTTGTTTACATTAAATCTAATTATCCTTAAAAAAAACATATACTATTTATGTTGAATGTATTCCAATGTAATCATATATTTAAATTGAATTTTGGGAAAAAAAGGTTCTAATTAAAAGTTGCACTATATCAGATGTAGATGACCAAAAAATGCAGAAAAAATTTATAACCACACCTCAACTTTGTCACAACTTTACTGAGGCATGAGTGATGGAGAATAAATAGTAAATTGATATGAAAGTAATATAGAAGCTTACAATTTCTATGGTTGCTAATCGTATCCGGTAAAAAGTGTGGTCTAAAATTAGTCAAATATGTACCATGTGCGTAGTAAGCGTGAGTGGCCCAACAATGAAGGCATAATTGATCACCTGACATTAATTTATACCATCGCAACCTGTGCTAACCTATCAAAGATGAATTTGGTGAAAATGACTACTTCTCAATCTCATTAATCATCGAAGAAAAGATTTATATACAATCTGATACATAGTCCCAAGTTAACAAAGCAACTAACTTAACTAACCAGAAACAGAAATTACAGGTTCTAACACGTGTGGCATGTGTGTATTAAAACTGTATTTACAATTACACTAAGCAACATGTCGTTTCTGTCAGTTACAAAGCTAAACTTCTGTCATTTCTCTTCTATTTGCTTTCCCTTCATTTTGTGCATTCTGCAGCTAGGAACTTCTGCAATATCTGATTCCTCCTCTTGCTTAACTTCAATCACCACTTGGTCTGCTTGTTTTGTGACTGACTTCTGACTGTGATGATCTCGATACTACCAACACCTCTTTGGTCGTTGACTAGTTACCTTTTCTCAGTTCAATCTCTGAAATATACATAAATGGCCCTATAACCTACTATTTATTACCGCTGTTACCATTAGGTCTTTTTCAAGTAGTTCAATCTCATTTGACTCGTATGATTTTCATTTAAAGGTAAGGACTAGATCTTCGCTGGGAAAGGTTGAAGGGATTTCACCTTTTAGAGATATAGTATTTGAAAGCAGTACAATTGGTGACTGTTGTGATCAGAGTCATTGATGCATTTGAGCAAGGTTAAGCAGTAGAGGATGAAGATTGATGCCCTTGGGACAATCTTGCAGCAATGAAAAAGAGAGTGGTTCTGCACAAAATGAACCACAAGACTAGGAAAGAATCAAGTTGAGATAAAAATCATTCTTCTTGAATTGCACTCATTTCACATTAAATTCGCTTGAGTGTATATATATATTAATGTAGGACATCGGAAAAATCCCTTTAACTAACTTTTTTAACTAATTCCAACAACCCAATCAATCTGCAACTAATCTTAAATTGAACTAAACTAATGCTAAATTGCTAATTATTCTGGTTGAGTTGAGCTGGTAGCTAGAAGAAGAGCTAGAGGAGCAGGGGCGGAGGTACATATAGTCTTGGGGGACCATGGCCTCCCAAAACTTTTGAAATCCTCATATAGTGCTATATAAAAATAAATTGGGCCCCTACAAATTATAATGATTGGCCATTCCAAAAAATTTCACAGAACTTTCTTGCTGTCAATGGAAGAAAATTGGTCTAGCATAATTGGATAAGCCACCTAATACATGAGTCTAAACTACTCTTAACTTAATTTAAATTATAATAAAAGAGAAAGTAACCAAGTAACCCACCTACTTGTAGAACATGCCAAGAACCTGCAGTTTCCAAACTATTGAACAGAAGAAAGTATCTGGTTTTAGAGTTCCAATTAGCTATGAATATTCATCATCTTCACAATTCATGCCTTTTTTTTTTTTTTTTAATTGTTGTTTTGCTTAGTTTTCTCTTTACTCTGATTTTGGATAATGACTTTCCTTTTAAAAAAAATGTCATGGAGATCTATTCATTGTTAGTTTTTATGTTATTTCCCTTTAAAATATAACAATGACTACATTTAGCTATTTACAATTCCAATATTTAGTTAATTTTTCAAGTGGACTCCACCTAAACAATACACACACTTCTACGAAAATCTTATATCCCTAATCTCCAGGTGTCTTTTTTTTTTTTTTTTTTTTCTAAGGATAGAAAAAGGATGTTGTTCCTATTGTTTTCAATTTTTAAATGCAATGAACGTTGCTCGAATTGGTGTGTTTTTCTTTTTATTCTTAGCTTTCAAATTCATTTATTCAGGTCTCATCATCGTCATTTTTTCACAAAATTTGATCATTTTCTCATATTTCCAATTTTTTTCCTCATATGTTGTTCTCTCATTATCATCATCTCATTTTTATATATTTTTAGTTGATTTTTTGTTTTCCTTTTGAATCCAAGTGCCTTATAAGTTGTACCAACATTGATATGTTAAATTTGACTATTATATATAAAATATAATTACTGTGATAATTATGAGTTATGACTAGCATATAAATATATAATTTGGCCCCCCAAGTGGAAAATCCTGGCTACGCCCCTGTAGAGGAGCTGTGCTGAGTGGGAGATAATTGCATTGTAACCTCCAAAGGTAATTTAGATTATTATTAATAAAAATTCAGACTTTGTCTATTCTCTTTATTCTTATGGATTTCATATCTATTACCTTGTGTATTCAAGCAACCTCTCATGGATTCAAGGTTTACGAAAAAAAACTAACAGTTCAAAATTTTTTTTTTCCATTAAAGAAAGTAATGTTTGCTTTCTTTAGACTTCAACAACATCAACAATTAAGCTCCACTTTGGTGGTGCTCTTGTAGTGGTCTTGCTTGATTGGCTTAAGGTTTAATTATTATTGTGGGTGAATCACCTATATTTGTCGGGAGATCAATGCATAATGCATGTTAACATTTTGACTAACCAGTCCTAGCATGTATCAATGCATGATAACACAATGATGAAGCATCAATGTGGGAAAGTATCTTGGATTTAACTTTCTTATTATTTGTCAAAATATAAGAAATTTTGTACGCGTGCAATTTTATATGAGTATAACTTATCTTCCTTTGAAATGTATGATATAAAATGAATGGAGTTTTGCCTTTCAATTTGAAACCAGATATGAAAAATTTTTATAGAAAAGATTTTCCAATTAAAGGTGAAAGGTATGTGAATGCAGGAAATTGTAACGTAAAAATATGCATGAATCTCTCTGTGAGCTTTTGTGGAGGGGCAATAGATTAAGTTTCAACAAAATGGGTGTTCTTGGTATCAAAATTTGAAAATTTAATGTTAAAATAAGGAGTTTATCAGACAAGGCTTGTGACTACATTCTTACTTATACCCTCTACAGCTAATTTAGTGAAACAAAACATAAATCAGCCAAAGACCTGTAACATTACATTTGTGCAATGTTTTCACTTTTGTATAATAAGCACTGTAATTTCGTATTTTTATCTTATTTTTGTTGATACATACATTCTATTCGATTTATGCAGATTAAAACAGGAGATGTATGGGTTTTGGCAAGCACGTCACTCCATCTAGTCAGAAAGGACTGGTTCGGATGCATGTGTTTAAAATGTTGCAAGTTTGTGTGCACATGCCATTACTCTTTGCTTACTGGAGAAGTTTATTTATGCTATTTATTATATTTTCTGTTGATCCAACCCATGTGTTTTAGAGAGAACACCTTTTTTTATAAACCAACATGGCTAATGGCGTATCTATAGGAATGCTATGGGTTATGTGCTGTGGGGAATGAGATTATGAAGAAAAGGTTGGGTTTGGGTTCCAATTCCAAGATCAGTCCCCTAACCTTGAAGCGGATTAAAAGGTATGAGAATGAGAACAGAACAAAATAACAATAAATTGTCTATGGTGGTTAGTGAGAATTTTATTTTGGTGTTTTTTAATTGGTTGAGGCATGTTTAGATGTCATGTTATGAAATTAAGAGGATCAATTGTGTTTTATGTAGAAATATATATATATATATATATATATATATATATATATATATATATATATATATATATATATATATAGGGTTGAAAATTTATTTTGGAAGTGTTATAGATTTTAATCGGGTCTATGTTCCTTTATCTTCAACACACTGCCAAAAAATGAAGTTAAAAATTTCATATAGTTTGACGTCAATATGTTCCCTTAACCTCTTATTGTCTTGGATATTTGTGGAATTTTGAGATCTTACAGACATTTTTGGTTGCAAATGATTTAGGTACTCATGGATATTCTCTTGATTTTCTTTATTTGGACTATTGACTTACCATATTTCTTTGTCTCTATCTCTATTTGATTCTAGTTGTTCGGGTCATATAGTAACCTCTTATATGTATGAGGGTACCATAGTACAATTGTGCTACAATTGTTTTTTTTGTTTAATGGTGGTGGTGAGTTTTTTGTTTGTGATGGTGGTTGGATTTTTTGTTTAATGGTGATGGTGGGTTTTGTGTTAATGATGGTGGCTGTATTTTTTGTTAATTGTGTAGTTGGGTTTTTGTATTTATGGTGGTGGTTGAGTTTTTTGTTTAATGTTGGTGGTGGCTAAGTTTTTTTAATATGGTGGTGGCTGAGTTTTTTGTTTATGGTAGTGACTGAGTTTTTGTGCTAATGGTGATGGCTGTGTTTTTTGTTTAATACTGGTGGTGGGTTTTTTTGTTTATGGTGGTGGCTGTGGTTTTTGTTTAATGGTGTTGGCTGTAGTTTTTGTTTAATGGTGGTGATGGGTTTTTGTTTATAGTGGTGGCTGAGTTTTTTGTTTATTGTGATGGCTAGGTTTTTTGCTTATGGTAATGACTGGGTTTTTGTGTTAATGGTGGTGACTATAGTTTTTGTTTAATGGTGGTGATGGGTTTTTGTTTATGGTGGTGGCTAGTTTTGTGTAAGTGGTGGTGGCTAGTTTTTTTTTTTTTTTTTTTGAATAGTGTTGGCTGGATTTTTTATTCGTTGTGGTAATTGGGTTTGTGTTTATGATGGTGGTTGGGTTTTTGTTTTGGATTTCACTTTATTTTTATTGTTTTAAATTGGGATTTTTCTGCATTCTTTATAATTTCTCTGTGGTTTGTAATGTGGGTTTGGTTTTTATTTGATGAGAATGTTGCGGGTCTTCTTTCTCTGATAGTTTGGCGTCATATGATGTTACATTATGATTATTTTGTCTAGTTTTTTATTGGGTATTTCGAAGACATTTTCTGCATTGTCTTACTAATAATAATCTTTATTTGTTGTAGTACATCTTATCAGGGATATAGGTTTGTAATACTCTAGTTTGTTATTGATGTATTTTCCTTTATACTTGTGCAGATATGGGATTGGTGGCAAAAAGATAGCTTTTGTGGGACAACTTGAATTCAAATAATTTTTTGTAAAGTTTGGAAGCTAAGAAATCATTTGTATATAAATGATTGTAATTACTTTGTGAACATTTTTATTGCATTTTTAGATTGTATGGATTTGGTTAGAAATGAATGGATATTTTTTTTTTATGGATTTGGTTAGAAATGAACAGATTAATGTAATGACAAGTAAATGTAAAGAATATTAATAAAAAAATAAAATTGGTGATGATAATTTTCATCGCCATATCTGACTATAGTAAAAATTAATTCATCACCTAATCTATTGAAATTAAAAAAAAAAAAAATCAGTGACGCAAAACTTCGTCACGTAATCTATTGAAATTGGAAAAAAAAAAAAAACATTTGGTGACGAAATATTCTGTCACTGAAAATAAGGTTTAGTGACGAAAATATTAGGTGATGAAAAACTTTTGTCACCTATCATTTTTTATTTGTGACGAAAAAATTTTGTCACCTATCATTTTTTTATTGGTGACGAAACATTTTCGTCACCAATACATTTTGTGACGGAGCTTAGGTGACGAATGCTCTTCGTCACCAAATTTATTCGGTGACGAAATAAGGACATATTGTGACGAAATGTTTCGTCACTATAGTCCACTTTTGTTGTAGTGGACTGTAGTCCACCTTCTAGGTCTCATTTAACCATATTTATTTATTTTAATTAATTATATGCCTAAACAAAGTACAGATATAGCTTTGAAAAACTAACACTCTATGAAAAACGTAAACTAGCTAGTCCACTAAAACAATGTCATATACACCCTAAGCTAAGTGATTGTCTAGTCCAAAACTTATATTTCAAGAGTGCAAGACGTCCGCACCAAATTAAAGTAGTTTGCACTATATTTGCACGTATCAATCATACATCCTCTTGTACCTGTGATCATGAAATAGAAGAATTAATGTGACACATTTCTATAAGTGTAAGTGATTCCCTGAAGCATTCATTTAAAAAAGAAAAAGTGATTCCCAAAAGCATTCATTTAAAAATAATGATTTCCTAAAATATTTGCCTAATGCTTTGAAGCAACTCCCTCGAAATTATTTTCATACTGTAGTCGGTAGCATGATCAGTGGAAAAAAAAAACTAAAATAGACTATTAAATGTTTTAAAATGCCTTAGAACATTCCAACCCGAAAATTGCAATATATATATATATATATATATGTTTTATCTCAATAAAACACCATTTTATCTATTTTTATATTCTCACTTAAAGAATACTTTTTTTTTAATAAATCTCATTTAACAATACACCCTAAATCTCAATCTTTATTTTACAATATATCCTATTAAAATAATCATTTTCTAGCCACATCAACAACGGTAAAACACCACCACCTATTTCAAAAACTCTTGCAATGTAGCCATCACCAATTTTACAAACCAACAGTAAAACCACTACAATCCATCCCATTTTACCTGCAGATTTTACAAGTCCTTGACTTCCAACCAAACACCTTTGGCGACCCCACCTTAGCCACGATGACCACCGTAATCCAACACCAACACAAATCAAAACCAAGAACCATTTCCAATCTCAACCCATCACAACCCACATAGCCATCCTCATGCTCCTCCACCATGACCCAAAGTCACTGCCGATTTGAATTGGAGAGAGAAAGATCAAATAAATAATAATAATAATGATAGGGAATTCACCAGTTATAAAATTTTTCTCCAACACCTTAGAGTTTTCGGTCACCAAAAGCATCATGAGCTTACCAAAAGTGTTGTTGGTCACAAAGGAAACATGACACTGTGTGATGCGCTCCGCCCTGACGGTCGTCGAGTATCAATAAGTTGTCAAGTACTAAGAGGTCGTCAAGTACCTTCCCTGACACTGCACCACACCTTTCTCCCTGAAGGTCGTCATGTATCAATGGGTCGTCAGGTACCTAGAGGTCCTTAGGTACCCTTCCTGACACCGTGTGACACGTTCTGCCCAGATGGTTGTCATGTATCAATGGGTCATCAGATACCAAGAGGTCGTCAGGGACCTAGGGGTCGACAAGTACCTTTCCTGACATTGCGCAACACGCTTTGCCCTGATGGTCGTCACTTATAAAGAGGTCGTCAGGTACCAAGGGGTTGTCAGGGACCTAGCGGTCGTCAGGTATCTTCCCTGACACCGTGCGACACCTTCCGCCCTAATGATTGTCATGTATCAATGGGTCATCAGGTACCAAGGGGTTGTCAGGGACCTTGGGGTCGTCAGGTACCTTCCCTTACACCGTGAGACACGCTTCACCCTGACGGTCGTCACTTATCAAGAGGTTGTCAGGTACCTTCCTTGACACTGCGCAACACCTTCCACCTTGGTGATCGTCATGTATCAATGGGTTGTCAGGTACTAAGGGGTCGTCAGGGGCCTAACGGTCGTTAGGTACCTTTCCTGACACCACGCAACACCATCCGCCCTAACGGTTATCATGTATCAATGGGTCTTCAAGTACCAAGGGGTCGTCACCTACCTTCCCCGACACCGCACGACACGCTCTGCTCTAACGGTCATCACTTATCAAGAGGTCGTCAGGTACCCAACGGTCATCAAGTACCTTCCCTGACACTGCGTAACACCTTCTGCCTTGACGGTTGTCAAGTACTAAGGGGTTGTTAGGGACCCAACGGCCATCAGGTACCTTCCCTGACACCGTGCGACATGCTCCACCCTGATGGTCGTCACTTATCAATAGATTGTTATGTATCAAGAGGTTATCATGTACCTTCATTAAAACCACATGGCATGCTCCGCCTTGACAGTCATCACATATCAAGGGGTCGTCACATATCAAGGGGTCGTCAAGTACCAAGGGGTCGTCAGGGACCCAGTGGTCGTCAGGTATCCTTGACACCGCCAAACAAGCTCCACCTTGACGGTCGTTACGTATCAAGTGGTCATTAGGTACCCTACTCATTGATACTAACTCGTCTAAATCGATGAGGCACTTTTGGCAGACAATCCACTATACTCGTCCAATCAACAAACCAACTTGCACATTAATAAGGGTATTTTCGTCCAGCAAAGTCCTTCGAGCACTTTAACCCATCAGGATGGAATACTCCGCCACTGACCCGTTAAGGTTTGTGCCTCTTCTGGTAGGACCTGGCTGATAAGGGTGTTCTCGCTAATAAGATTCAAGGCACAACACACAAGGAAGGCGACGATTCCTCTCGACCCATCTGCTTCCTATTAGCGGACGGGGATCAAAGCGATGACACCATGAAGGCTGACGGCCCCACGGCACCTAACGGGCATCCGCTTATGACGACGGGTACCCTCAAGAGAAGCAAGAGACCGACGGGTACGAAGAGGCCGACAGATTCAACATAGGCTAAACTTGATCCCCACGAATGTCTATACAAGGAAACATCTTGTACCCCACGATTAACCTTAATCAAAGGAATCTATTCAAGGAATAAATCCTGCAAAATACGTGTATTAATGAGGATTTTCCCTACAAGGAAAGACCTTCCCCACTAAGAAAAGAAGGTAAGCTCTACGCTACTATAAAAACCTCAAAACCCTCACAAATCAAGGTATGTACAATTTCTTTGAAGCTCATACTCTCTAGTATTGTTGGAGCTCTCTTCTTACTTAACCTTTGGAGGGTCTTTGGCCGGTACCCCACCGGTGCCCTTTGATTGGTTCTTCTCTTTTTTTGTTCTTCAGGTGCACCCATTGACACGTGTGTGAACTATCAACTCACTAACGATTTTTGTGCATCATCAAATAACAATAATAATAATAATAATAATAATAATAATAATAATAATAATAATAATAATAATAATGGATAGAGCTACTATAGTTTGGTTGTATGTTAAGATCATACTGTGCTGTTGTAGTGAGCTGCAAAATTTTTTTGCATTTTCCATTCCAAAATGTGGGGTGATTTTATGTATTTTGGGGTATTTGAGGTTGTATTTTGCATTTGCATTCTCGGACGGAAATACTCTTATGGTGCAGGATCTAGACATGTGGATTTGAATTTGGGTAACTGAAATCCAAATACCTTATTTGGATAGTTTTAAAAAGTTCACAGATTTGAACTTGATAAATACACCAAAAATTTCAAAATCATTATAGGTATAAAACATGAGGAATTTTAAAAATTTTAGATTTGAAATCCATTACTTTAAAATCCAAATCAAAATTCAAACATCTAAATGCAACCTAGGGAATCCATTTCTTTCTTAAATTTTTTTTTTTTCCTTTTTGAGCAGGAATGGTGAGTGGCCTAATAGTGAAGACATCATTCAGGGCCAACTGAACAATTGATACAATTGATGCAACATCCAAATAAAATAAGGCCCTCACTTGTAACAAAAAAAAAATTATATATATTTTAATTACAAAAAGAAACTAAATACTTTTACTGGTCAATAAAATGCATTAAAAATGTCTCATTGTATCCTAAAATGCAGAAGATTAAAAAGGGAATAAACAAAATAGTCAAACTTCAATTAACAAAATTAAATTTTAGGAGACAAATTCATTAAATCGTTTTTAAAATATGCTAAAATCAAAATTAATACCAGACAAATTCATTAATAATACAACGTAATTGTCTTGAAATATGCTAAAATAGAGATTATAAATTTCTAAAATAAAAGAAAAAATCTCTCATCTCTCATCTCTCTATTTCTCTACCTCTCCATCTATATTCTTACCTTTCTTTTCTTCCTCTTGATTCTTGATTTTTTCTATAAGCTCAGTCATTCTTTGTAATAGCTTGAAATCATTCTTTGCTCATTGCCCTTTATAATAGATTCAAGATTGAAGAGGGACAGTGTGGGCATAGCAGAGGTAACCCCTCTCTCCCTCTCTATCTTTCCGATATTTAATATTGAAAAGTTTGCTTTTTATTCAATTTAAATATTTTAAATAATATATATTTTTTAATCTGCTTGATTGATAGGCTAATAGGACAACACACTAGTCTTGCTCTCTTGCACAGCCCATTGCCCACAGCACTACACTCTACATAGTGCACATCTGCACATGAGCACATGTTGATTCTGACATGCCATTAGCCATAAGCCCATAGTGCACTGTTTACACTCCATAGCTGGCCTCCACACGCCACACGGCCACACACTCACCCACCCACACACTCACACTCAATGTATACGCACACACACACACACACACACACACTATATCTTTTACCTTTTTTATGCAAACTTTACTTTATCAGTTATTATAAGTTATAACACCAATTAATAATTTGATGTATATCATATCAACTCATTTGTATTACTTTCTCAAAAAAAAAAAAAAAAACTCATTTGTATTATAGTGATACTAATTTATTCACTACAAAAAACTCGTCCTATAAGGGCCTTTTTTCCCCCACTTTCAAAACCCCCGCTATAGGAGACCTATAGCAGTGCTTTTAGAAACAGCTAGTATAGGTTGACCTATTATGGTAGTTTTCAAAACCGCTAGTATAGGTTGAGCTATTACGACGTTTTAAAACCACCGCTATAGGGTTGAATTTTCAATTTTTTTTTTTTAATTTTTTTAATTTTTTTGTAAACAGCCTATTCTAGCGGTTTTGAAACCACCGCTATAGACTTCTTCAATTGGAATACCTGTCCCGGTGGTTTTGAAACCGCCGCTTTAGGGTTCTTCATATTTAAAACCTTTTCCGGCGGTTTTAAAACCACGGCTATAGTTTTCAAATTTTAATAATTATTTTCAAATAATTATTATATATATTTTTAATAATTATTTTTACATTAATTTATTTTTATATTTTTTTTGTAATTTAAATGACCTATTACGACAATTTTAAAACTACCGCTATAAGGTTGCTCATATTGAAGACCTATTATAGTGTTTTTAAAACTGTCACTATAAGGTTTACTCTTTTTTTTTTTTTTTCTTTTCTTTAAATGACCTATTACGACGCTTTAAAAACTGCCGCTATAGGGTGTACTCTTTTTCTTCTTTAAATGACCTATTGTGGCGGTTTTAAAACCGCCACTATAGGTTTGCTCATATTGAAGACCTATTATAGAGGTTTTAAAACCTCCGTCATAGGGTGTACTCTTTTTTTTTTTTTTTTACTCCTTGAAACGACCTATTATGGCTGTTTTGAAACCTCCGCTATAGGTTTTCTCATATTGAAGACCTATTACAATGCTTTTAAAACTGCCGTTATAGGGTTTACTATTTTTTTTCTTTAAATGTCCTACTCTGACGGATTTAAAAATGCCACTTTAAGGTTCTTCATACGTAAAACTATTCTAGAAAATTTTAAACCGCCATTATAGACTTCTTCATTTGGAATACCTATTCCGGCGGATTTAAAACCTCCGCTTTAGGATTCTTCATATGTAAAACCTATTATAACAATTTTAAAATTGCCGCTATAGGGTTTAAATTAGAATTTTAATTTTTCAATTTTTTTATTTTTTGTTTTTAAGAGGCTCTTCCTAAAATTTACCAAAATACCTCCTAAACCTAAAATATGACCCAATGACCTCCAAAACCTGGAAAATGACCAAAAAACCCCCGATGCCTAAAAAAGACCAAATTACCCTCAATGCCTAAAATAAGACCAAAATACCCCCCCAAATCTCTAAAATGATCGAAATGCCCTCGTAAACGTAAAAATGTCTGAAATACCTCTGAAACCTAAAAAATTACTGATACACTTCCGAAACCTTAAAAAAATGACCAAAACCCTCTAAACATTAAAAATGACTAAAATATTTCTGAAACTTAAAAAATGACTTAAATACCCCCGAAACCAATAAAATGACTGAAACACTCCCAAAACATAAATATGACACCATGAAACTAAAAAATGATCGAAATACCCCTGAATACCACCTTTTAAGGGGCTAGAAACTTATTATAGACTAAATTTTGTACAACCTTTGATTCAAGTTTCAAAAATTGGTTTTGAAGGCTATTTCTATAGTGGTTTTAGGGATCATAAGAGAAGGTGGTGGCAGGAATTTGCTTGAAGGACACTCATAGAATCTGCTTTAACAATAGAAATAGGGTTCTCAGAGTGACAATTTGTTTGCTAGATGATATTCCATAAGAGATTCTTCCATCAGCATGAGCATTCATAGTTCCAATGATTTATTGCTACCAATTGAGCACCTCATTAGGTAGCTTTAGGGCTTAGCTTCCTTCCAGTGCATAAAAGCACTAGGAGTGACATGATATTGACACGTGTTTATTAGGATACATGGGGTAGAAGTCTCAACCATAGATTTAGCAAAAAATTAAGAAGGGTATCTTCAAGTGAATTCTAATTAGCTCAACCAATAAAAACTCTTGTCATCAAATAAGAGATTTAGAGTTCGAATCTTGATTAAAATAAGTATACGAACATGTCAAGATACTAATGAATTTCCTTTTAATATAAGAGTGATTCAACCTCATTTCCCTTATTTAACAAAAAAAAAATATAATACTAATTGAGATAATTAAATCCCAATTTATTTTACTTAATTTAACTCTTTCTTTTAGGTAAATGATAGAAAATTTAAAGCACTCTTTTTTTTAGAGATAAATTTAAAGGACTCTTGATTGGTCTTTTTCATTTTTATTTCTTTAAGGGATTGGTCACATTTTCAAATTAACTTCTTTTGGGTTCATTAAATACTTTGAAGTTCTTTGATGACCACAACTCTAACGTGCTCGATTGTGAGTGGCATGTCTATTACTTTCACATGGATTCACAACTTATTTTCTATCACTCATAGTTGGCCACATTTGACTTGAGGCAAAAGTTGTATCCATAGATTTTCTTAGAATTTTAAGAGTAAAAATCATAGCGAAATTTTAGATCTGGCAAATGGGTCGGGTTGATCAATTTTGCGTTAGAAATGAGTCATCTTAAATGGGTTGCGAATTGAGTCGGATCAATTAGGTTGACTTGTATTTTTTCACATAATAAAAATAAAAAATATTTTTGTCTTTATTTGAATTAAAATAAGAGAATAAAATAAAAAAAATACATAATTACTTAAGTTTACACAATCCAAAATTCACAAATCACATTACAACAAAACAATGAAAAACATTACTAAATACCCCCATATTTTGGTCGTTTTTTAGGTTTTAGGGGTGTCATGGTCATATTTTAGGCTTAGGGGGTATTTTCCGTCATTTTTTAGGTTTTGGGAGTATTTTGGTCATTTTTCAGGTTTTAGGAGTTTTGGGGTATTTTGGTCATTTCTTAGGTTTAGGGGGGTATCTTGGTCTTTTTAAGGCTTAGGGGGTATTTGGTGTTTGGTGTTGTATTTTGATTACATTACATGTGCTTAGAAAATAGGTATTATAGGTGATTGGAAAAAAAAAAAAAAAAAAAAAAACCTATAGCAGCGGTTTGTGAATCGCTGGAATAGGGTATTGTTCTAATTCGTTGATTACCCTGAAGTGGCGGTTTTGAAACCGTTGGAATAGGCAAGGCCTATTACAGCATTTTAAAAACGCTAGTATAAGGCTTATTTCTATATCCTTAAATTCCCTATATCGGCAGTTTTGAAAGCGCAGGACTTATTATAGCGGTTTAGAACTACTAGTATAGGATGTATTTCTATTTCCCTAAACACATTGTAATGGCATTTTTGAAATCGCTGGTATAGGCAGTGCCTATTACGGCATTTTAAAAACGCTGGTATAGGTGTTTATTCGTTTAGACCCAAGATTATTTAACCTAATATATTAGCCAAGTGATTACTTAGGTTAATTATTCAGATCTAATTTAAACAAGCATATATCATATCATGCACTGTAGCGGAAAAATAAATAACACCACAATATGATGACTTAGGAAAACCAATGAAATTAAAAGTTTCAAGGTAAAAACTTGGGCAGGATTTGACCTAGCTATCCTCAAGGTAAAACAAATCCATCATAAGAGATTTGAAGTTTTTACAATCAAATTTAACCCTAAATTTATTGCTACCTTATGTAGTAACTTACTGACACGATCACGTGCAAGCTCCAAATCCACGGACTCTTTCTCTCCTTGGATTTACTGCAATATAAGCACCCACGCTTGTGACTTTGAGATCTCACTCAAAGGTTTCAGATCACCATTAGTAATGACCATAACCCTGACAACCATAACACTGTTGTCCTAAAGAATTGTTAGAAGGTTGACCTAATTTATTTTTTGATTTTCAGAATTGTTATTTTTGGTTGTGTCATTCTTCTTTACTTTCTTAGGGTCAACATTGTTTCTATTTCTTGCCTTTCTATTATTATTTCTTAGAAATTTCTAAAATTCTTGGCAAGATAAGAAATCTTAGTAGATTTTAGGAAGGCTTTCATCCTAACCTTCCAATAAGCATAGTTATTCCTATCAAAGTGTAGAAAGATCACAAGAGAGTGACCATGTTCTATGACAGCAAGGGTCAATGATTAACTCTAGATCAAGAAACTGTTAGGACATATGTGAATCATGTTAGGAACATATGTCATTTAGAATTGGCTAATCCTTTGACAAAGCGCACTTTATTTGTGATTGGGTAGATATAGGTTGTGTTCAATACTTCAAGGAACAAGAGTTCAAGTCCAAGAATTGAAGCCATGCAAATCAGTTCAAGAAACAAGTAAAAAAGTGCTGGATTTTAAAGTTTGACAACTAATAGATAATATCTATTGAGGTTTAAAAAGCTGCTTTAGCCTAATGCTCGACAGTTGCTCGATAGATACTCTATCTATCGAGATTTATGAAAATTAATTTTTCAAATCTGATTTCACTCCAATCCATTTTTACTTGTTTAGGTTTCCTTTTCTCACAACCCTAAACATATATAAGGATTATTTTAAGGGCCATTAAAGGTTGCATTAGTGTAGAGCAAAGTTTTGTTCATGCAAATTGTGACCGGAGACAAAATTTGCCCTAGTTAATCTTTCTCTTGAAGAAGCTACTGCGTTTGTATGCCGTTGGGTTTTGTAACCAAGGAACTTCGTGAACTTCATCGTGTTGATGAACTGAAGAACCTTGCAGCCAACATCTTTCTCAAGTTGGTAATTAAGTCGTATACTGGGATCCGCGCATCGATTGATTAGTCATGTACTGGGAGTCATGCATTGAAAATGAGAGACTATCACTACAGAACAAATCCAATTGTGTATTGGGGTAAGGGTTCAAATGTAGGTTGGTATAAGGTATTGAGATTCCTTTACTTGTAACCACTTGTTAAGATAATAATGGATTCTCGGGAGTAGTGACCTTAAAATCACTTGGTGGGCCTTAGAGGTTTTTCCCATTCATAAACAAATCATCGTGTCAACTTTATTTTCCGCTGCAAATTAACTTAGTTGGTGATTTGTTTGTGCTACCACTCATTTTGCATGTTAATTGGATTGATTAATTAACTTGGCTAATTAATCGGTTAATTTATCACAAGGGGTCAATGCATTCTTGGCCTATCAGAAACCTATAAACAATAGCTAACCTGCTCTGATACCACTTGTTTGTTCATTTAGACCCCTTAAACCCGATTGTTTAACCTAATATAATAGCCAAGTGATTACTTAAGTTAATTATTCAAATCTAGGTTAAACGAGCATATATCATATCATGCACAGTATTGATGCCATATTTTGTCCGCCCTCGATTTGAGTGCCGAACCTCGAAAAATCCAAAAATAACATCTCCTCTCCATGGGGCCGCGAGAGCATCTAGAATGACGGGGCGTAACCTGTTTGGATACTGAAGCACTCAAAGTGCCTCTTTCAGCCAAAATGACCAAAACGCCCGGTTAACCCTAGGTTAGACGAAATTCAAACAAGGTCAAAATCCCCTCAAAATATCACTTTTCATTGTTTTACATCAAACCCGAGCTTCTCAGAGATTTTTGGAAACTTTGACCAAGTTTGACCCGGAGTTGACTCTTGGTGGGCCTTAAAAACCCTAATTTTCATCCGGTCGTCAGAACGGGTTGAACCCAATGCCATTGAGAATATTATCAAATTCTCATTTCAACGACTACTCATGGGTCAAAATCAGAGTTAAAATGGTTGAGATATCACGAAAACTAGTTAATGCACTAATCGAATGCACCATTAACTTCCGAGAGCCATAACTTTTGACCTGACCATTAGATTTTTGAGTTCCATACCTTTCTAGAAACTAGAAGTCAAGATATTTCTAGGGGTGTCAAGATCAACCCCATTTTAGGAGCTTTACAGGTGGCAGCCCTCCAAGGGCCGCTGCCTCGTAATCCGTATGGGGGCTATAAAAGGCCCTATACACCTCCAGACCAAAAAAAGAGTGAGTTTTCTGGATCCTGCTCGTTGCTTGGATGAATTCTGAGCTTTTCTCCTCTCTTCCAAACACAAAAAACACACAAAAAATACATCAAAGCCTCTTGATTCTTCTCTTCACCAAAAATACAAGATATTGTTCTTATACTCAACCTTCTTTTCCTTGGTTCTACACTTTGGATTTGGGGTTTAGGGGTGTGGATATAGCTTTTTAGCTGCTATCCAGCTTTTTAGCTACTATCCACACCCCTAACTTTCTAAATCTTTTTCTAGCATTTATCTTGCTCTTTTTGCCTTAATAACATGATTTATTGCTTTATCTAGCATGCTCTTTGCTTTATTTTGTTTCTAGCATGTTTTTGGTTTATTTCCATATGCTTCCATGATTGTTCATGTGCTAGTTGCCTTTTCTTCATGTTTTATGCTTTATGCCATGTTTAGATCCTTCTTTCTTATGTGTTGATGTTTGGGTCTACATGCCTACATGCTTGATATCATGTCTATGGTTATACCTTGCTTAAATCCACATGTTTTTATGAATGACCTATGCTTCTATGCCTATATCCATGCTCGGATTTGTGTTCTTCCATGTTTTTATGCTTACATCCACATGCTTAGATGTACATTCACATGCCTATATGCATATCTCCATGTTTGCATGCCTAGATCGATGCGTTCTTCATGCTTTATGCCATCTCTCATATGCTTGCATGCTTTACGCCTTGTTTATGTGCTTAGGCCTAGACCTTGTTTGTCATGCCATGTGCTATTGTAGCCATTTTGTTCCTTTTATCGCATTTTCTCGTGTTTTTGCCTAATGGTTCGGACCCGATCTAGACCCTATGGTCTTTGTCATCGTCCATGTACCATGGCCCATATTAAAAGGGTTTGGATCATTTCTATTTGCATGTCTATGCTTGCTTGCTTCTATGCTTTATGCTAGTGCTAGCCTCTCTTGTTTTAGGTTTTGCCATGCTTGACGCTCACCGTAGGCTTGATCTTGTTTGGTTACATCCGACGCCCATGAGGCCTTTTTTGGATGTGACAATTTGGGAAGCATCTCTGGATGCCGGGTTACTTCGTACATACCCTTCCCTTTCCGCTCCGTGCAATGCTATGCTTACCATGTTTGTTCGCGCCACCCGTTGGCTTTCAATGCATCTTTACACGCTTGCTCACATGTCCATGCATGAGTCTTGCTTGCTAGTGTGTCATCCATGCTTCAACGCAATGAAGTTATGAACATTTTATCCAAACCTACCTCTGTCCCTTGCGGACACCATCTTTTGTTTGCTTTCTTGCTTGTTTGCCTTCCTTCTTGTTTGCTTGTTTGCTTGCTTCCATGTTTGTTTGCCTTCTAGTTTGTTTGTTTATCTTGTTGCTTGTTATGTCTCCTGCCACATGCTTGTTTGCTTTATACCCATTGCGCATTATCTACGCATCTTTTTCTTTCCATTACTTGTTTGCTGGTTTCTTGTTTTTGCCTTTGCATGTACACGCATGGAATGAGGACACTTGTAGCTAGGGCACGATCTCCTAGGCACAAGCAAAAAGGGCGAGGATGCAAGCATGTGGATATAGGCCAAGCGGCTATGTTTAGTAGATTTAGGGGTCTAGCTTCTCCCATTTGATTATGTACTCTATTAAACCCCCTTCCTTCCTCCCTCCTTTTTCTCTTAGATGGGTTGTATTAGGTATATTATGTCATGTACCATTCGTCCTCATCTCTAGAGTATGACGACCCCTGTTTACTTTCCTGTACCTATATTTTAGGCCATACTTTAGGGATGTAGGCATTTACTTTCCTGCTCTGTGTGCTTGCATTGTGCATGATGTATGTGTGTGTGTGTGTGTGTGTGTATATATATATATATATATATATATACACACACCTACTCGCCCTTCCTAGTGTGATTGTCACAGCCCATGTCATCTAAGGCAAAACGTGCCTAATTTTCGCCGCGAAAGTAAGGTGATATGTCGCCAGATTTTTGTAGTGGAAATCTGGTATTTTGCCTGAATGCCTTAGGAAAGCATAAATTAGGACCACACCCATTCAAAAGCCAAACCTCAAAGCCTCCCCATGCATGCAGAGCCCTGAAAGCCAATACTAAAATCAAGTTTTTACTGTCAATCTCCAAAAATTAAGGTTTTATCAAAACAAAGGATTGTCCTTGGACAAGTGTTGTGGGGTGCCCAATACCTTCTCCACACGTAACCAAACTTCCGGAGTCAAGAATCAAGATTTTTTGCCATCCACATTAGATTAGGAAAAATGCTATTTTTCTTAGCCTAGGATTGGTAATAAAATTAACTAGAAACACGTGACCAATCACACCTTAGAAAAACCTAATGATTGGTGGTGACTTCACTTAACTTTGGTAATCACCTAAAATTTGGCCAAGATTCTTGCCACACCTTCAAAGGTAGACCTACCTTCCTCCCCTGAGAGAGAGAGAGAGAGAGAGAGAGAGAGCACCTGAAGCTTTGCATGAGACTCCCAGAGTCAAATCACACAATTATTGAGAGTGGCCTGCCCCACTCGCGCAGGAGCATCACCATGGTGGGTGGTCGAATGAAGGCCCTAGCGTCGACAAACAATAGTGGAAAAGTATATAACACCACAATATGATGACATAGGAAAACCGATGAAACTAACCTTTTCAAGGTAAAAACCTGGGGAGGATTTGACCTAACTATCCTTCAGGTAAAACAAATCCACTACAAGAGAATTGAAGTTATTACAATTAGATTTAACCCTAAATTTATTGCTACCTCATGTAATAACTTACTCACACGACCACGTGCAAGTTTCGAATCTACGGACTCCTTCTCTCCTTAGATTTACTACAACACAAGCACCCATGCGTGTGACTTTAAGATCCTACTCAAAATTTTCAGATCACCATCAGTAATGATCTTGTAGCAGCAACTAGGTTCTACCACCGCTTAATTGTAGATCTTGCTCTGGTAGATTCTTGTGTAGTTAGTAGGTACAAAACCTCTCAAATTTCACAAAGAGTAACACATAAGTCTTCCAAAAGTTTGAAAAATATAGCTAGAGTTTCCCTTTTATATGTGGACAAGTTAGGTGAAAATGGGCTTTTGCCTTTTTTTTTTTTTTTCTTTTTTAAAATATCCAGCAAAATGTCCCATATCTGAAACTATTTAGGAAAATGTCCTTGTTTTGAAACTCGATTTTCTAAAAATCGAGTTTAAATTTAAAACTCGATTTTTGAACAATCGAGTTATAGCGAATTGAAAAATTAAAATTTTTGTTTCTAGAACTAGAGTTCTGTGAACTCAAGTTCCATTTAAGGAACTTGAGTTCCATGTGAAGTACTCGAGTTCCTTGAAAAAATTCAAGTGGAACTCGAGTACTTTACATGGGACTCGAGTTTCAAAAGAATTTTTTTTTTTCTAAGTCCACATTCGTTATAACTTGACGTTCCAAAAATCAAGTTATACATTTGAAACTTGAGTTTTAGAAAATTGAGTTTCAAACAGGGGTATTTCCCTAATTAGTTTCAAACATGAGACATTTTGCTGGATATTTTAAAAAGAAAGGGCAAAAGCCCATTTTCTCCAGACAAGTTAGAATGAAACCCTAAACATTTTCGCTGGCTTAAGCCTTGTTTAAAAATTCTGCAGAATCTGATTTCTGCAATTCTCGATCAGTTAAGCCTAATTCTCGATCGATCGAGCTTGGCAGAATGTGACTTCCATTATCTGCAATTAGCTCGAACTTAAAGCTTGAAACCTACACTTTTAAGCATTGCCTAACACATAGACTAGACATGTTTTGTTCTCGGTTTGCTAGCACAAATAAAATATGATTCTAAATATTTAATCCTAAATCTTCAGAATCTAACTATAGGGCTTATTTCTATATCCTTAAATGGCCTATACTGGCAGTTTTAAAAGTGTAGGCATAGGCAATATGTATTACAGCGGTTTAAAACCGCTGGTATAGTATGTATTTCTATTTCCCTAAATGCAGTTTTAAAACTGCTGTTATAGGTACACCTACAACGGCGGTTTTCATTTTGAAAAAGCGCCGGTATAGGTCTTAAAACTGTTGATGAAGAATATCACAGCACTTAAAAAAGGCACTGGCATTGGGTCTCAAAATCGCCAAGACCTATACTGTTTTAAAAGCGTTGGTAGGTCAGGCGGACCTATTGCCACACTCATTGCGCAGCGTTACAAAGCGCTAGAAAAAAAGCACTAGGATAGGACATTTTAGGCTATACTGACAATTTTTTATGCTATCCCAGCAGTTTAAAAATGTTGGGATAACCCTTTTTTTTGTAATGATTGAACCATGTAATAAATTAATTTTATTTGTGCAGGTTTAGACTTTATAGTATAAAGTGTAAGTGCACAATTGCACCTGGACTCAAAGAAGATTATGGGCTCAGGCCCAATGAGCCTTAAACAATAAAATTTGTAGAGTGTGGGCTTGAAATCTAGGTTAGGGGTACTGAGAACTTGACAACAGCCTGAGAGTTACAAACACTTGTGAATAACAATTGTTAATTGCAAATAGGCCTCCTCGGATGTAAGCCGTGGACCAACTCTGTATTATTTCTCTTTCTTTCTTACAGGTTACAATCCTTAATTTCCTTTCTTTTTCTTTAGAGAGTGAGAGTGAGCGAGAAAGATCTCCCTCTCTTTTGCATTCCTCCCCCTTAAATACCCCTTTTTCTGATGCATTTTGGGACCCTGACTAGAAGTTTCTGTCTTACTGTTTAGGGGTCACTTCCCCATTATTGCGGCCAGGGAGGTAGGTGCAGAGCCTTTAATGCAGAGGTGGCAGCCTTTGCACTTGATATTTTCTTTAACACTGGTGTATCTAGATGGTTCAGGGCCTCTCCCTTTTAACCATTAGTCTTTCTAGAGTTGTGTCTTGACCTTCATAATGAAGTCTTGAGTTCTCTTGGATCTGTCCGAGGAAAAGCTCGCCCTCGGCTGTACCCTCGGATCCTCGGCTTATGGGCCAATTCGTAGAGTTTAATTATGGAGCAGGTCGACCCTCCATGCTACAGTCCAAAGGCCCATATGCCCATTTGGGTCCTTTTACTCCCCACATAAAGGCTTTAGAAAAATTGCAATAACCAGGTTCTATTATTCTATACTTTAAATTTTATTTTTTGTTAAATTTGCATTTTTAATTATAAATTGTGTTTTATTTATCTATAAATATTTTCTCATTATAAATGTCTAATAGATTTTAAATAAAAATAAAAAATTCAATAAATATTATTTAATTAATATTCAAATATAAAAAAAGCTCCACTTAAAATATTTTGCCTAAGATACTCAAAATTGTTGAGCCGGCCTTGGCATTGTTGATTTCGGGAAATTTGTTTCATTGCAAGCTGCACCTACCAACAACTCGTTGGTCGATGACTCGTTGCCTCTCTTACAGTGAATGTCACTTCCTCTGTCCAGTTCAATCTCTAAGATATATATAAATGGTCCTACAATCTACTATTTATTACCGCAATTACCATTAGATCTTTTTAAAGTAGTTCAATCTCATTCTACTCTTATGATTTTCAACTAGGGCATCTCTGAACTCTGGAGTTGAAGAGATTTTACCTTTTAGGGTATGCTTGGTTAGGTGGATTTTAGGGAGGATGGAAAAAAAGAGAGTGGAAAATAGAAGAGAAAATGAGTGGGAAGGGTGTTTGGTTGAGAGGGGGAGAGAAAAGTGGTGGGGCCCACAAGTTCTCTTCTCCCCCTTCAAAATACATTCTCTCCAAATTGGAGAGAAAATTGGAGTGAAAAGTAGGAAAAATATTTGGACAAAACTGCCCTCACCTCTTTTAAAGTTTCTGGTTTTTTTTTTTTTTTTTTGTGTAACGCTGTTTTTTTGTTTTTGTTTTTTTTTTTTTTTTTCTTTGATTTTGTCAGGTGGTGGGTTCTTCTTCTTTTTCTTCTTTTTTTTTTCTTAATTTTTATTTTTATTATTTTTTTAAGAAAACACTTTTGGATGATTTTGTATGCTATTTTTTGAAATGTCCACTTTTATCTATGCACAATTTAAAAAAAAAAGTATAATGTATTACTTTTTGTTTTATTTAAAAGGGACATGATGGTAAATTTAAACAAACCTTATTTTCAACCAAACCAAAAAGTTTTCCATCCCTCCACTTTTTCACCCTCTCAACCAAACACAAATGAAGAAAACTAAAAACTTTTCTATTTTCCCACTTTTCCATTCTCCCTCTATTTAGAGATATAGTATTCGAAAGCAATAGAATTGGTGCCTGTTGTGAGAGAGTCATCGATGCATTTGAGCAAGTGTAAGCGGTAGAGGATGAAGAATTTGATGCCCTTATCAGTATTGAGTATGGCTGTATGGGTATAGCTGCGATACCATGAAAGAAAAGCTTGGGGACAATCTTGCAGCAATGAAATGAAAAAGAGAAAAGGGTTCCGCACAAAATGAAACATAAGACTAGGAAACAATCAAGTTGAGAGAAAAATCATATTCTAATTGCTTTGCATTTATTTCACCTTACATTCATTTGAGTATAGAACCTTAATATAATTGTCTTGATTATCAAAAGAAACTCAAAAAAAAAAAAATCAATAATTCCTAATCAAATGAGTCACGAATTGATCGTCTATTAAAATTCGATCTATGAATCAGACAACTTATTCATTGATAGAAAATAAAAACGAAAGATTTGATGAATAGAACAAAAAATATTATAAATAAAATAGAAAAAAAAAATAAAAAAAAGACAAAAATATTAACCATAACAAAATAAGTAATGACGAGATGTTAACATATATAGTGTTGTGGGCTTTAGGCCCAACTAATTTACTTATTTAGCACTCTTACTTGTACTACACTCATATTTACTTGTACTGCACTCATATGCCTCCTATATAAAGGCACTCATGTATATTCTTTTTGTGAGAAATACAATACTATTCAATTCAGTATTTCTAACATGGTATCAGAGCCATTGCTCTGACCTTTTCTTAGCAGTCTTGTATTTATTGGTGTAACTCCATTCTCAATATTGCTTCCGCTGTCACAACAACTGCCACAGCCTTTCACCGTTGAACCTTCGAGTCTTCCAAACATCGTCCTCAAGTTCCGGACCTGTAGCAGCCACCGTTGGGGAGTTCGAACACTGCAAAGACCACTGCCCTTTTCAGCACCGCCGTGAATATTGCTCTGAAAAATTTTCCGAAGGTGCCACGAAGATCGTCTTGCTCCGATCTACCTTTTCGTGAAAACCTCACAGTCATCAGAGCCTCCACGCGCCCTCACGCGCCGCCCAAAGTTTCTGCACTGAAGGTCACGCTCCCACGCGCCGCCATGCACCGAACAGAGCTGCCACGCGTCGAACAGAGCCTCTACGCGCCTCACACGCCAGACTGATCCTGCTGACATCAGCCCTAAGCCACATCGTCCTGCCACGTCAGCTTCCCACGTCAGCCTACCACGTCATCGCTGACGTCACCTTCCAGCGCGCTGCTGACGTCACCCGCCACGTCATCGTTGACTTCCGTTGACCGTTGACTTTTTCGCAGAGTTGACTTTTTGCAGCCCAGGTGCTCCTTACCCAGCTTTTCGCGTAGATTTCATTTTTGCAATCCATTTTTGCATATTTTGCTTCTAAATGAAGAATAAGGACAGGTCTTCTTCCTTTTGCAACAATCGTCGCCGACAATCTAGCAAATGCTTTTGCAATTTTTGCAAACGTTTTGGCCATAATATTGAGACTTGCTTTCAGCGCAATAAATCAGTTGTTTCAGGTTCTTCTGCCACTATTGCTAACATTGAGAGTGTCCAACCAATGGCTCCCGTCTTTGCACAGTCTAAGTCTTCAGGTCGCACTTTCACCATGACCACAGATGACCTTAAAAACATCATCGCCAATGTCATTCGTATGGTTGGTAATGCATCTTATTCCTCTTCTCTCGCAGCTTTGTCCGGTATGTCTCCTTCCTCTTGGCTTATGGATTCTGCTTGTTGCAATCACATGACACATCACTCGTCCTTATTTTCTGAACTTAAACCTGCACCACACCCTCTTACTATTCGCACAACAAATGGTTCCATAATGGCTGGTCATAATATAGGTTCCGTTTCAACCTCCAACCTCTCCATTTCTGGGGTCTTTAATGTTCCTGACCTTTCTTACAATTTGTTTTCTGTGGGACAATTAGCTGAGTTGGGTTATCGAATCATATTTGATTATTCTGGGTGTATTGTACAGGATCCAAGGACGAGACAGGAGCTAGGGACCGGTCCCAGAGTTGGGCGTATGTTTCCCGTGGACAACCTTCGTCTTCCACATGTTGCTCTTGTTTCTATTGCCACAGCTGCTGCAGTTTCTTCTATTCCTTCTCTTGCTCTTTGGCATGCTCGACTTGGTCACGCATCTTCTTCCCCGTGTACAACAATTGGCTTCTAGAGGTTTGCTAGGTTCGGGTTGTCTACGTAAAATTTTGATTGTGTTTCATGTCAATTAGGAAAACAACCAGCTTTGCCTTTCAATTCTAGTGAATCTATATCCACTGATATCTTTGACCTTATTCATTCTGATGTTTGGGGACCTTCCTCTGTCTCTAGTATTGGTGGATATTGATATTTTGTTGTCTTTGTTGATGATTACTCTCACTATAGCTGGATCTTTAATATTAAACATCGTTCTGAATTATTGCAAGTGTATTCTAATTTTGCAAAAATGGTTGAAACTCAATTTTCTAAACGTATAAAAAATTTTCGATTCGATAATGCTCTTGAGTACACTCAATATACTTTCCAAGCTGTTTTGCATTCCTATGGCAATCGTTCATCAACTAACTTGTCTAGGTACCTCTCAGCCAAAATGGTAGAGCCGAACGAAAGCTTCGTCATATTCTTGACACCGTTCGTGCTCTTCTTCTCTCTCTACCAAAGTTCCTCGCTCCTTTTGGGGCGAAGCTGCTCTTCATGCTGTTCATACTATTCATCGCATTCCCAGTCCTGTCATCCAAAATCAAACTCCATATGAGCGCCTTTTTGGGTCACCTCCAGACTATCACCACCTACGCTCATTCGGCTCTGCTTGTTTCGTTCTTCTTCAACCACATGAGCATAACAAACTTGAGCCTAGGTCAAGACTTTGTTGTTTTCTTGGTTATGGCGAAACTCAAAAGGGGTATCGGTGTTATGATCCTATTTCTCATCGTCTTCGTGTCTCCCGCAATGTTGTCTTTTGGGAACATCGCCTCTTTGTTGAGCTCTCTCACTTCCGTACTTCTTTATCTTTCTCTTCTGTCTTAGATCTATTTCCAGATGAGACGCAAATTCCTTTTGTAGCTGCTCCTGACCCTCCTATAGCTGATCCTGATCCTCTTGTAGCTGCTCCTGATTCTCCTATTAACTTCTCTATCCAACCACCAGAAATCCTTGATCCCTTTCCTAGTTCCCCTTTTAATGAACAGGTGGAAGATGAATAGGTCGAAGACGAGCTACCCAACCTTGATCTTAGTTCCCCTGCTCCTGCTCCGCTTGAAGATCATGTACAAGACATTACACCTCGTCACTCAACTCGCGTAAGGTCCATTCCTGCACATTTACTTGACTATCATTGTTACACTGCTCTTGCTACATTGCACGAGCCTCACACCTATCGTGAGGCTTCCACTGACCCTTTATGACAGATTGCAATGAAAGAGGAACTTGATGCATTATCTAAAAACCATACTTGGGACTTGGTCACTCTCCCCCCTAGGAAATCTGTGGTTGGTTGTAAGTGGATCTACAAGATTAAGACTCGCTCTGATGGGTCCATTGAGCGCTACAAAGCTCGTCTTGTTACAAAAGATTTTACACAGGAGTATGGGATTGATTATGAAGAGACCTTTGCTCCGGTTGCTTGTATCTCATCTGTTCGTGCCCTCTTAGCCGTTGCTGCGCGGTAAATGGATCTTTTCCAGCATGGATGTCAAAAATGCATTCCTTAATGGGGATTCGAGTGAAGAAGTTTATATGCAACCTCCGCCCGGTCTCTCTCGTTGAATCAAACAAGGTTTGTCACCTTCGACGTGCACTTTATGGCCTTAAACAAGCTCCACGTGCTTGGTTTGCCAAGTTCACTCTACCATCTCTCGTTTGGGTTACATGGCCAGCCGTTATGATTCTCGCCTTATTTCTTCGTCGCAATTGAACAAAGACACTATTTTACTTCTCACGTATGTGGATGATATGATCATAATGGTGATGACCTCGGTGCATTCAAGAACTCAAGGATTTTCTCAGCCTAGCTGAGATGAAAGATCTTGGACATCTCACTACTTCTTGGGTCTTGAAATCACTCATTCTACAGATGGACTTTACATTACTCAAGCCAAGTATGCCTCTCGAACTCTTGTCTAGAGCCGGACTCATCGATAGCAAGACCGTTGACACTTCGCCGAGCTTAATGCGCATCCGACTCCTTCAAGGGGGAAACCATTGTCTAATCCTCTCTTTGGCGTACGCTTAGTTGGCAGCCTAGTTTATCTCACCGTTACTCGTCCAGACATTTCCTATGCCGTTCACCTGTGTGAGCCAATATCTCGCTCCACAATCGACTCACTATGCCGTCGTTCTGCGCATTCTTCGGTACCTAAAGGGCACTCTCTTCCATGGTCTTTTCTACTCGCTCGGTCTCCTCTTGTTCTCCGTGCATTTTCCGATGCCGATCGGGAGGAGATCCCACCGATCGCAGTCCACCACCGGTTATTGCTTTCTTCTTGGTTCTTCTCTCGATTTCTTGGCGAAGCAAGAAACAAACTCATATGGCCCGTTCTAGTACCTGACGTAATATCGTGCCCTTGCTGATACCACATCTGAGCTTCTTTGGCTACGATGGCTTCTCAAAGACTTAGGTGTGTCGACATCCTCTGCTACTCCTCTTTATTGTGACAACAAGAGTGCCATTCATATTGCTCACAATGATGTCTTCCATGAACGGACTAAACACATCGAAATCGATTGTCATTTTATCCGTTATCATCTTGTCCATGGTGCTCTCAAGCTAATCTCAGTCTCCTCTACAGATCAACTTGCAGATATCTTCACCAAGTCACATCCTAAGGGACGCCATCGTACTTTGGTTGACAACCTCAAGTTGGTCTCACATCCACCTTGAGTTTGAGGAGGGCTGTTAACATATATAGTGTTGTGGGCTTTAGGCCCAACTAGTTTACTTGTTTAGCACTCTTACTTGTACTACACTCATATTTACTTGTACTGCACTCATATGCCTCCTATATAAAGGCACTCATGTATATTCTTTCTGTGAGAAATACAATACTATTAAATTCAGTATTTCTAACACGAGAAAGGACTAGAATCACCAAAATATATTTGGCAAATATTAAACTGAAAAAATCTTCAATTTACGAATTGTAAATAACATTATTTTGTAAAATTCTTTATTGAAAAGCTATATAGAACCCTAATATAGAGGTTAATGTGCAAAATTGTGAAATCCACTTAACTAACTTTTGAACTTATCAGAATGACAAGCAAGAAAGGCCGTGTTTAGTTGAGGAAGAGAAGGATGAAAAGCTGAAGAAAAAAAAAGAAACAGAGCTAAGCGACAGACAAATTCTTATTACTCTGCAAAAATGACATGTAGCTTAGCCTCGTTCTAATTTGTACAGTTTGATGAATCACGTGACTAGCACGTGCTGTGATTAAATGTTAGTTAGTTGTTTAGGCCGTTATAGCTGTTAGTTTCAGTTTTGCTCTTATCTTTGTGCATATAAACAGAGATTGTATTCTTCTTTGCTAAGTTAATAAGATTTTTCATTCACAAATCTTTGATAGAATTAACTTAAATAATAACTAATTATAACAACCCAACTGATCTGCAACTAATCTGAAAATGAACTAAACTAATGCTAATCTGATAGAAGATGAGCAAGAGTTGCTGTGCTGAGCAGGAGATAGTTGCTGCTGTGAGCTGAGCAGCTGCTGAGTATGTCTGCTATCGTCCGGAATGTAAGCTCCACTTTGGTGGTGCTCTAGTAGTGCCTTTAATTTGTTCGATTGGCTGAGGGTTTAATTAATGTGGGTAAATCAATTATTTGGCGGGACATCGATGCATGTTAAAGTTTTTGATTAACTAGTCCTAATAGGGTCAGAACCAAGATTTCGATTAGGGCCCGAAGTATGAACAAAAAATAAATTCATGAAAATACAAAATAATTAGTATAACAAACTAAGAGCAAATGAAAAGACAAAAAATGATTGTTTCTTAATACATTTTAATATATTTATTGTTACTAAGATTAATTATGGTTGCTAAGTAAAAAAGAATACAAGAAAATAAAAAATCCAAAGTGAATTGTTGCTAAGATTAATTATTTTTGGGGAACGATTTTGAGTAAATGAATCTGATGATGGCCTTCGTAATTTTTGGTAAATGTTTAGGATTACATATAACGATTGTTTAATTTTTTTTTTTGGGTAAACGACTGTTTAATTTTTGTTGTTGGACTGTTATTACCTTTTTGTTTCTCTCTATTTTTTAGGAGGGGCCAATGATGTTATTAGGGGGGAGGGGCAAGTTCAACTTATTGGGCCAAATTCTAAAGTAGAAGGGTTTTTTTTTTTGAAAAGCCCAGGGGCCATCACCCCTTAAACTCAAATCTATCCCTGAGTTCTAGCACGTAGGAATGCATGATAACACATTGATGAAGCATCAATGTGGGAAAGTATCTTGGATTTAACCTATCTTGGGAAAGTATATTATAATAACCTGTCTTCAGATATGATATAAAGTAGAGGAATTTGTGCCTTTCAACGTGAAACCAGAGATGAATAACTTTGATAGAGAAGATTTTCCGAAGGTGAACAGAAAGCAGGAGGAAACTGTGGCATAACATGCACGACGCACGAATCTCACTGCTATGAGCTTTTGTGAAGAGCAATAGATCTAAATCGGAATGCTTACCATGTACCTGACGTAAAAGTATCTTTATTCTTTCCCATGCAACTTCCAGGAGCACCCATATGATCTAATTCTTTTTTTTTTTTTTTAATTAATTATGGGTAAACAAAGTACTTATAAGTTTAAGTCATATATGAAAGCCCCAAACTCTACAACAAGTATTGCACTAAAAAAAGTACTATATACACACTAACCCTAGTGATTGTCTATTCTAATCCAATGACTTATATTTCAAGAGTGCAAGACGTCCAAATTAGCTAAGCAATGTAGTTTGCACTATATTTAATGTATTGTTATAAAAGAGTTAAGCTATTTTGAAGTAGTACTTTGGGTCTGTTTGGATAAAATTTATCCAAACGGATCCTTTGACTTAAGTAATGTGTCTGAGTTTGGTGATAAATTGAAATTAAAATATGTTTAGCTGTTAGTTTGTTTTTCAAAAAAACAGTTTTACATCCTCTTGCCAAATGACATAAGTTTAAATCAGTGATCGTGAAATAGAACAATGTAAGAACTTATGAAGTAAGTGATTCCCTCAAGTGGCTTTATGCTTTGAAGCAACTTCCCGGAAATTATTTTCACGCGGTAGCATCATCGATGGAACATAAGAGAAAATAAACTAATAATGAATGTTTCAAAATGCCTTAGGGTAGGGATCGAATCTATCTCTTGCTTTTGAGAAAATTTTTAAGCTTTTTGTTCTGGAATGTTAGGAAACTACCTGCATAATTTCGCCTTCCTGAAATGTTCCCATGCATATTTATTTTCTTTGCACTTTAATTGATTCGTTCTTTTTCGTTAGGTTATGTACGTAACTATATTGCGAAGGACGCGCTTAGAAATCTTATTGCTTTTGGTTCTACTGCTAACCAAAAAGAAAGAAAACCGTACTCTAATTTTTAAATAACTCCAACTTACGTAGTTCGATTTCTCTTCAGCACCGGAGGCTTGAAGCTCACTAAATTTGACTTATTAATGCTTTCCTTGGTTTCGCTATAAAATTTTACTAGATTGTAAATAGCCTTCCTAGTATGAAATACTATGAAAACAGTTAATAATCATCTTAAAATAAGATTTTTTTTTTTTTTGAAATACCATTAGTTTTGCTATTGGGAATCCAAGGTGTTCCCTTCTTTCTACTCCAAAAGCTCAAACTTATATTCTCTATCCTCAGCACATGTTATATTTCATGTATTCGTCAACATGAAACATAATCCTAATTGTTGTTTTTAAATGGTAAAGGTAGTTCATATTTTCAAATTATATTTCCTGTTAATCGAATCCTTTGACGTGGACTAAAGTTTGATTTCAAAAAATATGAGGGAAGTTCACGTGTATTCTTTTAAATCCGTAGGACGTTAGTGGTATTTTAAACTTTTGTTTATTAAGCTATAAACGTTAAGAGGGATGGATTTTCTCTTTAGATTCTTTAGATTAGATGTGCAAGATAAGTACTAGCTTCTCAACAACTTCAGAATGAAAGTGCTTTATAGAAAGCTGCATAAGGAGAGGCATTATTCCTTCTTTGGTTTATGGTAGTATGACATGGAAAAACAAGGTTAAAGACATTATTATTTATGTTAATTTGTTCTCTTATTACATGCTACGTCATTAACCGCTTCTACATTTTTAGTGCCAAGAGTTTTATAGTTTGATTAATTGGTTGATACCTCGATTATATCCAAGACATCAAGGTTCAATAACAACAACAACAACAACAAGTTCATTCTAAAAATCCAAGTGTAAGTGATCCAAGAATCTAAGGTACAAGAGGTTGTAATTCACGTGTTGGAAGAATAAAGAAATCCAAATTGCAAATATGCTTTGGAAAATAGATGTTGCGGTGGAAAAAATGGCTACTCTCTCTAGATTAGCATGTTCTTTAGTATCTTCTCAATTATTCTGTAAAGTCTATTATGGAGAGTATGGAAACATAAAAAGTCTCACATGAAGATCGCTGGAATCGGCACCGACCTACAGGAGCCACAAGTTCTTGAATCAACCGAATTAACAGCCCACGATTTTGAAGACAACAGGGAATATGTTAATGACCAACGAATATGTTAATGACCAACATTTTTGACAATTGATAGTAACTAGATGATGTCCCGCGCTATGCGCAGACTTTTTTACAATTTCATTTAAATTTTTTTTTATATATATTAAGACCTACATATAATACTTATTTTATTACATAATATTTATGTTTGCCTACAATATCGTTGAATACTTTGAAACATGATTTTCTTAATTCATGTTTTATTTTAACAAATTATATAACACTATAAGACTATAACATATTATAATATTTACTGTTAAAAATAGATTTTATTTTTTAAACAGATCAAATGATTTTGAAATCTATAAATAAGAATTTAAAGTATAAAATACTTTTATATCTTAAAATTACATAAATTTAAGCAACTTCTTAAACAATTCCTCAACCACTCTATTTTCACAACCAAATATGAAGACCTCAATCACATACACCCAATGTATTATCTCAATGAAATTAAGGAAATCATTTGTAAGTATCACATAAAGAGAACGTGATTAAACAATGAGAAATTGGCTAAAAACACATCCATTTATCAAAATTTAATTGTCTTTAGATTGGACTTCTGTATAATTTAAAAAAAAAGTGAAAAATACTTTGAAATCATCATCGATTTTTATTTTTCTCACTATGACTCATATCGCACAAAATAACAGTAAAAAACATACAAAGTAACCTGCAAAGTATGAGTTCTAACACAATATATATATATATATATATATATATAATTAACTAACTTCATAAATAATCAATTAGAATGTTTTTTTTTTCTTTAGTTATAAAACAAAATATATTTATAACTTTTCCAAACCAAAATCTTAAACACCCAAAGACTCAAAGTGAATCACAACATTCACAAAATCAACAACGTCGGACTTCAACATCACAATCATAAGTTATTATCACTAAATCAAAAACACAAGCCCCCTTATAGCCTACTCATACAGGCTAGATACGAATAGTACTGCAATGTTGGAATTATATAGGTGTTGTTGGAAGGTAGAATGAAAATGAAATCATTTTTTTGTTTGAGTGTATTTGAGATGGGATGGCATGAAAGGTTGTGTGCATATGTATATAAAGGAGTAGAAGTGAAAAGTGTGAATGGAAGTACAAAAAGTTTTTTGTGTATGAGAGAGAGGAAAAGTCTTAAAACATTAAATCAAATGAAACAAATACTAGTCTTAAAACATTGAATAAAAAAATGTAATGAAAAGTAGTCTTGAAACATTAAACCAAAGCAAATAAAGAGTCTCTATTTTTAAATTTATTCTTATCTTAAGATTATTTCAATTCTCTTTATAGACTGCACCACATGGCAGAACTTCATGCTCTCCCACATGAAATCTTTGTTCTTATATATATATATATATATATATATATATATTAGTCGCAACCCCACACAATGCGTGGGAATATCTAATTATTTTGTAACGATATAATATATAATTTATTTTCTAAAATATTCATAAAATTATATAATTATGACTAATCATCTGTAACAAATCGTTTTCCTCATAATAGAATTTTATTTTAGATGTATTAAACTATTAATTAAGAAAATTTTCTTTATATAACCATTTACCAAACCAATAAAGGGTTTGTTAAACAAAGGGCAAGGATCTTTTTTTCCCCTAAAATAAGCAATGTTATACTAATTTACTAATATTTTTTACGTAATGACTTTTATGCTCTCTATAAATAAAAAATTATGTATATTTTTTTCTTTCTTTTAATATTAAAATTTTCATCTACTCATATTATGAGCCAATTTGCCAGTGATAGAATATAGTGTAGATTAAGTTTTTCCAATCATGACAGTTAGAAAAGAATGAGAAAAATAGTTTTCCCACCATTCAAAATTTCAACTTGTAGCCTTCTATTTTAATGTTATCCTTAATCTCAAATCAGTCTATCTCTCTTGAAATATACAAAGTATGATCATGATCTCTCTTCTTAAATACAATGCTTATCTCAAAACATCTATAAAAATATACCAAATCAAAACATATTCATATGAGATGTTTTGCAAACAAACAAAATGCCATATCAATTGTCGCTTAACAATAACTAATTTGACTAATTAGAAAATAAATTTATTGTTGATAATCTATTAAGATTATTTTCTCTATAGAAATAGCAAATTTTTCCACCTAAAAAGATTATCAAATAAACAACTATTAGCAAAATCTCATAATTAAGTTTCTATATACATAATAATAATAATAATACAATTACAAAAGTGAAAATATGTCACTCATCCAATTATTTTCATTTGACTAAAATTTGCTTTTATCTAAATAAGTGACACTATAAAATACTTCAAATAAAACTATTAAGAGTATTTTCTCTTCAAAAACTACAATTTTGCCTACCCAGAAGGATAAAAAAAAAATAAGCGAAACTTAATTAAGTCTCATAGTTTAACATCTAAATGGATCAATAAAAAAATCAAATTCTAACTTGCAAAACAACTCATTATTAAACTAAATCAATTAAAACCAATAGGATAAAGGAAAAAAAAATGTGATCGGGAATTGGAATAACAAAATACCTAAGAAATATGGATAAAAGTCGATACAAATTTGCCAAATAGAGAAACAAATGTGATATGACAATTAAATCAACAATAACAAAAATAACCATTAACAGGAAAAAAAAAAAAAAAAAAGAGTAGTTGAAACAATCGAAAAATTCACCAAAAAAGAAGCAAAATTGGAGAGAAAGAGAGAGTATTGACCTTTTTGCCATGAACAACTTGGAAGGAATATGGGAGAGATTTGGAAATGAAGTAAAAGGAAATTTGTAAGAAAACTAAGATGGAAGAGTTAGGGTAAATGTATATGAAAGGTTGAAAAAAGTGAAATGGTAGAATTTAAAAAGTTATAAGGAGATTTAAAAATATATAAAGGAAATCAAAAAAAAAAATTTAAGAAGATAATGATTGGAGGAGATGAAAAATTGAACTAAAAAGACAATGGTTAAAGAAGATGAAAGGTTGAATAAAGTAAAAATTGCAAAAAGTAAAAAAGAAAAGAAAAGAAAGGATCTAGTGATGTGGCACAAAAAGAGCTATATGTGTGTGTGTATATATATGAGACGGGTTCAAGTTACACCTGGTGTAACTCTAAAGAGTTATACATTTTTTAAACCATTGAATTTAAGTAGATCTAACGATCAAAAAAAGACATTCGTTAATGCTAATATTTTGATTAGGATTTCATTAATTATCCTTCATTTATTATATTTTATATCTATCTCCGAACCCAAAAAAGTGTTATGTTTGACTCTCTCTCTCTCTCTCTCTCTCTCTCTCTCTCTCTCTACGTTTCTCTCTCTATCTCTTTCTCCTCCACCATCTTCTTGATGATAAAGGGTGTGTGAATGTGAATTCCTTTGAAAGATTTTGGGTGCAGATCAATGGGTTTCATATGCAACCTGGAGACTGAAAGCCAATAGCATAAAATTTGGATATGAAAACGTTCAAAGCTTGAAATACAACCAAAAGAAGGAAAATTGAGTTATTTTATACAAAACCCAGATAACATAATAATTTTTTGCAATATATGAAATGACATTTTAACCTTTAGATTCTACTCAAGCTAGTAAATACAAACGCAGATTAAAGTGATCTTTACGTGTTTGAAGAAAAACCCAACTGAGTATGTGATTGAATATGAAGTAAGGCAAGGTTGCTACAGGAGAATAAATTATAAAACAACAATCACACTGCTCAATTGGGATTCCTTTCAAATTATCCACAACTCTATGCAATCCTTTATGCAATGGTAATCCACGACATGTCCACCCCAACGAAAAATTTCAAGATTAGGCACCAAGATTTTCAATGATCCAACGCTAGAAGATTTATTATAAGGATGCCAAAGTAGATGAAGTTTTCGGAGTTTCTCTGCAATGATACTAATATCCATAAGGTCATCACAATCTTTAATTGTTAACACATCAATAGGCAAGTAGTGGATAATTTGAAAGGAATCCCAATTGAGCAGCATGATTGTTGTTTTATAATTTATTCTCCTATAGCAACCTTGCCTTACTTCATATTCAATCACATACTCAATTGGGTTTTTCTTCAAACACGTAAAGATCACTTTAATCTGCATCTGTATGTACTAGCTTGAGTAGCTTTTAAAGGTTAAAATGTCATTTCATATATTGCAAAAAATAATTATGTTATCTGGGTTTTGTATAAAATAACTTAATTTTCCTTCTTTTGGTTGTATTTCAAGCTTTAAACGTTTTCATATCCAAATTTTATGATATTGACTTTCAGTCTCCAAGTTGCATATGAAACCCATTGATCTACACCCAAAATCTTTCAAAGGAATTCACATTCACACACCCTTTATCATCAAGAAGACGGTGGAGGAGAAAGAGATAGAGAGAGAAACGTAGAGAGAGTCAAATATAACACTTTTTTGGGTTTAGAGATAGATATAAAATATAATAAATGAGGGATAATTAATGAGGTCCTAATCAGAATATTAGCATTAATGAGTCTTTTTTTTTTACCGTTAGATTTACTTAAATCCAATAGTAAATCCAACGGTTTAAAAAAATGTGTAACTTGAACTCATCTCTCTCTCTCTCTCTCTCTCTCTCTCTCTCTCTCTCTCTATATATATATATATATTTATATATTTATATATTTTTTAGAATAAGCTTTGTAAAAGTTATTAAAGCTTCCATTATTATATAGTACAAAACTTAGATACAATACTTTAGGTGTTGTTCCTTAGGCCTCCCTCTTAAGATTCAGCCATGTAACTACTTAATTAAAAAATACACTTCCATCCAATGAAAAAAAATTCACATGGCAAAATCTTAAAAAAGAAACCTAATGAACAGTACCTAAATCCTATAACAAGTCTTGCCCTATTATTTAATAGCATATATATATTGTCAACAAAATTTAGGAATAAAAAATAAATAAGAAAAAGAATAATTATGTAACCAATGACATGACGGATGAGGTGGCGCAATATAAGCGTAGTAACAATAAATGTTATATTTCAGTTTATATATATATATATATATATATACACACATACTTGCCTTCGTGGTTGAACCATATTCTTCTAGCTAGGTGGCAAACATGCCTTGCTACTAGTGGATCCCACTGGAGAGGTTTGTGGGCAATATAAATTTTACAATGGAAAAAAGTTTGGCAAGACTATAAAATTCAACACTGAATTTTACAATGAAAAAAGGGCCGGCAAGACTCTAAAATTCAATATAGAATTGTCTATTATGGGGTGCTTATTTCACAAGGTCAGGGACGGAACCAGGATTTGAAGTTCGGGGGGCTAAGGTATAAATACAAAAAAGTTTATGAAAATCAAAACTAACATCTACTCAAGCTTTGTTAAATTTCATCCCATTCATTAACATTATAATCTCATATTTTCACAATTTGGATTGATACTGATTTAATCGGTGGTAATTTTTTGGAATTTTGTTTGAAAATTTTCATGAATTGGGACATCAACACTAGAGGCAATGCTACATTATTAGTTTCAAATTATTTGTAATTTTTTCTCTTTAAAAAATCAAATATTATAAATAATTTTCCCATCATCAACCATTCAAATAAAAGTTCCATTATTTCCATATTAGATAGCTCTATAGTTTCAAAATTTAGTCGAAAAAATAAACCAAACAAACATACCCCACAAGCTACAACAACATTAATGTTAATAAATTATTTTATAAAAATAGTTAACAATTCATAAAATAAATCAACCAACAAATGTTATCAATTAATAACATTTATTGACCCTCAAAAAAAAATTAATAACATTTATTACTATCCTTTTGGAGGAAAATTTTAATTTCCCAAATAGAAATGTATACATACATTGCTTTTCAAAATTGGGTTGTATGTTTTTCAAAATTGGGGGGGGGGGGGGGGGGGGGGGCATCGCTGCACACGGTGTGCGAAACTAACAATTTAGTTTCTGTTCCATTGAAACTAACAATTTAGTTTCTGTTCCATCAAAGAAAACATCATGTGTCTTTTTTTTCGAACTTCCGCGACATATGCTATTACAACCCTAATAATAGCATATGTCAAGAGTTTTTTTTTTATTTTTATAATTTTGTTAAGAAGAATATGTCAAGGGTCTTGTAGACTAATTGGTATGTACATTCCTATGTTTCTAGCAAAGATGTGGAAGTTTCAAATCTCCTCTTCTCCAATTATCAAATTATTAGAAAAAAAGTATATATAGACATTTTTCAAAAGAGAGCTTTTTCATCAGTTAGTTCAATCTCTTAAGCTCAAGCTCATAAACTTAATTAAGCACCATTATGCTCATCTAGATTAGGCATGCTTACAATTCTAGTTATAGCATATATAAATGACAAAAGCCTTGTAGTTTAATTGACACATTCACGTATTTCCAATAAAGATGATCAGGGTTCAAATATATTCTCCCCCAACAATTGAACTTTAAAAAAAAAATATATATATATATATATACATATATATAGACATTTTTTTTAAAGGCCTTTCTCGTTGGTTATAGTTAAGACTTAAGAATAACTTGTACTAAAGCCATTTCTTTGTAACTTCTCCAAAGAAACATAGGTGAGGGGAGGAAGCACCACCAAAATTCCATTTCTAAGAGCGCAAGACACTCATAGGTTTGACCGTAATGGATTCTGTGATATTGCCTTCCTCTAGCAAGTTTGTCCAAGAGTTTCCAGCTTTTTGTTTTTAGTTTCACATTTTACTAAGTTAGCCTCAAAATTAAAATTTTGAAAATAAATTAGCTTTTATCTTGTTTATCTCACTTTAAACAAGTAAACCACAGAAAATAATAGGATGCCAACAACATTGAAAGACAGTGTGCTTACTATAGAAGAAGTGTGAAGATTAAGTTTGTGATTTATATGTGAGTTTTAATTAGTTTAATTGGTAAAATCTCTTGTTACCGAATAAGAGATTTATAATTCAATGGATCTACACCAAAAACTAAGAATGAACGGCATAGATTGAAACTCTCTGAAAATTTATTTTATGATTTATACATCACCCTCCACTAGTATTCTAAAGGCATTATGCGTTACACTTGGAATCACTTATATTTTCGAAAAGCAGTATGAAACAAAACTGAACATCCAAGCACATTCTGACCAAAAAGAAAAGAAATAAAAAAATTCCAACCATATTTTTTTTTATTAATTGATACCATTTGAATCTATAATAGTTATTCTAATTCATTCTTCATTTTTCACCTCTCTTTTTTGGGGGCCGCACTTTCCCACCTTTATATTTGGCATTCATAGTTCAAAATTTCCACTTTATCTTTGAAATTAAAACCAATCAATCTTTTTATTTATGTTTGAAAAATGAACAAATATCCCAAATTCATTAATTACTTTCTTAGTTGAATTCAACAAAATTTTTTGAAAAAATTATTAGTCGTACACTACAAGGAAAAGAAAAAGTTGATGTGATTGCATTGTTATTATTTTAGATAGCATTCGTGATAATTCTGATGACTTTAGATTTAATTGAAGAAGTAATGGAGTTGAGGAAATTTCTCATTTTTAGATATGATATTATTTCAAACTTATGACGTTTATTTTATGATCTATATTCTTTGTTATTAGACCAAAACACTAATTAATTTTTTATATAGAAAATGATTAAACCTCAAATATCTTATTTAACAACAATAGATTTTATTTATTGAGCTCACTGAAATTAAGAACCCCTACATCTTTACAACTTAAGTCAATATATGAAGCCTATTTCTTTAACTATAGAAATTGAGATATTCCTTTCTCATCAAGTTGTTATGAGCCCATTTTTGCGTGTAAAGCTTTCCTATGCAACAACATTGATTCTTTCCTTTTCCTTTTGTCTGAACTCACACACGGAAACTGTTTTTTTAGGTAGAAAAAACAATGGTAGTATTTTATTGAGTATTATAATTTATAAGTATAAATTATAACTATTGTGCATGCGATAACAAGTGCCTTCATCTCAAAAGTAATAGGTTGTGAGTTTAATTTAGCGAGTTGATCTTTTCAATAAATTGGGGTAAGACTATCCACCATGACGTCTACCAAACTCCACAAAAGTAAGAGTTTTGTGTACTAAATATGGCTTTTTTTGTCATTATTTGTACATCAACGGTTATAACATTTGCAATACATAGAAACTGTTATTATAGTCAGTGAAATATATATATATATATATATATATATATATCATACCATATATTATATATGCATACATTTTTTTAACAAAATTACGTATAGTATTAAACAAAAGTATTTTGTAAAATATATATTTCCTATAATTATAAGTAAAAACAAAAAAAAAACATGTATTAAACATTTTTTGTATTATATTTGTACAAAAATACTATATATATATATATATGTATGTATATATGTATTTATGTCTGTATGTTTATTATATTTCAATCTAAAAAGACCTCATGTATGTATGGATGAATCCTAGCTTGCTTTTTCTTTTTCTTTTTCTTTTTTTCTTTTCATTTTTTTTTTCTTTTGGAGAATCAAATCCTAGCTAGACCTTCGACTTTACGTAAAGAGAAGCACCAATAATTTTTCTTTTTCATTTTTTTCCTATTCCTTTTATAAATAATATTTTAGATCTACCGCATGCTAACTTGGACTTGACCATTTACCTTTTTCTTGTTATAAAATTCTTGACCCATAAAATTCATTATTAAAATTTCTCATTGAAAAGGATGATAATAAAAACCACCCAGCGACACCTGATGAAAAAATTATATGTAATTCCCAAAGATCAAAGCAATGAAGGCTAACAAGTAACATAAGTTTTTCTCAACAAAAAAAAAAATAATAATAATAAATAATGAAACTTCTATTAAATTTTATGAAATTTTTATAATAAAATTTAACTAAAATAGTCTTTTAAATTTCTTCTCAAAAAAATTGTCTTTTAAATTTACTAAAAAAATTTATAATCTATAAAATAAATTATATTAATAATTTGTCTGATATTGTAGGGTCTATCACAGTGTTCATACAACAGTGTACGCCTCATCTCACCAGCACTAATTTTTCTCCTTCTAAATTTTTCTTTCTTTTTAAGCCACTAAAATTCAAAAGTAAAAGTTGGACAAAAATATTAAAATAGTGAAAAATTCATTTCAGTTAAAACTTAAAATAAAAACATAATTTTAATAAAGTGAGATGAGACAGGAAATGAAATGAGAATTTGATAAAACTAAAGGTGAAAAATGGTAGAATAATAAAATAGAAATTAAAACCATAGATAAAAGTAAAAAAAAAAAAAATCAAATGAGAGAGAGATTGGGAAAATGCTCATCCTTTAATTTGTTTATCATTTGGGGGACACACGAGTAAAATAGTATGCATCATAATTAAGGAATGAAATAGGAAGTCTACACCTTGGTTAATTTAAAATTTTATTTTTTCCTTTCTTTCTTAAACATTGGTTAATTTATCAATATGAAATGTGCTTTTGCTAGCACTGCATAAGAGAGAGAGAAAAAAAAAAGCATTATGCCCCTTTTTTTTTTTTTTTCTCTTCCCAATTGTATAATGTGATTATGAAAAAATAAAATCTAAATAACTAGAAAAAAAAAGTTTGTTACAATATCTCCATATAATTAAGTATAGGTTCACTTTTTCTCAAAAAAAAAAAAAAAAAAGAAGCATAGATTCACTTCTTCTTTTTTTTTTTTTTCGTTGAGAAAGAAGTAAAGGTACACTTGATTCTGAGAAGGGAAAAGAAAAAAAGAGGTAAAGTTTGCTCAAATTTAATCGTAATAATTAATTATTATTTTTTAAGAAAAAAAGTGTATTAATTAACCTGTTTTTTGTTTTTGAGAAAGTTGTATTAATTAACTTGAAAGCATTCAATACACTTATAATAAAATACAGTATATTTTAAGGCATGCACCGATTGCGAATGATCATATGAGTCATCCAAAAAGTAGCCACCCATGAATTATTAAAAAAAAGGGAGAAAAAAATAGTGCAACTGTAACTAGCTAGTCCCACTTTTTTAATAATTGGCTAAGAAGAAAGGCGTGAATACTGAATACTGCAATTACTAATTTACTTCTAAAGAGAATTACAATACAAAACACTCAATCAATTAGGATTCTATTTTAGAAACAAATTGATGCATTATACAGGTCATTGAATATAATCCTGTAAATTATAATGAAAATTCTATATAGCCTTCAACACGTAACGAAATCTACATCTCAATTACTAAGAAGCTACTCTTGAAACTTGTAACATTCCTTTTTCACTATCTATCTATCTAAAAAAAAAAAAATACTGAAAAAGAAGTTGGAGAGAAATTCTCTTCTTGATCATAACAAGTACTATAAGTACAAAGGAAATTGTTGCAAGTTATACACATTCTCCATTAGCTCTAAACATCATCCTGCCACTCTTTTGCAAACAACCCTAAACTCATTTTCACAAAATACATAAATAAACTCTCCTTGTGCTGTTTAGTCTTCGTGTTCACACACACACACATACACTCTCTCATCCCTCTATTTGTCTCCATTCCATAGTCATGTCTACGATGAGGTCTCGAAAGCCTAGCGAGATAGCTATATGTGATGAAGGACAAGAAGACTGGTGGTCCGTCTCCAAGACCCACAAGCGCAGATGGAGAACGGCTTTCACGGCCATATCTTTCACCAGGCTCCTTTTTTCCTTGTCCAAGAAAGTCCTCGACAAGGATGGCTCTCTCTTGCGCACTCTTTCCTACGTTGCCATTGACGTGCAGCATATCGACGAAGACTCCCCACTTGACAGCAAAGCCATTACGTTGCTTACTGTCGATCCAACAAAGCTTCGTGACACGGTAAGGGACAAAAACTTTGAGTCTTTAAGTGAGTTTGGAGGGGTAAAAGAACTTGCTTTGATTCTTGAAACCGATGTGAAAAACGGTATCAATGGTAATGAGGCTGATCTTATTCATAGACAGAATGTCTTTGGTGCTAACAAATACCATAAACCACCACCAAAAAGGTTTATGAAATTTGTGTTAGATGCATTAAAAGATACAACTATTATAATATTATTGGCATGTGCTTTACTCTCTCTTGGCTTCGGTATCAAGCAACATGGCTGGAAAGATGGGTGGTATGATGGCGGGAGTATCATTCTTGCTGTCTTTTTGGTTGTTGCAGTGTCTGCAGTGAGTGACTTTAAACAATCAAAGCAATTTCAGAAGCTTTCAACAAAGAGTAGTGACATAACGGTGCAAGTTGTGAGAGATGGAAGGCGCCAACCTATATCCATATTTGATGTTGTTGTGGGTGATATTGTGTGCTTGAAGATTGGTGATCAGATTCCCTCTGATGGGTTATTCTTGGAAGGGCATTCCTTGAAGGTGGATGAGTCTAGCATGACTGGTGAAAGTGACCAAATTGAGATCAATCAAAGGAATCCATTTATGTTATCAGGCACGAAGGTCACAGATGGGTTTGGTTTCATGCTTGTCACTTCTGTGGGCATGAACACAGCGTGGGGCGAGATGATGAGTTCAATAAACCGTGATTTGAATGAGGAGACGCCATTACAAGCACGCCTCAACAAGCTAACTTCTTATATTGGTAAGATTGGACTGCTGGTGGCTGCACTTGTTCTTCTTGTTATGTTGATCCGGTATTTCACAGGGAACACTAGAGATGACAAGGGAAACAAGGAATTCAATGGCAGCAAGACAAAGTTTGATGATGTGATGAATGCAGTAGTGAGCATTGTATCTGCTGCTGTCACTATCATTGTGGTGGCTATTCCAGAAGGCTTGCCATTGGCTGTTACTCTAACTCTAGCTTATTCTATGAAATGCATGATGGCTGATCATGCTATGGTCCGAAAACTATCTTCTTGTGAGACAATGGGCTCCGCTACAATAATTTGCACAGACAAAACAGGCACTCTTACACTAAATGAAATGAAAGTTACAGAGTTTTGGCTTGGAAAGGAAGCAGTGAAAGATGACACGTTTGCGGGTTTGGCAGGTAATATTCTCGAACTACTACATCAAGCAGTTAGCTTAAACACAACTGCTACAGTTTACAAACCACATTCTACATCAGTTCCAGAGATTTCTGGTAGCCCAACTGAGAAAGTAATTCTCTCTTGGGCTGTATTAAATTTGGATACGAGTATTGATGAAGTAAAGCAGAATTATCACACCATCCATGTAGAGGCCTTCAATTCAGAGAAAAAGAGAAGTGGGGTTTTGGTGAAGAGGAACAATGAGAAAATTATTCATACTCATTGGAAGGGAGCTGCTGAAATGATGTTGGCCATGTGTTCATCTTATTATGACAGAGAAGGGGTGCTGAAAGTAATGGATGAGGAAGAAAGGTTGCAGCTTGAGACTATTATTAAGAATATGGCACAAAAAAGCCTGAGATGCATTGCATTTGCCTACAAAGAAGTTGAAGAAGAAAGTGGACAAGCTCCTGAGAAGCTTGAAGAAAATGGGCTGACATTATTAGGGTTTGTTGGCTTGAAGGATCCATGTCGGCCAGGAGTCAGTGCAGCTGTGGAGTCTTGCAGAGCTGCTGGAGTGAATATCAAAATGATCACTGGTGACAATGTGCATACAGCAAGGGCTATAGCTCTTGAATGCAAGATTCTCAATCCTGATGAGGATTTGGATAATGAAGCAATAGTTGAAGGGGTGCAATTTAGAAATTACTCACCTGAAGAGAGAATGGAAAAGGTTGATAAAATCCTTGTAATGGCTAGGTCATCTCCTTTTGACAAGCTTCTTATGGTACAGTGCTTGAAGAAGAAAGGCCATGTGGTTGCTGTCACAGGTGATGGAACCAATGATGCACCTGCACTAAAGGAAGCAGACATTGGGCTTTCCATGGGTATCCAAGGAACTGAAGTGGCAAAAGAGAGCTCAGATATAGTCATCTTGGATGACAATTTTACCTCTGTGGTAACAGTTTTGAGGTGGGGAAGATGTGTATACACAAACATTCAAAAGTTTATTCAGTTTCAGCTCACAGTGAATGTTGCTGCCCTTGTTATCAACTTTGTTGCAGCTGTTTCTTCTGGTAAGGTGCCTTTGACTGCAGTCCAACTATTATGGGTGAATCTGATAATGGATACATTGGGAGCTTTAGCCTTGGCTACTGAGAAACCCACTAATGATCTTATGGAAAACCCGCCTATTGGTCGATCTAAGCCACTTATAACCAAAATTATGTGGCGGAACCTCATGGCACAGGCTGTGTATCAGGTAACCATCTTATTGGTTTTACAATTTAGGGGAAAATCCATCTTTGGTGTAAAGGAGAGCATTAAGAGCACCCTCATTTTCAATACATTTGTCCTATGCCAAGTGTTCAATGAATTTAACGCAAGAAAACTGGAGAAGAAGAATATATTCAAAGGGATACTTAAGAACAAGCTATTTATAGCAATTGTTGGGATCACCATAGTTCTTCAACTGGTGATGGTGGAGTTTCTGAAGAGATTTGCCAATACTGAGAGACTGGATTGGGGGCAATGGGGGGTTTGCATTGGACTTGCAGCTTTGTCATGGCCAATTGGTTGGCTTGTAAAGTGCATCCCAGTTTCAGTTAAGTAGTTGGGAAACCAAAGAGCTTCTATGTAAATATTCAATTTAATATCTAGCTATTACCTCATGTCATAAATGTAATTTTCTTGAAAAGTTTATAGAAGACAAAAAAAATATTAGTTCAACTTGTCTATGGAGATTTGCTATTATTTTCAGTTTAATATTCATATTTCCCTCAAGTTGATATAAGGTAAATGCTTAAGATGTAACCAGTAACTACCTAATGGAGGAAGACTGAAAAAGTCTTTTCCAAGGTCGCAATAAAAGTAAATACCTAGTTCCCTTTCTACATTAGCAGAATTCTGTATGTGGTTTCTTAAACTAGGATATATTTTGATGCAACCTATTATCCCATATACAAGTAAATAAAAAGCCCCAGTATGTGGCCAGCTAGGTAGGTAGACAGGAGTGGGGGGGAAAAGGAATGAAAGAAGAATAATATTAAGGAAGTGATTCCAGAAAATGTATTCAAAAGTCATTTGTAAAGTTACAGTGACATATTAGGCATTCTCCTGAATAATTTAAAATAAATAAATAAAATGAAAGAAACTTCCTTTTAGTAGCAACACACATATATAAGCAAAACAATTGTAATAATATCAAAGAGCAGTTAATGATATCAAATAGTAAGGGAAGTGCAAAGCCTAAAATTAAGATGACCATGATGCATTGTTCTACTAAGGGAAGTGATGAGACTAATCCTCTGAGAAGATCATTCAAGTTGAAGATATTTAAGTTTGGCATTGCTCTAATAAAAAAGATCCCATATAATGAATCATTTACACTCCTCACTGTAAAAAGATAAAGGGTAAGCATTTCAAAACTGTTCTGAATTATTCTTTCTAGACAGGATGGTCTCAGATTTCAAAACCATGCATATAAAGGAAGATATAGAAATTGATTCTACAAAGATGGCCCCCAGCGCCCTGCTCTGATTCTGGGCACTTTAACCTCATGAAAAATTTACTCTTTGACATGTTTTGAGTAAAAACCTAAAGAATAAAAAACAAGTTCTTGGTCTGATTAATGGGGCATGGTAAAAGAAATTTTAAGTTAATTTATTGTATTTGATTTGAATAAGTTCGTCATATGTGTAACATATATACACAAGCATTTGCAAACTTTCATAGTTATAGCATTGCAAGCCAATAAAAAAGAGTCTCCCTAGATTTGGCAAAAGCAAAAGATCTCCTAATGTAATTCGAATGGGGCTAACTAGATGTGAATCGGTGCAATAGCCAATAGCAAGGGCTATCGCATGGTGCGCAAGCACTTTTAATGTGAGAGAGAAAAGTTAAAAAGATAAAAATTTAAATTTCTGATAAGTATTGAGATTAATAGTGAACTTTTTAACTTTCAATCCCTTGTGGTAGTGTGTGCCTATAAATACCTTCATTTTATTCTCCCTTTTTTTTGGGTCTTTGGCTGAAATTCAAACATTAGGAAAAAAATAAAAAAAAGATACATATTTGCAATTTTACCTAGCCATTCATTTAATCATAAGAAGATCTTAACAAAAACTGCTTGATAATGTGAAATAAGATGCTCGACACCATCAAAAGTAATTACACACAATGTGTATTCCAATAAGTCCTTTGTTTTAACTTTTAGTAAATTATTTTATACACAAAAATCAATCAGACTCATTGTATATGTATAATCATTATGGAAAGGGGAAAACATAATAAACCAGATTTATATACATAGGAATACTATTATGGTAATGTGAATTTATGAAAGGACAACATTTAGCTACAAAATGTTGTAGCCAAAGGTTAAAACCTTACTCAATAAAATAAACATTACTGCATATTTTGAAAATCTAACTATTTAATTACATGTTCTTTACACTCTTAATATACATTAAATTTTGTGTCAATCAGATATTATTTATTATATAATTTATAAGCTTATATTTTATGCATAATTTTAAATTACAAAAACTTACATTTTAAAAAATTTATTAATGACATAGCTATTGATCTTCAATGGGCGAGGTTACTACAAAGCTACGGTTGAACTATCATTTCATACCCTATTTAACCACCATTTTGAACCTCCGCATTGATGGGACCCATGATATGGCCTAAAGATTCTTTTTCTACTTGTCTAGACAAATGGAAGGGCCTATTTTTTTTTTTTTTTTAACCTTTGATTTTTTTATGGTTACAATGATAGTGGCTTCCTAATCAAATTCCAGATTCTGGAAAAGCCTTCCTACATACTGAATTAGCTTTTGGGAAAGGAGCCATCCTCTTTTGCCTGGTTGTGTCTGCAATTTCCCTCTATGACGTGTATGTTGTATATATTTCAGAGAGAGAGAGAGAGAGAGAGAGAGGAAAAAAAAAAGAGGTCTGGATATGCTCTTTTTTTTTCCTTTTCTTTTTCTTTTTTTCTTTTGAGAAACTGGATATGCTTATTTGAATTTAACATTAAGGGGAAAAAAAACACATCAACATATACGCACCATGGAATGCCCATTTCCTAGAAAAGCTGTCCATTCCAGCCTAAATATAAAGACAATGGTGACAATGAACAATGCCAAACTGATAAAAATCTGCAGTTCAGTGGGTTTTTGAACCTCCAAGAACAACAAAAACAACTAGGATAATAACACACTTTCAAGTGCCAGTAGTAAAAGGGAACAGAATTCAAAACATGAAAATCTACATATGGATATATCTTCTATGACAAAATTAAAGGGCCAATCTTCATTTACTTTACCTTATGCTTTACACAGAGGATCAAATAGCAACTATGTGAAGCTTCAAAAGGGAGGTTGAATGATCTCTGTGAGGAAAAGACCAGGTTCATGATTACCTTTAAGAAAACCTTGCAAACTTATTCAACCTTTTAGGGCTAGTGGTGCTGAATGATCTGAGTCAAACAGTGTTAGCAGAAGAAGCATCTTGGCTGCAACATAATAAATGGTTTGTGTAAAGCATAGGGTAATTAAAGAGCCAGAGTCAAAATCAAGATGATCAGTAGAGACAATCACTCCAAAGCTATAGCTAGTTAGTGCATGATTCTCAAACATCATGTCTAATATGAATTTAGATGGTGAAGCAGAAGGGCATTGTAAATTCAGAAATTGCTTGCCTGAAGAGCAGATTAAAAACATTAATTCCTTTATGATGACAGATCCCACCCTTTGGACAGGGCTTAGATGGCACATGCTTGAAGCAGAAACTCCATATTTGTGCAAAGTCAAAGGCCTTGACCAGTGACATGCCTGCTCTGAAAGCAATTGAATTACAGGAGTTCAAGGCTCTAGCGTGGCAAAGGAAAGTTCAGATACAGTTCATAGATGACAAACCTACATGTGTATTAAGATGTTAGAGATGTGTGTACAGTGTACTATGCCAGCAAAAAGACATTCAAAAGTTGTCCGGTTTCATCTCATAGTCAATGTCCAATTTATTTTGATAAGGCCAACCTAGAGCAGTTGACAGAGACACTCATAATGGATTCTTTGTAATCCACTGCCACTCAGCAACCTTCCAAACATGGCTAGAGTCAGAAGTTATTTTATATCTAATGTGAATTTTGCAAACATGTATCATTACAATTGAAATTCTTCATTTACCCCGAGAGGTAGCATAATGTGTTAGGAACCACCAGTGTTGGTAAAAGCATCAAGTGCACTTAAGCACATAAGCCTCTTGGAGCTTAGATACAAAGCGCAAACGCACACTTAATTGAAGTAAAACACACATTTTTCAAATAGTATTAAAATAACCTGTAATAAAAATATTAATAGCATATAATATATATAAAAAAAATCAATAAATCAAGATAGTAATATATTGCCTATGAGCTAATTTAGATAGTACAATTGTACAAAGTTTGTAAGTTCAAATTTTACATAAACAAGTTATAGAAAGTTTATATGTAACATTTTATATAATGGTCTTGTGCTTATGAAGACCAACTATGATAGCTATGATTAAAGGAAGTATATGGTTCAATCAAAAAATTCCAAAAGGCAAAGGCCAAAAAGCACAAGAATAGTAAATTATTCTTCATATCTTTTGATATATAGACTTTTGTAAGTGTGTGTGTGTGTAATACAGCACCTTAGAAAAAAATAAGAATAGTATTTTTCTAACAAGTCAATGGTCCATGACTCCGTGTCATTTCCTTTTCTGAGAAATTAATTTAGTGATTCATATATATATTTTTTAAGAATAATATATATATATATATATATATATATATATATATATATATATATATATATATATCATGCCTTTGTGCTTCTTCAAAAAGCATTAGAAAAGTTTGCCTGAGGCATGCTTTATTAAATGACTTTTCTTAGACCAAATGAAGCGCTTAGATCTTGGGGCTTAGAACTTTGGGTTCTAAATAAGCACACTTTTTTAACAACACTGGGGACTTCTTCTTTTGAAGTAGAGGTTACTAGTTCGAATTTCTTCTTCCCATTCTCCATGGGGTCATAATTCACTTATCATTGAATTCTAGGAGCCAAGAAGTAAATATATTCCTTTAAAAAAGTTGTTTAAATTTGGTTCCTCCAGTTATAAGCCTAGTCAATGGGGTTCCTCCACAATAATTCTCATGACTTCCTACATGTCCATGCCAAGCTGCTTTTTGCCATTGTCACATTGACAAACCCCATTGACAAGGCTTATATCTGGTGACCAACTGACCATTCATCAACCCTAAAGTTTAGAGGAGGTTACATTTTCAACATACAAGAAGATTAAGAATACCACTATTATCAATAGCTTTGACCATCCACAAGTTTTTGTTAGCTTAATTATTAAAATAAATAAATAAAGCCAGAAAAAGGTAACATATAAAAAACAATACTAAGAAACAAAACTCTACCAATACTGAGATGCTGAAGCAAGGGCAATGAAAGCCTTGTATTGGTATTGAAGCTTTGTCCAAAGAATTGGTTTGTTAGGAGCATTGCATCTCCTGCTAGCAGTCATGAATATTTCTTTAGGATAGAAAAGTACAAAATAGGATACCAGAATAAAATGTTCAGTTCTTTAACCATTTCATCCTTCAACTCTGTTAATAATTTCCTGATGAGTTCTCTAATTTTAGGTTCTTCTGAGCACTAAATCAAAATAACTAAGACCTATATCTTAGGTTCTTGAGTAGAAGTATATGTCTTGATTCTTTTCATGTGTTTCAAATACGCGGGTGTTCACTATGTGGTTATGTAACAAAACTATTGGACACTATGATTAAGAGACAACTGGTGAAATGATTTTCGAGAGAACGCAAGTCTAGACTGCTAGGAACCATTCTAGCTACATTAGAATCCAATCTTCATAAAGGGTCACAACAAACGCTAACTCAAAGAAGTATTGATGTTTTGTAAAGAAAACAAAACTTATTATGGCCAAACTCCAATATTTCATTCCTTAGATGTATTGTTCTAAGAATAAAAGAAAATTGTACTGAACTACATGTCATGAGAGCTTGATGCATCATTTTGCATATTTCAGTAAGAAATCTGCTTTCCTAGAAACAATATGTGCAGATGATCTTGATTTCCTGAGGACTAGATTCAATCAACTTTTTGTAGCCTTCCTGAGTATTAGTCCAAAAGGTTGTGCGTTAACCTTAGCCACAATTCAAGTAAAAATCATGTGAAAAGAGCTTAGAATACTAAAAGATAATGTAGCTTAAATCATTATAATGATGGAAAGCAGTTAAAACTCAGAACCTGCATGCATAATCCAGTAAATATACATAATACAAGCCATAAAAAAAAAAAAATAAAAAACTAAATCTTTAGGAGTAGAATACCCGAACAACGTAGACATGAGAATAATAGCATTCATCGAAGAAAAAGATTCACCTAAACAACTAGTAGAGAAAGATGTGATGATTACACTTTCTTCTGGATAAACTCATGAGATGGAAAAATAAAAGAATTTGCACATGATGGGGCAGCCTCTAACAACTTAGGTACCAACGGACCACAATGCTACAAGCTGCATAAGGAATGTAGCAACACATGGAGCACCTGCAGCCCAACCTTGGCTTCGAAGCATGTATGATGCAGAGCTCCAATGATCATCTTCAAACTTGGTCTGCAATCAAATCATTGCCTTACTTGGACTTGGGCAAACAGGTTTTAGTAAATATTACTGTCAATGTGTTAATGTGTTTTTTTTTTTTTATTCCCCTGGAATTTCAAGAAAAATAGATGTTCAACAACACTTCTTTTTCCTTTTTCTTTTGGGATCAAGGTTTACAAAAGTACACAATTAGTTTGATAAGTAGCTGAATGACTAAAGGACAAGATAAGAATTAATACTGATAAAATTGTTATGAAGCCAAAATTTTGATATGAAGAAGGGCCCTGCCTAAGAGTTTATTGACACTACCTACATTGTGGCACTTTTTCTTTCATTCTTTGCATTTTATGAATAAAAGATGAGTAAAATTACTTCATAGCCTATTTTCATTCAGGATCAAGGTTATAGAGTATCTGGATGACTCAAGAACAAGAAAAAAGTAAGGTGTACACAATGTTTAATTAAGTTTATTTGCTTAAAGGTGAGACAAAAAGTGACGTTAAGCAAATAATATTTGCTTTAAGCCAGCCAAATGCACATTGGATCGAATGAAGGCCCATACCAAGCGTCTTGCATTGGCACTCATCCCAAGCTAAACATCATAAACAAGAAGTAACCAGCAAAGCAAAAGGTAAACCTAAGGTAGGTTCTCTTTAATTCCTTGATTCATAACAGAATTCAACCATCACATTGTTCATAAAATTAACCATACCCCTGCCAAAGCTCCCTCATAGGATAATTGGCCTATGACACTGATTAATTATCTATCTCACTTTGTTTTGATAGGTAAATACAAATCACGTACCCAGTTAGGATTAAACCCATGTCTCCACTATCTACCCCTTGTTTATGGGAGGCAGGAAATGTCATATGGCCCACAAAACAATGAGGCACTGACCATGTTGACTGTAAATCTTAACAGAACATATAAACCATGAATAGCTCTGGGAGGGATTTAACATTTTTCAATTTCTCCTAAGTAACAACAAAGTTGGGGTTCAAGCGATAGTCCAGTAGTATTCGCACCCTTTGTGATGTCTAATATCTGGGGTTCGAACCACTATTCACCTAAAGAAAAAAGATGACAACAATGTTCTGAACATACAAAAATATGAGTAATCCAAAGGCTGCTAATGTTTCTAGTTACCCATACCATGTACCTAAATCTTGTAGTCCGCATATAATCCGTTTCCTAAAATTAAAAAGTCTCAGTTGGGTGTTCATGATCTTATGTTCCCAATTCATGGGGAAATAAAAGGTTGTTAGCGTTTTGAACTGTTTCAAATGAAGGGTGTTACAAGTCTGCACATGGGTTCAATGTGTTTATACGGTGATTTGAAATTAGTGGTCCTTTCTTATGAATTTCTCTTTGCAGCAGAAACAGAGTTTAGCCACATTGTTTTCTAAAGAAATGCATATAAGCAGATTCATAATTTTTATTCATAGCGATGAGTATAGAGAGAAGAATTTAAACATGGCTAACCTGGAGTTTGAGTAAATTATCCACCACTCCAAGAGTATTGCTCTCTCCTCTCACGTAATTTGGAATTCTACTAATTAAATTCATAGCAAGACCTGTCATTTATGTGAAATGAGACACTATTCTTCATGAAAGTACCCAATAATTTTGTTTAATGGTGTATTTGGATGTAGAGGAGAAGTGTAAAGGGGATGGAGTGTTTGTTTAACCTTGTTTGGAAGTTTTAAAAAAAGGGGAAAAGAGTTGGAGGGAAACCTCTTTTCTTTTTCTTTTTTCTTTTTTTTTCTTTTTTTTTAATGATTAGAAATACTTATACGTGAAAAGATTTTCTCTCCAAACTTTCAACTTTCTCATATATCTTTATATTAAATATGAATTTTGAAAATTTAACTACTGGGTTGCATATTTATATTATATCATTTATACTTGCAAAATTTCAAGTATATCAAAAATCAATTGCTATCAGTGGCGGCTCTAGGATTATTTTTTAGGGAGTTCAATAAGAAACATAAATTATACAAAATTTTAAACGAAAGATAAATTAAATATATTGACATCACAAAAAAAAAATCTTTAATACATAAAGTTTTACAATTGTCTTCTATGATATTTCGTATTTTGAAATTATTGCATGATATCTTCATTATCAATCCTACTAGGTACATTTGTTTCAATGTACATAGTCATCAAGCAATCATTCATGCACTAATTTCTCATTTGATTGATTTATTTAAAATTTCTTAAGATTTAAATGAGCTTTTTCTAAGGTTTAAGATTAGCAAATTTTACTTTTGTTGTTAGACTAATTAAAATTTTTTCCTTGATTTTAGATCAAATTAATTTGTTATTGAGATTTTTCTTTGTGTTTAAAAAGGTCAAGATATTGATAAGATGATTATATTTAAGTTTATTTCAATTGGGCTTAAGGTTAGGATGTTCAAATTTTTATTTTAAGTTTCAAAACAGGAAAAATAAAATAAAAATATTATAATAATTTTTATTTTTTGGTTCAATTCAGGGGGTTCAAATGAACCCTCTGGGCTCCAAGTGGAGCCGCCCTTGATTACTGTGTCATTAAACAAATGTTAAAAATTTCATGCTTTTATGGCCTAAAATATAAAAAATAATTTCATTGATCAAATAATAAATAACATTCCATTTAAATGAAATTTGATATGCATATTAAGAACACAAGGAAAATAAAATTCAACAATAAGATTTTCAAAATTCACACCCAAAAATGAAATATATAAAAAATTTGAAGAGTTTTTTTCCAAACTAATTTGGAGAGAAACTTTATTCTATATGTGGCCCTCGCAACTGGAACGCATCCAAATGATTATTGGTATTATGAGTATTAGGATTTAGGATTCCACTTATATTATTAGATTGCCTATTGGTTATATATGAGAAGAAAAATATATGATTTTTATGTTAAACAATAAGGTAATTTTCACAGAAATTTTTTTTTTTCCATTAGCGATTATATTTTGTTACCAAATTAAATATTTCATGTTTAAATACCAAGGTAGTAATAATTAACTCAAGACTTCACCACCACATATCCTTGGTGCGATGGTCACTCCACAAGTACAAGTGTTTGTGAGGTGTGTGGGGCAAGGTTCGGGGTTTAAGTCTCTAGAAAGGAGTTTCACACACATATACACTTAGATTAGGTTATAGTAAAAATTCTATCTTGACTGTTCAACGCATTTTAGAGCACTTGATTAGTACTTTTGTTTACCATTTTTGTGTTCTTGGTGGGAATGCAAATTTTGTGTTCTTGGTGGGAATGCAAATTCTCCTCACAAATCGTACAGCCTAAAGCTTTTTTATTTTTTTGCTGAATAAGGCCAGCCAGAAGCTCAAATTAGTACAATTTTTTATTATTACATAACCTAACTCTAATCTAAATATGATAATATAGCTATGCTGCTCTGTTTGTTTCATTGTAAAATGTATTTTGCAAAAAATATTTTCAGTAGCCGGTGCCACTGATTTTGGTGGTTTGTTCTTGATTTTACATGTTACATCTAACACCTAAAAATATTTTACTTTGTAACAAATAGAGCATAAATTATATAATCTAGTAGTTAGGATTGCACAATGGAATATTTTATGAATTATAATATTTCGTTATAGACCTTATGGTTTAATTGAAAGAATAATAGTAGATAGTATTTGCTTGGTTTTAAAGTTTAGAGAGAAATGAAACTACCCAAACATAAAAGGCCCAATTTTTACTTTTACTATAGGTGAGAAATTTTCTTCTTCTTTAAGAAAAGCCCAAGAAAACCGTTTGTGAAATGGCTCACCAAATTTTACTAAACCAAAAAGAAAGTCTAGGAACATTACAAAATATTACAACATTTTGACAATTCCTTTATTTTCAACTGCGGTGCATTTGATATTTTATTTTATTTTAACCTATAAGGAACTTATACCTTAGTAGTTATGAAAATATTGTAATAACAACAAAATGTCATGAATTTTTCACAATACAATACATTTATTTTTAGTTGTGGTGGATTCTAGTCCGATATTTTATTATTTTATTTTATTTTGATTTATAAGGAATTGACACTTGTATCACAACATTTTCACAATATCTTTATTTCAGTTGTGGTTGATCCTGATCTCATATTTTACTATTTTAATTTATTTTATTTTGACCAATAAGAAATTGACACCTCAACAATTGTTAAAATATTGTGACATTTTGTTGTATCAATATAACAACTCCTAAACCAAAATAGGTATTAAAAAAAATAATAAATAAAAAAAATAAGAAAGAAAGAAAGAAAGAAGAGGGAGCTCACCAAATTCACCAAAACCAAAGTTACCTTTTTATTATTATTATTTTAGAAAGAAACCAAGGCCACTTTAGAAAGTAGCAAGCTTCCAAAACTTGACTAAACTAAAAGTTACTATTCCTTATGGTCCAATAGAAATAGAAATAGATAATAGAAAAAAAAAAGTTGGTAAAACTATATAAAATTCAACACAGAATTTTACTATTTAAAAAAGGCTGACTAGACTATAAAATTCAACACAAAAGGCTATGTTGGTAATTATTTTTGTCTTTTGTTTTCAAAAACCTGTTCTTGAGAATAAAAATAAAAAACGGTTATTGTGTTTCCAAAATTAAAAACAAATGTGAGCATTTCTTGTGCCTATTAACTTTTTTTTTTGGGGGGGAAGAATGAAAAATAAAAGGTTTAATTTTGGACTATTAACTAAGTGATGAACCTCTTAACGTATATTCAGTATTGTGGGCTTGGCCCAACTAGATTACTTACTTGTATAGCACACATTGTACTACACTCTTACTTGTACTGCACTCATATTTACTTGTACAGCACTCATATGCCTCCTATATAAAGGCACTCATGTATATTGTTTCAGTAAGAAATACAATACTATTGAATTCAGTATTTCTAACATGGTATCAGAGCCACTGCTCTGACCTTTTCTTAGCAGTTTTGTCTTTATTAGTGTAACTCCATTTTTAATATTGCTTCCACTGTCACAACAACTGTCATAGCCTTTTGCCGTTGAACCTTCGAGTCTTCCAGACATCGTCCTTGGGTTCCGGACCTGTAGCAGTTGCCGTTGAGGAGTTCAAACACTGCAAAGACCACTGCCTTTTCCGGCACCGCTGCGAATCTTGCTCCGATAAATTTTCTAAAGGTACCACGAAGAACATCTTGCTCCGATCTACCTGTTCGTGGAAGCCTCACAGTCATTGGAGACCGCACGCGCCGCCCAAAGAACCTGCGCTAAAGCTCACGCGCTACACGCGCCTCACGCTCCGTCATCCTTCCAGGCTGATGTCATCCGTGACGTCATCAGTGCCACGTCAGCCCTAGCTAACGTCAGCATCCAGTCACCTGCTGACGTCAGTGACACGTCATCTTGCTGACGTCATCCGTTGATCGTTGAATGACCGTTGACCATTGACTTTTTTCAGAGTTGACTTTTTACAGCCCAAGTTCTCCTTACTCAGTTTTCCGTGTAGATTTCATTTTTGCAGTCTGTTTTTGCATATTATGTCTCTAAATGGATAAAAAAGATGTTTTTCTTCCTCGCCCCATCAATACTGTATTGGAGAGGACTAGGAATTACTTATCTTGGTCTCAAGCTATGCGCAGTTTTCTTAAGGGTCGCATGCTCTGGCATTATTGCACTAGTGCAATCACTATTCTTGTGAAGGGGCAAGTGAAGAAGATACTGCCTTCCTCAGTCGCATGATTGAATGGGATAGTCACAATCACATGATCCTCACATGGATTCGAAACACTTCCATTCCCTTCATCTCCAATCTGCTAGGCAGCTTTGATGATGCGAAATCAGCATGGGATATATTGGCCAAAATATACTCTACTACTCACGGATCTATGAAATATCAGTTAGTGGTTGAATTGCATCAACTCAGGCAAGAACCGGGGCAGTCCATCAATGACTACTATGATCAGCTTCGCTTCATTTGGGACCAAATTGACCTTTCTGATCCAACTTGGGCATGCTCAAAGGATGCTCAACAATATGTTGCTGTTAGAGATGAATTTCGTCTCTATGAGTTCCTAATGTCACTCCACAAGGACTATGAGCCCATTCGAGGTCAGCTTCTTAATCGTAGTCCTCTTCCCTCTCTTGATACTGCTGTGAACGAGTTAGTAAGAGAAGAAGCTCGCCTTGCAACTCTTCAAGCCTAGGGTAAGTTTAATGTTCTGGCCATTACTCCTTCTGCTACACCCATAGAGCAACCTCAGCACTCAGGTGATCCTTCTAGCTCCAGCAATCGTCGCAAACAGACCAACAAAAAGTTCTGCAACTATTGCAAGCGTCCTGGCCACACTATTGAGACTTGTTACCGTCGCAACAAATCTACTGCTGCAGTTGCTAATACTGAGTCTACTCCACCAATGCCTCCCATTTCAGCTGAGTCCCAGTCTTCTGGATCCACTATCAACCTCTCACCCATTGAACTACAGAAGATCATAACTCAAGCTGTTCGTATGGCTGGTAATGCATCTCTTTCCACTGCTCTCTCAGTTTTACCCGGTAAGTCTCAAACTTGGCTTTTTGATTCTGCCTGTTGCAATCACATGACACCTCACTCGTCCTTATTCTCCAAACTTGACCCCGCACCACATCCCCTAAATATTCACATAGCTGATGGTTCCACCATGCATGGGAATAGTCTAGGTTTTGTTTCGACCTCCAACCTCTATGTTCCTGGGGTCTACCATGTCCCTAACCTATCCTATAATTTGTGTTCTGTGGGACAATTAGCTGAACTAGGTTATCGCCTTATTTTTTATTCTGGATGTATTGTGCAGGATCCGAGGATGGGACAAGAGCTTGGGACCGGCCCTAGAGTTGGGCGTATGTTTCCCATGGACAATCTTCATCTTCCACCTGTTACTCCGGTGTCTGTTGCTGCTGCTGCCGCTGCGGTGTCTTCCTTACCCCCTCTCTCTCACTTTGGCACTCTCGTCTTAGTCATGCACCATCTTCTCGGGTACAATAGTTAGCTTCTAAGGGTCTGTTAGGTTCTGTGTCTAAAGACAATTTTGATTGTACTTCATGCTAGTTAGGAAAACAACCAACTTTATCTTTTAATAATAGTGATTCTATTTCTAATAGTATTTTTGAGTTAATTCATTATGATGTTTGGGGACCTTCTCCTGCTGCTAGTATTGGTGGATCTCGATATTTTGTTGTTTTTATTGATGATTATTCTTGTTACAGTTGGATCTTGCCTATGAAATCTCGTTCTGAAATTTTGCCAATATACAGTAACTTTGCAAAAATGGTTGAAACCCAATTCTCCAAACGAATCAAAATTTTTCGTTCTGATAATGCTCTTGAATATAATCAATATGCTTTTCAAGCTCTGTTACACTCCTATGGCACTGTACATCATCTAACCTATCCAGGTACCTCTCACCAAAATGGTCGAGCTGAACGAAAACTTCGTCATATTTTTGACACTGTTCATGCTCTTCTTCTTTCTGCCAAAGTTCCTTCCCCATTTTGGGGTGAAGCTGCTCTTCATGCTGTTCTTCATGTTGTTCACACTATTAATCACATTCCAAGCATTGTCATCAATAATCAAACTCCATATGAGCGCCTCTTTGGGTCACCCCCTGACTATCGTCACCTTCACTCCTTTGGATCTGCTTGTTTCGTTCGTCTTCAGCCTCATGAGCACAACAAACTTGAGCCTCGATCTAAACTTTTCTGTTTCCTTGGTTATGGTGAAACACGAAAGGGGTATCGGTGTTATGATCCTGTCTCTCATTGTCTTCGTGTTTCTCGTAATGTTGTCTTCTGGGAACACCACTTATTTGTTGAACTCTCTCATTTTCGTTCTTCCCTAACTACCTCATCTGTACTCGAAGTCTTTCCAGAGGAGTCTCATGTTCCTTCTCCAAATCCTATTAATCCTTCTTCGGACTTCTCTATTCAACCTCCAGATCTTTTTGATGCTTCTTCTGGACAGGTCGAAGATGAACAGGTTGATGACGAGCTACCCCAACTTGAGCTTGGGTCTCCCGCTCCTGCTTCGCCTGAAGATCCTTCACAAGACCTTCCACCTCCACATGACATTCCACCTCGTCACTCAACCCGGGTAAGATCCATTCCTACACATTTACTTGATTATCATTGTTACACTGCCCTTGCTACACTCCACGAGCCTCAAACCTATCGTGAGGCCTCCACTAACTCTTTATGGCAGATTGTAATGAAACAGAAACTTGATGCATTAATCAAAAACCATACTTGGGACCTGGTTACTCTCCCTCCTAGACAGTCTGTGGTTGGTTGTAAGTGGTCTACAAGATTAGGACTCGCTCAGATGGGTTCATTGAGCACTATAAGGCTCGTCTTGTTGCAAAAGGTTTTACACAGGAGTATGTGATTGATTAAGAAGAGACCTTTGCTCTAGTTGCTCGCATCTTATCTGTTCGTGCCCTCCTGGCTGTTGCTGCTGCTAGCAAATGGGATCTTTTTCAGATGGATGTTAAAAATGCATTCCTTAATGGGGATTTGAATGAAGAATTTTACATGCAACCTCCTCCAGGTCTCTCCATTGAATCAAACAAGGTTTGCCGCCTTCGACGTGCATTGTATGGTCTTAAACAAGCTCAACAAGCTTGGTTTGCAAAATTTAGCTCTACCATCTTTCGCTTAGGTTACACTGTCCGTCCTTATGATGCTGCCTTATTTCTTCGTCGTACTGATAAATGCACTATTTTACTTCTCCTCTATGTGGATGATTAGATCATAACTGGTAATGACCTTAGTGGCATACAAGAACTCAAGAATTTTCTCAGTCAGCAGTTTGAGATGAAAGATCTTGGACACCTTAGCTATTTCTTGGGTCTTGAAATTACTCGTTCCTCAGATGGTCTTTATATTACTCAAGCCAAGTATGCCTCTGACCTTTTGTCTCGTGCTGGACTCACTGACAGCAAGACTATTGACACCCCAGTTGAGCTTAATGCGCATCTGACTCCCTCGGGGGGGAAACCATTGTCTAATCCTTTTCTTTACAGACGATTGGTTGGCAACCTAATCTATCTCAAAGTTACTCGTCCAGACATTTCCTATGTTGTTCATCAGGTCAGCTAGTATTTGTCTACTCCACGGTAGACTCACTATGCTGCTGTTCTGCGCATTCTTCGATACTTAAAGGGCACTCTCTTCCATGGCTTTTTCTACTCAGCTCAGTCTCCTCTTGTACTCCATGCCTTCTCTTATGCTAATTGGGCAAGAGATCCCACTGATCGTAGGTCCACCACTGGCTATTGTTTCCTCCTTGGCTCTTCTTTGATTTCTTGGCGAAGTAAGAAACAAACATTTGTGGCCCACTCCAGTACTGAAGCAGAATATCGTGCTCTTGCTGATACCACATCTGAGCTCCTTTGGTTACGATGGCTTCTTAAGGACTTAGGTGTGTCTACATCCCCTGCTACTCCTCTTTATTGTGATAATCAGAGTGCCATTCACATTGCTCACAATGATGTCTTCCATGAACGGACTAAACATATCGAGATTGATTGTCATTTTATCTGTTATCATCTTGTTCATGGTGCTCTCAAGCTCTTCTCCGTCTCCTCCAAAGATCAACTTGCAGACATCTTCACCAAGTTCCATCCAAAGGGACGCCTTCGTGATTTAGTTGACAACCTCAAGCTGGTCTCACATCCACCTTGAGGTTGAGGGGGGCTGTTAACGTATATTCAGTATTGTGGGCTTGGCCCAACTAGATTACTTACTTGTATAGCACACATTGTACTACACTCTTACTTGTACTGCATTCATATGCCTCCTATATAAAGGCACTCATGTATATTGTTTCAATAAGAAATACAATACTATTGAATTCAGTATTTCTAACAGAACCAATATATATATATATATATATATTGTTTTTTAGGCTAATCTATAACTTTTTATTAATAAAACGTAAATATATGTGTCTAATATAAACAATCCCACGCCAGCATGGCAGGTACATGCATTTGTTGTCAGACTAAAACAAGCTCACTAAAGTCTAAACACAGTCATTGTATCTTTCAAACATATATTAAGGCCAAAACTGGAACATGAAATCTCATTTAACTGTAGGCTTGGGTCGTTTCTTCGTATATCAGTGGTAATTGATGCTCATTGCTCAAGTGTGTGATGTCAGGTAATTTTGTGTGTTAGGCTTGTAGAATTGTGTGGTTTTTTTTTTTTTAAGAGTGAAGAATTGTGTGGTTAAATGATTAAATTTACTATATTTTAATAACTTGAGTTTTTGAAACAATTAGTAATTTAACATGGTTTAAGTTATTGAGATATGGTAAATTTAATCATTTAATTACACAATTCTAACACTCCCCCTCAAGTGTGGGCTAAAACTACCTTTTAATAGGTTAGCCCCAAGGCCCCCCAACATGTGGAAATTTAAATGATATTAGAGTATGAGATCCTAAGTTCGATCCTTATCATTTCCACTCTATCTCTCATTTAAATTCTCACGTGTTAGGCTTCACCTATTAAAAGGTAGTTTCAGCGAGGGGGAGTGTTAGAATTATGTAATTAAATGATTAAATTTATTATATTCTAATAGTTTAAACTTTTGAAACAATCAATAATTTAATATAGAGTATGAACTAAAGAGGATTTTATAGATAACGGGAGGAAAGTGGAGGGAGGGAGGAGAGAGCGCAGCTTTGGGTTTGGCTGCAAGTTTTGGACTTTGTTATTGTGCTTTTGTTTTTGTTTCTGTTTTTCTTTGTTTGTTGCAACCAAGACTTGAAGCCTTGACTACATTAAGTTCACCTTGTTTGTCTGTGTTTTCATAATTGAAAACAGGTCATTACCTGTTCTCAGTTTTCTACTTTTCTTTGAAAATTAAGATTTGAAAACCCTTTTTGTTTTTTTTTGTCTATTTTAAGTTACTAAAGAAGTTTTTTTTGGTCTAGAAAATAGAAAATAATTTTTAAAAAAAATAAAATTGGAAAAAAAAAAAAACAGTTGCCAAAACTTGACTAAAGTAAAAGCTACTATTCCTAATAGCGTGTTGCTTCTTTTTATATAGTTAATAGAAAAAAGGTTGGCAAGACTATAAAATTCAACACTGTATTTTACAATGAAAAAAAAAAGGCTGGCAAGAGTCAAGACTATAAAATTCAACACAGAATTATTTATTATGGGGGCGCTTATTTTACAGTGTTTTTATAAACTGGAAATGTGAGTTTAAATCACGTTTTCAGTTATAAAAAATCAAGTGCGTGTAACACACCGGGAACAGGAGTTTTTTCACTTGTCTATAATCTATATATGAAGTTGTTCTAAAGGATGAAGCTGTTTTCTCCGAGATTAAATGGAGTCATCTGATGGTTGATGAGACTTCAAATCCTGTCGTAATGTTATAAGCCACTGAACTGTATGGTTGACCACTTGATCTTGCGCGTGCTGCTGAACTATTATTTCTAGAGAGTAGAGACTACATTGAAAATTGGCTCACTTAATTTTCTACGGCACAGAGCAACTATTATGTAATTTTACTGATTTTGGCCATACAGTTTTTAGATGTCAGTTTGCTGGTTTAGCTCGAAATCATGGTCGTGTTTGCTAAGTTATGAGCTTGTGATTAATTGCTTTGGAGTTTTTGGTGTGTTTGACAATCAAGAATACAATCAAATCTCTTTTCTCTCAACTATTGAACTCTTAAAAAAAGAAAAAAGAAAAAAAGAAAAGGATATACAAACATCTTTTAGGAAAGCCTTTTTCGCTGGCTATAATAAGAATAACTGTACTAAACCCATTTCTTTGTAACTTCTCCAAAGAAAGAGGGGTGGGGTGACGAGCAACATCAAAATTCCATTTCTAAGAGTGCAAGACACTCATAGACTTGACCGTAATGGATTCTGCGATATTGCCTTCCTCAAGCAAGTTTGTTAAAGAGTTTCCAGCTTTTTTCTTTTTTCTTTTTTGTCTCACATTTTATTAAATCAGCATCAAAATTAAAAATTTGAAATTAAATTAGCTTTTATCCTTTTTTTCTCACTTTAAACAAAAAAAAACTACAAATCGAAAATGATAGAATGCCAACATTGAAAGACATTATGCTTACTATAGAAGGAATGTAAAGATTAAGTTTGCGATTTATATATACATCACCATCTACTAGTAGTTGAAAGACATTATGGGTTACACTTAATTAGAATCATTGAAAGTTTTTATATTCGAAAAGCAGTATGAATTATGAAGCACAACAGAATTTCCAAGCACTTTCTGACCAAAAAGAAAAAATAAATAAAACTTCCAAGTTCCAAGCATATTTTTGTTTATTTAATTGATACCATTTGAATCAATAATAGTTACTCTAACTCATTCTATATCTTTTACCTATTTTTTAATCTGTGGGGAGCACTTTTCTCCCTTTATGTTTGGGGTAGTTCAAAATCTCCCCCCTTATCTTTGAAACAAACCAATCTCCCCCTTTATGTTTGAAAAATGAACAAATACTCCAAATCCGTTACTTCCATAGTTAAATCCAATGGAATATTTTAAAGAAATTATTAGTTGTACATCACAAAAAAGAGAAAGTTGATTGCATTGTTATTTTTTTGGATTGCATTTGTAATAATTTTGATTGGGGGAAATTACTCATTTTTCAAATAGAGGAAACTAGTTGGTTTCAAAGATAACGGAGGAATTGTGAACTCCCCCCCCCCCCCTCCCTATTTTTTTTTATAGATATAATAGTATTTGAAACTTATGACATCCGCTCTATGATGATTACTCTTTACTATCAGACTAAAAAACCAATTGGTTTTTTGTATATGTGAAAATTGAATCTCAAATATCTTATTACAACAAACTTTACTAATTAAGCTAATCTTTACCTCTTAAGTCAAAATATGGCCAAAATGTGCTTTTGCCGTTTTCGTGAAAAAAAATCAGCATATTACCCCATTTCCCAAATTAATTAGGGAAATGCCCTTCTTTTGAAACTCGATTTTCTTAAAATCGAGTTAAGCCCTATAACGACGTTTTAAGGAGCCTATAGTGACGTTTTTAAGGACTTATAGCGGTGTTTTGTAACTCGAGCTCCATGAAATCGAGTTATAGGTAAAAAAAAAAAAAAAAAACTTGCATGTAACTCAATTTCATGGAAGTCGAGTTACAAAACGCCGCTATAGTGACGTTTTTAAGGAGCCTATAGTGACCTTTTTAGGAGCCTATAGTGACGTTTTTAAGGACTTATAGCGGTGTTTTGTAACTCGAGCTCCATGAAATCGAGTTATAAGTGAAAAAAAAAAAAAAAAACTTGCATGTAACTCGATTTCATGGAAGTCGAGTTACAAAACGCCACTATAGGTCCTTAAAATATCACTATAGGCTCTTTAAGACGTCGCTATAGGGCTCTAGAAATTTTTTTTTTTAACTCGATTTTGAGAAAATCAAGTTTCAAAAAATGGGCATTTCCCCAATTAATTTGTGAAATTAAGGGGGCATTTGCCCATTTTCGCCGTCAAAATACAAAACCTATTTCTTTAACTATATAATTTATTATTTTTATTTTTATTTTTTTATGAGAACTATAGAAAATTGAGATATTCCTTTCTCATCAAGATTTTAGGCGCCAATTTTTGCGTGTAGAGCTTTTCTATGCAACAGCATTGATTCTTCCCCCTTTCCTTTTTCTTTTGTCTGAAAAACACACATGGAAACTTTGCTTTTTCTTTTTTTTGGATAGAAAAAGCAATGGTAGTATTTTTATTGAGTATTATAAGTGTTAAATTATAACTATTGTGCATGCAATAACAAGTGCCTTCATCCAAAAATTAATAGGTCACAAGTTCGAGTTAGAGAGCTCTTATTTTCAATAAATTGGGTTAAGTTGCCTATCATAACATCTTTCAAACCCCACAAAAGTAATAGTAGTGCACTAGATACAATATCTGTTATCCCTATTTGTGCATCAATGGGGATAATATTTAAGCTAAAATATTTTGAAATATATATATATATTATATAATTAAAAGTAATGGAAAAAAAAACATGTATTAAACGTTTTGTGTATTATATTTGTACAAAAATACTATATGTATGTATGTATGTTTATTATATTTCAATCTAAAAATACTGAATGTATGTATGGATGAATCCTAGGTTGCTTTTCTTTTCTTTTCTTTTCTTTTCTTTCTTCTTCTTCTTTTTTTTTTTTTTTTTTTTTTGGAGAATCTAATCCTAGCTAGTCCTTCGACTTTGCATAAAGAGAAGCACCAAAAGTTTTTATTTTTTTTATTTTTTTTCCTATATCTTTTATAAATCATATTTTTGATCTACCATACTAACTTGAACTTGACCCATAAAATTCTATAGTTTGAAGCGGATCTATGTTTTCTACCTTTTCCACGTTTGAAGCAAATAAGCTATTATTTTGATAGTTTTAAAATATTGGTTTAGAAAATTTTTAACTTTCAAAAACTTAAGAGTAGTCACAAATAAAATAAGTTGATTCTTAAATAATAATAAAATAGAATTTTTTTTTTATTTAACAATTTTCTTTTTGTTTTTTAGTTGATAATTCGATATTAGTTACAAAAAAGGAGATGATATTTCAACCTTGAGAATGTCTTAAAAACACTAAGAGTGCCAAAATAAGTTGATTCTTAAATAATAATAATAAAATAGAAGTTTTTTTTTTAGTTGATAATTCAATAGTTACAACAAATGTGAGGATATTTGAATCTTGAGAATGTCTTAAAAACATTAGAAGTGCCAACTAGTTAAGCTATAAAACTCTTGATAAGAATAAAAAAAAGTTAACAAAAAGTTAAAAGATTTAATTTAATTTTATATATGTTATAAAGTATTGATATACATTAAATATAATTCTAAGAGTATGTCCTTGTAATGCAAATGTTAATAAAAAAGGATTATAATAAAAAACCACCTGCGACACCTGATAAAAAATTATATGTAGTTCCCAAAGATCAAAGTAATGGAGGCTAACAATAGTAAGTAGTAACATAAGTTTTCTCAAAATAATTTTTTTAAAAATAAATAATGAAACTTCTTTTAAATTTTGTGAAAGTTTTATAATAAACTCTTAGCTAAGATAGTTTATAAACTTTACTAAAATAAATAATAATCTATAAAGTAAATTATATTAATAATTTTTGTCTGAAATTGTAGGGTTTAGCACACTGTTAATACAAGTGCACGCCTAAAAAGCACAAAAATTATTGAGGTCACACCTTATTATAATATAATTAAATATAAAAAGATGTAAAACTTGGAAGGTGTAAAACTTGAATTTACACCGCATTTAATTTTATAATATAATTAAATTATTCCATAAATTATTGGAATAATTGGAAGCACTACAAAAAAAAGTTCTATAGCCGCGTTTTAAAAACGCGGCTATAGCTTAGAAAAACGTGGCTATAGCCCGATTTGGCCTATAGCTGCGTTTTTTTAGGCCGCGTTTTCAATTGTGGCCTCAAATCCTTAACTATAGGGCTGAGGGGTCTATGGCCATATTTTTTTAAACGCGGCTATAGGACCGGCCCAATGGCCACGTTTTTATAAACGTGGCTATAGCACATACTCTAGCCACATTTTTTAAACGTGGCTATAAATCCTCAACCTATAGCCGCATTTAAAAAACGCGGCTATAGACCCTTATATTTATTTATTTTTTTTAAATTTTGATTACCAAAAATTAATTTTCGGTAATCAAAATTTAAAAAAAAAAATTAAAATTAATGCTTTCAAACTTTAAAATTTTAATTTTAATTAAATTAAGAAATTCAAAACCACAATACGTACCCAGCAAATTCAAATTCAAACAAAAACCCAGAAAATTTCAAAATTAATCAAACACAACATGCCCACAATACAAACACAACATGCTCTAAAATACAAGAAAACAGTGCAAGAACACAAACAGAACATCTCCTTCAACAAAAGTACAAGCTCAAAAATACAAAAATCCCTATAACAGAAACAGGTCCAAAAAGAGTCCATATGCTCAAACCCAAAATTAATCAAAGCACAATCAAACAAAAGAAAATAATTTTTGGCCATGGGTTAGAGAAAAATAAAGCAAACAGAGGTAATTTTTTGAGGCACTTTAGCTTCATTGATTTAAAATTTTCAAGTCTATACCAAAGAGAGACTTAACCTTCAAATCTACTACAAAGAGAGACAAAGTTAAAGGGAACAAAAATGAACAAAACTCAAAGAACAATGAACAAAACCTCATATTTTCACAAACCCATTCATACAGCATCAGTGGGAAAAAGGGATTAACAGTGTGGGTCAGCACTTTTTGGATCTCCAGCAACATAGATCGATGACAACATGCACATATGAGAGAGGGATTGAGAGAGTTGTAAGATTTTGGAATGAGAGAGCTTTTTTTTGAATGACTGAGAGAACTGCCATTTTTTCTTTTGACGAGAGGGAGTGTCTGAGATTTCTTAATTTGAAATCTTCGGAATTTTTTTTTTTTTTTTTTTTTTTTGGGACAGCTTACTATATGCCATAGAATATTCTAGGAATATTCTATGGCATATTCTATTTTTTTTTTTTACGCTGAAGCCGGTCAATCAACTTAGTAGTTTTTTTTTTTTTTTTTTTTTAACATTTTGGAATATGCCATAGAATATTCTATGGCATATTCTATTTTTTTGTTTACGCTGAAGTCGGTCATTCAACTAGTTTAGTTTAGTTTTTTTTTTTTTTTTTTTTTTTTTTTTTTTTTTTTTATGGAACATTTTGGAATATGCCATAGAATATTCTATGACATATTCCATTTTTGTTTACGCTGAAAGAAACCCATCTGGGTTTTTTTTCCTATAGCCACGTTTTTAAAAACGTGGCTATAGGTCCTCCTTTAAATAAATAAATATATTTGGCTAGACCTATAGCCACGTTTTGAAAAACGTGGCTATAGGTCCTCCTTTAAATAAGTATATATATTTGGCTGGACCTATAGCCACGTTTTTAAAACGTGGCTATAGGTCCTCCTTTAAATATATATATTTGGCTGGACCTATAGCTACGTTTTTAAAACGTGGCTATAGGTCCTCCTTTAAAAATATATATATTTGCTGGACCTATAGCCACGTTTTTAAAACGTGGCTATAGGTCCTCCTTAAAATATATATATATATATATATATATATATATATATATGGCTAGACCTATAGCCACGTTTATGACCGTGGCTATAGATTTAACCTATAGCCGCGTTTTAAAAACGTGACTAAAACTACTTACAAACGTGGCTATAGACTTAACTCATAGCCGCGGTTTTGCAAACGCGGCTAAAAAAAACGTGGCTATAGACCCGCGTTTTTTGTAGTGAAGGTGTAATATATATGAGATTAAATTCCATAAAAATGTAGTGTAAATTCAAGATTTACACCTTCCAATCCCAACATGTCACATCACCATATTATAGATTAAAAAATAAAAACAACCACACTTAATCAATTATAATACCTATATGAAAATCCAACCAAATTGGGGGTTTGGGGTTTTAAGAAATGTTATTAGACGTGGTAAGCTGTACTGAGTTATAAGTAAAAATTAATGTAGTAATCCTTTATTATATGATGTAAAACATGATTTTTATACCTCACCCTTACTAAATTTGAACTCAATATATATACACTCACACACACACTACTTAGGGTGGCACATGCAAGGCATGTGCTTAAGTGAACAAATTAAAATAAAATTTCTATTTGAAGAAGAATGAAACTAAATACATAAAAAAAATGTATATAATAAAAAGTTAATATTATTCGTATAATAATTTTTTTGGGAGAGTTTCAACCTATGACATCCGCTCCTGATGATAGCTCTTTTATCATCAGACCAAGACACCAATCAGTTTTTGATGTAGGCGGAGATTGAACCCCAGATCTCTTATACAATCATTACAGATTTTACCAGTTGAGTTAACTGAAACCCACATTCGTATAATAATTTTGATAGTTAATTACACATAAAATTATGGTAGCTATTTAGCATATGAAATATCTATTTTACTACAATAATTTCTTAGAACTTATTTACTAAAGGCAACATCCATTCACTAAAAACTTTTAAGAATGATAACGAGTATCATCATATTTCAAAAATAAGCAGTTGATTTTTGTTAAGACATTATCACAATATTTAAATTTTTGTAGTGAATGATGTTATATGCTACAGTTAAAGCTCCTCATCAAATACCTTCAACCATACACAATGAAAATTTTGTCATTCATACTTTTTTCTTTATCTCTACATGAATCTAGGTGAAATGTTTAGCTTACTTAGTTTTTAATGAATACCCATTTTAGGCAAGAAAAAAAAGGATAACAAAAGGCATGTGTCATCGAATTTTCCATTAGATAAATTATAAGTTTCGAAGATTTAAACCTAGAAAATTAATGTTTTCTAGGTAATAAATAAAACACCTTATATCACAATTCAAACTTTCTAAGTATTATTACCATCTAAAACTCAAAATACATTAAGAAAATTTTTGGAATGTTAAAATTTAGTGAGAGCATTTTAGACATTATACAATGGATATATTTTAAGAATCATAAGCTTTCATTAGGGTTTAATTGAAAGAATAACAATATGACATATTATTTGCTCTTTTCCAAAATATTAATGGAAAAATTACTTGATTTTAAAGTTTAAGGAGGAATTGTAAATTACCCCAAACATAAAGGAAGAAATGTGTTTTTATCCTAAGTTTTTTATTTTTTATTTTTATGGTGTAAAACTGTGTTTTACTTAAAATTGTGCGTAAAGATAAAAATACAATAAAAAATATAAATAAAAAAAAACAACCCAACAAAACTGTATGTAAAATAGTGAATTTTGGCTCAACAAAGTTAACTAAACTAAAAAATAAAAATAAAAATAATCTAGAAAAACACAACAGAATGGTACAACATTTTCATAATACCTTTATAATTTTGTTATATTTTATTCTAACTTGTTAAAGAATCGTCACTTCAGTAGTTGTGAATATATTATGACGACAACAAAATGTCTTAACATTTTCACAAGAGAAATGTTATATTTATAACTTTTTCACAACAAATTATAAGCAGTAGGTTGTTACAAGTTGTTATTGGTGGGAAAAAAAATAATTTAATTGGAAAGTTTAAATTAGAACCAATAACAATTTACCACAAATGATTTATTATGAAAGTGTTGTGAGAAATATTGTGGATGCGACACTTCTTCTTTTTTCACAATATCTTTATTTTTAGTTATGGTTGGTTTCAATATAATATTTTATTTTGACCTATAAAGAATTAAAACTTTAACAATTATGAAAATATTGTGACAATTTGTTGTATTAATATATTATTATTTTATACCGAAGAGAAAGGCCAATTAAGTTATGAACAATATATATTAAACAAACCAAAAAGTACTATAGCTATTACAATAGCTTTTACACATTCGCACTTTTTATATATATAGATATTTATAGTGGGCACAAATGAACTATTAAGAATTAATAAAAAGCCACTTGTTTCTCAAAAAAAAATCAAAAGTCATTCAACGCTGTATTAAGGAAGTTTCTCTCATTCAAAAAAAAAAAAATTTATCTAATACTAGGAAATTTGTAACTTAGTTGAATTAGGGCTAAATCACTTTTCTCCCGTTATCATAACCATTGAATTATAAAGAAATAAAAATAAAAATAAATGTTCCAATTTGAAAACTAAGTACAACTATATTCTTTAAAAAAAATTTAAGTATATAAGTATAAGGGCAAATCAATAACCAGCAAAAAAAAAAAGGGGTGTTACACTTGCAATATCTTCATACAGGTAAAGGTTCACCTTTTTTTTTTTTTTTTTTGCTTGAGCAAGAAGTAAGGTTCCCTTGATTCTGAAGGGAAAAAACAGAAGTAAAGTTCACTCAAATTTGATGTAGTAATTATTATTATTTTTAGAAAGGATTGTATTTTTTTTTTTTTTTGGAAAGAGGAGAAAGGATTGTATTAATTAATTTGGAAGCATTCAATAATCAATATACTTATAATAAATATATTTTAAGGAATGAACCGATTGCGAATGACCAAATAAGTAGTACAAACAATTATTAAAAAGAAAAAAATAGTGCAACCATAATCACCCAAACAATGAAATCTCTGTCCCAATTACTAAGAAGCTACCATGAACACCCCCCGTCCTTCACCCCCCCAAAATATCTCTAAAAAGATGATGCAGAGAAACTTCTCGTAACAAGTACTATACATACACGAATGAATTTGTTACAAGCATTGCATATTCTCCATCAGCGTTTAGCATTACTCTGCCTCTCTTTGCAAAAACCCTAAACTCCCTTCGTGTTTTCACAAAATAACTAAATAAACAAAGAAACTCTCATAGTGTTTTTTAGTCTTCCAGTTCAAACACTCTTTTCTCTCCATTAGGCTCCATTGTCATGTCTGCGTTGAGGTTTCGAAAGCCTAGCGGGATAGATGTATGTGATGAAACACAAGAAGGCTGGTGGTCTGCCTCCAAGACCCACAAGCGGAGATGGAGAATGGCTTTCACGGCCGTATCTTTCACCAGGCTCCTTTTTTCCTTGTCCAAGAAAGTCCTCGACAAGGATGGCTCTCTCTTGCGCACCCTTTCCTACGTTGCCATTGACGTGCAGCGTATCAACGAGGACTCCCAGCCACTTGACAACAAAGCTGTTACATTACTTACGGTTGATCCAACAAAGCTTCGTGACATGGTAAGGGACAAAAACTTTGAGTCTCTAAGTGAGTTTGGAGGAGTTCAGGAACTTGCTTTGATTCTTGAAACTGATGTAAAAAATGGTATTAATGGTGCTGAGGCTGATCTTATTCATAGACAGAATGTTTTTGGTGCCAATAAATATCAAAAACCACCACCAAGAAGGTTTCTAAAATTTGTGTTTGATGCATTAAAAGATATAACTATTATAATATTATTGGCATGTGCTGTACTCTCTCTTGGCTTTGGTATCAAGCAACATGGCTGGAAAGATGGGTGGTATGATGGTGGGAGTATCATTCTTGCTGTTGTTTTGGTTGTTGTTGTGTCCGCAGTGAGTGACTTTAAACAATCAAAGCAATTTCAGAAGCTTTCAACAAAGAGTAGTGATATAAGAGTGGAAGTTGTGAGAGAAGGGAGGCGCCAACCTATATCAATATTTGATGTTGTTGTGGGAGATATTGTGTACTTTAAGATTGGTGATCAGATACCCTCTGATGGGTTGTTCGTGGAAGGGAATTCCTTGAAGGTGGATGAGTCTAGCATGACAGGTGAAAGTGATCACATTGAAATCAAGGAAGGGAATCCCTTTATGTTATCAGGCACAAAGGTCACGGATGGCTTTGGTTTCATGCTTGTCACTTCTGTGGGCATGAACACAGCATGGGGCGAGATGATGAGTTCAATAAACCGTGATTTGAATGAGGAGACGCCATTGCAAGCACGCCTCAACAAGCTAACTTCTTATATTGGGAAGATTGGACTGTTGGTGGCTGCACTTGTTCTTCTTGTTATGTTGATTCGGTATTTCACTGGGAACACAAGAGATGACAAGGGAAACAAGGAATTCAATGGCAGCAAGACAAAGTTTGATGATGTGATGAATGTAGTAGTGAGCATTGTATCTGCTGCTGTCACTATCATTGTAGTGGCTATTCCAGAAGGCTTGCCTTTGGCTGTTACTTTAACTTTGGCTTATTCTATGAAATGCATGATGGCTGATCATGCGATGGTCCGAAAAATATCATCTTGTGAGACAATGGGCTCAGCTACAATAATTTGTACAGACAAAACAGGCACTCTTACACTAAATGAAATGAAAGTTACAGAGTTTTGGCTTGGAAAGGAAGCAGTGAAAGATGACAGTTTTGCGGGTTTAGCAGGTAATATTCTCAAGCTACTACAACAAGCAATTAGCTTAAACACAACTAGTACAATTTACAAACCACATTCTACATCAGTTCCAGAGATTTCTGGTAGCCCAACTGAGAAAGCAATTCTTTCTTGGGCTGTACTAAATTTGGATACGAGCATTGATGACATAATGCAGAATTATCACACAATCCATGTAGAGGCCTTCAATTCAGAGAAAAAGAGAAGTGGGGTTTTGGTGAAGAGGAACAATGAGAAAATTATTCATACTCATTGGAAGGGAGCTGCTGAAATGATACTGGCCATATGTTCATCTTATTATGACAGAGAAGGGGTGCTGAAAGTAATGGATGAGGAAGAAAGGTTGCAGCTTGAGACTATTATTAAGAATATGGCACAAAAAAGCCTGAGATGCATTGCATTTGCCTGCAAAGAAGTTGAAGAAGAAAGTGGACAAGCTCCTGAGAAGCTTGAAGAAAATGGGCTGACATTATTAGGGTTTGTTGGCTTGAAGGATCCATGTCGGCCAGGAGTCAGTGCAGCTGTGGAGTCTTGCAGAGCTGCTGGAGTGAATATCAAAATGATCACTGGTGACAATCTGCATACAGCAAGGGCTATAGCTCTTGAATGCAAGATTCTCAATCGTGATGAGGATTTGGATAATGAAGCAGTAGTTGAAGGGGGGCAATTTAGAAATTACTCACCGGAAGAGAGAATGGAAAAGATTGATAAAATCCTTGTAATGGCCAGGTCATCTCCTTTTGACAAGCTTCTTATGGTACAGTGCTTGAAGCAGAAAGGCCATGTGGTTGCAGTCACAGGTGATGGAACCAATGACGCACCTGCACTAAAAGAAGCTGACATTGGGCTTTCCATGGGTATCCAAGGAACTGAGGTGGCAAAAGAGAGCTCAGATATAGTCATCCTGGATGACAATTTTACCACTGTGGTAACAGTATTGAGGTGGGGAAGGTGTGTATACACTAACATACAAAAGTTTCTTCAGTTTCAGCTCACCGTGAATGTTGCTGCCCTTGTTATCAACTTTGTTGCAGCTGTTTCTTCTGGTAAGGTGCCTTTGACTGCAGTCCAACTATTATGGGTGAATCTGATAATGGATACATTGGGAGCTTTAGCCTTGGCTACTGAGAAACCCACTAATGATCTTATGGCGAAGCCACCTATTGGTCGATCTAAGCCACTTATAACCAGAATCATGTGGCAGAACCTTATGGCACAGGCTGTGTATCAGGTAACCATCTTATTGGTTTTACAATTTAAGGGAAAATCCATCTTTGGTGTAAAGGAGAGCGTTAAGAGTACCCTCATTTTCAATACATTTGTCCTTTGCCAAATCTTCAATGAATTTAACGCAAGAAAACTGGAGAAGAAGAATATTTTCAAAGGGATACTTAAGAACAAGTTGTTTATAGCAATTGTTGGGATCACCATAGTTCTTCAACTAGTGATGGTGGAGTTTCTGAAGAGGTTTGCCAATACTGAGAGACTGGATTGGGAGCAGTGGGGTGCTTGCATTGGACTTGCAGCTTTGTCATGGCCAATTGGTTGGCTTGTAAAGTGCATCCCAGTTTCAGGCAAGCTGTTGGGAAACCAAGGAGCTTCTGTTTTCTAAGCACCAGCCAATATTAGCCCTTAATAATCGAGTGACAGGTATGTTTTAGGTACTTTTCTTTTTGCATTACCAGAATTCTGTATAAGGTTTCTCAAACTAGGGCATACTTTGATGCAACCTATATTCCCATATAAAAGTAAATAATAAACTGCTCCAGTATGAGGTCAACTAGGCAGGTATAGACTGGTTACAGTGAAAGAAAGAAATAAATTTTAGTAGTAACACAGGACATTGAATCAAAAATTAAAAATACAAGAAAAACATTTGTAATAATATGAAAGATTATTCAATGAGATCAAATTGTATGTAATATATAGTAGAGATGAAATATAGTGCTAATGCATGTAATTTGACTGAATACTTACTGTTAGCCACTGATATGACATTATTTTGTGTTGCACTCCCAAACTTTGAGTTGCTGTAGTATCACAAACTTTGCCACAGCTTTCTTACATGACAGATTGTGATTGACTACCTACTAATTTTACATAAACCCATCACTTTTTCTCGAACACGCATAACTAGCTAAGTGAGAGAGTTGTGACAAAAGTTGTGGCTGAATTTGTGTTACTATATTTTTTTCCAAACTTCCCTATCCCACTGAAAGGAGAAAAGGAAAAAGAAAAAAGAAAAAGCTTAAAAGAATGAGAGAAAACCATCATTATAATAGAAGAATGATTGTTGCTTTTATTAGCTTGACAGATAAATGTTGACATGTCCAGTGTGAACTTCATAGCCTTTAAAAGAATGAGAGAAAACCATCATTGAAGTGCAAAGCCTAAAATTAAGATGACCATTATGTGCATTGTTCTAATAAGGGAAGTGATGAGACTAATCCTCAGAGAAGGTCATTCAAGATGAAGATACATTAAGTTTGGCATTGTTCTAATAAAAAAGATCCCACATAATGAATCATTTACACTCCTTACTGTAAAAAGATAAAGGGTAAGCATTTCAAACTATTCTGAATTATTCTTTCTAGACAAGATGGTCTCAGATCTCAAAACCATGCAAAGGAAGATACAGAAATTGATTCTACAAAGATGGCCCCTAACGCCCTGCTCTAATTCTGGGCACTTTAAGCTCACAAAAAATTTACTCTTTGACATGTTTTGAGTAAATTCCTAAAGAATAAAAACAAGTTCTAGGTCTGATTATTTGGGGCATGGTAAAAGAAATTTTAAGTCAATTTATTGTATTTAATTTGAATAAGTTGGTCATTATGTGTAATATATATACACAAGCATTTGCAAACTTTCATAGTTATAGCTTTGCAAGCCAATAGAAAAGAGTCTCCCTAGATTTGGCAAAAGCAAAAGATCTCCTAACATAATTCGAATGGGGGCTAACTAGATGTGAGTCGGTGCAATAGCCAATTGCATGGTGCAATAGCACTTTTAATGTGAGAGAGAAAAGTTAAAAAGATAAAAATTTAAAAATCTGATCTAAGTATTGAGATTAATAGTGAACTTTTTAACTTTCAATCCCTTGTGGTAGTGTGTGTGTACCTTCATTTTATTCTCCCTTTTTTCTGGGTCTTTGGCTGAAATTCAAACATCAGGAAAAAACTAAAAAAAGATACATATTTGCAATTTTACCTCAGCCATTCATCTAATCATAAGAAGATCTTAACAAAAACATCTTGATAACGTGAAATAAGATACTCAACACCATCAAAAGTAATTACACAATGTATATTCCAATTAGTCCTTTGTTTTAACTTTTGGTAAATTATTTTATACACAAAATCAATCAGATTCATGGTATAAGTATAACCATTATGAAAAGGGGGAAAAATTATAAACCAGATTTACATACGTAGGAATACTATTATGCTAATGTGAATTTGTGAAAATGACCAAAAAAGAGAACTAAGAGACTTGTAGCACAACTAGTTAACAATTCTTGGTATTTCCAACAAAGACATCCTAAATTTAAACCCCCAACGATCAAATTATCAAAAATAGTAAAGAAGAGAAAGAAGGTGAGGATGGTGAATGAAAATAACTTTGATATCTAAAACTATTAATATAGAATGTCCTTTTTTTTTTTTTTTTTATTGAAAGATAATGGGGGAGCGTACTGCAAAAAATGTTTGGACTATCATTTGAAACCCTATTTAACCTCCCTTGTGAAGCTCCACATAATGGGACCCACAATATGGCTTAAAGATTCTCTATCTACTTGTGACTTGTCTAGAGAAATGGAACTGGAAGGGCCTACTGAATTAGCTTTTGGGAAAGGAACTATGATGCCATCCTCTTTTGCCTAATTGTGTCTGCAATTACCCTTTATGACGTGTATGTTGCATATATTTCAGGAAAAACGAAAAAAAAAAAAAAGAAAGATGTCTGGATCTGCTCTTTTCTTTTTCTCTTGAGAAACTGGACATGCTCATTTGAATTTAACATTAAGGGAAAAAAAATTCTTCAACATATACATACCATGGAATGCCCATTTCCTAGAAAAGCTGTCCATTCCAGCTTTAAATATAAGGACAATGCGACAATGAGCAATGCCAAGCTAATAAAAATCTGCAATTCAATGGATTTTTGAACCTCTAAGAACAACAAACAAAAAGGATAATAACACACTTTCAAGTGCCAGTAGTAAAAAGGAACAGAATTCTAAACATGAAAATCTACATATGGATATATCTTATACAAAAAAATTAAAGGGCCAATCTTCATTTAATTTACCTAATACTTTACAGAGGATCAAATGGAAACTATGTGGAGTTTGAAAAGGGAGGTTGAATGATCTGTGAGGAAAAGAACAGGTTCATGATTACCTTTAAAAAAACCTTGCAAACTTATTCTGCCTATCAAGGCTATTGTTGTTGAATGATCTGTGTCAAACAGTTATCAGCAACAGAAGCATCTTGGCTGCAACATAATAAATGGTTTGTGTAAAAGGGCCAGAGTCAATATCAAGATGATCACTAGAGATACACTCCAAAGCTACAACTATTTAGTGCATGATTCTCAAACATCACGTCTAATATGAATTTAAATGGTGAAGCAGAAATGAGTATTGTAAATTCAGAAATTTCTTGCCTGAAGAACAGATTGAAAACACTAAATCCTTTATGATGACAGATCCTACGATTTGGACAAGGCTTAGATGGTACATGCTTGAAGCAGAAACTTCATATTTGTATAAGTCAAAGACCATGAACAATGACATGCCTGCTCTGAAAGCAGTTGGGTTATAGGAATTCAGGGCTTTAGAGTGGCAAAGTAGAGTTCAGATACAGTTCTTAGATAACAAACCTACACATGTACAGTGTACTTCGCCAGCAAAAAAAAACATTTAAAAATTGTCCACTTTCATCTTATAATTGAAGATGTGTGTACAGTGTACTTTGCCAGGGAAAAAAAAAAATCATAAGTTGTCCAGTTTCATGTCATAGTCAATGTCCAATTTATTTTGATGAAGGCCAACCCAGAGCACTTGAGAGAGACACTCATAATGGACTCTTTGTAATTCATTGCCATTCAGCAACCTTCCAATCACAGCAAGAGTCAGAAGTTATTTTATATCTAATGTGAATTTTTTAAATATATATCATTACAATTGAAATTCTTCATTTACCCCAAGAGGTAGCATAATGTGTGTTAGGGACCACCATTGTTGTTAAAAGCATCAAGTGCACTTAAGCGCATAAGCCTCTTGAAACTTAGACACAAAGTGCAAGCGCACACCGAATTGAAGTAAAACATACATTTTTCAAATATTATATAAATTAACCTCTAATAAAAATATTAGCATATAATTTTAAAACAAAATTAATAAACCAAAATGGTATATTGCCTATGAGCTAATTTAGATTGTACAATTGTACAAAGTCTGTAAGTTCAAATTTTACATAAACAAGTTATAGAAAGTTTAAACTTTAAATACAACATTTAACATAATCCTCTGGTACTTATGAAGACCAACTACAATGCTATGATCAAATGAAGTGTATGGTTCAATAAATAAAAAAATCCAAAAGGCAAAGGCCAAATAGCACCAAAATAGTAAATTATTCTTCCTATCTTTATGTAGACATTTTTGAGTGTGTGTGTGTTGTAAGCGCACAATTGCACCTGGACCCAAAGATAGACGTGGGCTCAGGCCCAATGAGCCTTAAACAATAAGATTTGTAGAGTGTGGATTTGAAATCTAGTTTAGGGGTATTGGAAACTTGACAAACAGGCTAGAGTGCCACAATCTTTGCAAATGATAAACAAATATGATAAGGGAACCTCCTCGAACGTAAGCCGAGGACGATTTATGTATTGTTTCTCTTTTATGCCAAAATTACAGTTCTTAGTTCTTCTTCTGCTAACTGACCGATCTCCCCTTCTACCACCTTCTTCAAGTCCTTATATAATAGTTAGAAAGTTTTATTCTACTGTTCAGGGGTCATTTCCCCATTAATGCGGCTAGGGAGATAGGTGTAGGGTCTTTAATGTGGAGGTAGCAGCCTTTTCATAAGATATTTCCCTCACGCCGTTGCGTCTGGAGGGCGCTTAAGTCCCCCTTTTAACCAACGGCTTTTACGTAACCCTGCCTTGATCTTTTTGGCGAATCCCAGGGCCATCGTGGGTCTGTCCGAGGAGATATTCGTTCTCAAACGAATCCTCGGACTCTCGACTCATGGGCCGAGTTACATTTCCAAGAGGCTTTTAGTATAAAACAAACTAGCGCCCATCAACAAAGCCTAAGGCCCAAATACTTACCTAGGTCCTTTTAGTCCCCACAATAGCCCCTCAAAACTTTATTTTTCCTCATCCGAGGAGAAAAATAGGGTTTTGATCCGACCAGAGCTCCCTCCACACGTTTCGTACATCACCATACATGTGGGGGTCGTTTCATTCCTAAAAAATGCCGTTTGGCGCTTCGACTTCCAAAACGCGCGCATTTATGACTGCAAGTTACACCCTATTCCCCACGTTCAACGGTGAGATGAACATCCACCGGTCCTCATCACCTCCTGAAAATTTGGGTGGGAAAAATCCAACTTCGAGGCCGCCTCCCGCACGTCATGACGTTTGGAAATCTGCGCCCTCATTCATTTCTTCAGAATTCAATCACATCAAAGCGTCAATCATCATCCTTTCTCTTCAGAAACCCGTGGAAACTCGCATAACTGCAAACTCGTAAGTCCTTACTTCCTCTACCTTTTTCTTCTCGGATTCTGTCCTCGGCTTCCTTCTTAACCCTATTCTTTCTTGAAGCCTGCATTTTCCTTTCTTTTAGATGGGTAGATTTAAGTGTTTAGTTGATACCGCCGCTGGGATGGAAGGCTTTAGGGCCAAATACAACATTCCCAGCGATGTAGGTTTGAAATATTGTCCGGTAGAAGCCGTAGGTGATTCTAGGAAAACGGGAGAGGTCATTATCCCCATGATTGCCTTCATAGAAGGTGGGATGACCCTCCCTATGAGAAGCGTAACTAGGGAATACCTTCGCAATCACAGGTTGTGCCCAGACCAGTGCGCACCCAATGTATTTAGGGTCTTAGGAAGCGTCGACGTTCTAAATGAGCAGATGGGCTTGAACCTCACTTGGCATGACGTTGTCTTCATGTATGAGTGTCACAAACTTACAAAAGTAGGTTACTACATTAAATCACGGTCTAGTGTAGTTAGGCTGATTTCCTGTCTGCCCAAGTCTAATAAAGGCATGAAGGACGACTACCTCATCGCCTCAGGCAACTGGCATGATGGCCCTCACTGCCCAATCGTATGGGGAGACCCAGGTGTGACTCTCTAGGAGTTAATTTCTCTACCCCGAACTTCAATCTCGAAAATTTCTATTGTTTATTTCCTTTTACATATTATCCATTTCGATCTCTCATATGCATTGCAGATCTGACCATACTTGGCTTTGTTGGTATTCTTTCTTGCAGATAAACAACTCGTGTGCCCTCGTTTAAGCCACTGCAACGTTGCTGATCTGAACCGCATCCTGCGCTCAGAAGTAATTGTGAGTGAAGACTTGCAACTTAGAGCGGCCCACTTAATACTAGGGTACGACCCACTATCCTCGGATTTCCAAGAGATAGAGAACGCGATTATCGCGGGAGATAGGAGGCGTAAGAGGATAAACGTAGCAAGACCACGCTTTCTTGCCGACCACGACATTCCCAACGACCCCAACACCATCCTCTACACGCAACCTATCGCGGCGATCCCTCTCTCGACGCACTCTCAAGCAACTGCTGTTCCGGAGGAGCAAGTATCCTTTTCGCACACGTTGGACGACGAGATAGACCAGTTTCAACTCGAGGACGTTGAAAGACCCCGAGGGAACCAGTTTGTCATGCTATCTGACAAGGAAGAAGAGCCTGCCAAGGCCTCCGGAGTTGCAGGCTTAATAGTTGCCCATCCCGAAGATATTCCGAGGAGGAAGAGATGGACGTGCTCAACAGCCTCCTAACCAAGAGGGGCGAGAGAGTCACCTAAAAAAGAGCGGGAAGGTCCCAAGTTCCTCCAATCTTGCCATCTCCCCCTCCTCTAGCCGATCCTAAACCTCCAGTTGTGGAGCTAAAGAAGAAAAGGAAGGGGGAGGCCAAGGAGGCTGGTGGCGAAAAATAAAAGAAGCCCAGATAGTAGCCACAACAAGCCCCGCAGCAGAAACTGGACAAGGGCAAAGGACGTGCCCGTTCAGTTGAGAGTGGAGAGATTAGGGATATGGCCAAGGTGCGCTGAGCACCGGCTACCTGGTCTCCTGACTTGAGATTGGACGGAGCACCAATCTCTTGCTAGTCCAGCATTAGGGCACTTCAGCAAGGCCACACCCACCATCTGGCTGAGGCGTTGGAGCGTTCCGTTTTGTTGCCCAAGGATATGGATGCCTTGGAGAAGATGAGCCAGCCTCAGCTGTTCCTTTCTTTGAAAAGGGACTTAGCCCTGGTATGTTTCTCTCCGTGCGCATACTTCGTTCTTAATAATATCTGGTTATTTGTAAATGTTTTACTACTCCTAACCCTCTGATACTTTGTTTCAGGCCGTTCAAGAGGTCTTTGCTGCTGAGAAGTTCGTGGAGGATTCTCGGAAGAGGGCCAGAATGGAGCAGGAAATTCGTCTAGAGACTGAGAAGTCTTTAGGCCAGGCCCTAGCTGAAAACGAGAGACTCTCCTCTCAGTTGGCCAATTTAGAAAGAGAAAGAGACGGCGTCGAGGCCAATCTGAGAACAATGAGGACTCAAGTAGAAGGGCAGCGCAAGCTTCTTCATCAAAAGGATGATGAGCTCTCCCAAGCCCAGAAGGAACGCTCGGACTTGGAGAAGGAGCTTGCGCAACTGAAGGAGGAAGCTAGCACCTTCAAGCATTCTCTAGAGGCTGCAAAGCAGGCAAGTTACAAGGAAAGGGTAGCTACAACGGAAGACCAGCTGACAGAGGCTTTCGCGGCCGTGTGTAGAGAATACTGTCAGCAGGTCTAGGGGGAAGCCCTAAACGTAGCAGGAGTTCCTTCAGCGTCCGAGCTGAGGAAGTCTGAGAACATTTGGCTTCCCCTGGACATACAGGAGATAGAGGAGGCTCCTGCTGCTGCTCCTGCCCCTGAAACAATTCCTCCTGCTCTTCCTCCTGTGATTCCAGAGCTCATTTCGGATCCTACAAAACCTTCAGGTTCCAACAAAGAGAAGGAAGGGAGTGGTGGTGCCGAGAAGGGCCTGAGCCAAAGTGTGGAACCTATCATCCCTCCAACCGCTACAACAGATAAAGGAAAACAAGTTCTGTCTTCCTTTGAGCTGGAATTAAAAGACATTGAGGCTACCAGCACTTTTCAGCAAGACCCTCCTCCGAAAGCTTAGGGTCATGCACAGGGCTTTTTTTTGTACTTAGAATTTTCCATGTAGTGATATACATATCGACATAATTAATGAAAGACAGCTTTATTTGCCTTTGATCTGTATTGTATTCATTTTATTTTTTCTTTTTTTATGCTTACTATATAAGTTCTCATTAGCACATAGCAAAAAAAAGAATGAGATAAATAAGTCCACTTTCAGCAATTGAACCATCAAAACTTTAAACAGCAATACACATATTCGCCTTGCGAAGTAAAGCGTTCAAGAATCTAACAAAGACTAACCTGGTTTAGCTGGTAAGCAATACCTCATTTTGCAAACCCATGCGATACTTAGGACTTGTAATCTGAAATGCTAATTCTAGTAAAGTGTGGGGTCCGAGGATCCTACCTTATCAAATTTCTGCCTGACACTTAAAGTTATATAACTTAAGACTCCATTTTGACCACGGTTCTATTCAACAAACAATAAGATATCAATTTCCACTTGGTATGTAGTCCGAGGACTATACATAACCAAGTTTTTGTTTGAGATTTCAGAACAGTAACTTAAGATGTTAATTTCCCCAAAGTAGAAGGTCCGTGGACCCGGCATAACTAAGGTTCTGTTTAACAAATAATAAGATATCAATTTCCACTAGGTATGTAGTCCGAGGACTATACATAACCAAGTTTCTGTTTGACATTTCAGAACAGTAACTTAAGATGTTAATTTCCCCAAAGTAGAAGGTCCGAGGACCCAGCATAACTAAGGTTATGTTTAACAAATAATAAGATATCAATTTCCACTAGGTATGTAGTCCGAGGACTATACATAACCAAGTTTCTGTTTGACATTTCAAGAGTTGTAATTGATAGGTCCATATACATTTATAATTTAAATCACAAACGACAAAAGCGCCCTTTATTAATAATAATACCTTCGAAGGTTGTTTACATTCCACGGACGTTGTACAACTCTTTCATCTAGATCAGCTAGTCGATATGAACCTATACCTGCTACAGAAATAATCCGATATGGTCCTTCCCAGTTCGGTCCTAATTTACCCCAGGCTGGGTTTCTAGCAGTACCCACAACCTTTCTCAGAACCGGATCCCCAGGTGCGAGTGGTCTGAGCTTCACATGGGCATCATACCCTCGCTTAAGATTCTGCTGATAGTAAGCCATTTGGACCATAGCTATCTCTCGCCGTTCCTCAACTAAATCTAGGCTCTTCTCTAGGAGGCCGTTGTTATTTTCTGGGCTAAAAGTACTCGTCCTCAATGTGGGGAAGCCAAACTCTAAAGGTATGACTGCCTCGGCCCCATAAGTCATAGAGAATGGCGTTTCTCCTGTGGATCTGCGCGGCGTAGTTCGATACGTCCATAGAACGTGTGGTAGTTCTTCTACCCATTTGCCCTTCGCATCGTCCAGCCTTTTCTTGAGTCCACTAACTATCACCTTGTTAACTGCCTCGGCCTACCCGTTTCCCTGAGGATAAGCTGGAGTGGAGTATCTGTTTATGATGCCCATGTCACCACAGTATTTCCTAAAAGCTCTACTATCATATTGAACGCCATTGTCCGAAATGAGTGTATGTAGTACTCCAAATCTAGTGATGATGTTTTTCCAGACGAACTTCTTGGAATCGACATCTCTAATATTTGCCAAGGGCTCAGCCTCTACCCACTTGGTGAAGTAGTCGGTTCCCACAAGCAACCACCTTTTGTTTCCCACAGCCCTCAGGAATGGTCCTACTATGTCTAATCCCCATTGAGCGAAAGGTCAAGGACTGGAGAGGGGGTTAAGGACTCCTCTAGGTTGATGGATGTTAGGAGCGAACCTCTGGCATTGGTCACACTTTCTTACATAGTCCTGAGCTTCCCTCTGCATATTGGGCCACCAATATCCTTGTGTTAGTGCCCTATGAGCTAGGGACCTTCCCCTAGTATGGCTCCCACAAATTCCCTCATGCAGTTCTTCCAAAAGCACCTCCGTTGATTCGGGGTGCACGCATAACAAATATGGTCCGGAGAATGACCGTTTATACAATTTCTGATCTTCGGACAACCAAAAACGTGGTGCCTTTCGACGGATCTTGTCTGCCTCAGACTTGTCATCGGGAAGAATGTCGTTCTTCAGAAAAGATATCATAGAATCGATCCAATTAGGTCCAGGCCTTATCAAATGGATCCGGGCTGCTCCAACAGTGGTAAGAGCTGGCGCTAGCAAATCTTCGACAAGGATAATCCTAGGCAAACCCTGAGCCGAGGACGTTGCTAAGGCAGCCAAGGAGTCTGCATGTGTATTCCCACTTCTAGAAACGTGAGACAAAATAAAGGAATCAAATTTGGATTGTAAACGTTTGACCTCGGTCAAGTATTCTTGCATCCTGGGGTCCCTAGCCTCCATGGTCCCCGTCACCTGACCGACCACTAATTGAGAATCTGAGAGCATGTGAACTTCCTTTCCGCCCATCCTATGTACCATGTTCATACCGACCAAGACTGCCTCGTACTCGGCCTCATTATTAGCAGCTGAGAACGCCAACCTTAAGGATTTTTCTAAAATAATCCCCTCGGGGGATACCAGGACGAGTCCGATGCCAGACCCCCTCTAGTTAGCCGCCCCATCAACGGATACGTTCCAAGTCAAAGGTCTTTCGTTCGTAATCATGCCAACTGATTTCTCATCCATGTGTGATTCCTTCAAAGTTTCTTCCAACATTGGTTCAACAAACTCTGCCACCAAATCTGCAAGAATCTGGCCCTTCACCGAGATACGTGGCCTGTATTTGATGTCAAAGGCTCCCAAAATAGTTCCCCATTTAGCCACCCTTCCAGAATAGTCGGCAGTACACAACACTGACTTGAGAGGCAGTTGGGTTAAAACTACAACGGTGTGGGACTGGAAATAATGAGGAAGCCTCCGCGTGGCATGAACTACGGCTAGAAGTGCTTTCTCCAAAAGCAGATAACGCACCTCGGCATCATTCAGCGTCTTGCTGACGTAATAGACTGGTCTTTGCACCCCACCGTCGTTCCTTATGAGGACCAGGCTGACCGCATGGACGGCCATTGCCGGATACGCAAATAAGACCTCATCTACCTCAGACCGAGACATAATGGGTGGTCGGGAAAGATATTCCTTAAGTTGTTGGAAGGCTACAACGCACTCTTCGGACCATTGGAATCCCTTCCACTTATTCAACAATTGGAAGAAAGGCTTGCATCGATCAGCTGACCAGGAGATGAACCGGCTGAGAGCGGCGATCATTCCAGTTAACTTCTGAACTTCCTTTGGATTCCGAGGTGGCTGTAAGGTTTGAATGGCTCTAACCTGTGCCGGATTCACCTCTATCCCTCTATGAGTGACCATATAACCTAAGAACTTCCCAGAACTCACACCAAAAGAACACTTTGAGGCATTAAGACGCAACCTGTACTTTCTAAGTACTTGGAAAGTGTCATCCAAATCTTTCAGGTGCGCAGATATCGCCTTGCTCTTCACTACCATGTCATCCACATATATTTCAATGGTCTTTCCAAGCTGCAATTCAAACATCCTGGTCATCATCCTTTGGTAAGTAGCCCCGGCGTTCTTCAACCCAAATGGCATCACCTTATAGTGATAATTCCCTGTTGGAGTAATAAAGGCAGTTTTCTCCTGATCTTCTGCCGCTAGTAGAATTTGGTGATAACCTTGGAAGGCATCCACAAAACTCATCCGAGGATGTCCGGCTGTGGCGTCCACTAGCTGGTCGATGCGCAGCATCGGGAAAGAGTCCTTTGGGTAGGCTTTATTCAAATCTGTAAAGTCTACACATACTCGCCATTTTCCACTCTTCTTTTTTACCACAACCGTATGCGCCAACCACTTTGGATAAAAAACTTCCTTGATAGCCCCAGCCTTCTTGAGCTTGAGCACCTCCTCTTTAACGGCTTCGGAATGCTCCTTCGAGGAACGCCGAGGGGGCTGCCTTCTAGGAGGAATAGTAGGATTGACGTTCAAATGATGACAAATGAAGCTTGGGTCAACACCCGGGGCCTCATAGGGGTCCCAGGCAAAAACATCAATGTTGTTCTTCAGAAACTCCACTAATTCCATCTTCTCCTGGTGTGGTATACATATCCCAACTTGGAAGAATCTTTCGAGATCATCCGATATCAAAAACTTCTCAAGGTCTTCGCACATGGCCTCCTCTACTGTCACCGCGTCGGGCGCATCCAGAGTCGTTAATTGCTATAAGTCTTTCACAGCCGAGGTTGAGGACTGCGGTTCGGTCTGATGCAGTATTGCAGCCGATATGCATTGCCTGTCCATCAATTGGCTGCCGAGAATCTCTTCAATGCGCTCCCCCGAAGGGAACTTCACCTTAACGTGCAAGGTGGAGGAAACGGCCCCTAGAGCATGCAGCCAGGGCCGGGCGAGGATGGCTGTGTATGGGGAATATGCATCGACCACGATAAAATCGACCTCGACCGTCTCGGAGCCAGATTGCACGGGCAACTGAATCTGTCCCTTTGGAATAACGGCCTTCCCTTCAAAACTTATTAACGAAGAGTCGTAAGGGGTAAGGTCCTCTAATTTCAACTTTAGCCCCTTAAATAGGTCAGGATACATGATATCCGCACCGCTGCCTTGATCGATCATTATACTTCTCACATCATAATTCCCTATCCTCAGAGTAACCACTAGGGCGTCGTCATGGGGTTGGATGGTCCCCACCTTATCCTCCTCTAAAAATCCCAAAACGGGTACATTTAGCTTCAATCTCTTTGGCCTGGAGCCCCCCTCCTCAGCTTAGGAGTCCAAGATGGCCATCACCCTAGTAGGACATGAGCCAGTCATGCCCGGCGCAGCAAAGATGACGTTGATCGTTCCCAAAGGAGGCTAAGATGAGTTATTCCTCTGATTATTTGAGCCAGACTGACTGCCCTGCCTGCTAGGTTGGTACAGATGCTGCTTTAACTTCCCTTCGCTAACAAGCTACTCCAAGTGATTCCAGAGGGTCCGACAGTTCTCGGTAGTATGACCCACGTCTTGATGGTACTGACAAAAGAGATTCTGATTCCTCTTGGCAGGATCCCCTGCCATCTTATTGGGCCATCTGAAGTAGGGTTCCTTACGGACCTTCTCCAGTAGCTGGTGCACCGGCTCTCAGAATACAGTATTGATTGTCTGAGGTGCCGTCGAGCCAGACTGCCCGGAGTAATCCCTTCTCGGCTTGTTGTTGTGATACTTGTCCGACCTGAAATCTCTTCTCTCTTGCGGGATAACCTTTGCCTTACCATTCCCCTGCTGCTGGTCTTCCTCGACCCTTTTATATTCGTCAATACAGTCCATGAGGCGACGTACACTCCGTACGGGTTTTTTTGTCAAAGACTTCCTCAAGTCATGATCAGTTGGAAGGCCCACTTTAAAAGTATTGATCGCCACCTCATCAAAATCACCATCTATCTCGTTGAACATCTCCCAATACCTGTCGGAGTATGCTTTCAACGTCTCGCCCTCCTTCATAGCCATAGACAACAGCGAGTCCAACGGTCAAGGAACTCTGCTGCATGTAATAAATCTTGACGCAAATGCCCTGGTCAGTTCCCCGAACGAACTTATAGACCCTAATTTGAGACCGTTGAACCACCTCATAGCAACAGGTCCCAAACTAGAAGGGAAGACTTTGCACATCAAGGTTTCATTGTGAGAATGCACAGCCATTCTCTGGTTAAAGTGGCTCACATGTTCCACCGGGTTAGTCCGGCCGTTATAAATGGTGAAGGTGGGCTAGGTGAACCTCCTGGGGAGCCTCCCATTCTCAATCCTGCGCGAGAATGGTGATTTGGAGAGCCGATGCAATGCCCGGCTCATGGCATCGTTCCCTAAGCCCCTGGAGGGGAGCTTCCTGCTCCTATGACCCGATAGGCTATCCTCTTCGCAAGAGGATGTTCTGCTGGGGGGCGACCATGACCTCGAACTGTAACTACTTCCCCGGGATTTCCCGGAAGAGGTATTGGATGAGGGTGAAGCACGCCTCCGCCTGACGCGACGCAGCTTCTTCTTAAGGTGATCAATCTCCTTCTGCATGGCTTTAGCACCATCTTCATGGGCGGTACTAGCGCCTCCACTGTGAGTACGACTCGTCCTAAGATACTCAGTGTGAACGCTACCCTCTCGATCCTTCCGGCTTTCAAGGCGCTCGAACAGATCCTCCGGTTGCGATCCCTGAGATTCTGCATGGTGTGAGCCTAAGCCTGCCATAGTGTTCCAGTTCCTTTTAGCACTAGATCTCCACAGACGGTGCCAATTGTAAGCGCACAATTGCACCTGGACCCAAAGATAGACGTGGGCTCAGGCCCAATGAGCCTTAAACAATAAGATTTGTAGAGTGTGGATTTGAAATCTAGTTTAGGGGTATTGGAAACTTGACAAACAGGCTAGAGTGTCACAATCTTTGCAAATGATAAACAAATATGATAAGGGAACCTCCTCGGACGTAAGCCGAGGACGATTTATGTATTGTTTCTCTTTTATGCCAAAATTACAGTTCTTAGTTCTTCTTCTACTAACTGACCGATCTCCCCCTCTACCACCTTCTTCAAGTCCTTATATAATAGTTAGAAAGTTTTATTCTACTGTTCAGGAGTCATTTCCCCATTAATGCGGCCAGGGAGGTAGGTGTAGGGTCTTTAATGTGGAGGTAGCAGCATTTTCATAAGATATTTCCCTCACGCTGTTGCGTCTGGAGGGCGCTTAAGTCCCCCTTTTAACCAACGGCTTTTACGTAACCCTGCCTTGATCTTTTTGGCGAATCCCAGGGCCATCGTGGGTCTGTTCGAGGAGATATTCGTTCTCGAACGAATCCTCGGACTCTCGACTCATGGGCCGAGTTACATTTCCAAGAGGCTTTTAGTCTAAAACAAACTAGCACCCATCAACAAAGTCCAAGGCCCAAATACTTACCTAGGTCCTTTTAGTCCCCACATGTGTAATAAAGCACCTTAAGAAAAAAAAAAAATTCTAACAAGTCAATGGTCCACGACTCCATGCCATTTCCTTTAAGTTTGAGAAATTAATTTAGTGATTCATTTATTTTTAAAATTAAAAAAAAAAAAAAAAAAAGCATTCCATTGCGCTTCTTCAAAAAGCATTAGAATAGTGTGCCTAAAGCATGCTATTTTAAATGACTATTCTTTAACCAGATGAACCGCTTAGACCTTGGGGCTTCGAAATTTGAACTCTAAGCACACTTTTATTAGCCACACTGGGGACTTCTTCTCATGAAGCAGAGGTTACTAATTCGAATTTCTTCTTCCCATTCTCCATGGGCCATAATTCACTTATTGAATTCTAGGGGCCGAGAAGTAAATATATTCCTTCAAAAAAGTAGTTATAATTTGGTTCCTCCAGTTATAAGACAATTCAATGGGGTTCCTCCAAAATAATTCTCATGACTTCCTACATGTCCATGCAAAGCTACTTTTCGCCATTGTCATGTTGCCAAACCCCATTGTATCTGGTGCCCATTTCATCAACCCTAAAGTTTAGAGGAGGTTTTATCTTCGTCATACAATAAGTTTAAGAATACCACTATCAATAGCTTTGACCATCCACAAGTTTTCATTAGCTTAATTAAAAAAGAAAAAAGAAAAAAAAAAAAAAAAGCCGGAAAAAGGTAACACGCTAACATATATAAAGGAATACTAAGAAACATACCTCTGCCAATACTGAGTTGCTGAAATAAGGGCAATGGAAGGCCTGTATTGGTATTGAAGCTTTGTCCAAAGAATTCGCTATTAGGAGCATTGCATTTCCTGCTAGCAGAATGTTCAGTTCTTTTACCACTTCAACCTTCAACTCTGTTCTTAATTTCCTGATGAGTTCTCAGATTTTAGGTTCTTTTGAGAACTGAATCAAAATAGCTAAGACCTACATCTGAGGTTCATGATTTGAAGTATGTCTTGATTCTTCTCATGTGTATTAAAATATGTCGGTGTTCACTATATGGTTATGTAACAAAACTATTAGACACTGTGATTTGCGAATGCAAGTCTAGACTGCTAGGAACCATTCTAGCTACAATAGAATCCAATCTTCATAAAGGGTCACAACAAACGCTAACTCAAAGAAGTATTGATATTTTTGTAAAGAAAACAAAACATATTATAGCCAAACTCCAATATTTCATATTCCACAGATGTATTGTTCTAAGAATAATAAAATTAATTATACTGAATACATATTATGAGAGCTTGATGCATCATTTTCCATATTTCACTAAGAAATCTGCTTTCCTAGAAACAATCTGTGACTGATGATCCTGATTTCTCGAGGACTAGTCTAGGACAGGACAATTCATACAACTTTTTGTAGCCTTCCATGAATATTAATCCAAAAGGTTGTGCATCAATCTGAGCCACAATTAATGTAAAAAATCATGTGAAAAGAGCTAGAAGTACTAAAAAGTAATGTAGCTTAGATCATTATAATGATAGTAAGCAGTTAAAACACAGAACCTGCATGCTTAATCAAATAAATAAACATAATACAAGCCTTAAAAAAAATTAGATCTTTAGGAGTGTGGAATACCCCAACAACGTAGACATGAGAATAATAGCTTTCGTCAAAGAAAAAGATTCACCTAAATAAACAATAGTGAAAAATGTGATGATTACACTTTCTTCCAGATAAACTCACCAGATGGAAAATAAAAGAATTTGCACATGGAGCAGCCTCTAACAATTTTTATTTATTTATTGAGAAAAGGCCTCTAACAATTTAGATAGCAACAGACCACAATGCAACAAGCTGAAAAAGGAATGTAGCAACACATGGAGAACCTGCTACTCATCCTTGGCTTCAAAGCCTTTATGATGCAGAGCTCCAACAATCATCTTCAAACCAGGTCAGCAATCAAACCATTGTCTTACATGGACTTAGGCAAACAAGTTTTTAGTAACTAGTACTGTCAATTTGTTAGTTTTTTATTTATTTATTTTTTTTCACCCGGAATTTCAAGAAGAATAGATGTTCAACATACTTCTTTGTCCTTTATTTCCCTTTTTCTTTTGGGATCAAGGTTTACAAAAGTACACAATTGGTTTGATAAGTAGTTGAATCGCTCAAGGACAAGAAAAGAATACTAGCAAAATTGTTGTGAAGCCAAAATTCTGATATGAAGAAGGGCCCAGACTAAGAGTTCATTGACACTACCTACATTGTAGCACTTTTTCATTCTTTCTTTGCATCAAGGTGTAAAAGCAGCTGGATGGTTCCAGAACAAGAAAAAAAGAAAAACATACATAATGTTTGGCTAAGTTTATTTGCTTAAATGTGACAAAATGTGAATTTAAGCATATAAGTTATCTTTTCTTAATAAGTCAAACTTATTTGCTTAAGAGTTACTTTTTGTGTGAAAGCAAATAAGCTAGCCAAACAAATATTGGATCGAATAAAGGCCCATACAAAGTGTTTTGCAATACTCAGTTGAGAGCTCATGATCTTAAAATTCCCAATTCATGAAAAAAAAAGAAAAAACAAAGGTCGGGGGGGGGGGGGGGGGGGGGGGGGTTGTTAACAATTGAACTGTTTCAAATGAATGGTGTTACAAGTCTGCAATGGGTCCATTACACGGGAAGATGAACATTCATTTTCAATGTGTTTATACAGTGACTTGAAAGTAGTGGGCCTTTCCTATAAATTTCTCTTTGCAACAGAAACACAGAATTTAGCGAATGATTAGGGAAGGGTAATGGAATAATTCCTTCATATTTATGGAGATAGGGGATATAATTCACATGGATATAGTAAGTCTCGCTTGGGCTGCTTTAATGGTAGTCTTTACATTTTCTCTTTCACTCGTAGTATGGGGTAGAAGTGGACTCTAGAGGTACTACTAATTGAGTTGAGGAATCAAACTCAACCCATATCAATTGTTTTATAGATCGTTCTGCAAAGCCCTTTTTATTTTACTTTTTTTTATTTGTTTTTGGTTTCCACCTCTTTTTTTTTTTTTACTGTTCAAAGAGAAAATGGTTATGTTATTAAGTGGATACAGACTCTCTATGGGAAACAACATAGACATAGTGGTTGTCCAACGAAATACTCCACATAATAAAATATTGCCTTGGGCAAGTCACATATTGCGCGTTACCGCTTGCTTTATTATTTGTTGTATTATTTTAGAAATTCGATTTATGCTATGCTTGCTTTATTGAACTCATTTCATATCACGGTTCAAGCGTTAAAAATAAAAATGAGTGTGCTTTACTAATCCTTTTCGAAATCCAAAGAGGTTCCCCATGGAACCGAACCCCCGGATCATCTGTCAACTGCTCAATCAATTATTTATTCGGAATGCTAAAAAAAAATTATGTGATTCTCGTTTATTAATATACGCCTATACTTTTTTTACTTCATCGATTTGATTCTTTCGGTGGATACCAGGATTCTCATATTGAAAAGAATCATAAATTCTAGGAATTAGAACCGTAAGAGTAAGAGTTGCCCTTCTATTTTTTTATATTGATAATTGCAATCAACACAAATTAAATAGATAAAGCAAAGAAATAGAATTGGTACGCTATGTACATAGATGTATGGAATTTATATCTATATGTAATTGATATCTATGAAGATAGATATTGTGGATTGATCTATATTAAACCTCTATCTTTATACAGTAAAACTTTATATACTACAATAATATAATAAGTATGGTAGAAAGAAATATATGAATCTTTCTACCATACTGATAATTCTAGTCCGCTTGTTTCATTTAAGACATGAAATTGGAATACTTTTAATTTTTATTTTTTCTTTTCAATCATTGATAAGAACGAAACAGTCAAGTTTAAGTCAAATTAATCATTTTGACTGACCGTTTTTACGTATATTATAAGTAAAAAAGCAGTCGGAACTAGAATGAACAGTGCAGTAGCAATAAATGCGAGAATATTTACTTCCATAATCTCATCGTTTCATTTTTATTTAATTTGAAATAACTCGGGATTTAATCCCATAGAGCTGATAAACCTTTCGCCTGTAAATGCAATATTCAATGGTATGAATTACATCTCGATGATATCGAATCAGATCCATATTATGAATAACAATATCTGAGCTATCAAATTAATTGATTCATCGTCGAGAATTAAATAGTATAACATAGGAAGATCCTTTATCCATACCGAATTGGAATTTGGATTATGAATCCGATCAATAATCCTTTTACGTTATTTATCATTCTATTCCACTCTTTAGTTTCTATAAACTACAGTTTCTATAAAGTACGCCCCCCTTAAGCATCTGATGAGATATCATATGACCTCCTTTACACTTACTTACATTGGTTATAAAAAACCCAATAAAATAAACAATAGAAGCAAAATGTAAAAAGGTAAGTTCGAACCTCCCTTTAATCTTTAATGATCTAATCTTCTTGGAAAACAAAGAAGTATAAGTATAATATATAATAAGGAAAGCCGGGGTATAAAAAATATAGTATTCCATCAAATTCATTAAAAACCCTGTTCTTTCTTCGGCAGGACCCTTAAACTTAAAAAAGATTATTCATTCCCTCACTCTCACTAAGAGAGATAGCCCTCGCTAAGAGAGAAAGAGAGATGGGATCCTTCTTTTTTGAGCTTTCTTTTTATTTTATTAATATACTATTTCCTTGGATTAATTACAGGATGCACATATATCAAAAATTCAGTGTGAAAGTTGAATGAGATAAATTGTTTCAAATTCGCATTACTAATTGAAATTAGTAATTGAGGTTACACAAAATCGTAGTTAGAAATAGAAAGGGATATACCTTTAATCTTAAAAGTATTATATCAAGGTTACAAAGTATTATATCAAGGTTACTATGTTAAATTTTATTTTGTATGTCCCATATAGTACTCTATTACATTACACAGATCGGGAATAATCGAAAAAGACGGACTCCGTACGGTATCTCTTGGAATCCTGAATATGCTTCTACCAATAATTGTACTAATTTACATATGCCTTTCGCCTTTCAATCGGTACTAGTTGAATAAATGGGAATTCCCATATTTCTTTGATGAGAAATGTGAAAGGAAAAAATAAATAAATAAAATAAGAGAGCATTCCCAAGGGGAATGAAATTCTGCTATTTGTTCTCCCTTTCAAAGAAAACGAAGAGATGAATTGATGTATTTTTTTTTATTGTATTTGGATCCGTCGGGACTGACGGGGCTCGAACCCGCAGCTTCCGCCTTGACAGGGCGGTGCTCTGACCAATTGAACTACAATCCCAAGCAAATAAAGTATACATCATACATATTCTTATGATTTCATTCAAACCCTTTCTATTTTATTTAGATTAGAATAGTCGTATTGTAACATAAATCCGCATGATATATTTGATATCCACATGGATATGCACTTTAGTGGGAGCGTCTCGCAAATTGTTAGTAATCCTTTCGTTTTTTAGAAATTGATTGATAATCAAATCAATCTTTCACTTTCAATGAAAAAAAAAAAAAGAGTTTTTTTCTTTATTCTTTATTTTATTCTTTACCTTAGACTTTATACCTCCGGATCCTTATATGAATCTAGATGGATTATTAGCAAACAAGATCTGAATTTGTGGAAAAAAATAAATAGAGCAAATGAACAGCGGTAAAAATATATCAGAAAATCTCACTTTTCTTTAGTCTTCCGTATTCCGATTAGGCCTTTCTGGGGAACAACAAATGGGTTATTCATTTCATGGTGGATCGGTGAATTATTGGGCCGAGCTGGATTTGAACCAGCGTAGACATATTGCCAACGAATTTACAGTCCGTCCCCATTAACCGCTCGGGCATCGACCCAGGAAGAATCAATTCCAGGCATATTGATAATCCATGATCAACTTCCTTGCGTAGTACCCTACCCCCAGGGGAAGTCGAATCCCCGTTGCCTCCTTGAAAGAGAGATGTCCTGAACCACTAGACGATGGGGGCATACTTACCCGACCCCCCTCATACTATGTTCATAGTATGAACAGCTTTTTGAAATTGTCAATCTAATGGTATGACTAAATCTGAGGGAAAGATCCCTCTTTCATGATTCCATAGAATCTTTTGTTTTGATTTGTTTTCGATAGAAATGCAGATAAGCAGATTTATATTTTTCATTCACAAGGATGAATATAGAGAAAGGAATTTGAACGTGGCTAACCTTAATGCTTTGTCCTCCCAATATAAAATGTCATGATAAAACACATCATCTTTGTGAGATGAGATACTATTGCTCTCAAAGTACTAAATAATTTTGTTCAACAGTGTATTTGTATGCAGGGAGGAGAGGAAAGGGAATTGGGGTGTTTTTTAAACTTTAAAATTTTAATAAATAATCTTGTTTTGATGTTTTTTTTAAAAGGAGGAGGGAAAATATTCGAGGGACACTTTTTTATTATTATAATTTAATAGTTGTAATGTGAGATAGGGAGGGGGTATTCCATGGGAGGCGGTATATGGTGTACCCGGCATATATGCCGGGTCACTCACACAGGGGCGGGTCCCACACACTGTGGGGCCCGCCCCTGTGTGAGACACCCGGTATATATGCCGGGTACAAGATATATTTTTCGCTTCCATGGAGGAAGAAAACCTTATTTTTTTGGGCCTGTTTGGTGTGGTTATTTGAGTAATACTTTTCAGTTTTTAAATAACAGTAGTTATATTACACGTATTTTTACATTTCACCTACACGTATTTTCAAAAAAATACAAATAATGTTATTAAAACAAAGTTACCAAACAGCCCATTTATTTCCCAAATTTGGAGTATTTAAAACTATTAAATTGCTTTTCACATTACACATGAAAAGGAAAATCTATAATTTTTCTTTTTAAACAATAAGGTCAGGTAAATAATATAATTTTATTTTTCACAATTAGTGATTATATTTTGTTACCAAATAAAATATGGGGGTTTTCTCAAAAAAAAAAATATGGGTTATATTAACAGGTGCTTTTAAAGCAATTGTTAATAAATCATTTTTAAAAAGTTTAAATACCACTTTTTATGGAAAATATAAAAAAGCTGTCAAAAAAATTATTTGCTTTTTTCTTTCCTAATAAAAAAATTTCTACAAATATATCATAAATCAATATTCTTAGCATATCCACTAACTTTTCCCATAAAATATTTCAGATACTGACTCATCATTTTACTGTAATTTGGCACAAAATTTGGAGACTTATTAAAGATCACATGCTTAGAAAACCCGTGACAGATGGTTGCTAATTTAAGATGCAATTTTAGTTTATTACGAGAGCAACTCTAATCTAGAGCTCATAATATGAATACAAAAAAAAAAAAAAAAAAATGGAACAAGGATTTGTGAGTGGTGGGTCAATTACATGATTGTACAACAATGAATAACTCATTTTCGAGTAATGTTAATAGTACTGGTGTAAATTATTATAAATGGGGGTTGTTTCTTGTTTGATCAGAGATAAGGCAATGAATTTTCAATCGGTCTCAACATTTAATTAGAAGTTGTGATAATTATACACTGTGTGTAAGTGGCACAAAGCTGAAATCCTATTTTGAAAACACGATTTTAGTTGGAGTATCTACTAGTACAACGGTATGTGACTTAGCATGTGAAACAATAATTAGTATTTAGTTATTGCCATTTACTTAGCATCATGCCATCATCTAGTTGAACAAGTTCACAAAATCTATTGCCCATATAAAAAGGGCGAGGATCTCTATTTACGTACGGTGTCTTTGGTTTGATCAATTTGGTGAGGCAAAAACTCACCGTTTCATGCTAGCTTTGTAATTTGTTTGAGCTAGCCCTTTTTTTCCCTTCTCTTTCTTTCTTCCATTTAGTACACCAATTTGGTTTGATCTCATTTTATATTTTCTATTGTTTAATACATAGAATCATGTTTATTACACACACTCTTTCATACAAACTTACAAGTTGAAATCGTGACTTCAAGTCACAGTCTTTCAATGCATTTTGTGCGTGTGTATAAATTTATGTGAAAGAGTGTGTAATAGTATTTATCCTAATATTTATATATGCTGACATAGTGTTGTTATACTAAATAAATAAAAAGTACCCCAAATTTTCCAAAAATGCCCCTTCCCCCTCTATTTAATGTTAAAATTTTTAAATATTGAGTAAATTTTAGGTGATGACCCCCTTTCATTTAAAACAAAAAAGTATAAATGCTTTATGATTTATTGTTATCTCTATTATTTTTCCTTTTAGTATTGAATTTTTTGTCATATATAAGTCATTAATTTTATGAGCATTTAAAGTATAAGTTAATAAAAAAAGTACATTTCAAATTATATCCCTAAAGTTTAGGGGTGATTTAATTTTACACCTTGAAGTTTTAAAATTTGGATTTAACTCTCTGAAGTTTGGTGATGTTTGGATTTTACACCATGATGTTTCAAAATTTGGATTTTCCCCCCTATATTTTCAGAGTGTTTGAATTTTACTCTCTAAAGTTTTGGGGTGTTTAGATTTCACATCCTAAAGTTTCAGAATTTTGGGGTGTAAGATCCAAATAACCCTAAATTTTAGGGGTTAAAATCTAAGTTTTGAAATTTCAGGGTGTAAAATCCAAACACTTCAAATTTCAGGAGGTAAATCTATATTCTGAAACTTTAGGATGTAAAATCCAATTATTCCCAAACTTTAAGGATGTAATTTGCAATTTACCCTAATAAAATATGAGAAATGATATGTCCACAACATTTTCACAATATTTTTACAACAAATCCTAAGTGGCAGGATGTTACTGGTTGTTATTGTTGGGGCAAAAAAGTAATCTTAGTGTTAGGTTCAAATTTGAACCAATAACAACTAACCACCTATGATTTGTTGTAAAAATGTTGTGGACTTAGCACCTCTCATAAAATATATAAGTAAATCTCTTTAGTCTTTACCAAAAGATTTTTGTTGTTTTCTAAAAATGAAGTCATACACATTTATATAAAGAATTAAAACTACTGAAATATAATGATACATTTGATTTGGCCTATTGAAAAAAAATTTCTAGCTCCACAAGTGCTTGGAGCCTTGGACATCTATGTTTGGACTTGTGTTGTTCAATAAGCTATAAAAAGCTGGCTGGGGGAGAGGGGCAGCCAGAATTTTTTTTTTTTTTTTTTTTCCTTCCAATATATAATTTGCCGGAATTATAAGGTGAATAATTAAAATTTTAAAATACAGCAAACGTTATAGCATATTTTTGCCAACATAAATGTATGGGTTGGAACTTGGCATTCAAATTATGGATCCAAAAAAAAAAACAAAAAAACCTAAATTTAATTATTGTTAATGCTTTCTTATCTAGAATCTCTCTCTCAAACACACATTCAATTCCCAAAGTTGCTGAGGTCGCCACCGCTGCTTCTTTGAGATTGTACTGAGCTCTGACTAGTCCATCTAGGTCACGATCTGGCAGGTATCGAGGCAATTTAATGTGGCTCAGATCTGGTTCGCAATGGGTGGGGGTGGAACCTTTTATATATATATATATATATATATATATATATATATATATATATATATATATATGTATGTATGTGTGCGCGCGCGCGCCAAAATAGAGGGCATGTTAAAAAGAAAGACGTAAAGGTAGGCTTATCATATTTATGTTCATAGTCCGAACAAATTAAATTGATGAAAAGTCCAAACAATTCAAAATTAATCAGAAGTCTTCAAAGGTATATTCAGAAATTTTCTTTCAGGAAGAAATTTCTTAATACTAAGAGTTTTGTAAATTAGTAGTATTGCTTGTTCTCTTTTTCGAACAAAACCAAGGTTTAAATCATTCATTCTTAGTATTACAGCTATTGAATTATAATTATAAAAAAATAAAAATTAAAAAAAGAAGAAGAAGAAGAAAGAAATGTTCCAATTTGAAAACCAAGAATAACAACTCAATAGGGAAAATCAATATAACCAGCGCAAAAAATAAAAATAAATAACTTGTGTGTTACTAATTTTCCATAAAAGTAAAAAGTTCACTCAAATTTGATCGTATTAATTAAATTGAAAGCATTCAATATACATAGATATATTAATGTGCACCCATTGCCCATGACCCAATAGGTAGTCCAACTGAAAATTGGCCTTTGCCCATTTCGTGCAAAAAAATCAGCTTGTTGCCTTCTTTCCCAAATTAATTAGGGAAATGCCCCTCTTTTGAAATTAGATTTTCTCAAAATCAAGTTAAGCCCTATAGTAACGTTTTAAAGAGCCTATAAGTATAAAAAAAAAAACTTGCATGGAACTTGAGTTCATTGAGCTCAAGTTCCAAAAGGCCACTATAAGTCCTTAAAACGTCACTATAAACTCCTTAAAACGTCACTATAGGGCTCCAAATTTTTTTTTTAACTTGATTTTGAGAAAATCGAGTTTTAAAAGAGAGGCATTTCTCTAATTAGTTTGGAAAATAGGGCAACATGCTATTTTTTTTGTACGAAATGGGCAAAAGCCCATTTTCGCCGTCCAACTACTCACACTTTTTCTCTTTTAATGCTAGGCAAGGAAGGCATGAATGCTACAATTACTTAGAAAATAATAATAATAATAATAATAATAATAATAATATGTTAGGAATGCTATAAGCATATAAATAATAATTGTTGTATTGAGATTTAGTTAGTTAGTTAGTTAGTTACAATTTCAAGTATGTTAATCACATTTAGCACATGTTGGAGAATAATAGAATCAATAGGATGAGGCCATGTAGGCCAATGAGATTAGAGCTAGTCTCCTATAAATACATGATTGTAATCCAATATGAGATATGAATTGAAGATTAAATCAACTTCTTAGTGCATTAGTGCATCTCTCTCTCTCTCTCTCTATGGAGGGTGACTATCTCGAATTAAGTCAATTTCCCTACAATGCCAATCAATACCCTACAATTCATACCCATCCCCATTAGGACCATCTGAGATTTAGTTAATTTTCCATTAGGAACCTCTAGATTCCTAACATTTGAGATTTAGTTAGTTAGTTAGTTATAATTCCAAGTATTTTAATTACATTTAACACATGTTGGAATTATTAATGCACGTGGTTAATCACATTTAGCACATGTTGGAATTATTAATGCACATGGAGAATTTTATAACCAATAGAATGAGGCCTTGTGAGCCAATGAGATTAGAGCTGGTCTCCTATAAATACATGATTGTAATCCAATATGAGATATGAATTGAAGAATAAACCAACTTCTTAGTGTATTAGTGCATTTCTCTCTCTCTCTCTCTCTCTCTCTCTCTCTCTCTCTCTCTCTCTCTATGGAGGGTGACTACCTCGAATTAAGTTAATTGTTGTGAAATTTTAAAATACTCGCAAGTGTACGAACCGTACCGAAGTATAGTTTGACAAGAACAAGGTCGAACTCACAGGGACTTAAATGAATATAGGAAAATTAATCAAATCTTAACCAAATTAATCCTAATCTAGTTTAATAAAAATTGGTTGTTTTGAAAGTAAATAAACTAAGCAAATAATAAAGTTAAGCAAATAGTTAAACTAAGCAAAAGATATAAAACAATAAAAAGATGTAAACAATCAAGGGAAAGGAATTAAGGTTTTAGAATCTGCCTTGTAAGTCATATCAACATATATTTATGATTATTAATTTTTTCCAACTACTACATGATAATCTAGAAATCAATCTTGCTATCATAGAAAATATTCTCATTAAAATCCTTATTTTAAAAATCAAAAGCATGTTCTTCTTCCCTTCTTAAGTATAAAATCAAATCATCAATTGTATCTATAGCCAAACAAATCACAAGATATATCCAATTCTAAAAATCAAATCATAAATTGTATCCATTGACAGATAAATCACAAGCGATATCCAATTTTATAATCAAGAATTAATAAACCAAGTATTCAATTAGTTAAGACAAATCCTAAATCATGAGAAAAACATGATTGAACTCATATCTAGAATCTCATCTTAGTCAATTGATATGAAGCAAGAACAATTTAAATCATTAAAGAACAACTATTGTGGAAAAAATCAAATTACATAAATATTACTAATAATCTTTAACAAGGTTTCATCCTCAACCCTAATTATAAATTTAGCTACTCATAATAATTAAAATAAAACACAAGAATAAAATACTAAACATTAAACTAGACAAATAAAATAAAACTAACTGTTATGGAAGAAAACCAAAGAAGTAGCCGTACTCTCTATGTTCAGCCCTCAGCCCTAGCACTGGCCTCCTTGAATTTTGCCCTAAAGAGCCTTTAAATAGGTCAAAAAATCCTATTACAAGTTGAATTCCCGTTTGGGGAAAATTCCAGATTTTTAGGCTTCACTTAACCAACAATTTTGGCCCATTTAACGTCAGAATTAGGACTTTTGGTAAACTACAAAGTTGTATCCCTTTAAGTTAACTTTCCAGCTCAACTTGAATCATCTCGATTGGATATCTAAGCCGAAAGTTATGCCAAAAATACTAACTGATGTGCAGGCTGGAATCCTAATCCGAATTGAACTTGGATTTGATGCAAATTTCCTTTGATTCTCTGCTCCAATTGGACTTAAATTTAATTGAGTTAGCCTTCTTTAACTTCATTATGGCCCTTGTAAAAGTAAAGTCCATTAGCTTTCTTCTTTGCACAAATCCACTTATTTAATTTCATTCTCCTACAAAAGATAAATTCACGCAATAAGATTCAATTAAGCACAAAATTGATTATTCACCATTATTTCAAAATCAAATATAAAATGCATGAATTACCTCAAAATAAGTATGATAATGCTTTCTAACAATGATATAAATATGCAAAATTAAGCTATTATCAATGCACATCATCAATTTCCCTACAATGCCCATCAATACCCCTACAATTCATACCCATCCCCATTAGAAACCTCTAGGTTCCTAAAATTTGGTATCAAAGCCGTTGATCTTGAGACGGGTGAATCTAACCTACAAGAAATCTTGAAAATGGTAAATGAAGTTTTAGAGAATGTTAAGGTCTTGACAGAATCTAACGAGGCTATTTCGAAGAAATTCAAGGCCTTGAATGAAGAGCTCTCAAGATTGCAAGAGGATCTTGAGTGCAATCTTGAGAACATAACGAAAGAGGACTTACAATCTCTTAATTCAATGGAATTCGAAGAACAAATCAATTTCCAAGAATCTACTACTGTTGTTGCAAGCCGGGATGTTAATTTTTGTGTCAAAGGGATGATGATATACATGAAGACACAGTCATGAAGTTCAGTCCAAAGAACCAACAAAGAAGAAGATGATGAATTTCCAAGAACCAATTCTTGATGCACCAATGGAGGCTTCCATTCAAGAGTCTATGATTCAAGAATTGGCAATCCAAGTGTCGGTGATCCAAGAATCCAAGATACAAGCGCCAACAATTTTAATGGTTCTAGAGATCTCAAGGATACAAGAACATCTCAAGGTTCAAAGAACCAATGAGACCTTGAAGATTGAAGAACCATTGAAGGCTCAAGAATTCGAGCAAAGTTTGAAGATCTACAAAGAAGAAACCTTCATGTGCACGAGATCGCTTGTCAAAGAGAAATGCATGAATATGGTGATCAAAACGCCACTACGCTATTGGTCCATTGGAAGATCTCCTTTGATGAAGATGTTATTTCACAACACCTTGTGGGCAAGGTGTTTTCAAGAGGAGGGAAATGTTAGGAATGCTATAAGCATATGGATAATAATGAGATTTATTTAGTTAGTTAGTTACAATTCCAAGCATGTTAATCACATTTAGCACATGTTGAAATTATTAATGCACATGGTTAATCACATTTAGCACATGTTGGAATCTCTCTTATGTAATAGTTGAGAAGATTATGTGGGTTCAAACTATCTCAATTGGTATTTTATAGTTGAATAAGATATCTGAAATTTGATTCACGCCTACTCCAAAAACCATTCGATGTCAGTTGGATGATAAAGATCAATTTTCAAGAGTAGACATTATAAGTTGAAACTCGAAAAAAGAAATAAGTTGAGAAGATCCCATTAATTTTACTGTAATTTGGTTCAAATTTTGGAAATGTGTTAGAGCATTTGCAATTTTGCATCAGTGTGTGTAAAATAGAAAAGGTGCACAATTTTACACATTTTTGCTCAAAACCTAGCCACATCAATCCATCTATATTACTGTTTATATCCAATATTGCTACAATAATCATGCAAATATACATAGTTATTGTAACTTTCTAAAGGATTATTTTATTTTAATTTCTCTCTCGGCCAATGCTCTTGCCTCCTCTACCCTCTTCCTCCTTTACCTTCTATTTAATCTAGCAACATGCTATGCAAATCTATACAAATCATCAAACTCGTTCTAAATCTAGATCCAAATTCATCAAACCTATATACAAATTCATATAAATAATCAAACCCAAATTGCACAGTAGAAAGAGAAGAAGAAAGAAAGAAGAAGAAGCAACAACTGCAAATTTGCCTAAAATCACAATTTTCTCCGCCCAAAATCTTTGCTTTCTCCACCCAAAATCACTACCCATAATCAAACCCAAATTGCAAACCCAAAATCATCATCTATAATTAAACCTAAATTGCAAAAGAAGAAGAAGAAGAAAGAAGAAGGAGAAGAAAGAGAGGCACATTCAGAGAAAATAGAGATAAAGAAAAAAAGAAAGGGAGTTTGTGTTAAGAGAGGGAAAAAAAAAAGGCGAAAGAGCGTTAGGTGGGGGTAGGTGTGAAATAATAAATAAAAAGTGAGAAAAAAATATTATTTAAATAAAAGAGTGTGTATAATAGATAAACTGATGTGGATGTTTTTCTAAAGCATCTATGTACAATAGAAAAAAAGTGGGTTTTTATGCTAAAATAGACAAAAAACTTTTGACGCACGGATGTGAATGCTCTTATAGTTCACGTGCTCAGAGAACCCTTGACACGATTGCTAATTTAAGTCTCATATTAGTGAAATTTTATTTTATTACGAGACCCAACTCTAATCCAAACCTCAAATTATGAATACAAAAAATGGAACAAAAGATAGATTTTTTTTTTCAAAATAACACCAATTTTCAAACAATTTTGTTAGTTAGCAACGTTTCCAAACTATTTGAGAAACTAACATCTCGAGTCCTACAGACTCGAGTTTACTGTAGCAAATCAAGTCTTAGAGACTCGAGTTCCATAAAAACCCAGTGGAACTCTAGTTTTAAAGACTCAAGTTCCATATTGAGAGAGGAGCAAAGAAACCTAGCAAGCACTAAGAAAAAAACCTAGCAAGGATGGAGAGAAGAGCAAAGAAACCCAACAAGTACAAAGAAAAAAACCCAAAAAGAACGGAGAGAGAAGAGTAAAGAGAAAGCTAGCAAGCAAAGAAAAAAACCCCAGTAAGAATAGAGAAAAGAGCAAAGAAAAGCCCAGCAAGAATGGAAAGAGAAGAGCAAAGAAAAACCCAACAACGCACTTGGATACGAAGAGGAAGAGCAAAGTGTGGTGGGCCTTTTTGTGACTGTGGGATGGGCTGCCTCCTACCACACTACGGCCCAAAGGTTCTGGGTCAATGAGTCAGGACTAGCCTGATCACAACTCACCTCAAATCGGCTTGTGCACAAACGAAAGTCCCTTTTTTGCTGAAACCTTGATCACTCGCCCATAGCAGATAAAATTGTTGCAAGAAAATTATGGCAGGCAAGTGTAATATAACAATAATAAAAGGAAGTATGTTTACTATCTAGAAAACAGGGAATACCGAATGCAATAAGGAAGACGCAGTGCTGCAATATAAATGCAATATGAATATGACGATATAACAAATAAAGGGAAATAACACCAATGCTTAATCAATGAAATGAAAGAAAGGATGGCCAGTCTGCCATGCTTGGTTGCCTTACAGAGTTAAGTCCAAGAAGGGAACTACTTCTTCAATGTGGGTAACCTCACGGAGATGTCCTGCCACAGAAATTACCCACTTTGAGAGAATGGGCCTAAATGGCTTATGCTTAAATTCCTTAATCTTCACTAGAGGGTAGGCTTGTAAAGGGAGAAAATGGATTAGCCTATTGGTGCATGCCTACTACCACACTCTTGTCTACTCTCTGTTTTTCTTTTTTCTTTTTTCTTTTTTCTAAGTTTTTTGCTCTATTTTTACTCTCTTGTTTCATGTTCTTGTTATGATCTACTGTGCACAGCAGATGCTCCTTTTATACTGCCTGCCATGATGAGTTTTTACTATTTTACCCTTTAACCACTTTTTTTTTTAGTGTGGGTGTCCTTCCAAACCACCCTTTAGTCTATCAACTGTCCAGCCAGCACCACTTACTTGTACTGGCTATGCCACATCCCATTACCAGACAAAGAGTCTTATTTTTTTTGCTTGCCCATCGTGGCATTTCCATCCGGATAGGAGTGAGCGTTCTCTCTCTTACTATCCCTTATGGCATGCACCTAGCGATTTCAACTCATTTTTCCCTCTTTTGGGTGGTACATCATCCCAGCAGGACATTTTTCCCAAAAGAGTTTGAGCGGGAATCGTAGAATAGACTCTCCCCTTCTCCCCACCGCCAGACCATACCCTCTCTTACCTCTAGCCCATGGCCCATCACTCCTGTATTAGCTGGGTACTAGTTGGTGGTGCTTGAACCTTGTGCGTGCTCCACTTCCATGTGTGTCCATTGCTTGTCTGCTGCTCATGCGTTTGCCATGACCTGAAGGCTCATCTGTACATTTTGCTGCACATTCTTGTGGCGTGAATGGATTTCTGAGTCTTTATTCTTTATAGCTTGCTTCCTTCCTAGACTGGGCCTTGCTTGATTGTGGGTTTTTCTTTCTCTAATTCATTTTTTATTCCTTTGGCGAACCTGTTGGTACTTTTGCCACACCATTCTGTTGTTCCTGTTGTATAATTGTTTGCCCCGTGCTTGCCGGACCTCTTTTGGGCCTGCTATATGTTCTTCCTTTGTTTAATTCCAGTGGCCCAATATTATCATTGGGCTAGTATTCATGCTGTTTTGGGCTTCCTTGGCCCATCCCATTACTTCCGGGTTTCCTTGGCCCATTTCATCCATCTAGGCATCCTCGGCCCATTCCAATCCTTCACTTCCCATGGGCCTTTTACTAAGTCTTTTAGGCTTCCTCGACCCAAATTTCCATATCATTTTCCTTTGGGGTTTATGGGCTTCCCATTAACCCCTTACTCACTTAATTCATTACTTCGGGCTCTTTGGCCCATCCTTGCTTGCTTTCTATTTCTCATAGTGCCCATGGGTTTACTACTTCTCTCTTTGGGCTCCCTTAGGCCTGCTTGCTTTCTTTGAGGCCCATTTGCTATTTTCTAGGCCCTTCATCCTTCGTTCCTACCATTCGGGTTTGATGGTTTGCTAACCCAATTTATTACCTCTTTTCCTCCCATATTGTTAGGCTTCTTCTGGCTATTGGGCCTCCTTGCCAAAATGAGCATCAACACTAAGAAAAACCTAGCAACGCATGGTCGGAGAGGAAGATCAAGTTTGCTTAAGTACATTAGTCAGATTCGTCTTCTTCTTCTTCTTCTTCTTCTTCTTTGGTCAGATCCTTCTTCTTTCTTATTCTTCTTCACTCTGTTCTTCACTCTTTGTTCACTCCTTTTACTTCACTTCTTCACTCTCTATTCACTCCTTCTTCTTCACTTCTTCACTCTCTATTCACTCCTTCTTTCACTCTCTAGTTTTTATGCTCCTTCCTTCAGCTCTATGGAAATCGAGTCTTAAAAACTCGAGTTCCACGTGAATTTTCATAGAAATCAAGTGTTTGATACTTGAGTTGCTACAGTAAACTTGAGTCTCATAGACTCAAGATGTTAGTTTTCTAAATAATTTGAAAACGATGCAAACTAAAAAAAATATTTGAAAATTGATATTATTTTGAAAAAAAATCCAACAAAAGGGTTGTTACTTGTTTCTGAGTAAAAGTTTGCTCTACATTATTACAGATGGTGGGGTTGTTTCTTGTTTGATCAAAAGATGAAACAACCATGAATTTTCAATTGGTCTCAGCATTTAGTTAACGTCATCATCTAGTTGAACAAGTTCACAAAGTACTACTAAAAAATCCTTGAAAAATTGTCACTTTCGTCATATTACACCATCTCTATTCCTTTACATACAACTCTTTAACTCCACCACTTGCACCAAACTCGCTCTCAAATTCAAATAATAATTAATAATCCACTCTCACTCTTTGTTTCACACACACACACACACTAAATTTCTATACATAGTGGCGGCTCTAGGAATTTTTCCCAGGGTGTTCCTTAAGAAGCATAAATTACAATCTAATAAAAAGAGAAATTCATATATTGATAACAACAACAATAAAAAAAACACGCAAATACATAAAATTTACAATTGCTTTCTACAAGTTTTCATATTTTGAAATTGTTGCATGCTAGTCTCATTATCATTGCTACAAGCTACATCTCTTTCAATATACACAATTAAGCAATCATTCATCCACTGATCTCCCATTCGATTACGCAGTTCATTCTTTATATATTTCATTGCTAAAAAACTTCTTTCTACTATAGCAGTAGCAATAAGAAGGGTCAAAACTAACTTCACAAGCAAATAGACTAATGGAGAAGTCTCATACTATTTTGTGTTCACTAACTTTTCAATAAGTTCACTAACTCTTTGAAGCTCTAAAAACAAGTCATTGTTGCGCATATCAAAAATGTAATTCTGAAGTTGAGAGTCAAAAACCAAGATATTTGTCCTAAGAAAATCAGATGGATAGAATTTTGCTAAATGTATCAACTTTTCCTTATCAAAAGCCACAAATGAATCACTTGGATTCAAGCAAGCCATACAAAGTAGCAAATTGGTATTTGCCTATGAAAAACGGTTGTTAAGCTCTTGAAGTTACATATCTATGACTGTGTAGAATAGCTCAACACGATAATGATGTAAATTTGTATTTTGTTGGGTGTTGCGTCATGGCCTCCCACTAACTACAAATATTTCATTCATGTTCAAGATAGGAATATCATGTGTGGTACAAAATAAAGACACTTCAATCAATAAAGATATACATTCATCATCTCTCATCACTTGCAATCGTTGCTTAGACACTTTAACAAGATCTATAGCATTTAATATATCTTTTTTTTTTTTTTGCAATGCTATCAACAACTCATTTGTGATTCCTAAAATGTTTTTCATCAAGTGTAGAGCAAAGACAAATTCAAAAGATAGAATTGACCTCATAGATCGAGCTTCAACTTTTTGGTTGGAGAGACCATCTTCTTCAATAATCTCAAGTACATCAACAATAGTAGAGAACATTAAAATCAAGTTGAAAATAATCCCATAATATGATTCCCAACATGTATCACCAGGACGTTTAAGATTTTTCTCTTGATTCAAACCTTGCCCACTTCTACGTACAACATTCTCTAAATCTTCTTTAATTTTGGCAAATTGTGCATCTCGTCTCTTACAAGAGCCTCCAACAACAGCTACTAAATTACTAACCACATAAAAAAATTCAAAAATGTTAATGTGATTTTTAGTAACGGCAACAAGTGTCAATTAAAGTTGATAAGCAAAACAATGGACATAAAATGCTAACGTATTCTCTTTCAAAATTAAAGTTTTGAGACCATTGATATCACCTTGCATATTACTATCCCCGTCATAACCTTACCCACGTAGTTTTGATAAACTCAAATTATGTTCACAAAGTAAACATTCAATAGCATATTTGAATGACAATGCGGTGGTACTTGCTACATGTACAATACCAAAGAACCGCTTTATAATAATTCCTTTTTATGTTCACATAATGAAAAACGAGGGTCATTTGCTCTTTCACTGAGATATCACGTGACTCATCAACTAATATTGAAAAGAACCCATTGTCAAGATCCTTGATGATGGCTTTGGATGTTTCACGTGCAATTGTATTCACAATGTCTTTTTGAATATCATGGTGGGTAAGCTTGCAATTTTTCAGATTTTTTTGCAACAATTCATTAGTAGATTCATTGTGATCCCCCAAAAATTTTAGAAGCTCAAGGAAATTTCCTTTATTACTTGAACCTTGAGATTCATCGTGACCATGAAAAGCTAATCCCCGGCATAAAATGAATCTTATGCAATCAACTATTGCATTTAATTGAACCCGATATTCAATTTTATCTTGATTTGATTGCTTAGCCAAAACACTTTGAATGTGTTGCTTTTCCTTCAATAGATTTTTACTTTTCTTGACAGCTTGGTTATGAGCACTATAAACTCCTCCAACATGGGAATTTCACTTCTTTTTCTGATTTCAAAGTTTGAAACTCTTTGTTACAAAAGTTTCACCTCCTCCTTGCTTACCAACATCTTGCCCAAATAGGTAGTAGTAAAAATAAAATACTGCATCCTTGTCTATACTATATTCCAACAACTTTCTATTTACATACCATTTGGATCTATATTGACGGGGCTTTCCTAAAAAATATGATAGAGCGTAATCATCATGGTGTTGGAAAACAAGTTGACAAGGGTCTTTTTGTAAATAATATCTTCTTATTTCATCATGATTATTATGATGATAAGATGATATATTTTCTCGTAGCCCAAGATCTGAAGGAATATTTTCTAAGTTAAAGTCAACACGAATTTGCTTAGAAGATGAAGATGAATCTTCCACAGGAGATGAATCTTGGGTAATCTTGGGTACGCGGTTTTCTTATCAAATATTTGTCCATAATTCTAGATAAAGAATAAACAATAAACTATAAGTTCATTTGAAATATTAATAAAATTATTAATTATTATTGTTTAGTTTATTAGTTGTTTCATTAATTTGTTTGTCTTTTATAAACTATAATTTGTTATATTGTTGTTTCATTAATTATAAAATTATTAATTGTTGTTTAACCTAACATAGTAACATAATTTAATTTGTTTGTCTTTTATAATGTATTTGTTAATTAAATTATTAATTATTATTTTTTAGTTGCTTCCCCCAATTAAAATTATTAATTCTTGTTTAGCCTAACATAGTAACATAATTTAACAAATGATTGTTTATTAATTAAATGATTGTCTTTTAGTGTTGCACTACTGCACTAGCACATAGCCATTGAGCCACACACCCCATCCCCATGTGCATTTACCCTGGCCCCATGCCCCTATCCACCCCCCAATTCAAGAGAGAAGCCCCGATACCTCATGGCCCCCAATCACAAGACTAGAGCCAATTAGATAAAGCCAATTAATTGTATCTCACCAAAAGACACCAACACTAACACTAAAAGACAATTAATTTATCTCACCAATCCCAACACCAACACCAACGGATAACTCCAAAAACAAGGCAAATATTAATAAATTTTTTTATTAATATTTGCCCTGTTTTTGAAGAATCCGTGGGTTTGCTAACTCTGTAATCTGTTGGGCTTACCGTGGGCTTGATGTTGAGCTTGCGGTCCGTTGTTTTTTTTTTTTTGAGAATCCGTGGGCTTGTTGCTTGCTCTGTTACAATTTTTTTTTCCAGATTTTAGTTCAATCTTTTTTTTTGGCTTTTTTTTTTCCTTGAAAGTAGAACAAATAAATTTTATTTTAATTTGAGGGTGTTCCTAGTTTTGATTGAGAGTGTTCCTAATTTTTTCTTAAAGGGTAAACAAATAAAATTTTTAATTATTATATATAATTTTTTTTTAGATCAGGGAGTTCCTGGAAACACCCTAGGCTGATCGTGGCACTGCCACTGTCTATACACTCACAATTATTTTCATATAGATGTCCAAATGGACCAAATTCCTTCTCTTACTAGCAATTTAAATTGCAAGAAACATAGGAAACTTGATCCATTTGGACATCTATGTTAGACTTGTATTGTTCGATGGGCTATAAAAGCTGGCTGGTGGAGGGGAGGAGGCCGAACTTTTGGGTTTTTATTTTATTTTTTTTCCACTTTCCATGTGTAATATAAGGTGACGAATTAAAATAGAACAAACGTTATAGCATATTTTTGCCAATATAAATGTCTGCTAACCTTGGCATTCAAATTATGGAAGTCGCAGGATTTTTGAATTTTTGGCAATAAGTAAACAAAATAGCATGATTTTAAATAGATAGGTCTCTTTTTATTTTTTTTTTTCCAATGACAAAGTAAGGATTAGCAACAGCATAGTGAAAATAACATTTAAAAAAAAAAAAAAAATTAAAACTACTAAAATGAGCGTGCATCAATCTCAATACTTTATTGAGTACTAGCATGTAACCCATACTTACATACATGATTGTTGAATTGTAGTGGTGATATTGATGTTAACTTGAGTTATAAAACATATAGGATACTACTTTGATCCAGACGTTTAGAAGTACTAAAATAGTTTTTTCTTCTCATTATACTGCTATTATGTTTATAATTTTTAAAATCACTATTAGATACTACATATACAATATCGATTCATAATCATTGTCCATGAAATTCTACTAAATACAACATAAAATAAAAGAATAAATTGGTCTAATAATATCTTCTAGATTGAATGGGGATAAGTGCATAGGATCGTTTAGCTTAATTACAATTTATTACATTCAAGATGTTGACATACAAAATATCTAATATGCTCATTAGTTCAGAGAAAAAATAAAAATAAAAAGTCTAAACAATTTAATTTGTATGGAAAGTTATCAAAAGCAAAAATTTAATTTTAAATTTAATTAAATTTTCTCAAGCATTGGTTATATATAAGATTAGGTTTTTTTTTTTTTTTTTTTATGGTTTATTTATATTGAACTTCTCATTTTTTAAATTGAATTAACTCACTTGGCACAAAAATAAAAAAAATTTACATTTAATGAGGCACATGACGCAAAATTAAACTTCAATTAAATTTTATTTTGTACACTGAATCAACTAACTTGGCATAAAAATTTAAAAACTAAGATTAAATAGGACACGTGACACAAAATTAGACTTTAATTAAATTTCAATTTGAAATCTAATTGAATTCTCTCTCTCTCTCTCTCTCTCTCTCTCTCTCTCTATATATATATATATATATATATATATATATATATATATATATAGAGGTAGATAGATAGAGGGTATTGTTCATCAACAAACCAAATTAAATTATTTTTAATGCTTTCTCAAATTACTCTCTCTCTCTCTGTCTCTCTAAAACACATACACATTCGGATTCCTGGAGTTGATGAGATTGCCACTGTTGCTTCTCTGAGATCATACTAAGCTCCGAATTGTCCATCTGGGTCACAATCTGGTAGGCTCTGATCTGGGTCGTTAAGATCTGGCAGGTACAGAGGCAATTGAAGTGGCTCAGATCTGGGTCGCCATGGGTGATGGGAGATGGTGGTTGGGTTTGGGTCTGGGTCTTTGATGGTTGTTCACAACCAAATCATAGAAAATACACAGTTCACATTATAGTTATCCATTATAGAACATTGTGAATCATGCTAAAAAACTATAATAGATGAGTGGCCAACGTTAGAATAAACTTTAGGCAAGGGTACTAAAAAAATTACCAGAAACAACAGATCACAAATGTAACTATACAAAAAATGATTTTGATGTTAACAAAGGAACGGAGGGTCCCGCTGGTGATCTCACAACGAAAATTTTGTTAGCTGCATAAAGTTTGGTTTCACTGGACTAGCAGGATGCAATCCCACGGTCTATAAAGGAAACCAAAAGGCAAAATCGACGACAGTGGCTAGGTGCCTCAGTTGGGTCTTTGAATAGTGAGTATTGAGGCTGTTGTATTTGATTGTAATAATAGTAAGATTTTTAGAATAAATTTGACTAAACTATATGGAGGGTGATGTGAATGCTCAATCTTCTTACTTCCTCCAATTCTCAGAGTCCTTCAATTTGGAACCAGTATAACACTCGCTGAGGTAATCAGGTGATAGACCAGCGTAAGCCAAAGACTAACTACAGCCAAAGCCTAAGTACAAAAGTCTTACTAACTACAGCCAGCACCTATTTACAAAAGTTTAAAACGATCGAGAATTGGATAGATACAAGAACTCAAACACTCGATGAACATCCCATCAATCGATTTAGCCAAAAAAAAAAAATCAATGGCAACCTCCACCTAACAAAAATGGTATATAGCGTATCCAATATATATAAGCACCCTCTAACAGGTTACATTGCAGTGGGTTTCATACTTATAGGGTCCACTGTTATGTGAGACAAAGAAAAAGACGGTACTTGTGTATGTCCGATGCATAATGAGTTTTTTTCCCATCGTAACAGGTTATTTAAGGTGTAGTCTCAATATCTGTACTGCAGCATTGAAATTCCGTCATCTATTGCCAACTCAATATCCCAGAATCATAGCCAACATTACTACAAAAAAATCCGATATTATACACAATCAAAACCCTTATTGCAGCATTGGATATATTATGCAATCAGACACACCAGTTATGGGAATTCTAGAAAAGCACCAAACATACAAATACAACGTCCTCGTATTACACGAATACAGAAACATTACATTGTCTGAGTATTCTCAATTTGTTTCAAACACATACGCTTAAAAGTTAAAACATTATGCAATGAAAACACTACCCCTTCTCAGAAAAGTTGTAGACACCGCAATTTGCAACCAAAAAAAGAGAGCAAGTGTCACTACTCACTATCCTTTGTCCTTTGAGGAATAAAAACAAGCGCATGGCGGGCGTATTAACACATACTAAGGAAAACAGATCTCCTTCAGCTTATCCGCCACCGATTTATCCACCGAATACTACATTAACAAGAAACCCAAAATGGGTCCTCAAAAGTTCCCACATTTACATAATTAAAAAAAAAGTTCGATAGTTTGAATGATAGAGACAGAGACAGAGAGTTAAGACCTTGTTGAGGACCCAGATGGAGTGGTTGTAAGCGCGATGGAAGAGCTCGTCAAGGGCATTGGAATCTTTGGCGTCGACCTCTCTGTAGTTGACGAAGTTTTCACGAGCGTACTTGGCGTAGTAAGGCCTTGTGTCCTTTGGCAACCGCCTCACTAGCCTCAGGACCTCACCATAGACTCTCAGCGCTTTCTCCATTTCTGTTGCTCTACGAAAGATGGAAATCGATCAACAAAAATAATGGGCTTTGGGTTCTTTGGGCGCACTCGGGAACATACAATACAAGGGTATGAAATGTTGGATATATACTTGTGTTGCAGTCTAGAATGGATTCTGGCTCTGGCCTTAATATTCGGCCCAATGTGTGTTGGAAACTTGATTACACCAACTACGGTCTATGCGTATGCATTCAGCCTGTTTATCTAACGAACCCAATCTAACCCAATGCCTCAATTCAATTTGACTTTTTGTGGGTTGATGAGTTTAGTTGAGTTTAAATAGTTATTGAAACTTAGATTGGTTTAGATTTTGGTTAGTAAAATTTTCAACCCAAGTAACCCAATCTGAAAGCTCGAATTTGTGTTAAAACACGAACTTGTTTAAACCCCAAATTAAAAGTTTTACTCTAATTAGACTAAATGCGAAACAAGAGTAAATGAGTGCAATCACTAGATCTACTCTTATGCATACACATGAACAATAAACAATAAACAATACAAGTAAAGCACAAGAGTAAGGGAAGAGAGATGCAAACACATGATAACACCAAGATGTGTTATCGGAGAGAAAACCGAAGAACTTAGCGAAAAAACTCTCCGCGACCTTCCAAGTCGAAATCAATCCACTAGTGAATAAGTTGGAGTACACAAATAACAAAAGACCCTCCAAGCCTAGCCTACCCATATACTTAGGCCCTCTAAACTCCTGCTACCAACTAATTTCTCGGAGTCTTGTCTTCACTAGCTTTTTAGATCCAGCAATACGCCCGATTGCATCCGCCAAGCCTCACTGGCTTCTTTTGGCAAATCCATAAAGCTTCCCAAGCCCCAAAACACTCTTCATACTCTGAAAATGTGTAGGTTGTGTTTGGGTACAAATCTGCTCTCAAGGTATGACAATGGGAGAGGGAATGAGAAAATGCTACAATGATTTCTCACTAAGGATAAGTAGCTCTCACTCTCTCTAAAAGATGGGTGTGTTGTGTTGTAGAAAACATATCTAGGGTTTTTCTCTTTAAATAGCCTCTCTTATTTTTGTGAGTAATAAGGGTATATATAGTATAGGTAAAGGGTAAAAAAGTCACTCTTAAAATCCTCCAAATAGAATGTTTCGTGAGTACCTCGCGGGTTGGCCCTTCTTGTAAGACTGTCGCAAAATTGACAGCCTAGCATGACTCTTTAGCTTCCAGCATGTGCTTCTCACGTGGCCTTTTCACATGTTACTCTTCTCGCGAACTTCTTGTGAGCTAGTCGCGAAACTGCACTGATTCTTCAATTCATACTCGATTCTTCACCAACTTAATACTAAACCCAATACAAAAAAAATCTCACAAAATACAAGGAACAAAATTAAATTAATTACAACACTTTTTGTCATGGAATAAAGCCAACATAAAACATAATTGTAAATCACAACTTTATACAATCAAACCCATCTTTGTAGTAAATTGCAATGGCATACTCTTAAATTTGAGGTAATTTTGATTTTTTTTTTTTTTGCCCTTTAAAGTTTTAAATTTGAATCCATAAATCTATGTCAATTTGAGATATATGACACCTATTAGACAGCTCATTGCAACACATTAATGGAAGAGCTTAAATCCAAGTGATATGTAGTGTTATGAGCGTGGATCCATATTTTGAAACTCGAAAGGATAAAATCAAAATTAGTCAAACTATTAAGAGTATAAATTACAATTATGCGTGTGTGGTTTATCTTGATTTTGATGGTGCTATTGTTTACTTGACAAAATGTTTTCAAAGAATTTTATGTAATATTAATACATGTGTGTAAATATGTGTATGGACTTAAAGAGGAGTGATGTTGCAAAACAACCTAATGTCCTTGTTAAGCCTTTTCTCTCAAGATTTCTACAACACCTTACTACTTTTAGTTTATAATAACTTTCTTACTGCACAAAATGCCTTTCTTTCAAATGTGAAAGAAGGTAAAAATTGGAACGCTTTTTTTGATGATGAATGGTGTTGTCTATAGAGGGGGAATGGCGTAGAATCAGTAGATTGCATAGTTTTTACTCCACTATTTCCCTCCAGTTATTACTTTTGATGATGTGCTAAAATCGTCAGTGAGTTGTAGGCTCCAAAGCACTATAATGGGTACCTGTAGAATAAGAACAAATGAACCAAATAGAAGGCACTGGTGTGGTACCGGCTAAAGACCCTTCGAAGGTCAAGTTAGTGAATGAGAAATCTCTAAGAACTCTATAGTGAGAGAGCTAGGGATTTTCTATGTACCTGAGGAAAAAGGAGGTCTAGTGTTTATATAGTGGTGAGTAATGAATCGAAATCCCCCAAAAGTAGGGATCTTTCCTTGTGAAGGGTATTTGGTATTAGGGTTTCCGTGATTATAAGTTGTCTTTCTATATGAGAAAGACATGTAATAGGGCCTTGGTACGTGATGCGCAAGGCCTTTCCATATATAGGCACGCGTGGGGACCACGCTTAGCCATGCTGGAATTGTCAGCCTACCCAACCCATTGGTCTTATGGCCCGTCGTCACTTCATTTCTTCCGTCATTATGAAACATAATTGTCGGCCTTGTCATCGTCCGTTTTGTTAATGCCGTCAGCTTTTTAAGGACCCTACGTCACCCTAAAGCTGACGACCTTATGAAGTCCGTCTGCTCTTCTTAGCCCTTTATTTATAAATCTTTTTCATGTTGAAAATGTCCCTATTAGCTACCCCCTACTCCATGGCTTCATCGGTTCTTACTGATGGGTCGTGGAGTATTAGCATTAAATACAAATTTTTTGAAAAAGGGTGTCATTAAATGTTCCTGAGCGAACGTGATTTAAATGCTAGGTGACACGTGGCGTTAGCTAGTTGGTCTCATTTCCAATCATAGGCGTCGCTTCGTATAACGTGCCCCCTAGTTCTATAAATTGTTCCTCTCCTCTTCTTTTATTTTCCTTTACTTCTTCTCTGAGAGCTTTGTGAGATCAAGAGCTGTTGCGCTGTCGATCCTATTATCGGTCGTTTTCAAACCGTCGCCTTTCTAGAGAACCGTCATTTAGATCCTTCGTCTGTTACCTTGGTAAGTTCCCTTCTATTTATTTTCATCTTTAACTTTTATTTTTCGCAACCAGTCATCTTTTCATGTTTTAAGACCCGTCAAAATAGGTTCTTAGAAAACCTCTGTCGCTTGTAGGTGGATAGATGTCAGATAGAGAAGCGAAGAGTGAACTGTCGTCGTCAGTCTGTGAGGGTGCGGGCTATGATGAGATCTATCTGTCACAGCGCGAGCCTGAGGAAGATTTCCCTCAGTCCCCAAAAAGGGGATCGTCTCCTTATTCCCTCAATGATGGAGAGGAGGATGAAGGGGAAGAGGATGAGGGAGACGTGGAGGGAGATGAGTATGATGAGGGAGAGAAGGATGAGGAAGACGGGGAGGATGATGAAGACGAAGGGAACCAATCTGGGGGAGAAGAGTTAGTACGACAGGTGGACAGGGGTGCCCGTCCCTTCATTCTCCCTACGATATGGACCTTCAACGATTTCTACCCGACAATGTCCGATAAGGTGTTCAACACCCTTCAAAACCGTTACCAAATGCCTGAGCATATCCCTCTCTGTTTACCCAAAAAATTTAAGAAGTGCTATTTTGGGAAGACTGTTGACATGGGCATGTATGACGCCATGTTCTCTGCAGGATTGAGACTGCCACTGACGGACTTACACCATCAGTTGGCCAACTACTTAGGCCTGTCTGTCAGTCAAATCACTCCCAATGCTTGGAGATTTTTTATTGGAGCTGGAGTAATCTGGGGTCAGCTTAATGGTGGGAACCATCATCTTACCCTCGATGAGTTCTTCTATTGCTACAATTCCCAACACATCTCCTCGTTTCAAGGGATTTACCATTTCCTAACGAGGAAGATGTCACTTAGGCTTATGCCGGACATGCTTGATTCAAACAGAAATTGAAAAAATAAATATTTTTTCATCCAAGAGACAGACTAGCTGTATAGATGGGAGGAATGAGATAGCATGCCCAACGGGTTTGACAATACATGGGGTATTGTGAGGGATTCAGGTGTGCCACTATCCATGTTCTTTTACCTTTGCCTTGTTTCTGTTATGTCTCTAACATTGTCTATTTTTTCTTTCAGCTCAGGTCCGTCTGCAAATAACTGACGAGCAAGAGGCTCTCATTCGTCGTGTACAGGAGATTCCTTTAGGTCAAAGGAAGTGGAAGGACCTCGTCACTTTAGACACCCTTCACGCATATTGAGGTGGTCCCGAACTGTCACCTGTAACCTGTCAATTACACGCCTTCGTCTGTCAACGTAAGTTTTGAACTTTTTATCTACTCCAAACCATTTCTCTTTCCCTTTTCTCTAACGTCTATTCCTTTCCTTGGCAGAAATGGAAGTAGGAAGACAGAGGGTGTTGGTGAGGAAAGTTGCTGCGGCACGCAAGCAGTAGCAGCCAGGTGGATTCTTGGCGTTGACCTCTAAGGTCGCCGCTAAAGGGACGCTTAAAAGAAAAAACGATGGCAAAGACGACCATCCAAGCCTAGTCGCGAGGTTGGGAAAGGCCTGATGACGGGGAAGGGCCCCGTCATTCCTGGCGCTGTCCATAGATTGCTTACACACAAGTATCATGCCTTCGAGATGGTCGATTCGATCATCAAGGAGATGGACTTGGACCCTTGCGCTGACTAGACCACTGAAGACTTGGGGTCGTCTGGCCTTTTTGACTTGTCCAGGGTACGTTCCTTTCAAGTACTGGCTTTATGCAGTTTTTATTCATTCTTTATTTGACAGGCATTTTGGTTCAGGTGTTGGTGTGGATGAGGGTGCTTTAGGATAGATGGATCGCCAACGAGGGGGTGATACGTCAGTATCACAAGCATCAAGAGATTGAGAATAAGGAGTGGGATTAATACAAAGAGGCAGTATGTATTCTTAATGAAGAGCTGACGGCCACAATTGCCAAGTTGAAGGAAAAATCCCATCTCCAAGAAGAGGCGGAGAAGGCGAAGGTTGACTTGGGGACGGAGTTGACTACCATCCGTGGGCAAGTGGATAAGGCAAAGGCTTACACCATAACGAAGTTCAGGGTTTCTCAACCCTTCTTTGATGCTAGCGGCCTCTACTACGACGATAGATTCGACGACTGCCTAAAACAAGTCGGGTCCATCTACCCCGATCTGGACTTGTCCAAGATCACCATAGATGACACCATGCTGCAGACATCTAGAGGAGATGACACCATCAGTGACGAGCCCGATGACTCTACCCACACAGTTGAGCAAGAGGCAAAGGACGGTGGCGTGGTCATTGCCCAGCCTGTTCCTAAAGGCCCGGTGGTCCCGTCTGCTATGGATCCATCTGTTGATGGTGGCTAAAGCGCTGTGAACCCAACTGTCTTAGATGCCCCTCCGTCTTAGTTTTATAATTTTTAACTTGTATTTAAGCATTTTATCTTACTTTTCAGGCAATGGAGAATGCCCTTTCGTTTTGGGCTTTGATGTAAACATTTTACTCTCTATGAGCTTCTATCTATTGCCTTTTTCTTTTTATATACGTCGCACTTTGTTTTATTTGTTTGAATATGCCTTTGTCATATGTGAGTTCTCAATATTCCATTTTACTCGTCCGTCCCGTAGAATTTTAGGACAATTTTTGTGGGCTGGGTACCTGTCGGTATTTGTGGTTGTCCGTCCACCTCGTAGGTAGGACTTGGGATAATTCTTGAGGACTAGGTACCTATTGATATCCGTGATCATCCGTCCACCCCGTAGGTAGGATTTAGGACAATTCTTGAGGACAAGGTACTCATTGGTGTCCATGGTCGTTCGTCCACCTCTTAGGTAGGACTTAGGATAATTTTTTGAAGACCAGGTACCCATCGGTATCCGTGGTCGTCCGTTCACCCTGTAGGTAGGACTTAGGATAATTTTTTGAAAACTAGGTACCCGTTGGTATCTGTGGTTGTCCGTCCACCCTATAGGTAGGACTTAGGATAATTTTTGAAGACCAGGTATCCATGGTCATCCGTCCACCCCGTAGGTAGGACTTTGGATATTTGAGAATAAGAGAAAAAGCGCAATGTTTCTAATAATTTCTCCAATCATATTAATAGTAGTGATGTCCAAAAAGAAATGATAACATAAGCTGAATCTGACCACTACTAGTAGTATTTCCTTAGGTACTCAGTCTTCCACGGGTGATGGAGCTTTTGCCTATCGTGGGTTTCCAAGTAGTAGGTCCCTTTTCTACGGCAACCGATGATCTTGTAGGGTGCCTCCCAGTTAGGGCCCAGCTTGCATTGTGAGGGATCCTTGGTGGCTGTTGTTACCTTCCTCAAGACCAGATCTCCAACCTGAAAATGACAAGGTCTGAACTTGGTGTTGTAATGTTTTGCCATTAGGTCTTGATAACGAGCCATCCTTTGTTCTGCCGTCACTCTGACCTTATCGAGGAGGTCTAACTGCAGGCGTAATCCTTCTTCATTCTTTTCGTGGTCATGGTGGGATACTCGATGGCTGGTCATTCCTATCTCTGCAGGGATGACGACCTCGTGTTCGTACGCTAGGCGAAAAAGTGTACCTCCTGTAGGTGTGCGAGCCATTGTTCTGTTTGCCTAAAGGACACTGGGTAACTCATCTGGCCATATATCCTTTGCCCCCTCAGCTGAGTCTTGACCATCTTGAGCAAGGATCGGTTTGTGACTTCAACTTGTCTGTTGGCCTGGGGGTGAATGGGAGAGGAGCAGTGGTTTTTGATTCCTAACTATTGGCAAAAGTCTTTGAAGGCGTTGTTGTCGAATTGCTTTTACCATTGTTGGAGACGAAGACCCTGGGAATTCCAAAGTGGCAAATGATGTTCTTCCAGACGAAGTTTCAGACATTTTTCTCTGTGATGGTAGCTAGTGGTTCTGCCTTGACCCATTTAGTAAAGTAGTCGATCCCTACGACGAGGAACTTAAGCTGCTGTGCAGCGAAAGGGAACGGTCCCATTATATCCAACCCCCATTGGGCGAACGGCTAGGGGGCGCTCATTGGTGTGAGTTCCTTTGTTGGTTGTCATATGATATTACTAAAGCGTTGGCACCTGTCACACGTCCTTACATAGGATTGGGTGTCCTTATGCATAGTGAGCCAATAATATCCAGCCATGCTAGCTTATGAACTAGTGAGTGTGCCCATGAGTGGTTCCCGCATATCCCTTCATGCATTTCTCTCATGACACAGTCGGCTTCATCAAGGGCCAAGCACCTTAGGTAAGGATGGGAGAGACCCCTTTTGCAAAGGACGTCCCTAATCATTACGAAACAAGCAGCTTGTATCTTCAGTCTACGGGAAGCATTAAGATCTTCTGGCAATGTCCCATCTTTGAGGTAGGATATGACTGGCATTGTCCAGTCAGTCCCTAGAGAGATGACCTGTACTTTCAACTCATCAATGGCAGGGGTGTATTGAATGAAGGATAATACCTTGCTAGCGGTGTCCGTATACTCTGCGGACGTAGCCTTTGCCCGCTTGTTTGTTTTCCTCCCTTGAGATTTGTACAAACTTGACTACAAACCCATCTCCTGTCTTCCTCTTGACCAAGTTCAGATATTTCTCTCATGACACAGTCGGCTTCATCAAGGGCCAAGCACCTTAGGTAAGGATGGGAGAGACCCCTTTTGCAAAGGACGTCCCTAATCATTACGAAACAAGCAGCTTGTATCTTCAGTCTATGGGAAGCATTGAGATCTTCTGGCAATGTCCCATCTTTGAGGTAGGATATGACTGGCATTGTCCAGTCAGTCCCTAGAGAGATGACCTGTACTTTCAACTCATCAATGGCAGGGGTGTATTGAATGAAGGATAATACCTTGCTAGCGGTGTCCGTATACTCTGCGGACGTAGCCTTTGCCAGTCGGTCTGCTTGTTTGTTTTCCTCCCTTGAGATTTGTACAAACTTGACTACAAACCCATCTCCTGTCTTCCTCTTGACCAAGTTCAGATATTTCTCTCATGACACAGTCGGCTTCATCAAGGGCCAAGCACCTTAGGTAAGGATGGGAGAGACCCCTTTTGTAAAGGACGTCCCTAATCATTACGAAACAAGCAGCTTGTATCTTCAGTCTATGGGAAGCATTGAGATCTTCTGGCAATGTCCCATCTTTGAGGTAGGATATGACTGGCATTGTCCAGTCAGTCCCTAGAGAGATGACCTGTACTTTCAACTCATCAATGGCAGGGGTGTATTGAATGAAGGATAATACCTTGCTAGCGGTGTCCGTATACTCTGCGGACGTAGCCTTTGCCAGTCGGTCTGCTTGTTTGTTTTCCTCCCTTGAGATTTGTACAAACTTGACTACAAACCCATCTCCTGTCTTCCTCTTGACCAAGTTCAGATATTTCTTCATCTGTTCTCCCTTTGCCTCATAGTCGCCGGTGATGTGTCCGACCACAACTTGCGAGTCACAATGCACGATTGCTGATGTGGCCCTGCTGCTTTAGCTAAGTCGATGCCTGAAAGGCCGCTTCATATTCTGCCTCGTTGTTGGTCATTGAGAATTAAAGGCGGACCGCACACTCTATTGTATCTCCTTTTGGTGTTTGTAACAGAACCCCAACTCCACCTGCCCGTTGATTAGACGATCCGTTCGTCCACACCATCCATGTCGTTGGTTCTTCCTCTTCAACTCCTCTTATCGTGAACTCTGCAACAAAATCAGCTAGCACATGTGCTTTGATTTCAGTTCAGGGTCGGTATTGAACGTCGAACACACCAAGCTTTATTGCCCATAAGACTAGTTGTCCAGCCACCTCTAGGCTATTTATTGCCTTCCATAGCGGCTTGTTGGTTTGGGCCACTATGGAATGTGCTTGGAAGTACAGTCTGAGTTTTCGTGCAACTGTGATTAGTGCAAAGGCCAGCTTCTCCATTGGGGGGTATCGTCCCTCTGCTCCTCGTAGCGCTTGGCTAGTGTAATAGATGGGTAGTTTTACTTGGTCTTCCTCCCACACCAAAGCAAAATTGACAGCTATTTGGGATATGACTAAGTAGAGGGAGAGCACTTCCCCATGTTTAGATGGGCTGAGCAGCCGGGGAGACACGAGGTAGGTCTTCAGCTCTTCGAAAGCTTTCTAGCACTCATTAGTCCATTCGAAAGCTTTCCGTAGTACCTTGAAGAAAGGTAGACCATTGGGCACACTCGTGAGTCCAGCCATAGTTCAGCTAGAGTTGAGGTGACAAAATAGTGACTTGTGGAGGCAAAGTGTCAAAACATTGTAGCATGGAGATAATGGGAAAGGCGTAAGAGATTTTTTTTATTAGAAATATTTTTTCTTTTTTGTATTTGGAGTAGTCCTAGAGGAATCCTAATTTGGAAGGGATTTTTTTTCATTATATTGTTGATTTGGGTTTTTTGTATGGAGCATTTTATGGAGTTAAATTTGGGTATCTGTCATAGATTTTTTGTCCTTGGATTTAGATTCGAAAGAGAATATGCCTTAGAATAGACTAGATTTTTTAATTTCATTGGGTTGTTTCAATTGATTTTATTTTATTTTTTGGATTTCTTCTAATCTCAAAATCCTAGGGGCCGGTAAGTTAATTTTCATAAACTTTATCATTTTTCCCCATTTTATCGATATTATAAATGAAAAATTTGAAAAGTCAAGGGGGGCCATGGCACCCCTTGCCCCTTCCTTGGCTCTGCCAGTGACTGCCGATACGTACCATATCAGTTCATGTACTGGTACCAAAACGTTATCGTTTCGTATTGGTTTAAATACCAGTCATACTGGTCGGTACAAAAATAAGTTTTTTTTTCTTTCAGTTTTATAATTTTTGAATTTTTGTAAAGGCAGAATGGTAACTTATTTGCATTAACTTATTAGTATTATTTATTTTCTTAGTATGCTAAAGTTTAAAGTCTAAAACCATGAATAATTTGTTCTAAATTGAGGTAATGTTTTATGGTAAACTTCTAATTTTATTATAATATATATTTATTTATTTTTTTATAAATATAAAAAATAGCAGTAAACCCAAAACAGTACACCGGTATTGACAAGTACTAAAATATATCGTTCCACTGGTCAAATCGGTACAGCTTCTGGTATGAGATTGACTCTCTTGAATGTAAAATCACTTTTATAATTTACCAAAATATACAATTTTTGCTGATCAATATATATATATATATATACACACGATTTTTATTTTTTTCCGTCAATTACAACATGTTATTTGAACTATTAATTAAAACATTAGTGAAATTTTTTATGTCACTTGACTTTATTTATATATTTAATGTATTGATAATATTAGTTTGTAGCCCCCTGAATTTTTATATAAAAATTCATTAAGGTCGTGTGTTGGGTAGTTTTGATAATGAATTGAAGAATGATTATTACATAATTTATTTTAAAAATAATAACTATATAAATAATTATTACATATCATCTAACGTACGTATTGACAATCTCATAATAACATTCTTAGTTTTTTTTTGGTAGAAATAACTTTTGTAGTTGTTTGTGTGGACTTAAAACAAATTTAGTTGTGAAATTTTGTTGAGGATATTACACAAAATAATAATGGAAGAATAAGGTTAACACAAAAGATAAACAGAAAATAGATAACTTGGAGGCACTATATCGTTTTTCTTAGACAATATTTGCCCCCCACACTATTGTTGTTAAAGGGTTATCGCAAATTTGTCCCTAGAATACAACTAAGATGTTGGGTTCTACAGATAGAAATTCTGGAGAATGACCACATGATTTTTTCTGTTTCTCTCTAACTTACTATTTTGTGGAGTTACTATTTTTTCAAGTGAACATAGGCCTCTATTTTTACTTATAGGGTTATATATCATCAAAAGGCATGTATGAGAAGTTAAAATGTTTCATAAAACCATTAACAAGACTTGAAACCTCTTCAACCTTTCTGAACAATCACCAGAAAATTCTACATAAATCCTGTTTCAAGATTTTCGATCGGTCAAAAATTATTTTTGATTGATTGAGTGCTCTTTTCGATCGTTCGAACAAGAATCGAACAGCGATCGAGACATCCAGAAACTCTAGGATTTTTTTTTACCATCTTCAATCGATCAAGCCAAAATTTTAACCGGTCGAAAATACTAATTTTCGAATTTTCACTTAGAAAATTCCAAAACTTGAATTTTCACTTTATGAAACTATATTCTCCAAACTCAAATATCATTATTACAACCTATCTTTGTATATACCTATATATACAACACATTTCTCAATACACATATAGAGAAATTGATGGGCAACTCTAAAACACTGGACATCAACATTCCAGTTTCACGTTTATTAAAAAAAATCCATTTTTGTGTGTATAATAAAGCAAGATTTATTTCAAATAAGAAAATATTCAAAATACTATAATTTTACTACAAAAATTTTGCAAACTGATATGATAATTAATGTAATTAGTGTTACATGATCAACATGTATGATAAATAAAATTCCTATTTACATTTTTGTTGTAGATTTTTTAATGTCTCTGATCTGCAAATAATATCTCCCTTCTTTTAACCCCTGCATTGACAAACTAATAGTCGTAGGAAAGTAAATCTGATTGTGGACTTTGATCGCAGTTCCACACTCCTACTGCTATATAACTTGATCGGTATTATAGTTTACGTGGCTTACCTAGGACAACTAGAATCTGTGTGATAGAAAGTTAAAAAGTAGTTGCAACTAAAAACAATATGAGATATGCATGCATATAATTAACAATTAATGTAGTCTCCTTAGAACTTCTTGTCTTCTTGATATATCATAACCAAACTATAGTTACGTTTACCTGCAATCACATTTCAACTAGTACTATTTCTTTCTTTCTGTGATTCAGAATTGGACATGCAAGTTGTAAAAGTATCAACAATACACGTGTAGGCAGACACGCCCCAAGAAAACTTCAAGTGTTTAGGTCCCCAGTTGCTGAAGTCCATGCAAACATTTTCCTTTCAATTCTTCAAACCAGAAATATAGAATAGTCTTTAAGCAAGAAAGTGAAAGCATACCAACACTCATTAATGCACCCAAAACTAAAACATCATATCAATATTGTAGTGGGCCGAATACTAGTGAATATTGAGTCTTATTATAATAAGGTAAGTACTGGGCCCAACTTAACTATCGGCCCAAATGATGGAAATAAATCTAGTATTGTCTAGCCTATTTTTTAAACGAACGCAAAACCTTGGATCCTTGGTTAGGCCTAATACCCTTCCAGGTCGCATGCCTAGCCGGTCATGTCCGAGGCATGTCTGAGCTACCAAGGTAAATCCCAGAGAGTCTAAAATTCTCTGAGGTAGCTTTTTAAAAGTTTATGATAATTCCACAACAAACTCGCATTAATATAGGTCATCTACCTAGCACTACTGCATTTAATGCAGAAGGACAAGCCTGAACAATAAGAAAAGCCCCAAAAGTCTCCATTCATAATAAAAAACCTACAAAAGAAGAACTTGATAAGACTAGAAGTTATCCAGGTGGTCGCCTGAACAGTAAAGAAGACCCTAGAAGTCTCAATTCATAATGAAAAACCTACAAAAGAAGAGCCTGATAAGGTTAGAAGTTATTCAAGTGGACGCTTGAACAGCAAGGAAGACTTCCAGAAGTCTCATTTCATGATGAAAAATCAAGAAAGAAGAGTCCGATAAGGTCAGAAGTTATTCAGGTGGACGCCTCAATAGTAAGGAAGGCCCCAAAAGTCTTCATTCATAATTAAAAACCTACAAAAGAAAAGTTTGATAAGATCAGAAATTATCTAGGTGGATGCCTGAACAGTAAGGAAGATCTCAGAAGTCTCCTTTCATGATGAAAAATCAAGAAAGAAGAGCTCGATAAGGCCAGAAGTTATCCAGGTGGATTAGGATAAAATACGAAGATGGCTCATGATATAAAAAGAAGAGAAGAAAGAGACAGAATATAGGAAGAGAGAAAACAGTAAGAAAACACTCAAGAGAGATTCATGTGACATACCACACTTGAATTAATAAAAAGATTTTGGTAGTTTACATGTTCTTGTCCAAATTTCTCATTGTGGATTAATATCAACCCATAACACAAATTAATTGTAACATGTGTTTTGCTTAGTATCTTAAACCATAGAATTAAGGAACACGTCACTACAAATATCAAACCCAAATTAGCAAACACTTATTGGAACCCTATCTAAGACGTACGTCATTCATGTTGCTTCCGAGTTGGCAAATTTTACCAAATTTTGGATTTTGAAATCTTTTAAGCAGTTCATTCGGATATGTCTAGGTAAAATATTTATAATTAGAAAAAAAAAAATCGTGAGATTGAAAAACATCCTCTAGTGCCTGCATGAACATTGGCAACATTAGACGTATAAGACTTTTAAGAGCTAAAACATGAAGTCCATAAGCAAGTAATAAAACTATTTGAATTTTGAAGTTTGTCTTGGGATTATAGATATAACTTTGAACTATGAATCTAAATTTTTATGAGGTTGCAAAGAAATTTACTTGAAAAAAGGAACTTATTTTTCCAATGCTATAAGATTAATTGTTTTGTTTGTGATTTAAAGTCAAATTAATATATATTGCTAGAATAAATTATTATAATATACTTTGGAGGAGAAAATGGGCATTTGCCCCATTCGCCAAAACTTTTCAGCAAAATGTCTCATATTTGAAATTAATTAGGAAAATGCCCATGTTTTGAAACTTGATTTTTGGACAATCAAGTTATAGCAAACTGAAAATTTTTATAAAAAAAAAAAATTTGATACTCGAGTTCCTTGAAAAAATTCAAGTGGAACTCGAGTTCCATGAATTGAGTACTTTACATGGTACTCGAGTTCAAAGATCTCAAGTTCCAAAAAAAAAATATATTTTTTTCTAAGTCCACATTCACTATAATTCGATGTTCCAAAAATCGACTTTTACATTTGAAACTAGATTTTTAGAAAATCGAGTTTCAAAACAGGGACATTTCTCTAATTAGTTTCAGACGTAGGGTATTTTGCTAGATTTTTTAAAAAGAAAGGTCTAAAGCCCATTTTGGGCATACTTTTGATGATGGCTAGAAAGTAAATACAAAAATAATATTATAAATTTTCTAATAAAAAATGTATGGATTATAAGCTCGTAATTAACAATTATTTAAATGCGACTAAGACTTTGTTAAAATTAAGATTTAGTTGATATTGTGCCTAAAGACATTATTTATAGTCGTAATTAGTTTTAATTTTTTCTTCTTAAGTTGCAATTTCAGGGTTGTTGTATGAAATCCCTGTTGTTCTTCCCTTTATAGTCTTATTGAGATTTTAATGCAAATGATTAAAGTTTGGTTGTCTCTCAACGTTGGTACTGCTTGAGCTTTGTGTTTTATGGAGAACATAGTTTTAGTCATGGACCGTTTAAAGAATCGAAAAATAGAGAAGTTATTGAGATCAGACCAAAGCCGAACTAAGATGATAACATAATTAATTTAATAATCAGTAGTTAATAAAAAAATAAATAAATTACATGTACTGATGTGCAACGTTGATTGGAGATAATATGATAGTAGTTCTAATAATTTATTTCAAAGATTAGACAAATATTCTTGCAAATTTGTCTAACATTAATTAATATAATTATACAAAAGTAATGCTTCAAAGCAGTTTAAGTCGAGCTTATCAACAACAAAAGGCCCATCATGAGGTGTGATTTTAAAAAGAAAAACACCAATTTTCAATAATATATAGATGAAACCCTCTTTAGCCATTCAAGTTTACTCTCTCGTTCACTTCGGCTATCTTTATCTCTCTCTAACATCTCAGCGCTTCTCTTTACCCAAACAATCATCAATTTCCAAATTTGAAATATGTTAGAATAATGTGGTCCGACATAATATTTTATGATGCCTCTTTTATCAACAAATAAATATTCAGTCTCTTGAAAAATTATGCAATATTTTTATGATGTGATATATATATATATATATATATATATATATATATATATATATATATAAATATTATAAAATAGGTCTATTTGATTTAGTAAACTAAGATTATGAACACATTTATTGTAGTCCTTAACTTGACCATATTCATCATGATGTAGCCTATTCTGATAGGTACATTGTTGGACCACGATAGAAAGGAGGTGCAAGTTAAATTGCTCAGATTATGGAAGACAATTAAACTAGTCTTTTGATGAGATTCATGCACATTGAGTGTTGACTTAAATAAATCTATTGTGTCATTACCAGTAACTTGAACTCCTATTAAATGTGTTGTCATTATAGTGATTCTAAATACTCCCTCCGTCTCACTTAATTTGTCCTGTTTGAAAAGTCAAATTTTTTAAGAGAACATCATTTATTGTCTTGTCTAACTTTTAAAAATGTATTAATTTCCAAAACTACCCTTTAATAAATTTATCAAAAAATTGAATTTCTTTTCAAATAGAGTAGTTTTGAAAATTAAATAGAGTATAATAGGAACATTAGTAAATTAATGACTTTTATTATTAGAAACGTGACAATATTTTGGAACATCTCAAAATAGAATAGAGGACAAACTAAATGGGACGGAAGGAGTATGAACAATAGATGAATTCATGCATTGATATGGAGTTATAAAAATAATGACACCTTAATGAACTTTTTTATTAATGAATCTAATTAATATAGTTGTCTATTAACAAATGTAACATAACTGTTACATGAAGTGTTATTATTAATTGTTAATTTTTAGATGCATTAAATTTGTTTCTCCTGAATCACGCCCCAAGTAAAATTCCAACGGAATCCCCCTCTCAGTCTCTCTTTTACATTGCTTTCATGTCTCCCTTTCTCACCCTCCGGTCTCTATCTAGTAATTCTTTCCCAAGTACATAAATAGATTTGACCTTTCTAATTAAAAAAAAAAGATCTTGGTGGAGCTTTTGGCTACAACAAATGAGATAGATGCCGGTGATTTTGAGAAAAAAATTACGGGGAAGAAAACCGGTAAACCCATGTTTGGTTTAGGAAACTAGAAGGTTTGACGTCAGTTTAAATGGTTTACAACAAAAAAGAGATTTTTTATTATTTATTTTTTGAGTTTTGAAAACTATATTAGTGGTTGATTTTCAGTTAATCTGGTCCCCAGCCACTCCGGCTAATTTTAAAAACCATTAGGGAGAACTTAGATAAACTAGGATGTTCAACTTATTCAAATTGTTAATACATAGTATTTATTACTATAACAAGCTTTGATCATAAATTTGCTAGTAAGGTATGTGCATAGGGCATAAAACAAGAGATATTTTAATTTTTTTGTAGATACCGTAAAAAGTTAGCATTTAGGCTTATCAACACCATTCTCAACATAATTTCAATATTGGAATGTATTCGATGCCGAATCATGACTTTTGCCGCAATAAAAACAATGGCGTGTATATTGACATGAAATATCATGTAATATACCTGACAAGGAGTTATGATGGGTTGCAAATTGTTTTAAGAATAAAAAAAATAGTATTACAGTTCAAAAAAGGAAATCACTACTTTGAAAAAGAGAGCGAGTAGATTACATGAACAAGAAAGATTATTGGAAAAGAATAGATGAGAAATAGAGTTTTTTAGAGAATGGTATGTTTTTGCAATTTAACATAGTATTGTGCAATGCAAGTTATTATATTAATAGAGTTGTAAGAAAAGAAAATGAATGAGGAGATAATAGAGGAGTTATAGCTATAATGAGTTTTGTTGCGTGCGAGTTAGGTAAAGGGTTTTGTGAGTTTTTCCCGGGACCGCCCATTCCAACTTGAGAAAGACTACATTTAATTTCTTTATATTTTCTCTTAGGTTTAAGTGGAGAAGATGAGAAACAGTTAAAATGTTATTTACATAAAATTAAAGAGATCATAGAGTAATTGTTGAAACTTGCAAGGTGTATATGCAAAAATGGTCCGTTTAAAGATAAAAAATGATGTTAGGAAAATGATGTTTTTTCACAATTTATAGGTGCCAAATTATAAGTGATGTAACATCACTTTACATGATTCTACTACAATATACAAATTTTTTTTTTTTTTGGTATCAATTTTCACAACATGTTATTTTATATATATATATATATATATATATATATGAAAGTAAGATCTATATGAATGATTATTATATAGGGAAAGGATCCCCTCCAGTTTCCTCCCATTTTAAAATAGATGAGTGACGTGTAAAAATAATGATCCAACGGTTAGGAAATGAGCAATTTGTGTTTTCAAAAATAGAAGCAAAAGCAAACCTTTTTTGAGATAAAAGTGCAGGAAGAAGGCATGGGTTCTTTGGAATCGGAGCAACACAATCAACGGCATTCTTCAATGGCGTGTGGGTCGACGGCAAAACTTCAAGCCACGCATGGAGGTGCATGAGGCTAAAGATGGACGATGGCTTCTTGGGTTTTACACATCAGAGGTTGAAGAAGAGATCTGTGGCATTGGTTTTGTGAACCACCAATTGACGGGGAATTCGTGATAGCTCGTGGGTCAATAGCCACAATGTGTGGCGGCGCGTGTCTCTAAAAATGGAGATCGACCTCTTGGGTTTTGCAAATCTAAGGCCAAAAAAGAGATTTGAAGCGTTGGTTTCACAAAAGGATGGAGGAAAACTAATAAATCTCAAGGGAGGCTTGAACTGATGGCATGAAGACTATGGCTTTTGATAGTAGCGATGCAGCGGCAGAGAGGCCTTATGGAGGTGGTGAAGGTATTTTAAAATTGGAGAAAACTGGAGTTTTTAAAACTGGAGGTGATCCTTTCCCTATTATATATACTAGTCTCATCACACGAGCTCCACACATATGATGAAACTTTTTTATTTTTTATTTTGAGTTTAATGTAAATTTTCAATTTGAATTTATCTATTGTTAGTGAGGTTACACAGGAATTTATCTATTGTGGTGAAGGTAGCGGTAGTCTTGAGTTAAATGATGGTATGTTTGGGAGATCAATTTGGCTCCAGAGATAGTGAAAGAAGAGATAAGAGAGAGATGAGAAACTGTTGGGTTTTTCTTTTCCAAACCGTTGGATCATTTTACATACATGTGTCACTCATCTATTTTAAAATTGGAGAAAACTGGAGTTTTTAAAACTGGAGATGATCATTTCCCTATTATATATACTAGTCTCATCACACGCGCTCCGAACGTGTGATGAAGCTTTTTTATTTTTATTTTTTATTTTGAGTTTAATGTAAATTTTCAATTTGAATTTATTTATTATTAGTGAGGTTACACAGGAATGTTTTTAATAAACTAAAAGTTAAGATTTGAAATGGAGTAAACGGCTGATTTTAGTGTGTGCTAGTTTTTAGGGAAAAAATTATCAAATGTGCGTGACATATATTTAAATAGAAAGTTAGCTAAATTTTAGGGAAAAATTAATTTTGGCAGTTTTTTTTTAATTTTGTTAAATTACAATTTTAACCATAATTTTTTTTTAAATAAAGATTATCTAACTAGATTAAATGTATTTTTGACATTTTTTCGAAGCTATAACTAACTTTCTGAATCTTCTTAATATATAAAGATAATATAGAGATAATTTCAAATTCTTATGTAACATATTGACAGTCTCATATAGTATGAGATTTAGGGATGACAATTTTGTCCCGCCTCGCTTAATCCGCTCCTTCCCACTTCGCCCCGCAAGGGTTTTCCCCTCCCCGCAAAGGTGGTGGGGTGGGGATGAAGCAAGATTTTACCCCGCACCATGGGGCAAAGCAAGGATGGGTTTAGACTTTTTAGATCCACCCCATCCCGCTCCGCCCCTCCCCGTCCCCGCCCCACCTCGCGTTGCTAAGGGTTATAATTGTAAATTTTTCATATCTTAAAACCCTACTATTTAAACAAATATATCAATATTAGCTTATTTTATTCTACCTAATGTGGTTCTCTGCCTTTATTTTGTTACGTGTTATACTATGAGATTTTTTTGTGATTGTCTTGTTAAACACTTGGATATATTATTCAATTCTTTCTAAAAATTGATTTGATTTGATGGGATAAATTTATTTGTAATTTCAAGTATATTTTTAATAATGAAATATGTTTCATTAAAAAAAATTGCACTAGTTGTAGGGAAAATTAACAAAAAGTAGAGTTTTATGGGGTAGAACGGGCTTCGCAGGGCCCTAAGGGGCAGGGATGGGGTGAGAAAGCTTTCTCTATCATGCGGGGTGAGGCAGGGATGGGACAAGACAAAACCATGCGAGGCGGAAATGAAGGCCCCATCCTTCGACCCCGCCCCATTACCATCCCTAATGAGATTCTTACTAAGAATCAGATATGCATATAATTGATGTCTACTCTAAGAAATGGCTAAGAATCTAGTTACAACTTCTTGTCTCTTGACATACCATATCCAAACTACATAGTTCCGTCTATTACAAATAGTGGTGGCTCTAGGATTGTTTTTAGGAGAGTCAATAGTGTCTTAAAATAGGATTTTGTTGTGGGGAGTAAAAAATAAAATGATTAATTTTTTTTTTTTGTATATACAATTGTCATATTACATACAATAATCTAACATAGTATTCTAAATAGTATATAATACAACTATATTGTACAATAGTCTAAAAAAAATTATTAATAGTTTAAAGATCGGTACGAAAACAATGATAGAATGTATAAATAAATAGATAATCATAATATTTGTCAAATTAATAATAATTTATTATAATCATACGTAACATCAATTAAATAAAAATATATGATAAAGAAGAATAATAACACACCTGAGAGTAGGTCTGGGAGTAAATCTTAAACTAAAGAAAAAAAAAAGTAACTTATATAGGATTTTGCTTTTGAAGTTTATGGATTTTTAACTACACATGTGGTTATTCTCTTGGAATTGGAGCAAGCATTAAAAGACTTTTTGAACTTGAAAAACTGAAGAACACTTGTCAAACTACTTGATTAGATAGAAAGAAGATATAGAATGGAGAAAGAGAGAATGAGAAAAGAATCATTGATGTAACAACAGATCAGTTGGTTGTATAAGTGGTATAATTTCTTGTTGATGAAAAAGAAAAATGCAAGAAAAAACAATTTCATTCTACCATCAACAGTAAAGTAAGCCAAAGTCTAGAGAGAAAATTTATTTATTTTTTAACAAATGAACAGTTTTAAGAGTAGTGTTACTGACAAACATTCACACAATAAAATCTAGATGGCAAGTTATTAAAAGCCTATAAAAAAAGTGATGTTAGTTATGGGTTTAGATAAAAAACCGATTACAACTTGTCGCTTAACCGTTATTGTAAAAATAGCACTAATATAATCATATTTCATATTTATTTCAATTGGGTTTAAACAAACTTTAGAGTCAAGGTGTTCAAAATTTTATTTGAGAGGTCAAAACAAAGGAAAAAAAATTTTTAATTTTATATATAATTTTTTTTTTGGGCCAACCCAGGGGTTCATTTGAACCCCTAGACTGACTATAGAGCTGCCCTTGATTACACAACAAGTGCACTCATGCTTCAACTATACGACATGCAGTACTGCGCTTGCTATGTAAGCCGTGAATGAGATTCCACTTTGAAAAAGCTAGAATTCTAATATTTGTGTCATTACCTACAGGCCAAGAGACAATCTTAGGTAGATGGTTTCTATGGGCGCAGCGCGTAGGCCTCCCAAAAGGTAATGGAAGCGTACAGAGGTTTTCTCGAGCTAGATAGAAATTGGCATTAGGGTGCAAAGGGCCCTTGGTACATTTTTGTTAATAGATCATTTTTAAAATGTTTTTATACAACTTCCATGGAAAATATAGAAAATTATTTAAAAAAATCAGTTAAAATTTACTTTTTTTCAGAAAAATTTTATAATTTATCGCATATAATAATTGTTGAAATTTGGAAAAATAACGTTTTATTTATTTATTTATCCATTATTTCTTTCTGTGATTCAGAATTGGACATGCAAGTTGGTCAGTATAAACAAACATTACACGTGTAGGTAGCCACGCCCCAAGAAAACTCCAAGCGTTTACGTCCTCAGTTTGCTGAAGTCCATGCAAACATTTTCCTTTCACTTCTTCAAACCAGAAAAATAGAAGAATCTTTAAGCAAGAAAGTGAAAGCATATCAACACTCATTAATGCACCCAAAACTAAAACCTCATATCAATATCAACCCAATCCACAAACTTATTAGAACCATTAATTAGAACCCTATCTCATACGTGGTTCATGTTGCTTCCAAGTTGGCAAATTTACAGTCACTCATTCTCTCCTTAAAATCCCATGAAACCAATAACACTAACTCCCTCCACATGCAGTTTCCTATCTCCCAAAAACACAAACAATGTTGGATATTTGGTCTTGGATATGTGAGCTTCCCAACTCGGACGAGTGGAACGAGTCAGACTCACCACCCTTGTTTGAACTCGCGAGTTCCAAACCGAGTCCGGATGGTTCAACTCAGTCCATCCAACTCAGAGCCGAGCGCACCTCCGGGTCCAACACGGACACGTTGGTGACCTTCACCGTATGCTTACAGGGCTTTCACCCTTTCAACACCCCAAAGACCTTGTGGGTCTCTGACACGTGTCCTATCTCCTCAGAAAAACCGTTCCTCCCATTGTTACTCCAGCTTCTCAATGAAATCATGTCCCGCTCACCCACGGGGCACGTTAGCACATGCCCCAGGTCACAGCTCCAGAAGCTCAAACCCGGCCCGGTTTCGTGGGTCATGGACTCTCACTCACCCGAGTCCTTCTCTAGCTTCTTCAACCTCGTCTTCCTCACGCGCCTTTTTTGGCTGTGTGCATGTGACGCGCCTAGTGAAGTTGGCTCACTTTACTTCAACTCATTGTTGGGTCCAAACGTCGACGTTTTGTCGTGCACGCACGTGCCAGTTTTGCGAACATTTTTAGTCTCAGTGGGTGTGGATGCTGAGCTGTGCTTCATGCGCACCCTTGGGTACATCTTAGCAAAATGGTTGATTTTAAGAGAAGTGGGCGTAGGATTACAAACCTTAACACCATCTCATGGTAATAACCTTGGGTTTTCTTATGCTAATGAGGCTTATGGGTTTTGGGTATTGAAGGGTTACGCGCCTGTGTTGGGGATGAAACTCACGCGCTCAAGTGATCAGAGACTTCAGTTCCCTGTTAATGTTATGGAAGCTAAAGAGTGTGTGCTAAGATATGGTTTGGCCCACCAACAGCTTGAGGCTGTTATTCAAATGGAATATACAGTTGGATTCTACGATGGGTTTATTCAGGTAAACACACGTGTGGATAACATACGTCTCCACGTGGCAAATCTAGGATTCAACAAAAGTGATGATGCGGATTATGCCGAGACCCATTTTCCGTCAAGGATTCGAGTTTGGGTTGGGCCAGAAGTTGGGGCGACTTATGTGGCTGGAGTGAGTTTGGGTCGATCCACAAGTAAAGGAGAGAAAGAGGTGGAAAGACAAAAAGTAGTGAAGGGTAATTTCGAAAAATCAATGGGTCCTCCACAGGTGAAAGCAACAATGATGACGATGAAAAAAACAAAGAATTGGAGGTGGGACCAAGATGTAGAGGGAAATGCGGCAATCTTCGATGCAATGTTATATGACAACATGACAGGTATCGAAGTGGCCACGTGGAAGCCTTTGAGTGGTGGTGGTAACTTGAAGCACAATTTTCAAAACCGATATGTAGGAGCAAATAGGGCATTTACAAAAAGTGGGGGGTTGGTTTTTGCCGGAGATGAGTATGGGGAAGGAGTAGGTTGGAGGTTAAGTAAAGAAATGGAAGGGAGTGTGTTGAAGTGGAGGATAGGAGGGCAAGTTTGGTTAAGTTATTGGCCTAATGAGGTTAAAAGTTCCTACTTTGAGACAAGGTGTGTGGAATGGTGTGATGAAGTTGATTTGCCTTTGATTCCTGGTAAATTTGGCGAATAGGCAAGATTGTATGATGCAAATATATTGATGATATATTAGATATGTAGTTACTGGTAAAGATTTATATGTTTTAGTTACTAAATTATGTGTGGGTATATTAGATATGTAGTTACTGGTAAAGATTTATATGTTTTAGTTACTAAATTATGTGTGGGATGTTTTACCATATTAGATATGTAGTTACAGGTAGTCAAAGTTAACTGCATGCATCGAACTAATAATGTAATAACAATTTTTGGAATGTTTGAACATGTTTTGCATTGTTATCAAAAACATGTTAGAATGGAACCAATAATGGCATAAATCAGTTTCAATATAGTATCAAGCTTAAGGATTTACAAATTATCACTAACTTTAGTATAGGAGTGTACTAATTTGAAAGCATAATTATCAGTATTTCGATTTGGATTTTAGGATCTTATGATCCTAAGATCCGACATCCTTAAACCGTCCTGTATCTCACTAGAATCTCTACTACGATGATCCAAATGTTAGGATCTTATAGGATCCTGCTCCCATAGCGATACTAAAAATCTTGTGATATAAAGGAAAATTTAAAAAAAAAAAAAAACTTTTTTTGGGCCTCCAACTGGAGCCTAAATGCCCCAAATTGATATTGAAAAAAAAATGTAATAGACAAACTAGTGGCCTTAGCCCAAATTGATAAAACTTTAAACATAAACTTCAATTTTTTTTTTTTTTTTTGCCTAGGTGAAAATGATAAAAAAAAAAAAAGTTCATACTATTAGGGATGAATATGAGTTTGGTGATGCTAATGAAAAGGAAGTGAATGAAAATCCAAATGCAATATTAAGAGAATTTGATAATTGTCTATTGGATGATGCAAGTCATGTGGCTGCTAATAATGACGATAATATTGTTTAATATTTTATTGCAACAAAACTCTATTGCAACGAAATTTTTATTGCAATAAACTATTATCAGAGATTTTATCACAATAGTGGGTAACAAATTTTTTTTCGTTGTAATAAAGGTTTATTGCAAAAATTTGAAGTTTATTGCAACAAAAACTCCTAAATGCAATATTAACAGATTTTGTTTTTTATCTAATAGATGATGCGGTTCGTGTCAGTGGTGACGCCACGTTCAGCCCAAGGTGTTCCCAAGAGCACCCTAACCTGAAAAAAAAAATTATAATAATTAAACTTTTTTATTTGTTTACCCTTAAAAAAAATTAGGAACACCCTCAAATTTTGAAAAAAAAAATTATTTGTTTTACTTTCAAGCCAAAAAAAAAAAATGAACTAAAATCTTAAAAAAAAAAAATTGTAACAGAGCAAGCGGCAAGCCCACAGATTCTAAAAAAAAAAAAAAACAACGGATGGCAAGCCCAATATCAAGCCCACGGCAAGCCTAATAGATTACAAAGGTAGCAAACCCACAAATTCTCAAAAAAACAAACAAACAAACCAAAACCCAATATACTGAAATCAGAAACCAACGGACGGCCAAACACTAATAGATGTTGAAAGAAAGAAAGAAACCTAACCTAAAGAAAGAAACCTAACCCAATGAACGGAGAAGGAGATCGCCACCACTGAACGAACAACAACAGCCAATGGATAGAGAAGGAGATCGCCAGATCGGGCCTCAAACTCGAGCTCCAGAACGGCAGAACACATCAGATCGGAATCTCAGAGATCGGTCTTCCTCGCCTCGACATGCTGCCCGAGGGCGTTGTCCCTCAGCCTCAAGCCTCCTTGCTCCCTCAACCTCAAGGTATTTCATCTTTGTCTCAGTCTCTTTGCTCTTTGTCTAAAGAGTGAAGAATGAAAGTGAAAAATGAAATGAGACTCAGACTCTCTCTCTCTCTTTAAGACTTTGAACTGTGATTGTCTGCTACTTTTGCCTTTTGCTTTGCTTAGCTTTATAAATTTTTATTAATATTTGTCCTATTTTTGGAGTTATCCGTTGGTGTTGGGGTTGGTATTGGTGTTGGTGAGATAAATTAATTGTCTTTTAGTGTTGATGTTGGTGTCTTTTGGTGAGATACAATTAATTAGCTTTATCTAATTGGCTCTAGTCTTATGATTGGGGGCCATGGGGTATTGGGGCTTCTCTGTTGAATTGGGGGGTGGATGGGGGCATGGGGCCGGGGTAAATGCACATGGGGATGGGGTGTGTGGCTCAGTGGCTGTGTGCTAGTGCAATAGTGCAACACTAAAAGACAATCATTTAATTAATAAACAATCCTTTGTTAAATTATGTTACTATGTTAGGCTAAACAACAATTAATAATTTTATAATTAATGAAACATCAATATAACAAATTATAGTTTATAAAAGACAAACAAATTAATGAAACAACTAATGAACTAAACAATAATAATAATAAAATTTTATTAATATTTCAAATGAACTTATAGTTTATTGTTTATTCTTTTGCTAGAATTATGGACAAATATTTAATAAGAAAACCACGTACCCAAGATTTATCTCCTGTGCAAGATTCATCTTCATCTTCTAAGCGAATTCATGTTAACTTTAACTTAGAAAATCTTCATTTAGATCTTGGGCTACGAGAAAAGATATTATCTTATCATCCTAATAATCATGATGAAATAAGAAGATATTATTTACAAAAAGACCCTTGTCAACCTGTTTTCCAACACCATGATGATTACCCTCTATCATATTTTTCTGGAAAGCCCAATCGATTTAGATCTGAATGGTATGTAAATAGAAAGTGGTTGGAATATAGTTTAGACAAGGATGCAATATTTTGTTTTTATTGCTACCTATTTGGGCAAGATGTTGGTAAGCAAGGAGGAGGTGAGACTTTTGTAACAAATGGATTAAAACTTTGGAATCTGAAAGAAAAGTTAAATTCTCATGTTGGATGAGTTAATAGTGCTTATAACCAAGCTGTCAAGAAGAGTGAAGATCTACTGAAGGAAAAGCAACACATTCAAAGTGTTTTGGTTAAGCAATCAAATCAAGATAAAATTGAATATCAGGTTCAAGTAAATGCAATAGTTGATTGTATAAGATTGTTTTTATGCCGGGGATTAGCTTTTCGTGGTCACGATGAATCTCAAGGTTCAAGTGATAAAGGAAATTTCCTTGAGCTTTTATAATTTTTGGGGGATCACAATGAATCTGTCAATGAAGTGTTGCAGAAAGCTCCGACAAATTGCAAGCTTACCCATCATGATATTCAAAAAAACATTGTGAATGCGATTGCACATGAAACATCCAAAGCCATCATCAAGGATCTTGACAATGGGTTCTTTTCAATATTAGTTGGTGAGTCACGTGATATCTCAGTGAAAGAGCAAATGACCCTTGTTCTTCGTTATGTGAACAAAAAAGGAATTATTATAAAGCGGTTCCTTGGTATTGTACTGTTGGAAAACTTGGTTTTGCATCTCATACAAAAAACACAGAGAAAGCAACAATCATGGATCTTCTTCATTCATGAAAAATAACATGTGGCCTTGAATTTTAGAACAAAGAATAGAAAGCGTACCTTGATGCAATGAAATTCAAAACCAAGATTTGAGAATACCTTTAATCTTCATCTCAATTTCACATGGTGCCCAAGAAGTGTGGTCTCTCAATCAGTTTTCATGTATGTGTTCAAGGGAGAATAAGAGTGGCATACACCCACATACACATAATTTTCTTCTTATGAAAATTTTGTATGTTTTTCTCCTTATACATAACTGATTATCTAATTGGGTTAATCTTTTGAACCTACACATTTGGGCTTTAGTTTGTAGCTTGAGATGAAACCAAAGAAAACAAATAAGACTCTAACTCCAATGGACCTTGGCTTTTCTGTCAACTTTTGACAAGTCCAAAGTTACCATTAATTATATTTAATACCACTATATAAATATAATTGTACTCTAGACCTTATTAATAAATTATATCCAAGACTCTAATAATATCATTTGACCCCTCCATGAAATATCCATAGTGAACAAAGTCATAGTAAACTATCACTTTGTAAACAACTATTTTATCATTGAGTACCCGGTTTAATCTTTTAGTTATTTACATTTATTGAAATCCAATTTCAATAAATATAAGTTTTAGTAACTCCTTACTAAAGTGGGCGCCTTGAATAACCAGTTCTTATTAAATTTATCTCAAGGGGATATTTCATATCTCTACTAAAAGAGATTATGGATTCCATCTTGAGAATATGTGTTCCCTCAACATTACATGTAGTTACCCAACATACTGAGGTTTTGACCATGAATATTAGATCTCACTCTTGATATATCAAAGTAACCTACATTTCATGATCAGATCCGCTACCCTCTCAAGATTAAGAGTCTATGAAATTAGAAGTCGTGAGATTAATTATTCTGGTGACAGTTGTTGATTGAATAATTAATCTTACAGCGGTCCAGTTTAATATGTCTTAACTCTTAAAACACATCAACATATCAACTAGAAGTCTCCACTTCCATGATCAAGACAAATCATCTTAGTTGATGTGTTATAGTTTTCGTAAATGAAACGCCTAATTTCATCACCGATTACGAACTACATTTTAAGTTTACAAGGAACTTGTGATTTACATCTTCTGTGACTTTTCACATAAATCACATACAATGCATCTCATGGACTATGATAATATCCCATTAGTTCATTTATAAATAGTCTCATATAATTAAACAATTAAATTAACTATGACATGCTAATAAATTGGATTTTAGGGCGCAAACCCTAACATGTACATGTAGCAAATACCACTGCTTTGTCACTCAAATATGCTATTGAGTGTTTACTTTATGAACATAATTTGAGTTTATCGAAACTACGTGGGCAAGGTTATGACATGGCTAGTAATATGCAAGTTGATATCAATGGTCTCAAAACTTTAATTTTGAAAGAAAATAAGTCAGCATTTTTATGTTCATTGTTTTACTCATCAACTTCAATTGACACTTGTTGCCGTTTCTAAAAATCACATTGACATTGCTAAAATTTTTTATGTGGTTAGCAATTTAGTAACTGTTGTTGGAGGCTCTAGTAAGATACGAGATGCTCTTCGAGATGCACAATTTGCCAAAATTAAAGAAAATTTAGAGAATGGTGTACGTAGAAGTGGGCAAGGTTTGAATCAAGAGACAAATCTTAAACGTTCTGGTGATACACGTTGGGATCATATTATGGGACTATTCTCAACTTGATTTTGATGTTCTCTGCTTTCGTTGATATACTTGAGATTATTGAAGAAGATGGTCTCTCCGACCAAAAAGTTGAAGCTCAATCTAATATGAGGTCAATTCTATCTTTTGAATTTGTCTTTGCTCTACACTTGATGAAAAACATTTTAGGGATTACAAATGAGTTGTCAATAGCATTGCAAAAAAAAAAAAAAAAATCAAGATATAATAAATGCTATGGATCTTGTTAAAGCGTCTAAGCAACGATTATAAGTGATGAGAGATGATGAATGAATATCTTTGTTGACTAAAGTGTCTTCATTTTGTACCACACATGATATTCCTATCTTAAACATGGATGAAATATTTGTGGTCAGTGGGAGACTGCGATGCAACACCTAACAAAATACAAATTTACATTATTATCATGTTGAGCTATTCTACACAGTCATAGATATGCAACTTCAAGAACTTAACAACCGTTTTTTAGAGGTGAATACCGATTTGTTACTTTGTATGGCTTGCTTGAATCCAAGTGATTCATTTGTGGCTTTTGATAAGGAAAAGTTGATAGGTCTAGCAAAGTTCTATCCATCTGATTTTCTTGAGATAGATATCTTGGCACTTAACTCTCAACTTCAAAATTACATTTTTTATATGCGCAACAATGACTTGTTTTTAGAGCTTCAAGGAGTTTGTGAATTTGCTGAAAAGTTAGTGAACACAGGGAAACATGAGATTTATCCATTAGTCTATTTGCTTGTGAAGTTAGTTTTGACCCTTCCTATCGCTACTGCAACAGTAGAAAAAGTTTTTCAGCAATGAAATATATAAAGAATGAATTGCGTAATCGAATGGGAGATCAGTGGATGGATGATTACTTAATTGTGTATATTGAAAGTGATGTAGCTTGTAACATTAATAATGAGACTATCATGCAATGATTTCAAAATATGAAAACTCATAAAAAGCAATTGTAAACTTTATGTATTTGCTTGTTTTTTTTTTATTGTTGTTGTTGTCAATATATGAATTTCTCTTTTTATTAGATTGTGTAATTTATGCTTCTTAAAGAACACCTTAGGAAAAATTCATGGAGCCGCCACTAGTTCATGTGGCTGGTAACAATGACGATAATTTTGTTTATAATGATTAACTGTACTATTATGGCAACTTATCACAACAAAAATTTTGTTGCAATAAATTGTAGCAATAATATTTTTTGTTGTAATAATAATAATAATAATAATAATATTTTATTGCAACAAAACTCTATTAGAGAGAGAGAGAGAGATAAAGGTGTATATAGACACTCAATTTTGCACCTATGATTTAATCAAGGGGAATGACTCGAATGACCATCCATGTACCTTAAAAATCATAATTGCATCACATGCATCAGTTTGTTATTGCATTACATACATCATTTTGTTCTTGCATTACATGCATCATGTCATTTTTTACATATCATAACAATGATCTTGAGATTCTAATGATCGCAACGGTGTGTCCGGATTCTAAATCGAACCATCGGATCGAAAGATTTTGCATGGTCAAGTTTGCATGGTTCATACGCATTGTGTCTAGGAAGAGTCGACCACAAACGATTAATTTAAATTAATTTTGATTGGTCAAACAATTAAAATTAATTAAATAATTTTTTGATTAGTTAATAATTAGTGTTTAAGATAGGGATGCATGCATAGAAATAAAAGGGATGATTGGAGAACAATAAAATTGTGGATAATCTGAACTTTATCAAGATTTATTTTAAGGGATTTATCCACAAGATAATGGGTCGAGATAATTGTTCTTAAAAAGCTTGAATTATCTAGAAGAGAGATAAAAAATCATGGACGGAGGATGAAAACACTTCTAGATATAAGGATCAGTCAAAAAAACCTAGAAAAGGAGTCCAAATGGCACCTGAGCACGAAAGCACGTTTGGCCTCCAAGAGCCAATTCGGCACTTTTGGAGTGCTAAACGACACATTTGGAGTGCCGAACGACACTCTAAAAGTGCCGAATTGCACCTTGTTGGGCTTTGGCCCAGTGGCCTTCAGGTGACGATAAAGCACACCATTTTCGACCTTTTCGCAAAAGAATGCGTCCGGATTCAAACCCTAATCATTTGTACCTATTTTTTAGAGTCCTCTGACCCCTAAAAATAGAGGCTGAACCTCATAATTAAGCACATTTTTGCTACGCTTTGAGAGGCATACGTTTTAGGCTCTTAAATCACCCATATTTTCAGATCCATTCTCTGAGTATTGTTGCTTAAATTAAGGTTTTTAGGTTTCAAAGAGAATTGAACAAATTTCTTTAAACCCTAAAACATCCTCTCAAGGACGAAGAGTGCTTATGCAAGAGGTTGTTTCTTAACCCTTTTTCTTATGATGTGATGATGCATCTTATATCTCTTTCTATTTCAAAAAGTCATAATATGGATTGTTGATTGTCGTTTTTTTTATGTGATTGTTATAATCTCTTTCTTGAATGTCAATAATTTGCATGTAAATAATTATTTTTATTAAAATAAAACAGATCAGCATCTTTTCTAGATGTAGATTTGAATTTTTCTCAATTAAAAAACTGATTTGTATCTTTCCTAGATACAAATCTAATTTTCTTTAACATATGCAGATTTTTAAAATAAAGAAAAAGATTAAACATGTATGTATGAGTGAGTACCAAAAGTGTAAGAGAGGTCAGAAATAGGGGTGGCGTGAAGCCTGTGAAGAGAAATGCGATTGTCTTTGACATTCCAGTATGCTCTATTGAAGGAGCCTGAGGATACCGAAGGTCTCACTTAAATTGCAAGGCAGATCTTCTCCATGCCTCACCAACTCTCTCTCTCTCTCTCTCTCTCTCTCTCTCATTTTGATACTTTCTGATTTGATTTTTCTAGGGTTGGTGAAATGCTCAGTTTTTTGCACACTCAGAGGGGGGCTATTTTTTCTTTCATATGCGTTTTCGATATGAATTTTATGTTTCATTTGCAATAATTCCCTTAAGCCAAATGTTTATTGACATTTGAGTTTGATTTAAATCAAATGGATGGGTGGGTCATGGGCCATGGGCCATGCCTAAAAAATCCGGTCAGGTGCTTAAAACTAGTAGCCCAATATTTGTGGTATACTTGGAAATATTGTTATAAGCTACAAAGCTAATCTAATTTAGCATTCAATAATTTAGAAATGTTTGGCCGAAGAAACTTGATTTTGCACCCATAATTTAATTTTGAAAGATGGCTAGAGTAACAATTCATATACCCAAAATTTAGAGTTGCGTTACATTCATTAATTAATTCATTACATATCATAAAAATGATCTTGAAATTCTAACAATCACAATGGTATGTCCGATTCCTGAATCGGACAGTCAGATTGAAAGATATCACATGATTAAGTTTTTACGGTCCGCATGCATTTTGTTTGGGTGAAACCAACCACGCACGATTAATTTAAATTAATTCTAATTGGTTAAAAAATTAAAATTAATTAAATAATTTTGTGATTGGTTGTTGGTTAGTGTCAAAAATAGGCTTGCTTGCATGGGAATAAAGTGGATAATTAGATAACAAAGAAGTTATGGATAATCAAGTCTTTTTGGAATATTTATCTATAAGATAATTATCACTTTAGAGACTTGAATATCAAGAAAAATGGATTAATTTTTAGAATATGAATCAAAAATGCGTCTAGGTACAATTCCCAACTAAAAAATCCTTAAAAAAGAGTCCAAACCGAACCAAAATTGAAAAGCGGGTTCAGTGTCCAAGAGGGCTTATCGACACATGGCTTGTGCTGATTGGCACTTCCCAAGTGTCGATTGGCCCAAATGCTCGACCTGGCTCGGGAGCTTCCTGATTGAGATAAAGCCTATCTTTTTTGACTTTTTAGAGATAAGGACACGTTCCAATTCGTATTTGATCTCATTCAGCTTATTTTTTAAGCATCCTAACCTCTATAAATAGAGGAAAAAGATCAGAATTAGGGGCTCTTGTTTTCTGACTTCTTTGCTCCCCTTACGTTGAAGACGCTTTGGAGACTTTGGCTTTAAAAACTTCTTTTTTGTAAGTAAAGTATTTTAGCCATCAAAGACGTGAAAACTTCTTTGATTTCTAAAATATTCTTCTACTGAAGAGCACGCTTATGCAAGAGGTATTTAGTTATATTCTTCTATCTGTTTTTTTTTTTTTTCTTTTCCATTAGTTAGTATGTTGTTGGTGTTCGTTGCATGAATACGGTTAATATGTTTTATTTTTTATTGTGCATTTAGTTGTTGTTTGTTTTAATTTTTTTTTCTTTGATTTCAAAATTTGTTGATGATCATCAAAATCTTTTTTTTTTTTTTTTAAAGTTCAAAACAGATCTGTATTTTCATTAAATACAGATCTGAATTTTTTCTGGTCTCAAAACTGATCTGTATTTTCATTAAATACAGATCTGAATTTTTCCTGGTCTTAAAACTGATCTATATTTTCATTAAATACAAATTTGTATTGTTTTTTGGTCACAAAACTGTTCTTTATTTTCATTAAATAAAGATTTGAATTTTTTTTCAACCACAAAATAGATCTGTATTTTCATTAAATACAAATCTGAAAATTTTTTTGAAAATGTTTTCTTTTTATAAGATTGCAGATTTTGAAATTTCAAAGAAGGAATTAAGAGTTAGGTTAAAGTCTTTATTTTTTAATATGTGATGCATGTATAATAAGTTTGTCTCATGAAAATGAATCCTCTTTTTTAAAATCTTTAAAAAAAAAATAGATCTGATTTTACAAATCTAATCTCACTTGTTTTAACTTTACAAACAACATATCTGATTTTTCTTGATAAAATCTCTTTTTTTTTTCTTTTACAAAAATAGATTTGATTTTTACAAATCTAATCTCACTTGTTTTAATTTTACAAACAACATATCTGATTTTTCTTGGTAAAATCTCAATTTTTTTCCTTCACACAAATAGATCTGATTTTTACAAATCAAATCTCATTTTTTAAACTTTACAAACAACATATCTATTTTCTTTGAAAAGAGGACATATCCATAAGACAAATTTATTTAAATTAACTTTGTCAAGTGTTTGTCATGTGTTACAACATATCATTCAACATCAAGCAAAAAGGGTATATAATGGTCATTAGAGTTTAGAAGACTAGACTTTGTTTGGGTGGAATGGGTGCCTAACACCTTCCCCTTCCGTAACCTAGCCTCCGAACTTAGAATTTTGGTTAGTAGATTAGTGTTTTGTCTTTAATTTTGGTAGAATGTACCTAGGACCAAAGCTTTGTATTTTTTTACATAGATTGTAACTAGGACCAAAGCCTTGTAAGGTTAATCTACCAAATTGTACCTTTTTTATTCAATCAATGGCATTTGATGTATTTTGAATATGTAATTGTATTTATTTTTTTGTATTAAAAAAAAAGTGGCAACTCCACACCACTTACCCAAAAAGAGAGGTGCCTTAAAGTACCCAGATCTCTTTTTTAAGAGCACCCAAGTTTCCCGGTCTCTCACATGGCCATATGATTTAATTTTTTGCTACATGAAAGGGGAGAACAATGCTTTAGATTTAATCCAAACATTCCAACATTAGAGATTACAACACTCATGATTTAGTTTAAATGACATCCCCAATTTTACATCAATATATTGATGCAAGGAAGAACTTTATATTGTTTAATTTGGTTGCAACATTTGTACCCACTTTGATCTTTGGCCTCTTACACTAGAATAACGATGGATTATGTGGCCAAAAGAGTTCCATAATGATCCTTGTAGCTGAATTGAAACATTCTCATGCACAAAGTGCTTGGGGGTCTAGGAGGAAATGGTTCAAGCTGCGAAATTAGCAATATATTGTAATTATCTCTACAAAAAATATATATATATATATATATATAAAAAAAAAAAACTTATCCTCCAAACTTAAGCATCATAATTTACTCATGCTAACCGCATTACTATCAAAATCATATAGCATAAGACTATGATTTTTTTTTTTTTTTTTTTTTGTTGAGAAACTAGTTTTTTTTAAGAATTTCAACCTATAACATCTGCTTCTTATGATAGTTATTTATCATCAAACCAAGACACCAATCGGTTTTTAATATAGGCGGGGATTGAATCCTAGATCTCTTATTCAACTATCAGAGACTTTATCAGTTGAGCTAACTGGAACCCACAACTTTTAAATAAGACAACGAATTAATCACATTGAATCAACTTTCGTATATTTAATTATATACCTTAATATTTTTATTGAGTAGAAGACCATCTCTCATATATTCAAGTGTCAAAAAAAAAAAAAAAAACCCAAGTTTTGTCAATGATCTTATTCAAATAGCATTTCTTAGAGGGTTTGACTAATACCCCAATGATCCCAACACCGCTTGTGGTACCTGGACATTAGGGTTCAAATCTTACTGTAGCCTTCCTTCCCTCTAATTACTTAGAAAAAAAATATGCAATTTCCTATTGATTCTAATTAAGATAGCTAGAATTCAAATTTTCTCTCAATTAAAATACATCAAAATCAATAATAAATATCAAGTTCCCTAAGTAGCTTGGCATATCAAAGTCGGCCTAACTTGGGCTACAAACTAAGCAAATGCTTCCCAAACTTGGCTTTGAACAACTAGTCGGGCGTGATCCTAACCATGTCGAATCTCATTTGGGACACAAGATTAAGAGATAACCATACTTCAAACCAAGATTACTAGACAAATGGCCCATTTGGCACTTCATTTTGACCTCAAAACCGTATTAAATTATTTTTTTTTTGAAAAATAATTACAACATGCTGCTAATCTCGCAGCTCGAACCCTTTCCCCCCTACACCCCTAAGCTCTTTGTACATGAAGAGGTGTCAATTCAGCTACAGGGCCTTTGGCAAAAAAAAAACCGTATTTAATTATAGTGGGTTTTCTATCATAACGTTTGGTAAGAAATTAGACTTTTAATTGGATTAGAAAGTACAAAATATAAATGGAGGCTCACAAGCTCTATTTTGATATACAATAAATAATTCATTTGCTTCTTTTAAATATCTAACACATTAAACTGTAGAACGGTTAAATTGTACAACATAAACACCAGAATGTCTTTTTAATAATTCGATAGTTACAATAAAGGAGAGGATATTTGAATCATGGTTGTCTTAAACACTAAGAGGTGCCAACTAGTCAAGCTATAAAACTCTTGGAAAAATCATCACAATTTTGTAATTATGCTCAAAAATAATCTTTCCTCAAAAATCAAATGCTCCTCTTATCATTCTGCACCTAGGGAGGCTTTTTGTAGAAAATAAATCTTTCTTTAGAATCCACAAACCTCACAACAAAACAATCCAATTTTTGTTTTGCCTATGCTAAACGCAACAAAATCTTATATTAATTAGCTAATCAATGTATCTTCCACAATAAGAAAAATTAAAAGAAAAATTAGTATTGATAAGTAAGTCATTAATAAACATAAATAATAATTATTATAAATTTATAACTTTAACTATAATAATTTGAAGTGAGAGAGGTTATGCACTTGAGAACACTATTCTCCAACTTTGTATAGGAGGACATCTAATAATTTTTGTGAAAAAATGTTCCATTGAAATTTGAAAGAAAAAAGAGTTGTCTTATTTAGGCTTTGCTTATGTTAAAACTATTGTTTATTTTTACTACCAATTTATTTATAATATTTTAAAATCTCACATTTAGGTATAATTATACTTTTGTGTAATTTATTGTTCAATAGTATGTTCGATTTTGGTTACTCAATTTTTAAACTTTCGATTTTGATCCTTCAAAACTTTAAAACTTAACAGTTTAGTATTTCCTCTATTTTTTGGTTTGTGTGACTAACAAAATGTTGAAGAATCCCATACTTGAGGGATTAAAATTAAATTGACCTCATATTTAAGGCACTAAAATCGAACTAGCCTTATATTCAATGGACTAAAATTGAAAATAGACAAAAAGTAATAAATGGATGAAAAATACACTAAAGAATTAAGTTCTTATATTTTAAAATTTTGAAAGACTAGAAAAGTAAAGGAAAAAAAAAAAATACAATTATGTATTATTAAATAAAATAAACCAATCAAAATAAGTTTTTCTTTACAATTTTAATTGAAACCGTGTTTAAAAACTTCAGTGCCTGTATGTATATTGTATACATACTACTGTGATAATCACTACTCATTTAAAAAAAGAAAAGAAAAAAGAGAGTAAATAAACAAAAGGATTGGATCAGGCCTGGGAAACTCAAAAGGCTAGGCATGGTTACCCTGGTTTTAAGCCCGGTCCATATATTGCCACCGCCTGGAATCTGGACCTCGCCTCATATATTCGTTTTTCTTATAGAAAGAAAGAAACTCGTTATCTTCCTCATTATTAAATTAAATTTATGTCTCTTTAAGTTCTTCTCCGTATTTTTTTGTCAGTTTGTTTTCTGAGGTCGAGCTGAAAGATCTTCTTCTGGGACGAATTGAAAGATTATAATTATCCCTCATCAGGTTATTTATTTTATTTTTTTAATCTATATAATTTGTTTCACTCTGTTTTATGTTACTATATTCGACCTTCACTAAACTGCAATTCTTTTTGTTTTTGTGTGTGTGTATATATATATATTGGCATTGTTTTGGTTAACTTAACCGTTAGAAGACGGATCTTAGTTAACTTAATTAGTAAAGTGTTTTGTGGTCGAATAAGAGACTGTGGTTTGAACCCCACTTACGCTAATAACAATTGATGTATTGACTTGACGAGAAAAAAAATCATAAAGGAGCGGATGGTATAAGTTAAAATTTTATGGTATGTATTAAAAAAAAAAACAGTTAGAACTTAAAATTTGAGGTCTTGGTTTATGTGTTAAGTTGTATTTCCTCTAAGAATTGTGGAATTATTGCGCACACATACATACATACATACTGCAAGAGCAAAAAGAAAAAGAAAAAACAAATCCCAATTAGTTCAATTGATGGAACCCATAAAATATATGTTCATGTTGGTAATTTACCAAGAATCTAACAACCAATTTCTGATAAAATTATTTGTGTTTTGCATATGATTAATTGCACTGATAAAAAAGTACTTTGTACACTTCTGGAAAATGCTTATAGGTGCAAACTTGGGTGTAGTTAAACATTGTTATTAGCCTAGTCTTGAGTCTGAATGAATTCCAAGGTTTAACCTAGTCAAGCTTGCATAGTCATAGTGCTGTTTACACCTGAAACCATCATGGACAAGGTATATATGGTAGGGATGAGTGTGTTTTGAATGTGGATCTTAATAGGTTTATGCCTTGTGAGCTTGTGGTATGTCTAGATTTGTAAAATTCAGCACTTTTTTTTTAGTTCATTCATAAAACTGGTTTGTTTTAAGGTATTATGATGTAGCCATGGAAGGTCAATTTGTTACTAGTTTGCAAGTTCGTCTATTCAGGATTATCTAATGGGGTCCCCTTGTGAAGTCCAATTGAAATACAAATCATGCAGTTTTAAAGGTTTAGTTATGTGTTCTAAGATTAAAACCATTTTAATTTTGGGCTTTTGTTTTACATGTTACAGTCATTTTTGTAATCATGGTCAAAGCTGTCATTTCAATAACTACTGCGAATTAAGGGTAATTAGGTAATTCAATTGAGTCTGGGATTAGATCCTAAGTATCTTTGGTATATTTTCTTTGAGTCAAAGTTAGCCTTTTATCACCTTATTAGGATTTTAGTTTACTAGTCTAATTAGGAGTTTGTTTACTTGTCATAGTAGGATTCTAGTTATCTTAAAAAAGATAAGATCTAGAGTCTGATGCATCGTATTGTACTGAGTTGATTAATAAAAATATTGAGCATTTTGAGTATTAAGGCACACTGACCTTATTGTTCATTTTCTTCTTTTCTCTTCTCTTTTCTTATTATCTTTCTTGCATTACTATTCACGAGTACTGCTGATACAGCCCCTGAAGAGTATAGATTTCTCACTTTCCCTTCTTCCTTAGTAGAACATAATATATTGGAAAACAGTTTCACTTAGCTTATGTCTAGATTTACGATAAGACAAAGTAGGGTGTGTGGTAATTTTAAAAAATGGTAGCTTGGTCTCTTATGGAAAGTGGTTGTTTGAAAACAGGAGTCCTAAGGGATACCTCTCACAAGTGAAAATGCATGTCTTGGCTTTCTAAATAACACCCGTGAAGATAGCTTGTTAGAGATTTGTAGAAAGAATTATCTTTTAAATGACCTTTTGCTTAAGGGATGCTTATACTTATCTCCTTTTATAAGTTGCAAATTTTCTAGTTGCATTTTAAGAGAAACCTACATTGGTTTTTTGGTATGTGTTTTGTGGACATCAAATGAAAGCTTAAGTATGCCATTCCTTATTGAGCAAGGATAAACTGCTTAGCCCGTCAAGGGTGAAAAGCCCTTGAATTACCTGGTAATTGGTTCTAGTGGGTGGGATCAGTTGCCCGTAAGAGTTTGATTAACATTGAGGATTGTTGTACAGTATGCTCTGCGACGTGCAACTAATCTTAAGTAAAGTTCTCCTATGTCATCAAAAAAAAAAAAAAGTATCACATTCCTTATTGAGTGAGACAACATGTCTATGGTAATCTAAGACAATGTATGTCATTCACAAATCAATCCCTTGGTCCAGTGAACAATTGTCATGGTTTATGCCCTATGTCAGGGGTGACGGATTCTTGACATATAGTGCCTTTAACAAGATGATATTCATTTTTAAAATAACTTAAACAAAAACCAAGCATCCTATATCTTTTGGCTTCGTTAGGGCTCATATCTTTTGGGCTGTGTTAGGAACTCAAAGCAAGCTTCCACAAAATTGCTAAATTAGTGTTACCAAAGGAGGACAGCCTGTAGTGTACTGATTTTTGTTTTAGATTTTAATTTAAAATTTAGTACTATTTGTGTCAAGATTTTATACGATATTGATTTAAGAGTGTGCTTCACAATGGAATGTTTCTAATAAACTCCATTTGTAATTGTGCGTGTTCCCGACCATCATTTGACAATATATATACAGTTTATCTTTTAAATATGTGCCTTGAGATTCATTTCTGCTAGATAAATGCACAGCTTTCAACCATGTGCAGACATAGTCATAGCTCATAAATTGCCCATTAAGTAACAAGACTTCAATGCTCAATCTTTTCTTGAGTTTTTTTGTTCTGTCCTTGATTTTCATTTCTCTTATCTTCTTTGATTTATTATAAAATGTTTTGATATATTATATGAAGTAACAATTTTATATAAATTATATAGAAAATCAACAATTCGATTACCAAAATTGGTTTTGCTTACTTGATACATGATGGAATTCCATGACTGGACAGACAGTTACTAAATCCCTTCTCCTTTGATTTGCTAACCTATACCTGCTAAAGCAGTGGCTTCATTGCAAGCAAAGCTTCCAATAAATTCTCTCCCCCAACCCTCTTGATTTGATCTCTGATATTACATGATCATGGCAAATAGGTATTTGGTATATGTAGATGAGTTTGTAGAATATAAAGAAACTACCCATGATCTATATCATTATCTTTAAATCGTCCCAAGTTTGTTTGAATAAGGATGTAACTGCAAGTAGTGATGAATATACATCAGCTATTGGTTTATTTATCTTCGTAAGCGAATAATGGAAATTAAGTGGATTGTCTGACAGGTTAGGGCAGTGGATGGTATAATTGGCCGCAGTTCATGGTTCAGTTAGTACTTACTGTTCAATAAGTTGGGTTTGGATTTTGGTGTATTTTTCTTAGAATAGGCACACAACATGCTGTGTTTTATCAAACTAGTGACTAATATTGATTTAACAGGAATTGTTGCCAAGCAAAGCTATTGATAATGCTTTGATATAAATAAGAACTCTTTGGATTTTTACTAAAATTAAAATTAAGTTCCTTTAGAAATGAGAACTATAGACCAGTGGATGATTTAGTATAATTTGACTGTACAATTTCAGAGTATCAATTTTGGTATTGGAGCTTTACCTCGAGGATTGGTATAAGCATTGGTGCAGGCACTTGTATTGTGGCATTTCCTTGTAATTTTTGGTAGTTTCTAGGGCCTCTTGTCTACAAATAAATAGATAAATATATCATAAACAATATATTTCGCATCAAAGAATGTTCATTTTCAACAGGATTCATATTTTACATGATGAGTACACCTGAGGATTCTAAAGAATCTGATGAGCTGAAATGCACCTGTGGGCTTCCTGCAGAACTGAGAGTATCTGAAACTCCCAAGAATCCATTTAGGTTATTCTATAATTGTTCCAAGGGTATTCATGATGTAAGTACTTAGTTCTTTTCATGTAATTGAAAATTTTTTGGTTAAGATTTCTGTTGATTTGCATTATTTTTGTTCTTAACGCTGCTAGAAATGTGGATATTTCCTCTGGGCTGACGAACCAGCTGCAACTGGCGATAGACAAACTGATGAGCTAAATCTCATTCGCAATGAGTGCATTCGACTACAACGAAGAATGGGTGAGATCGAAGAAGAACATGAGGATGAGAAGACTATCTGGAATGAAGAAAAATCTGCTCTAATGTCACAGCTATCAACTGTTCAAGCTGAGCTAGATGAAATCAAGAAAAGAATAAAGATGGCAAATGAATCTGATCTTATGCCCCCAGTTGATAAATTCTCCAAATCAGATGATGAGGCAGATGATGCAATAATCATACATACTCTATAGTCAATCATACTAAGTACAGGATAGATGTAGAATCATTTTGAGCCAGTCTTTTTTGCTTTTTTTGTCCACATTTGGCCTTGTTAGTTGTTACATGCAGGAGGTATATTTTCATGTAACCTATAGCTAGGAAAATATTCACCACTATTGCAGTGCGCCATTTCCTATGACTACCCCATTCTCTTTTTTATTTTTATTTTTTGAAACAAAGACAAAAGAAAGCAAAACAAAATATGTGAGATGAGATTTGGCACTTGTGAGAAACAGATGACGTCATGCCCCATTTAAATGAAGGTTGTCAACTGCTTCCATACTCCCTCCAAGTAACTATCCTGTTGTGCCTTAAACACATCTAACCATCAGGAATAGGCTTTCTATCGCTGTCCATGATCGAGCTAGCATGGGTGTCTTTGCTACTATTGCTAGGGTTCTTATCAGTATCATTGGGTCATCTCCTATCGTGGCCTTGTCCAGCGTAGAGAGAAGAAGTCTCCAAATTCATGTACTTGTAAAATAAGCAACCTAAACTTGAGTTAGTCTAGAGTTAGCATAAGGTTTTCTAATATATAAACCATACATTATGTTTATTATAAACACAAATCAATATTCTTTCTCAAAAAATAAAAAATAAAAAGCACAAATCAATAGTTAAGGATGTCAATTCCATATTTTGTCCGCCCCAATTTTCCAAAATAGTCTAGATTACAGGTTTTGAAATCCTGCCGACAAGGCATTTACTTTTTCACCTCAAGACGAAGAAAACAAATAAAGAAATATTACCTTCTTGTTGCTTCAACATATCTTTAACGTGAAATATTAGGGCATGTTTGGTTTAGCATTTTAAACTCACATTTTTATATTTTAAACAACATTACACACATTTCTACATACTTTTACAGTTAATTCTATGAGTTTGAGGGTTACAAATTCCTGCCCTCACTTATTTATGTTTATTGCTTTATCATTTGACGCATATTTTTTATTTATTTAACATCAGGAATTCACAAGATATGTTATGGGTACTTGCTGAGGAGTAAGTTGAGGCTTTGGGATGTTTAATCATTATAAAAATAAATAATTTTTATGTAATTATAAGGAGTAAGTTGAGGTTTTGGGAATGTTTAATCATTATAAAAATAAATAATTATTTTGTAATTATAATATAATGTATAATTTGTTCTCTAAATTTTTTTGAAGATAATTTATTCTTCCTAAAAATTAAACAATTTCTATTTGATCCAATTAGGTCTACTTCATTTCACTTCCGTCTCATTCAGTCCATTTTGGTCCACTTCTGTCCATTTTTGTGCACTTACATATAGAGAAAAAACATTTTTGGGTTGAGAGCACATTTTCTAAATCTAAATTTATATATATATATATATATATATATATATATATATATATATATATATATATATAGATCTTAAACTCGTAATATCTAAAACCCTTAAGCGTAACATTTATTTTTGCTACACTTTTGTTTAGCCACATTAACGTAGCATTTCAATCTACTTCATTCTGGTTGAATTTAAGTAAAAGTCTTTCTATATATGAAAGTAATGAATATACAAATCTAATCTTTAGGGCAATTTTTTTAAAGTCATTACTTTTAAATGAATTGCTTGAGTTCAAATTCTTCATTCTCTTAAAATAGATTATTATGATAATCAAAACTCATAACAAACTTATACTGAATATGTATAATTTAATCTCTAATTTTTATTGTACATAATTGTTCTCCTTCAAAATTGAACAATTTCAAAAAGTTATTTCCATCTTTCTATTTTTACAAATATATTTTTTATGTGTTTTATCGATATTATTCTTTTTTAAATAATCAATATTCTTCTCACTATTGTTATTATGCATTATATTTTTCTAGTTTCTTTTGGTACAATTAAAAGTTTTAAGTTTCAAATTTATATTCAAATTCTCATTTTGTTAAAGAGATTATTATAATAACTGTAGGGATAAAGGGCCAGAAAAAGATATTGGGCTGTGGGACCAGGACATTAAGTCGTCCGAGGACAGGTAGACATCAACGAGGACATACAAATTGGTAAGTTATGGAAGAAGTCTGGTCGTAAAGGGTTGGAAGTGTAGTCCGAGGAGAAATATCTCCTCGGCCTAGCTGAGTAGAGGACAAAGGCCCGACCTTTCATTAAGGACAATACACCAGATGATCATATTGGTAAGGATAAGCATCAAAAGGGAATAGGACAAAGGAAAGCTGAGAAATATCTAAGAGAAAGCTGCTACCACCGCATTGAATGTTCTGCAGCTAACTCTCTGGCCGCATTAATGTGAAGATGATACCTGAATAGGGTCATGCAGCCTTACAGCTACCCATAAAGACTTCACAAAGGTGCTAGTAGAAGATGGATCAACACTAGCAATCTGATTTACACGTGGAGGGCTAAGATGAAGTAAGATAGGGGAATATAAAGGAAAGAAACCCCATTACAGAGGGGGACCGGAGAATCTAGGGAGAAAAAAATCACTGCACACTCAAGAATTGTAATAGTGTTTAAGTCTGAAAGAAATATATAAGAACTACCAACCTTGGACTTTTTCGAGGAGGATTTTCTTTGCATTAAACTGTTTATTTATTCTTTCAAGTATCATCTAGCCTACTGTTATTACTGTCCAACACTTTGAAGTTCAGTCTCTAACACACTTTCTACAAATTCATTGTTTTGGACTCTTTGGGCCTTGGTCCTTTTCTTCTTTGGGCTATCCCAACAAAGCGCCCCTTACAATAACCAAAACTTATCATATAATTATAATTGATACTATTCAAATAATTAATAGTACTCTTAATCTAAACTTGTTTTTGCTCATTTAGGTACGCCGAATTGGACCAAAATGATCTGAAATAGACCAATAATGGATTGAATAGACCAAAGTGGACTAAATTGGATCGAATAGGCCTAAGGGCACAATGGACCAAATTGGACCGAAGTGGATCGATTGGACCAAAATGGACCTAATTGGATAAATGGACCGAAATACACCGAATAGGACAAAAGTGGACCAAAAATGGACCTAATTGAGTTGAAGTGGACCAAAGTGAATTGGAGTAGATCAAACTGGACCGAATAAATGAAGTGATAATAGACCGAAATGGACTAAATGTTGATCTGTATTAGTATAGTCAAAATCTGTTTTGATATAAACTCAACTTCTTACTTCCAAAAAAATCAAGTATTAACTCAAATAAAAATCAAACCAAAACTAAGAGAGAGAGAGGGAGTACTTGTAATGGGGAATTAAAAAAAAAAATACAACATTAAAATGTATGAACCCAAAATAAAATTTTAAAAATCATAATGATTTATCAATAGAGAGTAGAATTGCAAGAAAGAATAAAAAATCAAGAGAGAGAAAATAACCATTTTTTCAAGAGAGAATGTGAGAGAAAAATAATCAGAAATTTATAGAAAATTATATGAGAAGAAAAAAAGTAAAAAAAAATAGTAATAAATACCAAACTATCAAAGTTGTGTTATATTATGTAATAAAATAATATTATATTCTCATGTACTATTTTTATAATGTAATAGGATAACATCTATGAAATCAAAGAGAAGAAAAAAGATAACAACTTAAAAACACAAATTAATCACATCAACTGAAAGTAGGGTTCAAAATTGTACAAAAATTCATCAACCTAAAGTAGAGATGCAAGAAAATTTTTATAAAAATGCACAAAAAAATGGAAAAAAAAATTTGAGAGAGAGAGAGAGAGAGAAATAATATTTTGTGTATGGGAAAAGTATGCATAGAATGAGATAGAGAATTATAAATTTATAGTAAGAAGAGGGAAATAAGAACAATGAAAAATAAAAGAAGATAAAGGGATAGAGGAAAAGTAATATTAAGGTAGATAGTAGTGGAGAGATGAAAAGGTAAAAGGGAGGGGGAAAGTTTGAGAAAGTATAACAATAAGTTGAGAAATTAATAAGAAAAAAAAATAGGTAATGTTGAAAATAGGTGGATAATGTAGTCGCTGATATGGCTTAAAACATGAGCGTAGCAACAATAAATATCACACTTCAACTTTTAGATCTATATGAATGACGATGAGAATCAACTCAAGAAAAGGGCAAAGGTTCTAAGAAGTATTAGAAGCAGCCAAGCAGGGCATAAGAATCACCTTTAGAAGAATTTTTGTTTACCAAACCATTGCACCTTATTTACCTTATCAAAACAAAGTTGTTGCATGGAAAAATAGAGCATTAATGGAAATGATGAATTCAATTAATATTGATAAGTTTTAGTTTACTTCAAAACTTTTGGGGGAGCTATTATTTCCACCAATTATATTCTCAATGAGTTGATTCAAAAGAAAACTAATGAGGCACTTAATAAATTATAAAAATGTTAAACACCTTCTTGTAAATTCTTATAAGTGTGTAGGTGTTTTGATAAAAAAAATTGCTGATTCCTATTCCTAAAGGACAAATGAAAGGCCAAAAACGTATTGACCCATTGTGATGGATTAATTAATTAATTAGCCAAGTTTATTAATTAATCAAATTGCTATGCAAATGCGTGGTAACACAAACAAATCACTAATAAACTAATTATGCAGCGAAAATTAAATGATACAGTGATTTGTTTATGAATGAGGAAAACCTACATGGCAAAAAATCCCACCGGGTGATTTTAAGGTCACCACTTCCGAAATTCCACTATTATCACAACAAGCGGTTACAAGTAAAGGAATCCCAAGTACCTTACCAACCTACAGTTGAACCTTTACCCCAATACCCAATTGGACTTGTTCTGTAGTAACAATATTTCCTTTCAATGCATGGCTCCCAAGTACGTGACTAACCAATTGCACGGATCCCAGTATGCTACTTCAATCACCAACTAGAGAAGATTGTTGGCTGCAAAGTTCTTCAATTCATCCATACGATGAAGATCAAGAAGATGCTTGGTTACAAAACCATACGGTGCAAAGACACAGCAACTTCTTCACAATAGATATGAACTAGGGCAAGAACTTCGTCTCAAGTTATAATTTGCATGAACAAGGATTTCTCAATCCTTGTGCAACTTGCCACACTCTGACGGCTCTTAAAATAATCTTTTTATATGTCTAGGGTTAGGAGAAAAGAAGGCCCAAAGACACATCCACGGATTGGAATCAAAACACTCAGAATCTGTTTTTCTTAAATCTCGACAGATAGAGGTATCGAGAAGTTGTCGAGCAGCTGTCGAGCCACAAGGCTAAAACAGCTCTTTAAACCTTGACACATGCTAGCTGTCGAGCTTTAATGACTGTGCACTTTTCAGCTTGTTTCTTGGACAGACTTGATGACTTCAACACTTGATCTTGAAACACAGTTTCTTGAAGTATAAAATTCATCCTAATTCTACCCAATTACAAGTAAAGTGCGTTTTGTCAAAGGATTAGCCAATTACATAAATAATGAATGACATTTGTTCTTAAAAATTGAAACACATATGTCCTAACAACAAAGATAAACCAAAAATAGTTGAATGTATTTTCATGGCCTATGCGCATAACAGTAGCATAATTGGGTTTTCTAATTCATAAATCTAGCATTCCTAACATGCATGTTAAATTGTTAATAGCACCGTAGAATCTAGGAATGTATTCATTTTTTTTGTTGTTGAAAATATATGTCCTTGTAAATCTACACAAGAGTCAAACTTTTTTAAATGTGATTTTGATTTTTGAGCCTATGAGTATTACTTGTCATGATCAAGAGTTGATGGACTATTTTGGCAAATGTTAACAAGTACAGTGCAGTATTTGTTAATAATGTGGGTCCTACTTAATAAAAAATTCGATAAATAATAGAAACTGTATAAAGCTACCTTAAAGTTTATAAAACTAACAAAACATTGACATAAAGCTAAGTGACTGACAAGAATTCTGTCATAAAGTAATAAATTCTGACATAAAGTGGTGTGTTAACGGGCATCCTTACAGTGCCTGTTAACATAACCCTTTTTAATTGTTATTTTGATTTTTGAGACTATGACTAATAATTGTCATGATCAATGGAAGAGATAGGATGAAGATGAAAATGCAGTAAGAGGACAAAAAAAAAAAGTCACTTTTTAAAAAATAAAAAATCATTTTTATTTATTTATTCTGTGTTACCATTAATAGAAAACTTCTCTCTTTCTTTTTCTTCCTCTTCTTTTTCCTTTTTATTTTTTGTTATGTGACTTTTTGGAAATGACCAGTATGAATGCATTTCTAGAATCACTTCTTGGGAAAAATGGGCATTTACCCCTAATTTACAAACTATAAAACAAAATGTCCCTATTTTGAAACTATGTAACAAAACACCCCAGTTTTTGAAATTCAATTTTAACAAAATCGAGTTACAAGTGGAACTTGACATAAGTAAGGTCAAGTTCTATGCATATTTTGCCACTTAAATTTGTTTTGAAAATTTAAGTGAAACTCGACATTGCTAATGTTGAGTTTCATTTGAAAATATACATATAACTCGATTTTGAGGATATCGAGTTTTACATAGAACTCGATTTTGTCAAAATCAAGTTTAAAAAACAGGGACATTTTGCTAAATAGTTTTAAATCAAGAGCATTTTGCTGTATAGTTTATAAATTAGGGACAAATGCCCATTTTTCTTGTCACTTCCTTGCTTGTGTTCTTTTTTCTTCCTCTCCCCTCACGTGTCTATCAACCTACTACTGGGCTACATACTGGGATGTTTATAGGTTGCTTGCAAAAAGAGTACTAGTTATTTACTTGTAAGTTGTAACCTTGGTAAACGATGATAACGTTCGTCAATCTTTGTCCAAAAAAAAGTTATCGGTTTGCATCTTAAGCACTTAAGAGAATATTAAACTTAGGTATATTACCTTAAATGTTGTTCCTTAAGTTCATTTCTTAAGACTCAATCATGTGTTTACTTAATTTAAAAAAAAAAAAACATTTTCTTCCTATGAAAAAAAAAATCTAATGGTAAAATCTTTAAAAAAGAACTTAAGGAACAACACCTAAATACTGTACCTAAATCTTACCATTTTATATATATCTTCAAAAAATTCCATTTATAACATAATGAGGTAATAGCTAGTAATAATTACATTGAATATTTACGTAAACTTTTTTTTTTGTTTTTTAGAGAAGAGAATATTTACGTAAACTTGAATGAGAAACTAATGAAAGCTAGCCTAAAACATTTGTGTTGCTCGGTTAATAGCTTATATTGGCAGTCTTTTAGGACAAAGATGTTTGGTTTGCCAACGGCTTGCCTAAACTGGGTTGCACTTTACAAGCCAACCGATTGGCCAAGAGAAAGCTGCAAGTGCAATGCAAGCACCCCATTGCCCCCAATCTAGTCTCTTAGTATTGGCAAACCTCTTCAAAAACTCCACCATCAGCAATTGAAGAACTATGGTGATCCCAATGAATGCTAAAAACAACTTGTTCTTAAGTATTCCTCTGAATATATTCTTCTCCTTCAGTTTTCTTGCGTTAAATTCATTGAAGACTTGGCGGAGGACAAAAGTATTGAAAATGAGGGTGCTCTTGGTGCTCTCCTTTACTCTAATGATGGATTTTCCCTTAAATTGTAAAATTAGTAAGATGGTTACCTGGTATATAGCCTGTGCTATAAGATTCCTCCATATGATTGTGGTTATAAGTGGCTCCAAGGGACCAACAGGAGGCTTTGTGAAAGCAGTAGGAGTAACTCAGAAAATTCAAATGAAGAAGATGGGAGCACTGTTCCAACGGTCATTGCCAAAACGGTGTCGTCAGTGAGAATTGTTAAATACAAGACGCATCTAAAGCCAAACGTTGTCGTTTCTCACTAATATAAACATTGTCGTTCTTGTATTACATTAATCTTCAGTCTTGAGTGAGAGTTAGTTATCTCACGTGTACATTTCAGTTATTGCACATGTACAGTAGCAGTTGTAACTGACTCCGTATTTCTCGTGCTCTCTCTCTCTTCTTTCTCTCACTACTGTTAGTAATATATTTTGTATCAGAGACTCATTATTGTATTGAATTCCTTTGTCATTAATATATGAGTTTTCCGGCTTTGTTTCTCTCTGTTTTTTTCTCTAAGTGTTTGTTGCTTTCTTGGTGAGATTGTGTGTTTTTACATGGTATCAGAGCTTGATCCATATCAATGGCCTCTGCAAACTCTGGTTCATCTTCTTCATCGTCTACTTCAAGTGCTTTGCTTGCTATGGCTACTTCTAGCTTACCAGTGAATGCTTCGCTACTTTTGTTATCAAATATGTAATCTATGATGATTGTGAAACTTGACTATGGCAATTACATTGTTTGGAAGCATCAAATTGAGGTAATTCTTGATACCTATTCAATGATTGATGTTCTTGATGATTCAATCATGGCTCCAGATCAATTTCTGAAAGATTCATCTAGCAATTTTACTGTTGAGATTAATCCAGCATTCATAGCTTGGAAGAATCGTGAGCAAGCTATGTTTACATTTCTAAATTCAACACTCTTTCCTGCGATTCTTGCTCTTACAGTTGGACAAAAATCTGCTAAAAGAGTTTGAAGGGTGTTAGAGAAGAGATTTGCATCAGTTTCTCGATCTCATGTTATAAGTTTGCGTAATGAATTGAATGCAGTCAAGAAAGGTGTTGATTCTATTGATGGATATTTTCAGAAGATTAAACAAGCTCATGATAGATTAGCTGCTATTTCTGTGTTTGTGGATGATGAAGAGCTTCTTCATATTGTTCTTGATGGTCTTCCTTCTGAGTATGATTCCTTTAGCTTTGCTATAAGGACTAGAAGTGATGTTTTATTAGTGGAAGAGTTGAATGCTTTGCTTAATGCTGAAGATAGAGTTATTAAGAAAAGATCTAATAATGTTGATCCTAATTCCATTGCTATGGCTACCAATTTCCATTCTCAGGGTTTTCCTCGAGGAAGAGGAGGTAGAAATCACAACCAAAGAGGTATAGGTACTCGTGGAAATGGTAATAATTCTAGAGGAGTGAATTCCAATTACAGTGGAGGTAGTTATCCTAATCTGGTTCTCAATTTCAGAATTTCAATCAAGCTAAGTCATTAAACAATCAAGGTTAAGGTTAGTCAAATAGACCAATTTGTCAGATTTGTGGTAAAAGCGGACACTTGGCACTTGACTGCTACCATCATATGGATTTTGCATATCAAGGAAGGCATGCACCTGCTAAGATTACTTCCATGGTGGCTAATGTTGCTCAGGTTCAGGCCTCCAATTCTTGGCTCACTAACACAGGTTGCTCAGACCATGTGACTCCTAACTTGTCATGGCTCTCTCTTCATCAACAACTAGTTCAAGGCAATGAAACTATCACAGTAGGCAATGGTTAAGAACTGCCAGTCACTCACATTGGTAATGGTGAGCTTCAAACCTTGCCTCCTAATTTTAGGCTGGATAATATATTAAGAGTGCCTGACCTTGCTTCTAATATTTTGTATGTTCATAAGCTTTGTCTCCAAAATAATGCATTTTCTTATTTTGATGCAAATAAGTTCTTAATTCAGGATTTTCCCTCAGGGAAGATCGTCTGCGCAGGGTTGAGTAAAGATGGGGTATATCCCATTCCAACACTTTCTGAACTGTCTTCATCTCCATCTTTGAGTCATTTCAAGAATTCTTCCTTTGTGTCTGTCAAACCATAACAACTTCTCCTTTAGCATCACAGACTTGGACATCTAAGCTCTAGGCTTTTATAATCAACTCTTAAGCATGTATTTCCTTCACTTTCTTTGTCAATGATTAATGAGGTTTGTTCCTCTTGTGAATCTTGTATAAGTGCTAAGATGCACAAACATCATTTGAATAAAACTCCAATTGTATCCACTTTTGTTCTTGAAATTGTGCATAGTTATGTTTAGGGTCCCTTTCCAATTACCTCTTTACTTGGCTTTAATTACTATGTGCTTTTTGTTGATGATTACACTCGTTTCACCTGGATGTTTCTTCTTAAGCATAAAAGTGAAGTTCTATCTGTCTTTAAAAATTTCAAGTCTCTAGTTGAAACTCAACACATCTCAAAACTTAAGATTCTAAGAACTGACAATGGATCTGAATATACTAATGCTAAGTTTCAATCTTTTTATTTTGCTAATGGTGTTCTTCACCAAACTACATGTCCTCACATACTTGTGAAGAATGGTGTTTCTGAAAGGAAACACAAGCATATTGTTGAAACAGGCCTAGCTCTTCTTTATCAATCCCACCTTCCTTATAATTACTGGTCATATGCCTTTTCTACTGCTACGTACCTTATCAATAGGCTTCCCTCTTCTGTCCTAGATTTTCATTCTCCTTGGGAAACAGTTTACTCTAAACCTCCTCCTCTTTTAGCTCTTAAGGCATTTGGGTGTGCTTGCTACCCTTATCTTAGACCATATAACAAAAATAAGTTGCAACCTAGGTCCAAACTTGTGCCTTTCTTAGTTATCCTCCTTTGTCTAAAGAGTATATCTGTTTAGATCCTACCACTAATAGGATCTATATTGCTTGTTATGCCTTGTTTAATGAATCTCTTTTTCCTTTTGCTCATGATCTTGTTTTTACCAATTCTCAAATTCCTTTTTCCTTAACCTTGCCTAGTTGGTTCACTCAGTCTGCTTCTCTTTCTGCCACTTCTACTTCTATTACTTCTAATGCTCCTAACTCTTTCCTTACTTCTCCTGATTTAACCTCTTCCTTGATTCCTTCCTTTCTTTCTTCTCCTTGTCCTATTCTTGTTGTTCCTCCTCCCATTGAGACACCTTTATCTATTGTTGCCACATCACCTACACCCTTTTTTGTCACTGCAGATCCTATGATTCGTTCCTCTTCTTCTTCTTCTTCTGCAGTTTCTGAGTCCACTGCCCTTATTCCTAATTCTGGTAATTCTCATCCTATGATTACAAGGTCTAAGTATGGTATCTATAAGCCTAAGGCTATGCAGGTTCAATGTGATTGTTCTGTGACAGAACCTCCTTCCTTTGTAATTGCTTCTAAGCATCCTCAGTGGGTGGCTGTAATGGATGTTGAATTTCATTCCTTACAAAAGCAACACATGTGGTCCTTGGTCCCTCTTCCTCCTTATAAGAACATTGTCACTTGTAAATGGGTTTATAAATTGAAAAGACAAAGTGATGACTCAATTGCAAGGTACAAGGCTAGGATGGTGGCTAGAAGGTACCTTCAACAGTTTGGCTTGGATTATGATGAAACCTTTAGTCCAGTGGTTAAGTCTACTACTGTGAGGATTCTTCTTGCTTTGGCTGTTAACAACGGTTGGAAATTGAGGCAACTAGATGTTAGTAATGCTTTTCTACATGGTATTCTCAAGGAGGAGGTCTATATGGCACAACCTTAAGGGTATGTTGATCCTACTTTTCCAAAGCATGTTTTCCTTCTTCATAAGGCTCTTTATGGTCTCAAGCAGGCACCTAAAGCTTGGTTTGAGAGATTTATCTCACAATTGCATTATCTTGGGTTCTTTGCTTCTGCAGCTGATGGTAATCTCTTCATTTTGAAGCATGGTTCTAATCTGGTGTATCTATTGCTCTATGTGGATGACATTATTGTCGTAGGCAATAGTTCATCCTTTGTCTCTTCTATTATTAAGTTTTTGGGCAATGAATTTGATCTTAAGGATCTTGGACTGCTTCATTATTTTCTTGGTCTTCAGATTGATTACACATCCACTGGTCTCTTTGTGCATCAAACCAAGTATGCTTCTGATTTGCTTCAAAGGTTTGCTATGACTAACTACAAGCCTTGTAAGACTCCTTGTTCTCCTAATCACCACCTTCTTCCCAATGAAAGCCCTCTTTTGCTTGATCCCAGATCTCTCCTTTGCTATTCAACAAGCTTGTCAATACATGAGTAGTCCTACTCAAAACCATCTTTAAGCAGCCAAGATGATTCTTAGATATCTTCAAGGTACTCTCCATTTTGGGCTTGCTTTTACTCTAGGTCCCACTTCCTTATCTGCATATAGTGATGCAGATTGGGCTGGGGATCCTATGGACAGGAGATCAATCACCGATATTGTGGTTTTCTTTGGGAATTGTCCAATCACACGGTCTGCTAAGAAACAGGCCACTGTTTCTCGATCCTCCACTAAAGCTGAGTATTGTGCCTTGGCTTCCACAGCAGCTGAATTGTATTGGCTTAGAATGCTCCTTCGTGGATTTGGCATTTTTCTTCCTCAACCTCCAATCCTTTGGTGTGATAATGTTAGTGCCTTAGCAATTGCTTCCAATAGTGTATTTCATGCTAGGACCAACCACATTGAAGTTGATTACCATTTTCTTCATGAGAAAGTGCTCAGGCGTGATATTTTGGTTAAATTCATCTCCACTCATGATCAACTTGCTGATTTGCTTACCAAGGGTCTTCCTTCTCTCAGATTTCATTGACTTACTTCCAAACTCATATGTAAATTCCCCTTTTGTTTGAGGGGGGATGAAGAAGATAGGAGTAACTCAGAAAATTCACTGACTTCGTATTTCTCGCGCTCTCTCTCTTTTCTTTCTTTCACTACTATTAGTTATATATTTTGTATCAGAGACTCATTATTGTATCGAATTCCTTTGTCAATAATATCTGAGTTTTCCAGCTTTGTTTCTCTCTGTTTTTTTCTCTAAGTGTTTGTTGCTTTCTTAGTGAGATTGCGTGTGTTTTTACACTTTGTCAATAGATCATTAGTGGGTTCCTTAGTAGCAAAAGCTAGAGCTCCCAATGTATCCATTATCAGATTCACCCATAATAGTTGGACCATAGTCAATGGGACCTTACCAGAAGAAACAGCTACAACAAAGTTGATAACAAGAGTAGAAACATTCATTGTGAGCTGAAACTAAAGAAACTTGAATGTTAGCATTTACACACCTTCCCCACCTCAATATTGTTACCACAGAGGTAAAATTGTCATCTAAGATGACTGTATCTGAGCTCTCTTTTGCCACTTCACTTCCTTGGATCCCCATGGAAAGTCCAATGTTTGCTTCCTTTAAAGCTGGTGCATCATTGGTTCCATCACTTGTGACTACAACCACATGACCTTTCCACTTCAAACACTATACCATAAGAATCTTGTCAAAAGGAGATGACTTGGCCATTACTAGGATTTTATCAAGCTTTTCCATTCTTTCTTCAGGTGAGTAGTTTCTGAATTGTACCCCTTCAACTATAGCTTTTGATAGGGTGTTGATTTAGCCTATCTCCAAGTCGTCCATCAAGGTCGTCCATAACCCGGCTACCATCGTAAACACCCTCAGGAACTTACCCAGAATTACCTCGTCGAAGGAAGAAGAGTTCTGGACGAGGTAAGCATCACCAGAATGATGCACTCGTCCATATCGCTAATAACCTCGTCCTGAAAGAATTCGTTCGTTAGACGAAACAGCCCCTGCGCATACCAGTACACATTCAAGGAGCCCCAGGACGAGGGTACCATACTTAGGAAAATCTCCGAGCGTGACGCGAAAATCCCTTATCCCACGCATAACCGCCAGGTATCCATTGTGGAACAGAAGCATAACTCCCAAACGGTTATGCAGGTTACACTTGATTCCTACCTCTCCTCGAATCTAGGGGAGGTTCCAATCTGGATAACCGCCTGTATGAACACTATAAAAGGGCTATTTCAGACAAGGCCAAGGTACATTCATTTTTTACTCCAAAAAAGTTGGAACTCAAATAACATAGAGGGAAAAAACTAACTTTGCCATCGGAGGATTTTTGGCCGGTAGCCCCGGTCGCCTTTGATTCGCTTTTCTTTCTTTTTTCAGGCCGCAGAAAGAACCAGTAGTCCTTTCAAGTCCGAGGCATCCAGTCTACTGATTTTCTTTGCATCATCAGTTGGCGCCGTCTGTGGGGAAAGTTATTCTATCCCAGACAAAAGGCTGAATGGTTCGAACAAGATCAAGGGCTACCAGCCCAGGCCACCAGGAGAGTAGGGATGCTTCCAGCAATCCCCTTCGCGATCGTAGATCGGCACCTGTAATGCAACCGCCTTCTATTCAGCACATACAATCCATGGCTGCCGCTATGGCAGAACTGACACGTCAAAACCAGGAGTTGAATAGGGAGATCAACCTCAGGAAGCAGCGTCAAGGACACATGGACGGAAGGGCCCCAAGTCAGGAAGGGGGAGGGGAAAATGTAGAGTCCGAAGATCAAACAAGGGGTACCGCTTCAAGAAGGGTGCCGCACTTGGAAAAAGAAATGGACCAGATGAGAAAAGCCATGGATGAAATGAGGGAAAACATGAGGCGAGCAAACCCAGTAGATGATATGGTTCACCGAACGGACTCCCCTTTCACAGCTTCCATCAACAGTCACCCTCTACCCCCGAAATTCAAAATGCCTTCTTTAGACTCGTACGATGGAAATCGTGACCCTTGCGATCACATTGCAACCTTCAAGACGACCATGCATCTGCAGGGGGTCCCAGACGAGATCATGTGCAGAGCTTTTCCCACCACACTCAAGGGACCAGCGCGAGTGTGGTTCAGTAAGATCCCCCCAAACTCGGTGGGATCGTTTGAAGAACTGAGTAAGCTGTTTGTCAACAACTTCATTGGAGGACAGCGTCACAAACGTTCCTCCTCCAGCCTGCTGACTATAGAGCAAGGGGACAATGAGAGTTTGCGATCCTTTATCACCCGGTTCAACAGAGAAGCCTTAACGGTAGACGAGATGGATGACAAGCTATTGCTGGCCGCTTTCCACAATGGGTTCAATTCTGACTTGTTCATTCATAAGCTCTACGAGCAGGAACCGCAGACTATGGCCGAGCTTGTCCATTCGGCCCAGAATTTTATAAATGCTGAAGACGCCATTATAGCCAAGAAAAGAAAAAGGGCAGAGCGCTCGGAAGTAGGCCACCATCGCTATCCGGATTAGGGACCTCGTCCAAAGAAAGTTCGGGTAGACGAGAGAAAAGATAAGGATGGTAAGAAGGCCAGTTCCTCCGTAAGGAATCAGCAATACACGCCCCTGACTATGCCATTAGAGCAGGTTCTTATGCAGATCAAGGATGATCCGTCCTTGAAGTGGCCGGACAAAATGAAGGGAGACCCCAACAAGCGTAATAAGAGCAAGTACTGTCGTTTTCACAGGGACCATGGGCATGATACAGACGAGTGCTTTGACTTGAAACAGCAGATAGAAAATCTCATTAGACAGGGAAAATTGAGGAACTTCCTTGGACGAGACCAGAGAGATGAAAAAATGGAGGCCAAGGTGGAAGAATCATCACGCCCCCCACTAGGAGAAATAAGGGTAATTATAGGGGGAAGCTCGACGGCGCAGTCATCCAAATCAAGGAAGACATACCTGAGGGTGGTGCAGAACATCCAACAGTCTGGACGACCTTCTAGGACGAGGGAGGTAGACCAACAGGCTGTTACTTTCACGGACGAGGAGGCAGGACGAATTCACCACCCACACGATGACACGATAGTCATCACCCTACTCATCTCTGACTACACGACCAGGAGGGTATTGATAGACAATGGCAGCTCTGCAGACATTCTCTACTACCCCGCGTTCCAACAAATGAAGCTAGGACGAGATCGGCTTTGACCAGTGAACTCGCCGTTGGTAAGATTCGGAGGAATGAAGGTGCAACCTGTGGGCACCATCACGTTGCCAGTGGTCGTCGGGACGTATCCGCAGCAGATAACCAAGGAGGTGAATTTCCTTGTCGTTGATTGTGCATCGTCATACAATGCAATTATTGGAAGGCCAACTTTGAACAGCTGGAAAGCGGTAACCTCTACCTACCACCTGTCCATCAAATTCACGACCGAGCACGGAGTAGGCCAGGTACAAAGAGACCAGCTGGCTGCCAGAGAATGTTACTTAGCCATGCTGGCCATGGACGAGCACATGCAGGCGATGAGTATAGACGGAAGAAGGGTCGTGGCTGAGCCCACTGAAGCATTAGAGGACGTCCCTTTGGACGATGACCAGCCCGAGAAGTCTACCAGAGTTGGGGCCAGCATGAAAGAGGGGGCAAAGCACGCTTTGGTTCGATTTCTGAAGAAAAACCTCGATGTCTTTGCATGGAATCATGAGGACATGCCTGGCATTGATCCGAGCGTCATTACCCACAGCCTGAACGTGTGTCCCTATTCGAAACCAGTGCGTCAGAAGAGAAGAGTTTTTGCTCCCGAGCGAGACAATGCCATTAAGGAAGAGGTGCAGAAGTTGGTCGCCGCGAAGTTTATCCGAGAAGTTCATTACCCAGACTGGTTGGCGAACGTAGTCATGGTCAAGAAAGCCAATGGCAAGTGGCGGATGTGCGTGGACTTCACTGATCTCAACAAAGCTTGCCCCAAGGATAGCTACCCATTGCCGCGCATTGACCAGTTAGTGGACTCGACGGCAGGTCACAGGATACTTAGCTTCATGGACGCTTTCTCAGGGTATAACCAGATTCAGATGAATGAAGCGGATCAGGAGAAGACCTCATTCGTTACGAGCCAAGGGTTGTATTGCTACAAGGTTATGCCCTTCGGTTTGAAGAACGCAGGGGCGACCTACCAAAGGCTGGTTAACCATATGTTCCGTCCTCAAATCGGGCGAAATGTGGAGGTTTATGTGGACAATATGCTGGTGAAGAGCCAGGACAAGGATAAACATCTTGACGACCTTCGAGAGACTTTTGATACGTTGCGACGGTACCACATGAAGTTAAATCCGAGCAAGTGTGCTTTCGGGGTTTCATCGGGTAAGTTCTTGGGGTTTATGGTGTCGCACAGGGGAATTGAGGCGAATCCGGATAAAATCCAGGCGATACTGAACATTGAGCCACCGAGAAATACCAAGGAAGTCCAGTCTCTTACTGGACGAATAGCCGCCCTCAACAGGTTTGTATCGAAAGCTACTGACAAATGTTTACCTTTCTTTAAAGTTCTTAGGAAGGCTTTTGAATGGACGGACGAGTGTCAAAAGGCCTTCCAAGACTTGAAGACGTATCTAATGACGACACCACTGTTGAGTCCGTCTGTACCTGGGAAAGAGTTGTACTTGTACCTGGCAGTGTCCCCACACGCAGTGAGCTCAGCGTTGGTCAGAGAAGAGGGGAGAGTCCAGAAGCCGGTCTATTACACAAGCCACGCGATGAGAGGGGCAGAAGGGCGATACCCGATGATGGAGAAACTAGCTTTCGCATTAGTCACGGCTTCCAGGAAGCTGAGACATTATTTTCAGGCACACGTCATCAACGTCCTGACAGACCATCCCATAAAAAAGGCAATGAGCAGGTTGGAAGCTATTGGACAGCTAGTACAGTGGGCCGTTGAGCTCAGCGAGTTCGATGTCAAGTACCTCCCAAGGAGCACAATAAAAGCGCAAGCGTTGGTAGATTTCATTGCAGAATTCACCCCCAGTCAGGACCACCTGAACAAGGACGAAGGAAATGAAATGTGGGTGGTAAATGTAGGCGGATCGTCCACACTGCATGCAGGAGGGATTGGATCTGTACTGAAGTCCCCTGAGGGTGACAAGCTGGAGTATGCGGCCCGTCTGCAATATCCAACTACCAACAACGAGGCTGAGTACGAGGCTCTACTCAAGGGGTTGGAATTAGCCAAGTCCTTAGGGGCGGAGTCGTTAACAATCAGAGGAGACTCTCAACTGGTCATCAACCAAGTAAATGGGATGTGTGATGTCAAGGAGGATCGAATGAGGAAGTACCTGAACAAAGTGAAACGCCTTGCCCGGAAATTTTCAGCCATAAGTTTTATTCAACTTCCCAGGGAGGAGAATGCAGAAGCAGACGCCTTGGCGAAATCCGCCTCGGCAGGGGTCATAGACGAGCTCGACAACATCCAGTACATGCCGAGCATAGACATCCCTGACATACAGCAGATAGGAGGAGGAGAGAATTGGATGAGTCCGATAATAATTTACCTCAAGGATGGGAGGCTTCCAGAGGACAAGGATGAGGCGAGAAAGTTAAGGGTCAGGTCAGCCAAGTATGTTCTCATTAACGAAGTGTTGTACAAGCGAGGCTTTACCCAACCCTACTTAAGATGCTTGGCTCCTGACGAGTCAAACTATGTTCTAAGGGAAGTTCATGAAGGATCGTGTGGAAATCATTCAGGGGCAAGGTCCCTGGTCCATAAGGTCGTCCGTGTCGGTTACTATTAGCCAACAATGCAAGCAGACGCTAAAGCCTATGTCAAGGTATGTGACCAATGCCAGTGTTATAGCAATGTGCCCAGACAGCCGTCAGAATACCAGACCCCAATGACGGCCCCATGGCCCTTTGCACAGTGGGGCCTGGATATCCTGGGTCCTTTTCCCGTAGGAGTCCGGCAGATGAAATTTTTGGTGGTGGGAATAGATTACTTTACCAAGTGGGTAGAAGCCGAGCCTCTTGCAGCAATCACTCAGCAGAACGTGAAGAATTTTGTAAGGAAGAATATCCTATGCAGGTTCGGAGTACCCAGGGTATTAGTATCTGACAATGGACGTCAATTTGACAACGCACCCTTCAGGGACTTTTGCAATCATTTTGGAATCAAGAATCACTACTCTTCACCCTCCCATCCACAGGCAAATGGGCAAGCAGAAGTAGCAAACCGATCCCTGTTGAAAATCATCAAGACTCGGCTTGAGGGGGCAAAAGGGATATGGCCAGACGAGCTGCCAGGTGTTCTTTGGGCCTATAGGACGACTGCACGAACTCCGACAGGAGAGACCCCTTTCAAGCTAGCCTATAGGAGTGAAGCTGTTATACCAGCGGAGGTCCATGTGGCAAGTCACCGAGTGATGAAGTACCAGGAGAATGACAACGGTGAACAACTTCGCCTTAACCTCGATCTTATTGATGAGGTAAGAATGGATGCGGAGCAAAGGACGGCAAGGTACAAAAATCTCATGGCCAGACAGCATGACGCCATGGTAAAACCCAGACGGTTCAGTGTCGGGGACCTTGTCCTCAAAAGGGTCTCCTTGGCGACCAGGAACCCAGCTCATGGAAAACTGGGACCCAATTGGGAAGGACCCTACAAGGTAATCAACTGCAAAAGGCAGGGGTCCTACTACCTGGAAGCCCTGGATGGGCGGAAGTTAAAACATCCTTGGAACGTGGAACATCTGCGAAGGTACTATCAGTGATGAGCAAGGACGAGGGAAGTCAGTGGCAAAATTACAGTTGTGATTTGCGTGTTTGTTTATATCTACTTTTGCTTTTACTACTGTTATGGTGTGTTATGAATAAAAGTGCACTAGTTCTTATACTTTTGCACTACTTAATAAGGCACTAGCTTATGAAAGACGATGCTATGTACTTGAGTATCTAAATAAGGCACTAGCTTGTGAGCATGTGCCAAATTTGTGAACAATGTTCATGTAATAATATGGTTTGGATTTCTTATGTATTTGAGTTCTAGTTTCCCTGATAATACCCACGGACGAGGCAAAAGCCTTGGACAAGTAAAATCTCTGGACGAATACTAACTCGTCCAAGCTTTCCTTTAAACGAGGATAAAGCAAAGAAAAAATGCTAAGGCATGCTCGTCCAAAGCTTTCCTTTAAACGAGGATAAAGCAAAGGAAAAAAATGCTAAGGCATGCTTGTCCAAAGCTTTCCTTTAAACAAGGATAAAGCAAAGGAAAAAAAAATGCTAAGGCATGCTCGTCCAAGTTTCCCTTAGAAAAGAATGACGATAAAGCAAAGAAAATGTTAAGACATGCTCGTCCAAACTTTCCTTAGTCAACGCCCACTCGTCTAAGAAGGAAAGTAGGCATTAACGCATTACATCCCAACGACGAGCATATGGTTAAGACGATTACAAACTCGTGAAAATACGAGTAATAATAGCCTAAAGGGCAGGCAAAATAAGCATCATCGTCCTAATCTAGTCGTCCATGAGGGAATTGTGTAAACGATCACCCAACACTTGTGAATATTGCTTAAAAGGCAATGGAATAACACAAAAATGCATAAACTCGTCCATGGAGCAACAATAATAATCGAAAGTAAACATTCATTAAACGTTAAAGGGTGGACGACCATCGTCCAAAAACCCTTAAGAAGTAAGCCTTGAAAGGCAATTGTCTATGAACTTGCTAAAAGTACTCTAGACGAGATAAATGCATTACACATCTAAAAAAAAATAATAATAATTAAAAAAAAAGAAAAAAAGGAAAAGGGGAGGGGGGCAAAACACTTGAACAAATAGAAATAAAATCTTTCAACAACAAAAAATATCAGGCGTCAGGGTCGTCTTCAGCGGGTCTGGTCGAGGCATCGTCTTCAACGTTGACATCCTCAGAGCTGGTCTGAAGAAAAGAACTAGCAGCACCTCCAAGTTGAAGGACGATAGGACTGAAATCAACCTCTGGAAACTTTTCTTTCGCCTCCATGCGAAAGTCTTCAAATCCAGCAGCATAGTTGGCGTCCAGAAGGTCCGTAAACTGCTTCGAAGCCCTAAATTCCTCCACGGCCTCGTCCCTAGCCCTCACAAGGGAATTGCCTAGCTCGTCGATCTTCTTCTGAAAGTGGTCAAGACGAGAGTCCTTTTCCACTACATCAGCCTTTAATTCCTCGACGAGGTTTAGCAAACCCTTGGCCGCGTCCTTAGCCTCGGCAGCCGTCTCAGCCCAGCCCTTGCACTCATCCTTGACCTCCTTGATCCTCCTCTCCAACAGCAACCTCGTCCTGTCCAGCTCAGTAGCCTGCCTGGACGCACCTATAAACTTGGACATGGCCTACACAAACAAATAAGAATTTTTGTATCAAGCAAAGTAAACAAGCATAAAAAGCTAATGACGGGAACAAATTTGTATCAGTTACCTTGAAAAGATCGTGGACACCCGAGTGCTCGAAATCTTTCAGGGACATGTTGTAGCATGCAGCCACGTCCTCGTCAGATACTGCCTGTTGGAACCTCTCCCAAGCCAAGCCCTCACTCTCAAGAAGGTTGGGCACAACATCAACGGGAGGTTGGGACGAGGCAGGAACGCTGGTCTTGGACGGTGGAGTGGGAGCAGGCTCAGACGACTCCACGTCGAAGATCTGGACGGACGGCAGTTAAGGAGGAGGAACAGGGACAGCAGGAGAGACGACCCCAAACTTAGACGACTTCTTGTGCTTGGCCCTCCGGCTGGGGAGGTTTTCAAGATTGATAGCCTTCGACAGGCTCCTCTTATTGCCGGCAGCAGGACAAGCCCTAGTCTCGGTGTCTTGCTTAGGACGATCGTCTGCGACTCCCTTGCCTTTGTTTTCCTTCATTGTAGCCATCCCTAAAATAAATAATCATAATAATAAGTGTAAAAACAAAAAAAAAAGGGGAGAGGAAGTGCAAGACGAGAACTCACGTCGACGGACTGTAATTTCGTGGGCTAAGGCTTCTGGAGAGGGCTCGGGGCCAAGTCCCCAAGTTGCAAGATGCTGCAAAGTGACCAAAGAGTGGAAGTCCCTCTCTGGATGAAGACGAGCTTTCTGGACGCGTCCTAGATGGAATTTGCTCAACGACGGCCTTCTAACACCTGCAAGAAGGACGAGGATATTAGCTCAGAAAGATATATAATAAAGGTAATGCTACGGTAGTGGTGAGCATACCTTCAGGACGAAGGTTCCCTAATTCTCCTGTATATGGGGGAAATGAATCTCTGCCCACCTCAGCAGGATGTCCTGCCCAAGGACCTGAGACGAGGAAGAACTCCGTCTTCCAACTCCTATCTGAGGTAACCAAAGATTTTATTATCCTACAGTCTTTTCTCCTGGCCGTGAATTGATAAAATCCACGAGATTGACTAATTTCAGAGGGTTTATAGCAAAAAAGGAACTCATCCACGGTAAGAGGACGATCCCCTTCAAAAACCTCTCTCCACAAAACTTGCATAGAAACAACTAGCCTCCATGCATTAGGATTTAGTTGACACAAACCTATACCTAACCTAGAAAGTAACTCCCTAGCGAAAGCATTGAGAGGAAGTCTAAGAACCCCTAGGAGATAGGCTTCATAAACCCCAACACCAAAATGAGGTTGGCAACACCATTCATTACGTACGGCCAATCTGGGATTTAGCTCGTCTGGAATTTGGTACCAACTTCGTAGGGATGCTAATTTTCTCTCATCCGTCCTAGTCGGAGTCCCTACAGCACAGCTATAAACAGTCTCAACAACCTCGTCCCTCTTAGTGGGCGAAGAGGCACTAGAGGGGCCAGCCTTAGACCCTGACAACACCCTCGTCCTAAACTCCTCCTGGAAAACTTCTAAGGGAACCCCAGGAACCCCAAAAACATACTCGTCTGTAGTATGGCCATCGCTACTATTCCTATCACTACTAGAGCCACTATAGCTAGTTGTATTGCGATACTCGTCTATCTCCCTATCAACACTATTGCTAGACGAAGAAAAAATCTCGGACATTGTGGAAATGTAAGGGAAGCCTAAAGACGAGCGTAGAGAAAATACCTGGTTCTAGACGAAGGAAACTAGAGACGCTGGAATACTCCTAGACGAGGCGATGGACGAGAGATGTCAAACAAAGAGAATTTGAAAAATGGAGAGGGTATGGGAGGAAAACCACTATTTATAGGTGTTGAAAAGTAAAACCTGAAACGAAGTGTCCAATCAAGAAGAACCACGTGGCAGCCTCCTCAAAAACCCAAATCGACACAACGGTTGATCCGAGTAAATAATGACGCGTGGCATAATTTGGGGTACCCTTTACCTTGAGACACGTGGAATAATATATTGAAGCGAGTCCAGAAACCAAAGGGTTTTGGACGACCTTTGAATAGGGGGCAACTGATAGGGTGCTGATTTAGCCTATCTCCAAGTCGTCCATAACCCGGCTACCATTGTAAACACCCTCAGGAACTTACCCAGAATTACCTCGTCGAAGGAAGAAGAGTTCTGGACGAGGTAAGCATCACCAGAATGATGCACTCGTCCAGATCGCTAATAACCTCGTCCTGAAAGAATTCGTCTGTTAGACGAAACAGCCCCTGCGCATACCAGTACACATTCAAGGAGCCCCAGGACGAGGGTACCATACTTAGGAAAATCTCCGAGCATGACGCGAAAATCCCTTATCCCACGCATAACCGCCAGGTATCCGTTGTGGAACAGAAGCATAACTCCCAAATGGTTATGCAAGTTACACTTGATTCCTACCTCTCCTCAAATCTAGGGGAGGTTCCAATCTTGATAACCGCCTGTATGAACACTATAAAAGGGCTGTTTCAGACAAGGCCAAGGTACGTTCATTTTTTACTCCAAAAAAGTTGGAACTCAAATAACATAGAGGGAAAAAACTAACTTTGCCATCGGAGGATTTTTAGCCGGCAGCCCCGGTCGCCTTTGATTCGCTTTTCTTTCTTTTTTCAGGCCGCAGAAAGAACCAGTAGTCCTTTCAAGTCCGAGGCATCCAGTCTACTGATCTTCTTTGCATCATCAGCTTTATTATCAAAATCCTCGTCAGGATTGAGAATCTTGCATTCAAGAGCTATAGCCCATGTTGTTTGCACATTGTTACTAGTGATCATTTTGATATCCACTCTAGCAGATCTACAAGACTCCACAGCTATACTAACTCTTGGCCAACATGGATCCTTCAACCTAACTAACCTTAATAATGTCAGCCCATTTTCTTCTAGCTTCTCAAGAATTTGTCCACTTTCTTCTTCAACTTCTTTGTAAGCAAATGCCATGCATCTCAAATTTTTTTGTGCCATCTATCTATATCTAATCTAATCTAATCTAATCTAATACTATATGTAAAAGCAGAAGTCTTTTCCTGCAATTAAGAAGGAATTTTCATGTAAACAAAAAGATCCATCTAAAAATCTACCACATTCACAATTAACAAGCCATTGGCAAGTTTTTTTTTTTTTTTTTTTTTTATTCTTTCTTATATTTGGGTATGAAATATGAATTAGTTTTGAGAAATTTGGTTGGATTGATTTGTATTTAGGTATTTGGGTTACATTTGGTTTTGATTTGATTCTTTTGATTCGATTTAGTTTCTCAGTATACTAAAAACTTTTGGGAGTTTTTGGATTCAATTAATTTTGTGTTTGATTTTGGTTTAGTTTTAGGGTATTTATAATTGGCTTTGGATAATCAAGGTTTAGAGGCCAAAGGTCTGAGAATGGTAGAGAGAGTCAGTTAGACACAGAGTGCAGAGAGATTAACTGATTGGAGTTTTTTTTGGAAGAAGAGGAAGAATAATCGTTAGACTGTTAAGTTAATGCGCCATGGATTGAGAGAGGGGCGCCACAACAAGTTTATCATCACCGTAAGCCTCCACCCACCATTAGACTACCAGAATCGCTACGGGTAAAGTTCTATTTTAAACTAAAAAAATTAAGGGTTTTTGGTTTTCATTTGGAGAATCAATTGGGGGTTAATTATGATTTAGATTGGTATTTTTGGTAAGGTTTGGTTTTGACTAAGGGATTTTGGTTATAAGAAGTTTTGTTTTTAGGTTATTTGGCTTGGCTCAATGTTTTGGGTATTTAGAATTGATTTTGGATATTTAGGTTGCTTTGATATTGAGGTCACATAAAATGAAGATTTGCTTTGTTACTCAAAGTGCAAATCTTTTGAGTAATCAAAACTACACTAAAGTTTTATTTTAAATTTTAAAGTTTTTGAATGGTCCCTTTTTTAAAGCCATTGGAACTATGCAAATTAATCTTGAACCACTATGAGTATTGTTAAGAATGTACCTTCATTTGAAATTGAAATTGAAAAGAGAGAAATAAATTAGAGAAGAAGATAACTATTTGAAGTGGTAATTCTTGATCTAACTCTATCCAAGTTGCATTGGCAAGTGTATCTGCTGTATAGATATAGTTGTATTCCTAACTTATTGTAGAGAAACTTAGTACAAGTTATATTTACTATGATTGATTGCACCAATTTCATTTAACAACTCCTTATGGTGATTGTTAGGAAACATTATCTAGGACATTAGGTAAACTACCCTGTTTCTTAAATTCTTCTCCTACTGCTTTCTTTCTCTACCACATATCTCTGCTTTGTTCATTATATGCATGTACATTTTAAAAGCAAAAGGCTACACCAGTATTGGGAATCTTAATACACTGTTAAGACCGATGTAAAATAAAGCAGAAGGGCTGCCTTGACCGTTAGTTTTCACGCCAACGCCCACCATTAGATCATTGAAGCCTCCACCAAGAAAGGTTTTTTTTTTTTTTTTTACCTTCTTTAGATTTGGCTTAAAATACGACTTAGTTTTGGCCATTTTGATGGATTTGTATAGATTTAGGTATTTGTGTTAGATTCAGTTTTATTTGGATTTTGGTCTTCTTGGTTGTTATTGTTATGGTTCCATGGTGAGATTTGATCATTTGGGAAAGTCTTAATTCTCAAATGATGGCCTTATTGGAATTTCTGTATTGTGATTTGATACTCTGATGTGGGAATTCTGTTGGAACTATGGCGTCTTTCTATGATGTTAGATCTTACAATATGGCAGCCTTGAAATCTTTTTTTTTTGTTCTAATTTTCTGAGGTGTTGTTATGGTTCTTTTATCTTCTCCTTTCTTTTCTTTTTTCTTATATCTGCATATGGGATTTGATGATCTGTGTATGTAATTACATCTTTTGAATTTTATAGGCCTTGATGTTTGAACGAAAATGAGCTTAATAATCTCATATTGAATTCGTTATATAATTTTTTATTTGATTTTATACGCTAAGCGAGCAGCTATTCTTTGATGATAACTTGATATTATCCAACCAACTAATGTGAATGCTCATATGGTGTGTATGTATCTATATCTATCACACACATTGAATCCCTATGTTTACTTGAAATTAAAAGTTACTATTTGGCTCATATATGCAATACTATTCATTCTAAATAAAGAAATGGATTACTTTACTTTAACTTGGTTGATTCAAGAAAAATTTAAAAATTGATCATCCTTATGTTTATAGTTTTTTTTGAACAATTTAGATTTTTAAAGAATATGATTGTTATACATAAAAAGGGAATTTTATAAGGCACAGCTGCATCATTGTCTTGCCCTATATATATGAAGAACTATGACAGGGTGTTGCACTAATAAATAATAGTCTTAGTTGGCTCTCACCATTCTTTTACTATATATACATATGTTCTTGTGAGAGACCTCGCCTGAGAGTGTCCCTCAAAAAAGAGAGAGATTTTTTGTGGTGTGCTTTTTAGGACACTTTTTTTTTTTTTATACAAATACATGACTAAATTACTTCGTTTCATTGATTGAATAATAAAAAAAATACAAATTTGAAAGCTTGAACTTTACATGGCTTTGGGTCCTAGTTACAAACTACCAAATATACATAGCTTTTTTTCCTAGTTACAATCTACCCAAAATAAAAACAAAGATAACGCTAGATCTACTTAACCAAAAATCTAAATCCGGAGGCTAGGTTACGGAATGGGAAAGTGTTAGGCACCCATTCCGCCCAAGCAAAGTCTGGTCTTCTAGACTCTTGTGACCAATGTACTATTTTATGCATGTCATGAATGATATGTTGAACATGTGAAATAAACTAAACAACACAAAACCATTTATGAATGTATCCTCTTTTTGTTTAAAAAAATTCAGATCTGGTTTAATGATTGGAAAATTTGATTTTAAAAAATCAAATCTGTTTTTGTATGTGTAAAAAGAAGGTTTTTCAAGAAAAAAAAATCAGATATGTTTTTTAAGAGATAAAAAAATGGTTTCAAGTTTTGTAAAAGATCAGATCTGCTTTGTATATTTGAAAAAGATATGTTTTTTTTTTTTTGTAGAGGATCTCATTCACAAAATAATTTCATGCTACATGACTCGAACAAGACAAACAAGAAAACCACAATTCATGATCTCTTTCTTTATTTCAAAAATCTGCATGCATAAAAAATTAAATCTGTATCTAAAAAAGATACAAAATCCATCTTTATTTTAAGAAAAATTCAGATCTACATCTAAGGAAGATGTAGATCTGTTTTATTTTGAGAAAAAAAATTCAAATCTACATCTAAGGAGATGTAGATTTGTTTCATTTTGAAGAAAAATTAGTTTAGTACATGCAGATCTCTAAAACTAAGAAATAGATTATAGTAACAATAAAAAATCAAAAACATATTTTGATACTCTAAATTAACAAATCAGAATATGAATATTTAGAAACAAGAAAGCATGCATCATCATGATTAGAGAAACATAAAAACAGAAGGAAACATAAAAACAGAAGGGTTAGAAAACAACCTCTTGCATGAGCACTCTTTTACTTGAGAGAATGTTTTAAGGTTCAAAGAAACTTATTCAGTTCTCTTTGAAACCTAAAAACCCTAATTCTTATAGCAAATCTTAGAGAGGATCAAAGAATATCAGCAATTTGTAAGTCTCAAAACATATGCCTCTTAGAGCGTAAAAAAAAGGTCTCTTCTTGGGGGGTGAAAAGTGTCAAGAGGGGTCCCTCCTTGAGTGTAAAAAGAATCCCCTAAATTTTGAGAGGCATCCCCTATTTGTAGAGGTTGGAATGCTGAAAAAAAATCTGCAAAAAACGTATGGGGAAAATCCTAAAAAAAAGGAGATTTGGATAAGAGTAAGTTGATTTTTCAGATCAAAACCAGTTTCGTATTTTGATCATATTTCTTTACTAAAAATTCGGATAAAGCTGAAATTTTGACATCTGAAGGGAAATTTGATTCTCTACAACGTTTCTAGAAATAGCTAGTCTGAATTTTGAGTTCTACTATGCCAAAAGAGTCTCCGAACGTGAATCTGAAATCTACTACTTGATTAGCACGTTTTTGAAGTGTTTTCCAAATCTAAGACTGTATTTGGACAAATTTCAGAGTTATTTTCATGATAAACCTCATTTTGAAGTGATAATTATGACTTTTAAAATAATTATTTTAAATATAATTATCCCAAAAGCCTAATTATCCACAGTCTTTAAATATTATCAGCTTATTTGTTTTAATCTCATGCAACAGGTCTCACTTTAAGAAAAATATTCCACCATTCACATAAATTCATTTAATTAATTTTAATAATTAACCAATCAAAATTAATTTCAATTGATCACACGCGATCGACTTCACCCCATACAATGCATGCAGACTGTGCAAACTTGATCATGCGATACCTTTCGATCCAATGGTTCAATTTGGAAACCGGGCACGCCGTTGCGACCATTAGAATCTCAAGATCATTTTTATGATATGCAATGAATAAATTAATGCATGTAATGCAAGAAAAAATTGATGCATGTAATGCAATCATGAGTTTTGGGATACATGGATGGTCATTCCAGTCATCTTCCTTCATTAAATCATGGGTGCAAAATCGAGTGTCTACACTTCTGTTTTTGTTTCTTTTTTATTTTTTTTTTAAAATTTCCCAGTTGGTTGATGAGGAAGGGGATGAAATCTTGATTTTGATCTGAATTTGGTTTATTGTTTAGATGATGACACTTACACTACGAAAAAAGTTCTGATTCAGAATACTGAGCAATTGGAATTGGTGAGGGAGGATATCTGTGTTTCCTCACTGTTCAGTCATCCCAATCTACTTCCACTTCTTGGTCATGCTATCATTTCTATTAAGGTAATCAATCAGAGTGGTTATTCCTATCTAATTTACAATTGTTATTCATATATTTTTCTTAATATAAAACTTAACACTTACAGAATTGTTACATGACTGTTGCTTTGGTTGGACTATTTTAGTATAAAATTGATGGTATCAAACCATAGTTTTGGCTCTAACTTTGGTCACTTAGCCACAAGAAGTTGAAACATTTCATTTAAACACAAGGAAATGTGGTAAACACAATGGTAGTTATTATTGTTGGGGTTGCAATGTTGTGTACCTTGAAGTTCAAAAGCATGAGGTCTTGCCATGTGTGCAACTTAGCTGTCGTTCCTATTTCTTCTTAGTATTCTTCATAAAATGGTTGTTCTTGCTTCTTACGTTCCAATTTTCTTTGCCATTACTATCTTTCTCTCTCTCTCTCTCCCCTCTTCTCTTCATCAAAGTTAACCCCCCTCATATGAGACTACCAAAAAAAAGGGCAAATAATCACTACTCAGGAAGAAAGAAAACAAGAATGTGTCACTATATTTATGCAATTGTTTTATCCCTTCATTTTCATATTTCATTTGGAAGATTAGCTTTATAGAAAGAAAAAATGGTTGCAAGTCATGTGTTTAATGAAATTCTCTTAGACGTGATTTGTAATCCATTGACTCTTTTTTTTTTCTTTCTCATCTCAGATTCATTCCCACTTCGACTCTTACTATCTCTCTCCTTCCCAGATCTAATTTTTATTTATTCTCTTTTCTCTCTCTCCCTCTCTGATTTTTTTAGATTAATGAAAATCCTGAACCTTCGCCAAGTCCATTGATTTAAGCCCCCACTTGGGTCTCAAGCCCATGTACCTAAGCTCAACAAAATAGTAATGCATATTACTTGATAACGGTTATTGTGGTAGAGCACAGTTGGTGGCTTTGATTTTATCTTCTAATTCAAAATAAGTGGAATATCTGCAGTGTTCTATATACATTCTTTTGGTATTTTGATTATATGTTATTGACTTATTTTTGCATGCCATATGTTAATTAAAAATTTCTTTTTGATTTGATATGTGAAATTTCATATTTTATATGTGCCATGTTCTTCCCATTTTGTGACACTGTTTAAGGTTGATTTCCTTGAAAATTATTTTTTGGTTGGAACAAAGATTATGGTGGTTCAATTCAACTTATATTAAAGTCTTTTGACAAAATGGGTAAAAGGGATTTGGCTAATTAGTGAAAGGAATTTTTACACATTAAATTAGCCAAACAACTCAAATCTTTGGTATGTCTTTATCACTTTACATGTTTAAGATAGATTCAATGCACAATTAATGCAGAATTGCATGGGTTAAATACGATGGATTGGTTGATTTGATATTTATTTCTCTACATATTTTTCCAATCAATATATTCTTTTCATCAAACTTTTTTGTCAATTAACTTGCAGGAAAATTTTAGAAGGGAATGAAGAAGAGGTGGTGGAGGAACTTTTTGTGATAGTGTGGATGTTGTGCAATTAAAGAAATTAATTGCTTTTCAAATAACAGCACAAATTGTTTGGTGTGATGGCCAAAGAGGCCATATGTTTTGCTGCAAGAGATGTCCTTCAAGATAAACATTGATGGAGCAATGTTTAAAGAACAAAGCACATTTGGAGTAGGAGTTTTTATACGAGATGATAATTGGTAGTTCATTGCCGCATTGAGTTGCAAAGGGAGAGCAATTATGGATTTGGAGGAGGCAGAACTAGTAGCAGTTGGCCAGGCTATTAATTTTGCAATTGGAATAGGTGCAAGAGATATCATCTTAGATGGAGATTTAGCAAGTTTTTTTGACAAGCTATGATTTGAGAAAGAAGATAATTCATGCTAGGAGCTATGGTGGAGGAAGCAATATTAAGAATGAATCTGTTCAAACCATGAAGGGTAAAGCACTTCTAGGTGAGAGGCGAATCAGCATGCGTATTTATTGGTGTGACTTGCTTATTGATTGGCTAAACACTGATGTAATGAATATGAATAGTATCTAATGCAAGTTATCTTTGATTAGTTTAAGGGGGAAAAAAACACCAATACCCCAAAATACTATCTCTCTCTAAAATGCTTCCAAAGAAGAAAAGTTTCAGTTGCTCCATATACTCCATGGTGGTTTTGATATATGATTCTATGTTTTCCACTTTGTATTTCATTTGTTTTGACTCTTTTTTTTAAAAAAAAATATTATTATTGTTACCTTTTCATTGATTTGTTTCTTTTATCCTCTATGGGCAAATGCACTTCCAATGTGGACCCTTATGATCACTATTACATTTGTAAAAGTTTTTATGTCGATATTAATTTCCAATCATTAGATTCGATCTATATGCTGCACCCTAAGCATGTAATAATTCTAATAAGTTTATTGCGAAAATAGGTAGGAGGATGATTACTAATTTACTGTCAACACTTTGGTTCATTTACGCTTCTAATACATGTTGCCTTGAGTGATTTATTTTGAAAAATTACTGATTTTCTCAAGATTTGCTATAACCTTAGTCCCCTAGGGGATATTAAAAATAAGCAAATATGGGGTTTTTGGATGTCACCCTTGATGTACTCATAAAACATGATACAGATTAATAAGTTCATTTTTACAAAGTTTTGATCAAAGTAAATTCTTAACTTACCTATTTGTGTCTTTCTTTTTGGTGTTTTTGAAAACTCAACAGAATGACTGGGATTTAAAGTTTTGAAGTCCTATCAACTATGATTTTTTTCGACATGCATATCAATATTTGATAGGCATAAGAGCATTGATAGGCTTAATCAATGAAGTAGGAACCTATGTTGCAACTCAAAATTTGTGCCATGTATCTTTCTTTTTATATTTATATTTATGTTTTTTTTTTATTTTATAGAAGTATCTTTCTATCTTGAAAGAACAACATTTTCTTTATTTAGCCTTCACAGGTGCCATTTTAGTTTTAGTAAACTTAACAATTTAAAATATGATTATTAGGTTCATATTCTTTTGTATATTAATCTTAACAAATTATATTTACTCTATTTTTAATAACATGTAATATAATTGAAACTAATGTTGGAAAATCTGGTTTTGTATCAAAACACACAACAGAAACAACAAATATGGATCTATTTCATTCATGATTATAACATGCATTATATAAATTTCAGAATTTAAGAACAAGATAGCGTACCTTGGTGTGGAGAAATTCAAAACAAAGGATTAGAATTACTTGGGAACACTTTTAATCTTCACTTCAATTCCACTTTACGCCCAAAAAGTGTGGTCTTTCAATCAGTTTCCAAGGGAGAATAATTGAGTGACTTCACTCACATATACACACCATTTCATAATGATGTCTCTCTTTTTTTAATAAAAAATTATGTATGTTTCTCCCTTTATATCTAACTGATTATCTAATTGGGTTGGCCTATTGGGCCTTTCCAATTGGGCTTTAGTGTGTGGCTTGGAGTGGGACTAAAAGGGACTAATAAGACACTACCTCCAATGGGCATTGAGTTTTTCTATCAACTCTTGATAAGTCCAAAGTTACCATTAATTATATTAAATACTACTATATAAATATAATTGCACTCTAGGCCTTATTAATAAATTATATCCCAAGACTTTATTATACATGCAACTTCTTCATAAAATATTCGTAGTAATACAAAGTCATGAATGTAGACTGCCACTTTGAAGATTACTACATCTTAATCCTTGAGTACCCAGTTTAATCCTTTAAGTTATTCATCATATATTTATGAAATTCAATTTCATAAATATATAATTTAGTAACTCCTTACTAAAGTGGTTAGGCCTAACACTCTGAATAACTAAACTCATTAAATTTCTCTTAATGGAATATTTTATATTTCTGTAAAAAGATTATGAATTCCATCTTGAGAATATATGTTCCATCAACACTAAATATGACTTCCCAATATAGTAAAGTTTTGATCGTGACTTTAGATCTTACTCCTGATATATCAAAGCAACCTACACCATATGATCGGGTCCATTATTCTCTCAGGACTAAGAATTCATGCAAATAGAAGTCGTGAGATTTATTATTCATTTGACAGCTATTAGGAGAATAATAAATCTGGTCCAATTTAATATGTCTTAACTCTTAAAACATATCAACAGACCAACTAGAAGTCTCCACTTCCATGATCAAGATAAATCATCTTAGTTGATACGTTATAGTCTTCGCAAATGAAATGCCCAATTTCATCATCGACTACGAACTATAATTTTGAGTTTATAAAGAATTTGTGATTTATATCTTCTGTGACTTTTCACATAGATCACATACTATGCATCTTATGGACTATATGATAATGTCCAAATATTCATGTTACCATTATTTTAGATAATAATAAAATAACTTTATCAATCATAACATTAAGTCATACATTGCATCATACAATAGGATTTAAGGGAATACATCCTAACAACTAATTCCTCAAGCATTAAATCACATATTGAGTATTATGCATATGGTCATTAAGATAATTTATTATAAAATATTTTAAAATAAATTTATAACGTACTCGTGCATCGCACGGGAATATCGGCTAGTAATAACTAATAGTCGAAACATTTGACTTTTTGTTGACCACACTTCATTGCGCCACGTGGCTATATAAATTTATGCCACATTTACATTTTTAAAAAAAAAAAATGGAAAAATTGCGCCTTTTCGCTAAAGCCATTAAAGTAACCGTGTACATCGTTTGGTTTTTGGGTAAATAACGTTGCTTTTCCCTTACTACTTACTAGCCTTTAAGCACGCATTCATGCGCATGCCCAGAGGTTCTTTTATTTTTTTTTGTAAAATTTAATAATTTGTATTAATTATAATTTTAATATTTGGTACAAACGCATAATACTCATAACACCCCTTAGTTTTTTTATGATTGAAAAATGTAGTAATTCCAAATTATAATTGATGCAAATTATTAAAATTTTACCCAAAAAATCGTAACTTTTTAACGTGGGTTTCTAAAATTAAAAAAAAAAAAATTTTCCCGTGGGTTTTTAAAAAAAAATCGGCTAATTAAAAAAATAAAGAAAGAGAAAAGTTTAAACGCGAAGTTTGTTTCTGAATAAGTGGGATAGTGGGAGAGTGATCCTATTTTATAGGTAATATTTTTGATAGGAGTTAAAAATGTATTTTTACTTTGTTGTCCTTTAATTATGTTTCTACTTAAATCTAAAAAAATAGGAATATTTAAAAAAAAAAAATCGGATTCAAATAGGAAAAATTTCTTAAATAATTTATATAAATAAATACCATCCCTTAATGAGTCTGGAAGAGCCTTCACAAGGAGTTTCATTTTGCAAACCACGCACCTGGGTCTTTCAAGAAATCACTGACAATCCCAAGGCCAATTGACTAATCTAACAACAGACACAACGTTTTGTCCACTGGGCAGTTACAAATTTTGCCCATTACTGCATATTCCTTTCTTCTCCCAGTCTCTGTATTTTTTATCCCCCTCTCCGTCACTCCATACATTATTTCTTGCAACACAATTTTTCCCTATTTGCAAGCAAAGCCTCAAAGCAAAACATTCATAAGGCATTTTGAGAAGAAATAGAGAGCCGAAGAGAGAAGTCTGAGGGCTGCCAACATTGTCAAGCCAACACCCACCTTCAGTTGGCATCCCACCACCGTAATACTGCCGTCACCACATCGGTAAATGTATTATCTTATGCACAAAAAATTTGATATGGACTGCTTAGTTTTGATTAAGGCATCATCTAGCCTAGATTTGGTTTTGATTAAGGTTTAAAATTTGGAATTGGTTTGAGGGAGTTAGAAAGATGAGAAAAACAATCGTATGATTGGAGGACTCTAAAAAATGTTGCATGTCATGTGTTTGAGGAAATTTCTCTTAGACAGGTGGTACATAATCCTTTGATTCAATCTTTTCTTTTTTTTCCTATCTTGATATAAATGAAAACCATGAATATTGGCACACCTTTGGGGTTTGTAAGTTGGAAAATAGGATTACAAACCATGTGCATGTTACAGTAGTTTTTATCAGCCCCTAAAAAGAAGAGACAGATTGTTCTTATTCTTGATTTAATTCGTGTAAACTACATGTCTAGCCTACTGTTTTTGCTGCAGAATGCAATTTTGGGTGTTGGTCCATTTCTTGAAGACAATGCATGAGGTTGTCTTGATCTAACTCATTGTAAAGGTCAGAACCTTAAGTTCATGAATTACACTTCATAAGTTGCCAAAAACAAAATCTATTTTTAACATTGTCCTAGAACTAACTCATTCATGGTTGATTATAATTTAAAATGCAGTGTCCTTCATGTTGATGATCCATTATCAATCACATGACCATATAAAAATGGCTGTGGAACTTGACGAATTGATAATGAATGTGTCTTTCTAATTATTTTTACGATAAGCTTTTGATACCATTTTTAGATATTTGGTTGTCTAATGATTGGACTAATCATTATAGTAATAGTTGGTACATGTTAACAATTAACTTATTAGCTTTCTATAACATATGAGAGAGTTGGTAATGGTATTATTAGAAGGGAAAAAAATTTAAAAGGTAGAACATATAAAGTATGATTGACAGATTTGCTTGAAAACATTAATTCTTTGTAGTTGTAGTTCTTTTATTGACAAGCTTTGGTTTCAAATTAAAATTTCAGTTTTGAATAGATTAAGGCAAAGAGGAAGAAGTCGTTTTTAATAGTAGGTCATTTACCATGAATTCTAGACAATTGTTAAAAACATATACCTTTCTAAATTAGAAAAACCTGGAACTTACATTCAACAAAAAAGAAATTTCAAAACTTCTCAAATTTTATTTTCATTGGGGTGAATAAGGTGAATTAGATTTGGTTACATGTATTTGGAAGTATACTAAATATATGCTAGATGATTTAAATTCTTATATCATTTTCATTCATTCTTGCATAACATTTTTTTCATATTTATTTATTGTTGACTTTAGGGGTCCAAAATTGAGGTAGATTTCATGTATAGGTTTTAGTTTTGATATAAGGCTCACAAGGTATGTTTACTGCATACAGAGGTTTTTGAGTTTTCAATTCATTGCATGACATGAGAAAATCAGATCTGTATTCTAGATTAGGCAGTGAAGACCCTTTCCACATTTGATGTTAAAAAGATTGCATCTTAATTTATTGAAAGCCATGATGTTTTTGTTCATGTGCACAAATATTAAATTTACCATGTCATAACAATATGATAGTGTTAGCTTCTTTGCCTTTTATGTTTCTGCTTAATGAATTCAATAGCTTGAGAAGTGAAAGTTTCTTCATATGACATATGTCCTAATGGTTCCAGTTCATCAAACAGTTCTCGGCTTTCTCAAAAGTGGGTTTGTATTTTTAGTTTTGTGGTTTTTGTCATTTTTTTTAATACAACATTTTTTATTTAGTGTTTTTATTATTGCATGGGTTTGAACATGAGAATAAGATTATTGTAATTGCATATTATTTAAATATGTATCATAATATAATATATCTTTTGCAAGATAGTGAGTGATTTCGTTTTGTTCATCAAGATTTGATTTTTTTTTTTTGGTACATGTTTAATAGTATCGAAAGGCTCAAAGTTTTAATATTTTAGTAAAACAATTGTATACGTCAAGCCATTAGAGCAACTGATTAGTACCAAACTATTCGTAGTTTGTTCCTGTGTTCCATGAAGCTAAAGAATGATATTACTGTTAACCAAAGTGAGAATTTGTTTGCATTGATTGCATTGATTGAAAATGTCTGGAATTTTTAGCATAAAATTTCTGGAACACACTATAATTTCAATCTCTGTCTCTCTTCTTCTAATTTTTAGATTCTCCTTCTCGGCCTCAATATTAGACCGTTCTTTTTCGATAATTGGGTGAGATTACTTGCAAATCTAAATTAGGTTTATAAGTTTTCCTATTCTTTTTCCTTCTTAAAAATTCTATTCCTTCCAGTTAATTTTTGGGGCAATTTTATATTTGACTTTATAGACTAAAGAGTTTATCATCAAGTTTTAAGCCTAATTTTGTGACAATTTTTGAAGCAGGTCTTTAGAAAATAGTGGACAAAATGTTCTACTTGAGAAGGTAGCTGTGGTGTGCAATGGCATGGAAGGAACATATATTCCAAAATATGAAAGCCTTGAACTCATTTCTAAATATTACATGCATGTTGACATATTTTTCTTTGATATTCTTGTAGGACCTTTATGCACTCCTTTTTCACCACCACATTCATTTTCTTCTTATGCACTCCTCACAGCAACTTTCTGTTTGTTTTGTTGAAGGATTCATTAAGATGCTTATTTATTATTTTATTTTTCCCCCATCTTAGAGTTATGTGCAAGTGCAGTTCATGTGGGTCAAAGAAGTATACACCTAGAAGATCAAGTTCTACCTGAATTGTTATTAGGATTTAGGAATTTTCAGTTTCTGGGTTTTGTTCCTTTTTTATTTTTCAATTAGGTGGCACTCTCCATGTCTATGTAAAGAGGTCAGTTTTTTCTTTTTAGCCTTTGTGTTTTTTTTATTTTTTTTAATTTTTTTTTATTTACTGGGATTTGTTAGTTTTGAAAGGATAATTGTAATGTTTTGTTTGATGGGGTTGCAAAAATATTTTAATGCTCCTATAAGGCTTGCATTTTTTTTCTTCAGAAAGAAGTTTATGACTGCATGTGTAGTTCTTTTCCAGTTGCAGTTACATTGAGGTTTATTCAATCTGTTCTCTTCTATTAATGTTTCCTGAATGTGGGTTGAAAATTGGATTCTTATTGTTTTGCTTACAGGGATTTGGCATTTTATTATTTGGGTTATTTGGAACTGTGGATTCTCTGTATCTATGTAAAACTCTTAATACGTTATACAAATCCTACTACTAGAATAATTTAGAAACTGCAAGACTACAATAGCTAGGTATTTACCCGTCTTCTCCTTTATTTTGTACGGTTTCTTGCATATTTATTGTTAATATGTTTCCATAAAGAATCTGAAATTGGAATCTGATTGCATATTTATTGGTTTTGATATAGGAATTTTATTTTTTAAGTTGAGGCTGTTTTTCTTTTCATTTGCGGTTGAGATTTTCTACTTCACTCTCCTTTAGAATTTTGGCTTAACAATTGAAGTTTTTCATTGAATTTGATTCTTCTGCTTCACTCCATCATAGAATTTTGATTACCCTATTGAAGTTGTTAAGCAAATTTTGGCTGGTACAAATCTGCATGGATTTAGTTTGAAAATTTTAAAGTTGAGATCATCAATGTTTACTTCTTTACGATGTTTTGTATTTTCTGAATTTTTGAATTTTCTTTTCAGGTTCCTTCTCAGGTGATTTTTCTAAATTAAATTCTAAATTTCCAATAAATCTCTACCAATTCTGACTTTCTAATGATATCTTTCAATTTACCACCTAAGCAAGAGTGAATGGGCGAGTTGTTGTCCTTTTTATACATCAATCTGTTTAGTCCCAAAGTTCTCCATATGGAAAACTGTTGTTTAGAGGGAGTTCAAAATATAGAGAACCAATCATGAGAGCAGTGCTACATTGGCTGCAAGTTAGGAATGCTATGTGATATACTGGACTAAACAGAATTGAACTACTAGTGTGGTTATCAAAGAACTGAGTCTCTATGGTGAGCATCACCCCTTTTGCCACGAGAGTATAATCAGATGCATATGTGTGTCTGCATGCGTGTGCACCTGTGTGTGGCAGGGGCATGCTGTAAAACTGGCCAGTCTCAGTCCCTGGCAAAACTCATTTCTATTGTGTATGATACTTTGTTTGGGTTGCCACTGTTTAGATACCATAAATATGTAAATGATGGTTCTACTAAATGACCATCCCGTGCTCAAATCCTAATAGAGCACAAAATTCATGCACGTTTGATATTTTAACAATAACTGGCTAGCCCTCACAAACCATGATAGTCCTTATTGACTGACAGTGGCAGTTCTGTATCTCTTCTCTTGAGCATCTTACACATGTTTTATGGAGACATATTGTGAACTTCAAGCTTAATAAGTCTCTCTCTCTCTCTCTCTCTCTCTCTCTCTCTCTGTTAGATGAATAGATTTCATCACACAACAAATACGTAAAAAACCTACTAAACAGTACTAAGTTCAATTTTTTCCCTCAAAAAAAATTAACTTTTTTCCTTTCGTATTAACTGAGATGTTGCTACTTGATTGTTTCTAATATCATTCTTATCTATTTTATTTTTCTTAGATGAATAAATTTCATTACACAACATATACCTAATGATACTAACAAGACTTTTTCAAAAAAAAAAAAGAAGAGAGTAAAGAACTAACCATTGAAAATAGCAGATGAATACCTGGCTATTGCATTATCTGAAAAAAAAAAAAAAGAAAAAAAAAAAAGACTGTTCAGTGCATTGTGCAACTCCTAGGCCTAGCATTCTTTTAGAACTCAGACCATATGAAGAAGTTGCTTACTTAATATTTGAAAACTCATTTAAGTAGGTTGGCAATTATCGTTTCTGCAAGGCTAACAGTAAGTTAAGATTGATGGTGTTCTTGGAAGTTCAGAAAAGAAATCTAATTCTTTACTAAAATAAAGTTTCATTAATTTTTAAAACCAAAATAAAAACTCAGGCATTCAAGTGATAATAGCATTTTTGGGGTACCTTATATTAGATTAAACCCCACACTTCCCTCCCTCATTATCTACCTACCTCAAAAAGAAAAAGAAAAAGAAGCAAATGAGCTTAAATATTTTTGTGGTTAGTCTATTATTTAGTTTGTATATACATGTGAGTGCGTGTGTGTGTATATTTATGTACTTATGTGTATGAATCTTAGTGCTTGAGAAAACAAAAAAGTTTAGGAATTTTCATCTTGGGTAGAGTATCAATTGAAGTTTTTGATTAAGATGATGAGCAATTGAAGTGGAAAGTGAATGTTCCAAATGGATGTACCAAAACATCTGAGGAGAATCCATCAAGAAAAATATCTCAACATATTGCAATGTACTATACGTGAATTAAGATGTTAGAATGCTTCAATTTGTCTCATTAGCAAAAGGTGTGATTCACTTTGGAAATTTGATTTTATGATTTTAATTATTTGTTTTATGAGTTACTACACAAGGTGAAACTTACTATCAACTTGTGTCTTATAATCTATAGACATTTCATAATTTCAATTTATAAAAATTTTGCACAATTGTTATCAGCCAACTTTGTAATGGTTTCAAAAATAAAATAAATAAAAAACACTTTATATCAACTAAAACTACATTATACGTACAAATGCTTTGGGTATGAACCTTTTTATGGTGGCATTTAGGATGGGTTTGGATTGGGTTGAAACGCAGTGCGTCTGCGTTTCAGCACTTTTTTTTTTGCTGGATGCGCACCTATCACTGTTCATTGGCCATGAACAGTGATTTTCACACATTAAAAAATTATTTTGCTACAGAATTTTTCAGTTTTTAGCTGTATCCAAACAGACTTTTATTGTTGCTAAGAACATGTTCTACTTGAACTTACAAGTTTCATATCAAAAGCAACTCAAAGAGATAAACACATGCATCGCACGGGTTAATGACTAATAATAACTAATAGTCGAAATGTTTGACTTTTTGTTAACCACGCCTCATTACGCCATGTGGCTACATAAATTGAAATGTTTGACTTTTTGTTGACTGCGTTTTATTGCGCCATGTGACTACATAAATTAATGTCACGTATACATTTAAAAATATTGAATAGTTGTGACTTTTCATTTTTCAATAGGCACATTTTCATTCAATAGACACATTTTCGGTAAATATGTACCTTTTTGGTCAATAAACACCTATTTGTATATTCAACACCAAAACATTGTGTCTTTTCATTTGGTGGAATAAAAGAAACGTTTCAGTGATATTTTCACAAAATTTTGTCTCTTCGGTTGTGTGGTAGTTACCAATTAACAAACAAACACCTCTCTCTCTCTCTCTCTCTCTCTCTCTCTCATTATTATCTAGTTTTAAGACCCGACTCCAAGTTTCTAAAAAAACCTAAAGAAACATATGGTGAATTAAGCGTCAATTGCCTCCTTCCTTCTTTCTCACTCCAATCTCTATCTCCAATGAAGATCCAGAAAATCCAATTGCTTTGGTCCAATGAAACTGCCAAACTTATAATAATGCTCTTTTTCTCTTTATCTTTTCTATGAATTTAAGTTTTTAATTTTTAATTTTTTAATTTTTTTTTTGTTTGTTTTTTTAACACAAAGTCTCACTTTGTTAATTCTCACGCGCTTGTGTGCATAAAGTGCTCAATGATCAGATCTACTATTATCTTCTTTTGCCGCAACACAATTTTCTCCTTATAACTTCTTTTTCTTCGAGATTTTTTTTGATGGTGGCTCATGCTTCACAATTCACATATTCCACTTATGTATTGGACTCCTCTCCTTCTTTGGTCAATGCATCAAGGTTAGGGTTTTTGATTTGTTCAATAAAAATATTAGTTTTGTTGCTTTTTCTTATAAGTTTGTCAATTGTTTGTTTTGTTTATTTAATTGCTAGGCCTGAATCTTTTAATTAAATCTTCAATTTTTTTTAACCTTTTAAAATTTTTAATATTTTGAATTTTAACATTTAAAAGATAACTCATATTCCTCTAATATTTCTATGTTGTGTAGACATATTTTTTTTGTTGATTCTTCTTTTTCTTTTTCTTTTTTCTTTTTTTCTTTTTGCCTTTCAAAATTTAACATTTTTTGTTCAATTTTTGCAATATCTGAAACTGTCTGGTAGATTTCAAAATTCAACAACTATAGACATAGATTTTTTTTTTAAAGGCTAACTCATCATTTTATTATATTTTTCCATTGTGTAGTCACATAATTTTTGTTTTGTTTCAATATATTCTAGGCTCAAAATCTTCTAATTGTTTGATTTACATATAAATTTTTCAGTTCATTTTGCATTACGTTTAATTGTCTGGCCAATTTCAATAATAAAAAAGCTATAATCATGGATTATTCTTTTGAGAGTAACCCTTCTTTCTATTGCATTTTTCTACTGCATATATATATATATATATATATATATATATATATATATATATATATATATATATATATATATTGTTTTATTTCAATACTTTTGAAGCTTTGAATCTTCTGATTTTTTTATAAAATTTTTGGCATTTTGAAAGTTTTAACATCTTAACTTTTGGGTTTATTTTTTCCATTATCTGAAATTGTCTAGAAGATTTCAATGAATATCCATGGATTATTCTTTTTCAATACTTTTGAAGCTTTGAATCTTCTGATTTTTTTTTTTAATTTTTAATTTTTTTTTTGGCATTTTGAAAGTTTTAACATCTTAACTTTTGAGTTAATTTTTTCCATTATCTGAAATTGTCAAGAAGATTTCAATGAATATCCATGGATTATTCATTTTGAGGGTAACCCATCTTTATCTTATATTTCTATTCCTAGCTTCTTCTTTTTTTTTTTTAAATATTTTTTTTCTTTAATTGTCCGTGTTTTTATGTATCTTTTGTTTTTCTTATTTTTATTTTCATAGCATACGTACATGTTGTGTATGTTCTTTGATTCTTTCTTTAATGGTTTGTGTGTGAGCATGTGTCATCGTGTCTTGGTACTTATGCAAAATCTATAAAGACTAAAGATGCTTCTTTTTTTTATAATGAATCCTGTGTTTTTCATGACTTTAGTGACTAGTATTCTTAGATGATCAAAATGGTTTTCCTTGACGTGGATTATGTTCATATTGGTTTTAAAGTTTATTTCTTGGCTGATATTATAGATTGTAATATATTTATTCATCAAACTGTTTAGTTGAGTTTGTTTTCAAAGTTGTTTTCAGTGTTGGACATTTTCTTGAAGCATGTTGGTATCCTATATTTAAATACTATTAAGTTGATATAACAACAGCAACAACAACAACAATAATAATATAGTTTAATAAATGTCTAAAACGTATAACTATTAACAAATGTTTTAGCTATATGATTTTATTTTACAAATTCAATTTTGGTGTTGTCGTAAAATAAACCAAGATTAAATTACATATTGTACTCAATACATTTTCTGTGTATCACACGGGTTAGCGATTAGTATTTTTAATAATAATCTCTAGCTGCAACCTTTCCTCCTCATCCATTACTTTCAGCACCCCTTCTCTCTGTCATAATAAGCTAAACACATGGCCGGTATAATTTCAGTAGCTCCCTTCCAATGAGTATGGATGGTATTCTCATTGTTCCTCTTCACCAAAATCCCACTTCTCTTTTATTTTATTTTTATTTTTTTGAATTGAAGGTCTCTACGTGGATTGTGTGATAATTCTGCTTTACTTCATCAATATTAATACTCGTATCCAATTTTAATACTGCCCAAGAAAGAATTGCTTTCTCAGTTGGGCTACCAGAAATCTCTAGAACTGATATAGGAAGTGGTTTGTAAACTGTACCAGTTATGTTTAAGCTAACTGCTTCTTGTATTAGTTTGAGAATATTACCTGCCAAACCCGCAGAAGTGTCATCTTTCCTGCTTCCTTTCCAAGCCAAAACTCTATAACTGAGCACATTGTCTCGCAAGAAGATAGTTTTCTAACCATGGCATGGTCAGCCGCATCATGCTTTTCATTGAATAAACCAGAGTTAAGAGTGACAACCAAAGGCAAGCTTTCTTGAATAATGGCAGCAGCAGTCACAATGTTCAATACTAAATTCATCACGTAATCAAACTTTGTGTTACTACCTTTGAATCCCTTGTTTCCCTTGTCATCTTTGGTGCTCCCTGTGAAGTACCGAATCAACATAACAACATTAACAAGCATAATCACCACCACGCCAACCATGCCAATATAAGAAGTTAGCTTGTTGACGCGTGCTTGCAATGGCGTCTCCTCATTCAAGTCACGGTTTATTGAACTCATCATCTCGCCCCATCCAGTGTTCATGCCTACAGAAGTGACAAGCATGAAACCAAAGCCATCTGTGACCCTTGTGCCTGATAACATAAAGGGATACCCTTCAGTGATCGCAATGTGGTCACTTTCACCAATCATGCTAGACTCATCCACCTTCAAAGAATGTCCTTCCAAGAATAACCCATCTGAGGAAATCTGATCACCAATCTTCAAGAACACTATATCACCCACAACAACATTAAATATTGATATAGGTTAACGCCTCCCATCTCTCAAAACTTCCACTCTTATATCACTGCTCTTTGTTGAGAGCTTCTGAAATTGCCTTCATAGCTTAAAGTCAATCACTTCTGACACAAAAACGACCAAGAAGACAAAGGCAATGATACTCCCACCGTCATACCACCCATCTTTCCAGCCATGGTGCTTGATACCAAAGCCAAGAGAGAGTACAGCGCAGCCAATATTATTAAAATAGTTGTATCTTTTAATTAATTCAGCAAACAAAAATCTTAAAAATATTTTTGGTGGTGGTTTTTTGTAAGTATTTGTTTGCACCAAAAACATGCTGTCTGTGAATAAGATCAGCCTCACAACCATTGATACCATTTTTGACATCGGTTTCAAGAATTAAAGCAAGTTCTTGAACCCCTCCAAACTCACACAAAGATTCAAAGTTTTTATCCCTTACCATGTCAGGAAGCTTTGTTGGATCAACAATAAGCAATGTAACGGCATTGTTGTCAAGTGGGTAGTCCTCGTTGATAAGCTGCACGTCAGTGGCAACGAAGGAAAGGGTGCACAAGAGGGAGCCATCCTTGTCGAGGACTTTCTTTGACAAAGTGAAAGGGAGCCTGATGAAAGATACGGCGGCTGTGAAAGCCATCCTCCATCTTCGTTTGTGGCTCTTGGAGACTGAGCACCTGACTTCTTGTGTTTCATCACATATCTCTCTAGGCTTTCGAAACCTCAACGTAGACATGGCAATGGAGCCTAGTAGAGAGATAAGAGAGTGTCTGTGAACACGAAGACTAAAAAAAGCACAAAGAGAATTTGCTTATTTGTTTATTTTGTGAAAACACAGAGTTTAGGGTTGTTGCAAAGAGAGGCAGAGTAATGATAAGAGAAAATGGAGAGTATAATAAGCAATACTCGTAACAATTTCATTTGTATATATATATATAGTCTGCAGCTTCTTGTTGAAATCGGTAGATAGTGGGAACGGGATGTGAGCTTCTTTTTTATACATGTAACAGACCTATGTTACTCTTTTTTCTTAGAGACAATTTCCTTAAAAATTGGAATAATATGTAATGATAGCAATACTCATATTATTCAATATTTTCACCTTTTATTTATTTATTTATTTTAATGGTTCTACATCTACTACTTATTTTGTGCATAACTCAATTAACGAGGAATTGGAGGAGAAAAAGAAAAAGGGAGATAAGAAAGGCTCACCTCAAAATATTTAATATTTAAAAATGTTGATTCTTGAATACTTTCAATTTTTATAAGAAAATAATAAGGGTAAACTACGTATTTAGTTTCTATCCTTTACACAATATTTCAATTTGATTATCAACCTTTCAATTGTATTAATTTGGTCCCTAATATTTCAGTGTCGTGTCAATTTAGTCTTTGCTATTATCTTTTAGATGGAAATTGATGATATTACAAACGGCTAAAATAAAAAATTAATTTATTGTCACACCATATTTCAATTTGATTATCAATCTTTCAACTGTATCAATTTGGTCCTTAATCTTTCAGTGTTATGTCAATTTAGTCTCTGCTATTTTCTTTTAGATGAAAATTAATGATATTACAAACGGCCAAAATAAAAAATTAGTTTATTGTCACATCAACAAAAACTAATTTTTTATTTTGGCTATTAGTAACGTTAATAATTTTCATCCTAAAAATAATAACAGGGACTAAATTGATATGGTATTGAAAGGTTAGGGACCAAATTAACACAATTGAAATGTTAGAGACCAAACTGAAATATGGTGTAAAAGTTAGAGACCAAATACATAGTTTACTCAAATAATAATTAATAGGATCAAATTTGAGTGAACTTTAATTTTTTTTTTCCATCGGAGAATCAAGTGAACTTTTACTTATTTCTCATTAATAAATAAATAAAATGAACCTTTACTTCTACTTTTTTATTATATTTATATTTATATTTTTTTTTTAAAAGAAGAAAGTGAACCTTTGATTTTTTTTTTTATTACAAAGTGAACCTTTAATTGTATGGAGATATTGTAAGTTTGTAACACACCACATTTTTATTTTTATTTTTATTTTGCAGGTTATTTGGATTTTCCCTTATACTTAGATGTTAATGTTATACTTGGTTTTTACATTGAAACATGTATCTATTTTCGATATATGACTTTTGAGTAATTCCTTTACGTTTTTCCTTAATTTTGTGACTTGCCCACTATTTTAATATATATATTTTTGATAGAACTATTTTGGTATATATATTATAATAAGGTGAAGTCCCATTAATTTGATAGAGTATAATAATAATAATAATAATAATAATAATAATAATAATAATAATAAAAAGCCGAAGTGTTTGACTTTTTATTGACCACTCCTTATTACATCACATGGCTACACAAATTAATACCACGTTTATATTAAAAATACCGAATAATTATGCCTTTTCTTTTTACCATTTAAGTCAGTAAGTGTGTATACAACAATTATTCCTGAAATAGTGTGCCTATTCTGTGACTATATATTTATAGTCTCTCATTCGTGAAAAATAACTTTGGAGAAACTTTCCTAGGAAAAAAAAATAGCTCACATTTCTATTAGACGTAGGTGATTACTTTTTTTTTCTCTTTTTTCTTTTTCTTTTTTATTTTTTTGACAGTAGACGTAAGTAATTCCTAAAGTGGCCTTATGCTTTGAAGAAACTTCCCTGGAATTATTTTCATATATATGATTGCATGATGATGGTACAGAAGAGAAAATATACTAATGAATGTTTCAAAATGCCTTAGAAATTTTTTGGTTTTGGTAGGAAATTACCTGCGTAATGCCTCCTGTCTTCAATATGTTTCCATATTTTTCTTTGCATTTTAGACTTTTTAGTTGATTCTTTCTTTCTCATCAGGCTATATGTGTAACTATTCCTAGTTGATTCTTTCCAATCGACTCTTTCTTTCTCAACATGTTTTCTTATTTATCAATTTAAACATAGCTTATCTAACTTTTTAGTAAAAGTTTTTTGCTGAAAATTTACTTAAATATACTTTTATTTTGAAAAAAAGTGAGAAAAATGAAAAAAAAAATTGAAGTTTTAAAAACTATACATAAAATTAAGTTAATGCTAAAACAATGAAGGGAAATGTTAATGGACACTTTAAGGTGTTTGTTAAGGATGATATATTGTGGAGTCCACCTAATAAAAACATTGATATAAATTGGCAAGAGAACAAAAATTATTACTGAAGTGACAAATAGAACTCAGAAAAGTTAGCTCCATTAGCTCTACATTTTATAAAACTAGTAAAAAATCTAACATAAAGCAAAATGATTTGACATAAATTAACACTAAATTACATGGTACAATTTCTATTAATTGGCACCGGAGGCTTAAAGCTCACTATATTTGACTTGCTAGTATTTTTTGGCTTCCTTTGAAAAACTCACTAGATTTTGTATAACCCTCCAGCATGTTTCAGGATTCTTCCTAGTATGAAATATCTGAACATTGTTAAAATAAGATTTTTATGTTTATTTTTTGAAATACCATATAGTCTTGTTATTATGCGAATCTTAAGTAACCTTTTACTACTCCAGAAAGGCTTAAACGTATATTCTCTACCCCATGAGGCACATGTTATATTTTAATGTATTCATTAAAATGAAACATAATCCTAATATTTGTTTCAACATGGTAAGGTAATTTATATTTTCTGCTAACCGAATCATTTGACTTGAACTAAAGTTTGATTTCAACAATGTATGAGGGAAGTTCACATACGTTATTTTTTAAAATTTAAATCCATAAGAGGTTAATGGTATTTTAACCTTTTGTTTATTATGCTATAAAGACCTTCCATCAACTTCCTCTTCTACATCACAACATTTTTCAATGGCAAGGCAACAAGTGGGCATATCCCTAGCTAACCTCAATTTTTAATGGCTTTAGAGTGTCCCTTCTGTAATTTTAATAACTTGTAGTTTGTGCTTAATTACGCAATGAAACATTCAATAATAGTGATATTAAGATGGTTTATGTGAATAAGGTGGTCATCTCCGCCCTAAGTAGACTACATGCAATTAGAAACTAATTTTGGTTCAATTTGAATTCTAATTATACTTCCACTTAATATATATATATATATATATATATATATATATATATATATATATATATATATATATATTATCAACAATAAAAAAAAAAGAATGCCTATACCAAAAAAAGAAAAGAAAAAAAGAATGCCAATACAAAACGCTCTATTCTTCACATATAAAGTTGCTATTGGTTGATTAACATATGAGTGGTGTTTAGCTTTTAAGTTAGGTAATATCTCAATATATTTTTCAATGGCAAAGCAATAAGTGGGCATATCCCAAAAAATGTATACTTGTTAGGTAAACTAGCCGTGAACCTGGGCGTTGCGCATGATAATTATTTTTATGATGGTTTTATTAAATTTTTTTATACAATTTAAACTAATTTAATAAAGAGTAATGTATTTTGTAATTATATTTTTATTTATTATAAGAATAATCATAAATCATAAATTTAATAATTTTTGTTGTACTAAAATGAAAAAAAATACAATTTTTCTCAGAAATTCAAAAGGTAAGTTAACTAAAATATGTATTTTTTTTAATAAAATTTATTTATAACATTGTGTGAGTCATTAAAAATAATATAAAATTTGGAAATTATTCTTTTAGTTTTAAACAAACTTTCTCAAACTTATTTTTGTGCCTACAATCCAAAAAACTGAAAAAAGTAACTAAAAATAATAATAAAAATTAACTATGATTAATTCGATCAATTAGGAAAACAATTTGTTATTTATAATCTACTAAGGTTATTTTCTTTGCAGAAATTGTAATTTCGTCCACCCAAAACAGATTATCAAATAAGCAATTATTAGTAAAACCTAAGAATTAAATTTCTATATATGCATTGTTATAATAATAATAATAATAATAATAATAATAATAATAATAATAATAATAATAATAATAATAATAATAAAGTAAAATTGCGAAAGATAAAATTTGTTTCTCATCCAATAATTTTTGTTTAGCCAACATTTGCTTTTCTCTAAATAAATGGCATTATAGAGTACTTCTAATTCAATTATTAAGAGTACTTTGTCCACCACAAATGATTAAAAAATAAACAAAAATAATTAAAGTCTCATAGTTTTACATCTAAATTGAGCACTATAAAAATCATGTTATCAAATTACAATAACTACCAAATTAAATTATTCAAATCATGCTATGTAGTAGAATAATATTATATTTTTATATGCTATATTTAATTATTTAAAACGCAATAGGATAACATTTAACAATCAAAGAGAAAAAAAAAACACAACAATTAAAAAAAAAAAACTAAACTAAATCGCATTAACCTAAAGTAGATTAAAGAATATAAAAAAATTATCAACCTAAAGCGAAGATGCAAGAAAAATAAAAAATAAAAATCCACCCAAAAATTGAGAGAGAGAGAGATAACCTTTTTTTTGTAAGGGAAAACTATGCATAGAATGAAAGAAATAGTGACAAATTTATAATAAGAGGGTGTGAATAAGAAGAGACAAAAATAGAGGAAGATAAAGGGAAAGATGAAGAATTATATTAAAGTAGAGGGTAGTGGGGAGATAAGAATGTGAGGGAAGAAGAAAGGTTGGAGAAGTAGTGGAGAGATGAAAAAGTAAGGGAGTGAGAAAGGTTGGAGAAGTGTAAATATGAAATAAAAATATATTAAAAATAATTATAAAAAATGAAAAGTAAAAAGATAATGACATGGATGCTGACGTGGCTCAACGTGAGCGCAGCAGCATTAAACGCTACGCTTCAGCTTTTAGTAATATATAGATAGGATAACATTTAACAATTAAAGAGAAAAAAAAAAACACAACAATTAAATAAATAAAAAAAAACAAAACTGAATCGCATTAACCTAAAGTAGATTAAAGAATATAAAAAATTATCAACCTAAAGCGAAGATGCAAGAAAAATAAAAAATAAAAATCCACCCAAAAATTGAGTGAGAGAGAAAGAGAGAGAGAGCCTTTTTTTTTGTAAAGGAAAACTATGCATAGAATGAAAGAAATAGTGACAAATTTATAATAAGAGGGTGTGAATAAGAAGAGAAAAAATAGAGGAAGATGAAGGGAAAGATAAAGAATAATATTAAAGTAGAGGGTAGTGGGGAGATGAAAAGGTAAGGGAGGGAGAAAGGTTGGAGAAGTGTAAATATGAAATAAATAAAAATATTAAAAATAATTATAAAAAAATGGAAAGTAAAAAAATAATGACATGGACGCTGACGTGGCTCAACGTGAGCGTAGCAGCATTAAACGCTACACTTCAGCTTTTAGTAATATATAGATATAGATGAGAAGTTTCACGGCAGCTTAATTCTTAAGTTTTTGAGATAGATAAATAGAGGTGGTGGAGAGGAGAGGTGACATCTTTGAGATAGATATTGGTGGTGAAGGCCCAGGAGGGCGAGGGAGGTGGGGTTCATGGAACTTTCTTGGAATCTCCTTTAATAAATTGCCAATTGCTGATTCCATTTCATGTTGGATGGTTTTTTTTTATTTTTTAAATATTTAAGGTAAGGTCTTGGTTAATTAGAACTTTCATGAAATTTTAGATGCATTAATTTATTTCAACCTTTTCTTCCCCCCCTTTTTTTTTTTTTGCCTGTATATTTAGATTTTACACTAGCTTTTCAAATTTGGAACATTCGTTTTTATTTATTAATATAATACAATAATACAATGATGGGGATTAGTGATTTGAATCATAACTCTTTTCCTTGAGGAGGACAAGTGGTGATACTGAATTATAAAATTCTTAGCATTAAAACATTTGTCTGTCCCTGTACCTTCTTTTATCTTCCAAATTAACCCATTACATTATTTGATCTAACCAAAAATTCAGAATGTTCCTTAAGATAAATTACAATTTTTTCTAAAAAAAGAAGAAGATAAATTACAATCTTCATGATAATAAAGCATCCATTAAGGAAAAATAATACTAACAATTGTGATATAGAGGAAGTCTTGCAAAATTCTACCCAAGGTTATCGATACCGTACCGGTACCGGCCAGTGCACCGGTACCGGTACACTTTTATTTTGTACCGGAAAAAATACCAGCCGTACTGGCCATACCGGCCAATTTCGGGCAATACCGGGCGTACCGGCCAGTACAGAAAAAAGCTTCTTTTTTTTTTTTTTCTTTTTTTTAGTTTTGTAATTTTTGAATTTTCGTAAGGGCATAATGGTAACTTATTTACATTAACTTATTAGTATTATTTGTTTTCTTAGTATGCAATGAACAACTAAGCCTTCTATTTTTTATATTGTGTATTTTTTTCCTTTTAATTGATACTAAAGTCTAAAACTATGAATAATTTTTTCTGAATTGAGGTAATGTTTTATGATAAACTTTTATATTTACTATAATATAAGTGAAATATTATATGCTTATAAACATGGTTCTAGAGATTTTGGTGTGTGTGTGTGTGTGTGTGTATATATATATAAATAAAATAGCGGTAAACCCGAACCGGTACACCGGTATTGACTGGTATTCGAAATATATCGTACCAGTGGCCAAACTAGTACAGCCTCCGGTACGGTATTGACTTCCTTGATTCTACCCTTTATTTCATAAGCAATAAAATAAAAGTGCATTTTAAACTAAATAGCTATTGAAAAAGCAAATCTAAGCCACAAATTCAAATTATGGATATAGGAGTTTTAGGTTCCTACATAAAACATTGAATTTTTATATTCTTAATTAATTTTGAACAATAATTATAGTCATATCAATAGATTAACTATCAAGGCCAATCCAAAATAATGAGCCAAAAGAAAAAGATAATACCATGGGCATAAAATTCTTGGAAGGTGCCAACCATCATTTGACCTACCAATAAGAAAGAAGAAAATTTTAAAAAGATAATAATATAAAACAATCGAAGGAAGTTACGAAGGAGCCACAACATTCATACAACCACATTCCCACTTGATGGACGCCCCTTTTGCTCAAGAATGAACACCTAGCTAGTCTCTTTCATTTCATGGACCTAAGAGTTTCGGCCAGAACAAGTATATCAATAACATCTCTGATAAAGTCTCTGATGGTTGAATAAGAGATCTAGAGTTCAATCAAGAGCAGACGCCATAAGTCGAAACTCACTCAAGAAAAATAACATATATATATATATATATATATATATATATATATATATATATATATATATATATATATATATCAATGGTATATCATAAGATCTTGAGAAAACATGAAAGGAAAGTCATTCGATCAAGATATAAACACTTTCCAAATTCACAAAAAAGAAAAGAAAAAAGATATCAATACGCTTCATTTGTTGTGCTAAAACATAAAAAAGAAAATGTTATCAATCACGAATTATCATAACATTTAATTTCTAAATATAGAGAAAATCTGAGAATAGCTTCTTTTGTGGGTAGAGAATATCTTGTGAATTAGCAATTGTCAGTTGCATTGACATTCACATGGTCATTTCTTTTTCTTTCAATATCATAGTCCATGATTTTCTCTGCAACTAAACAGGAATTAAGTGAAGCTAGAAGAAAGAAAGGGGTAAGGGTAAGAATACCATAGCAATACTTCGAAACGTGCATAAAAAAGTTATAGAAAAAGAAAATGCAAGGGAAGAGAACCTCTTCCTATATAAGATATAGAAGTAACCATTTGAATATATACCTAAAACCATGCATCCTTAATCTCAATAGATCCCTTTCGAATTTCATATTATTCATCAAAAAGCCAAGGGAGCTGTACATGAACAATTTTTTTGAACTGTGTGCTAATATGTACCGTTAGTCATGTAGGTCTGGAATTTATGGTGCCTCTAGAAGCACCTGATCCGCCGAGATTCAGAATCTATTACAAGATTTGCAAAAGAAAAAAATCTGGCTACAATTCTTATCTTCTTTTCCAAGAGAAATCTTAAAATGATTTATTCATAATGGACATTTGGATGGATATTAATGACGTAGTCCCCACATTTGACACCAAAATTAATATAAATTTTGGAATACATGACACAAAATTGAACTCTAATTATAGATTCGAACTAAATTAAATTTCTCTCAACTTTGACTTTATATATATATATATATATATATATATATATATAGAGAGAGAGAGAGAGAGAGAGAGAGAGAGAGACGGACCCACGTTAAGGCTGAGGGGGGCCATGCCCCCTCCCCCCAATTTAAAAAAATACAACATTGTATATATATCTAACTGAAAATTTTAAAATAAAAAGGACAAATGAGATAAGAAAAGAAATAAATATAAAGATAGAAAAACTAGAAAGCTGAGGCAAAGAAAAAGTGAAGCTAGTGGGAACTATGAATCAAATGTGTGGATACTGAATAGTAATATATGTTATTAAATATTAACTAATAATGTTTGTTTGTTGGCGTAGGGGTGATAGGTCCAGGAGTATATATTGGGCCAGAGGCCCAATCTGAGGACATTAAGTAGTCTGAGGACGAATAAATATCTTCCTAAGAATCCGTGTTGGTAAGTTAAGAAATAAAGTTTGATCATGATCGTCCAAGAAGATGGTCCGAGGAGGAATACTTCCTCGGCCGAGCAAAGCCGAGGTCGGAAAGGTATGGCCTACCACCCAGAAGCAACTTTCTAGGAGATCCTGTAGGTAAGGACATACATCGTAAGAGCACAGAATAGGGAAAGACTATGAAATATTTAGGAGAAAGTTACTATCACCTCATTGAATGCTCTGCAGCTAACTCTTTGGTTGCATTAATAAGGAGATGATGATTGTGCAGCAGTGTGCAACCTTATAGCTACTCTCAAAAGCTTCAGGGAGGTGCTAATGGAACAAGTATCCATACTAACAATCTGATCTATACGTGGAGGGTAAAGAAAGGAGGAAGGATGGTATAAAAGGCATAGGAAACCCCTGGAAAGATTGATCGGGAAAGAAGGAGAGAAAAACACTGTAAACTAAGGAACAATATTTGTAATCTGTTATTAAGTAAGGGAGACGTATAAAGAAGAGCTAGCTTCCTCGGATTGAGTCCGATGACGATTTACCCTACATAAACTTGTTTTTGTTGTGATCTTAGCCCATTATAATTGGTATACAATCTTGTTAGAATCTAGATTTCAAATCCACTCTCTACAAATTAATTGTATTGGGCTCTTTGGGCCTATTCCCTTCCTATTTTGGGCTTAGGTACTAATTGTGTCCTTACCGTTGGTTTATTTTATGAATTATTAGCTATTTTTAGAATACAATTTATTAACATTAATTTTGTTGTAGCTTGTGGGGTATGTTTTTTTTTTTTTTGGACAAATTTTTAAAACATTAGAACTATATGATATGGAAATAATGAAACATTTATTTGATTTGTAGATAATGGGAAAGTGAACTACAATTTTTTTTTTTTTAAAGAAAGCAAATACGAATAATTCAAAGCCAGCGTTGATGTCCAAATTCTTGAAATTTTTCAAAAAAATTTACCACCAAAGGATCACCATCAATAAAATCAGTATTGGTCCATTGCAACGTGATCCCAAACTGTGCAAAAATGAGATAATACATTAATGAAGGTGATGAAATTCGACAAACATTTAAATAGATGTTAGTTTCGATTTTCGTAAACTTTTTTTGGTTTATACTTTGGCCTCCTTCAACATGGAATCCTAGTTCTGTCCTTAAATATATATATATATATATATATATATATATATATATATATATATATATATATATATATTATGCTCGCTGGTATTGTTACCAAAGCATTATCGACTTGATTTTGAACTCCCATGAGTGTAAGTGAATGTTATGCTCATGAACTTAGTACTGAGCTGACTAACAGCACTGATATGGGATGAGCTTCAGTTATCGGGCCTGGCATTCTCCATTGGTCTGGCAAACAATCACGAGTAAATTTTCAAACACTTCTAATTTCATAAGCACCGAACTCGAAGGCAGTTTGTAAACCCACCATGCATGCATGCTTCGTATTCTGTATAACATTATTTGTACACGGAAAATGTACTTTTTTTTAGTGGACTACTTTATGTTTGTCGTAGAGCTTGGGGTTTTCATATGTAGTTCAAACTCTAAATACTTTGGTCATTTCTCTTGGACTGTTTAATCTACTCTTTCGCCTTTTGGTCATTTTCATAAATTCACATTATCGCGCATAATAGTATTCCTTTGTATATAAATGTGGTTTATTATTTTTTTCCCCTTTCCCTAATGATTAGTTATATAAAGTACCCTGAGTCTGATTGATTATAACAAATGATAATTTTTTAATACACAAGGTATGTAACCACTTTTGATGGTGTTGACTATTGAGGGTCCTATTTCACATTATCAAGCAGTTTTTGTTAAGATCTTCGTGTGATGATTGGATGAATGCCTTTAGATAAGATTGTATATATATATATAGTTTTCCTATTGTTTGAATTTCAGGCAAAGACATAATAAAATATATAAGGGTATGTATCCATACTACCACAAGGGCCGCACTATGACGAAATACAAGTCGTGTCACTAAAGCTTTTAAACATATTTCAGCCCTTTTTTTTTTCACTTCCCACACTTATATTTTTCACTTTCCCACCAAGCATATTTCATGTCTCTCTCACCCTATTCTCACTTTCCCTCACATCTTCTCACTCTCTCCCTCATAGCCGCCTCTCCCAGCCACCGCCGCCGCTGCCGATTCGCCTCTCCCTCTCTCCTCCACCACCGCCCCTCCCTTCTTTCCCCTTTCCCTCCCCCTTTTCCTCCACTACCTCCCCTCTTCCTTCCCTCTGTCTCAGGAACAGACCCATGATTTCAAGCTGGAGGGGGGGGGGGGGCGGAGATAAGTGAAAAAAAAATTCCAAATACGCATCCATATAGTATTAATAAATTATCAACCAAGTATCTTTGAAATTGTGTTTAAGAGATTGGAACATCGACATTTTTTGGAATTGGAGAAGGCATATTTTCTAGAATTGGAACATTCACATTTTCTAGAATTGGAATAGCAACATTAGTTGTTGGCAATCCCACGTTGACTTCGAAAGAATTTGAATCTTTTCTTTTAAAAAAATCAAGCATTGTAGTTGATTTTTTCATAATCTACAAATAAAATAAGAATCATATATATTAAACTTGTGTGACAATTTTCTATATTTTATGATTTGTTTTTTTTCTTTTTTCTTTGGTCTGCCTTTATTTATCTTTGTCTTTGTGTTGTCTCCATCTTTCTGACATTGACCCACTAACCCAATCCCACTAAGGCACTACCGATACTACAAATTTATTCTGCACTAGCGGACATCAGCACAACTAAAAAAAACTTTTCTTAACTTTACTTTTTTTGTCACAGTGTCACTTGTCCCTATTATGCCCAATCACCAATCAACAAAGATGAAAGAACAAACAAACAGCCAAAGTAATCTCTACAAACTCTACTCTCTCTCTCTCTCTCTCTCTCTCTTATCTATAAAATACAAGAGAGAGAGTCACAAACACACACAAAGTGACAAAGAGTCACAAAGCCAAAAAGTCCAAAAAAAAAAAAGACACCACAAGCCGCAACACAAATTCAATTCACAGAATCACAATCACCAACATGGCAACATCAGTAATCAGTTCATCACTCATCATCAGTCGTCAATAAAAACACAAACACTCCACAAGCAAGCACAAACATTTTATTTATTTTTTAGGTTTTGAAGGAAACTAGGAAAGGATCATAGATTAAATACCTATGAAGGCTCGAGCAACCGGCGGCGGTGGCAAGATGGGGCTCGCGTGGGAGGTGGCAACAACTAAGATTCTCGCCATCTCACGTGAGCGTGATGATGGTTGGTGGCGTCGGCGTGGGACTGCTGTACTGGGTCAGGGTAGACTCTCGCCGTCTCGCGTCGGCGTCGGCGTGGCATGGTTACTGTTGTAGTGGTGTCGGCGTGGCGTGGGTACTGCTGTAGCGGCGTCGGCGTGGCGTGGGTAGGATAGAGATCTCTCTACTCGCGCCTCTCTATCTCTCTGTCTCGCTTCACTCTCCGTTTCCTTTCTTGTTATGAAATATTTGTGATTAAAATAATAATAGAGCAAAAAATATTTGGGAAAACCCAATAACTTATCAATGGTATTTGAAAATAAATAGGTAGTACTCAAATAAAATTAGGTGTAAAAAAAAGTACCCTAACATTCAACCCCCCGAGTCACGTGTGATCAAGTTATTAGTAATACTATATTTTTTGAAAGAAAAATATAAGGATCACACGTGCGAGTGTTTTTTTTTTTTCTTTGAAAAATGGTGGCCTATTATAGATAATGAGATAAGAAATATTTGTGGGCCAATGAGAAATATTCATGGAGGCCCAAAATAAGATATAGGTGATATTTTGGTATTTTTGGTGAATAAATAAAAGTGATTAAATAGGATTAGGGCATGTGGCATGAGTGAAAAAATTGTACCTCAAGCCGCTACTAATGTTTTGCATCCACCAATAAGAACTCTATCGGCCCCCATTCGATTTATGGGTCTTTGTGGGCCCATTATTGATTGGCCTAATTGAATAAGCTAAAGGATTGATAATAAAGTGTTTTATTGACCCCTTCATAAAGCCAATATCATTGGTGATGTGATATTGTTCCGCTGTAAGATTGTATTCCATAATCTGAAATGCCGCTGGAATCTAGAGATGTTGAATTTAATAGTTTTTTGGTTCATGGAGGAGATATTCAGACGAGTGGATTAAGAGAATAACACTGTGGTGGAAGCCCCCAAGTCTAATCTAGTGAGAATTCCAGCCGTGATGAATCTAGACCCTCCAATGATGGTTATTTAGATCAAACAAATATTTTTGTTAACCCAACTATTGGTTCCATAGGTCCGACTGTCATGATGAAGTAATTTAGGGGAAGACCATTGCCTGTAGGATGAAGATTTATGAACCTATGGAAGAGGTTTCTTCAAGAACTCCTTATCTTCTTACATCCTTTCTTTCTTTTTTCTTCTATTCCTTGTCTTCATTCATGGCCTGGCATTTTTCTGCCCTTATGGTTCCAACAGCTTGGTGATAATAACAAGACATAGCCAAGGAAGTATGATGATGAATTTGAGGATTCGGATACAGACTTCAGTAATTTTAAGACCCTTTCCACTTTCCCATCATGTATATTTGCTGCTGATGTATTTTCACTGCAGGTTTTGCTGCCGAAGATATAATGGCAATTGACAAAAGCTTTCTTGATGTTGTTATGGCTGGAGAGATTTTTTCTGCAGAGCTCTAGCTGTGATTCTGCCATATCTTCATGATGTTCCTTAGAATTAAAAAAAAAAAAAAAAAAAATCTCCAAGCATGATCTAAAGTTGCTCATACTGCTAGAGGGAATTATGGCTTGATACTGTTCATCTGCTTTTTTGTCGTTATCGTTGGATAGTTGATTGTGGTCTCTTACTTTACAACAGTGCATGCGACATTTCCTGATGTTGCTCTTAAAAAAATATATTAATCTTCAAAGGTGCTTGAAGGCATTGTAAAGAAATATTTTGGCTTCATGGTTGGAGGCAAGATTGGTGTTGTTATGAGAGGACTATTGCTCTAGCTGTAGTCATATTTATTGTGCCATTGAATCATGTACTATTTGTGATGATGGAGATAGCTGATCTGAGGAGAATATTGCGTTGATGATGTCTGAACTTTATCCTTTGATCAAAGGGATGAGATCATACAGTTTTTTTTTTCAGCGGTGAGTAGATCTTATATTTTCTCATGTGGCTTTTTTCTTTTCAATAAAATTACTTTTGTGATATATTTTGATGTAATTAATACGTAATGTAATCACTATGTAATGTGACGTATGTTGTAAACCTATATAGCCGTAAATGTTGTATTATATGTGATGTTTTGAAAATTGGTTCTAGTCATGCATGTTGTGTATTATAACTTGAAATCAGTTCAGTCGTCTAGACTGTGTTTTATTTAGTCATAAATTTCTTTTGTCAAGATATTTTGATTGTCAAAAAATTACAATTCTTAGGCTCAAAAAATTAAAGTGTGGTCATAAAGGTAATAGCTATTTTTGAAATCACTTGCTAAATGCATGGCCATTTTATTTTGAAGTCCCAACCATAAAGACTCTTCAATTTTGAATATGTAAAGGTTTGAGATATGAAAAGTGTTTTGATAATTGAAAGATTGATATAATTGAGCTAAAATGAAGTCATGGAAGTTAAACAATTTATTTTGAAAATGTCAAATTGCAAAAGGTTTGTCCTTGCAAGTAAGTTTGAAATACAAATATCTATGTAAAAATGTATCTTAAAATATTTATAGTTTTGAAATAAATGTAAGATATTCATGTCTTAGAGTAAAGATAACGCTTACTCTCTATTTCCAAAGCATTTTGTAGAAAATATGATTATTGAGTTAAGTATGATATAGCTCCAGCCATTTGTCATTGATAGGTTTCATGAGATTTTCACCTTCTGCCATGGCTAGACAATAATAGCTGTTGTTATAGACTTCTTTTTCAAGGCAAATGTCCCTAGATGTAGGGATGTCAGATTGATTAGGCACTTTAGATCAAAGCCCCCAAGTGTGGGATAGTTGATACCCTTGATGATGCTTGAGATTCCAAGGGTTCCAATGATGTGAATATAATGATTCTAGTAACATGATGGAGTCACCATGGTCTTGAATATGCGTGGGGCTGCCATGGCTTCAATGGCGACAAAGCTTCTTTAAGGGATGACCGCCAATCTACTTGGTTCAGCGGTTGGTACAAGAAGGATTTCCTTTAGCGATTAGGATAATATTGATGATTTTAGTTGCAAGGAGTTATGATCAGGGGTTTCATGCCTACAAAATAGACAAATTTCAAAGTAAACGATGGTTGAAACAAACAATATGTTTCACATAATAATTTTCGATCAATGGTTGCAATAATGGTAAAGATAAAGTAATATATATTTAACTTGATAGTTTTAATTGAATGATGAATGTGATATAATATTAAAGTAATTTGTATTGAGTCATATGAGCATAGTAGAGTAACCTATACTCAATGTAAATTTAAAGATAGTAATGTGGTGACTTATCTTGAAAGTTCATTGCTCAAGCTGTATATCAGTGAGCTAATGGCAGTCCAGCTAGGGGTGTGCGCGGTTCGGTAATGGCAGTTTTTTTCCAAATTTATTACCGAACCGATAGAGATCGGTTTTTTCATAATTGGTACCAATGCATACCGCCTAAGGTCGGTTTTCCGACCTATAGCGGTGCAGTTTTTTGCGGTGCGGTTTAGTCGGTTTGGTCGGTTTGAAATTTAAAAAAAAAAACGATTTTTTTAATAATAAAAAAATTGGGCTTTCAAGCCCAATATCAATATATCAACCTGTTCAAGAAAAGCATATTCCAAAACCTGTGCAAAAAATCTGTTCACATAATGATTCAAATTTTTTCATTTAATTCACCATGCAAAAATATTTTGAAATTGCCTCAATAAGAGTTCAACTCCCAAAATACTATCATGTAGCATATAATATCATTAGTGTCACTGTGTGTGTCAGTTTCAATAACAATAAGCGTTAATATATCCACTTAATAACGTATTACAGAACCATTAGTCATTGTCCACAAATGCCAAAAGAAAGATATACAAATTAAATTAGCATTTAGGCAAAAGAATGCTAATTGCTTGTATTCCCAATAATAATCTCACCCATGAATACCTAAATAACTACCATTAGTGAAAAGTCCACTACCAATAACATGTACAGATATAATTAGCATATAGGCAAACAAATGTTAATTCTTGTAAGTCCTTTGTCTAGTAAGTCTGTGTATTACGCATCATTCTAGAACTCCTACAAAATACTAAACAAAACAAAATAAACACGTGTTAATAACAATAAAACGTTTATGAACAATAGAATATTTATAATTAACACAAACAAATGTATACTTACATAATACTAACTACTAACTAACTCCAAGCAAAGAGTAGCACATTACTCATCATCATCCAACACAACGGTGCTTGGATCCTCCTCCATAGGCATTGGACAAACCAATGCAATTTCTACAATCCCATTCAAAATAAAATGATTCGTAAGCATTGAGCAAATAAATAAACAATTGATATATATAACAAACAAAATGAACATATATTTATTAGTGTCAATCTCAAAACCATCCATATCCTCCACATTGTCCATGCACTCCCAAAGCTTTATTGATCTTTTTTTCTTTGCATCCTTCAGCCAATTTTGGGTACATATAAGGGCTTCAACTGTATTAGGAGATAGTGAACTACGGAATGAATCCAAAACATGCCTCCCGTACTAAAAACAGACTCGGATGCAACTGTAGAAACATGAATAGCCAACACATCACGGGCAATTTAGGAAAGGACTCGATATCTAGAAGAATTCATTTTCCACCACATCAAGATGTCAAAATCTTCCACATCAGGGTCCTCAGAAGATTCCAACAAATACCTATCCAACTCAAATTTGCTTTTCACACTGTCCTCGTCCGCCAAGTGTTGCTTAAACCTATTATTATAACTTTTAATGTGATCAGACAATGAAGCATTACCAACACTTGGCATGGAGTCCTTAGACAATGAAGCACCACTACCACTAGAACTCGAAGCTCCATTTTGACCCACTCTCTCCACATACAACCTCTTCAATGCATCCCGAACCTTAGAGCTCATCTCATCTCCCTTGTCCTTTCTATACCACTCCCTAAACCAAAACTTTACATACTTCAATCTATACCTTGGGTCAAGAACAACAGCAACAAAAAGCATCAAATTGATATTATCCATACTTCCCCAATACTTATCATACTTTTTTTTCATCTCTATTGCCATACTCTTCAAAAGTGGATCCCCATCAACACTACACAACTGTTGCAATTGATCTTCAATGCTAATTAGCTCATGGAAGTATGTATTAGAAGTGACAAACAAAGACCCAGAAAATCTAAGTGTCGCCTCATAAAATCTGCCAAGAAATTTTACAAAGGTCTTGACATTTTCCTAATCAAGATAGTTAGGAGGACCAATGGGCTTTTTCCCATTCCCATCCGATTCACAAAAATAAAGTTTGTAATGCCCATCCTCCTCTTCCAACCTATCAAATGCTCTCACAAATTTCAAAGCACAATCTAACATAAGATAATTGGAATTTCACATTGTTGGCACATCAAGGGACAACAAACATTTGGCTTTGATTTTCTCATTTTCAACACATTCTTGAAACTTCTCAAACCTTGCGGGAGAAGCTCTCACATATCGCACCGCATTCCTAACTTTGGCAATTGATTCATGAATGGACTTCAACCCACTTTGCACTATCAAATTCAAGATATGCGCAAAACAACGCATATGTATGAACTCACCACCCAATATGCCACTATCTCTTTCTTTTGTTTTCTTTTTCACATAATCAATTGCCACATCATTAGAACTAGCATTGTCCGCGGTGATTGTAAACAACCGGTCTATACCCCACTTCAACAAACATGACTCAACCGCTCTACCTATGGTGTCCCCTTTGTGATTAGCTATAGGGCAAAAGTTCAAGATTTTCTTTTGGTAAGTCCAATCCCCATCAATGAAGTGTGCGGTGACTACCATGTAGTTCAAGTTTTGTATGGATGTCCAAGTATCCGTTGTCACACAAACCCGCTACCCAACAAAGGCACCTCTCAAAATATCCACCTCACTAGAATAAATCTTCATACAAGCCCTTACAATGGTAGTGCGATGGGAAATAGGAAACCTAGGCTCAACTATTTCCATAAATTCTTGAAAGCCTTGACGCTCCACAAATTTAAAAGGCAATTCATCTATGATGATCATCTTTGCCAATGCCAACCTTATCTTCTCTTCACTATAGTTTGCAACCACTAACACATTTGAACCACTTTCCCCTTCTCTCTTCGCTTGGAAAGACAAAGTTTTTTGCTTATCATCACAGGGAAAAGGCCACTTCTTACATGCCTTCATGTGTTGCAACATGCCCGAAGTACCATTTTTCTTACCATGACATTTATATTGATTTTTACAATACTTGCATTGAGACCTAGGATTATCGGAATCAAAACCAGCTAACTTAATGAAGTGCTGTCATACTATAGATGGGTCTTTACCACCTTGTTTAGGTGATAGTGGGGGAAGTGATGCACCAAGTCCAATTGGTGCTGCAGGTTCAGGTGGTAGCACTACCAGGACTAGGAGGAGGTGGGTTATGGTCCCCAGGTGCACCAAATCCAGGTGGAGCATCGACATCCATTTAATAAAAAAATTTCCAACCAACAAAAAAACAAAGTTTCCACAACAATATCAGATTATAATTTTTCCAACAAATGCAGTATCAAATAACTCACTCTCAATCAATGAATGTCACAACCAGATTCAATAATAGCAATAACTAATCAATTTAGTTACAAAAATGCAACAATAAGAGACTAACAATCATTAATCATTACTCAACAATTCATGTCACTAATATTAACAACAATTCAGAACTAGAGAATTAGCTTTTATTTTATATTTATATTATATAAATATAAAATAAAAGCTAATTTTATATATAATTATATATAAACTTAAAGCAGTTGTTACTATGTACTAAAAATTTAAAATCATAATGTTGAATATAGTGAGTGTTTAGTGATTACCTCTCGGTGAAGGATTGAAAGAGTGAACTCTCTCAATCTCGTCTCCCTCAAAAATTAAAATGCTGAAGAATGAAGAAGAAAAAAAAACGTTAGTGCTTACTGCTTACTACTTAGTAGACTATGACAAATAAATGCTGAAAATTTGATAACAACTAAACTGACAAGTGACAAGCATTATAACTGACAAGCATTAACTATAAGCATTAAGCAGGTATAAATTAACTAAACTGGCTAACTAAATAAATTAACTAAAAACTAACTAAATAAATTAACTAATGAAAGGCTCATATAAATTAACCCAACTCAATGTGTGTCCAGTGGAGGTAACGGGCAACCCAATAATGGTATGGGACCACCACAGCCTAACGAATGGTTGTTGATGATATGAATTAATGATAGCGGTGGACAAATTAAAGTTAAAAAAATCTTTCACCAATCCTACCCAACATTTAACTCTAAGCATGAAAGTGAATGAAATATATAGAAACTTATAATAGAATATGAAAAAGCAAAGCAGTCCACTGTCAACCCAATAAATTAACTACGGGTTCATAAAAAAATAAATAAATAAATAAAAAAGTCCCTAACTCAATGTGTTATGTGTGTCCACTGTCCAAGTGTCCAGCCGGCAGCCAAGGTCCAAGAGGAATCATATAAAAGTATAAAGTATAGTCCCCACTCCCCACTTCTTAGTTCTTATCCAATATCAGAGTTCCAAAAGACAAACACTCTCTACTCTCTAGTATCTTCTCAGAAAGTCAGAATCTCAAAGCACAAACGTTAATGGCAGATGGCTTTGTCCAATCTTAGTACGTACAAGGCTACAACTACAAACACAATCTCTCTCACTCCATTTCCATTAAAACCAAAAAAGAGGGGTTGATGGCTTACCGTGGTGAGCTGCTGCTGCTGCTGTTGCTAGGCGTGACTCAGGCCGGCGAGACTGCGAGAGGCTAGAGGCGACTGGCGAGGCGAGAGCGAGAGCGAGAGAGAGAGTTAAGGGTCCCAGGTGCGAAAGAGTGAATTTATAGTAGGGTAAGTCTGAAAACCTACATAAAACGGTGTCGTTTGTGTGTATGTGTGTGTGTGTGTGTGTTTTTTTTTTTTTAATTATAATAACCCAATACGACAATGTTTTAGTAAAAAAATTTAAAACAGATTCACACCTAAACGATGTCATATCCCTGATCTGAAAAATATTTCTCTATTTCTATTTTTTCAGTTCGGTTCGGCTCTACTCGGTGCTTGCTTTGCATCTCCGATGTCCTCACCGCACCGGCATCGGAGCTCCATTTGCGTTCCGATCGCCGGCATCGGCTCCATCGGTCGATGCCAATGGCGGTACAGGAGGGTCGGTGCCAGTCGGTGTTGTTGGCTCCGGTGATGGTTTGCACACTCCTAAGTCCAGCAGCACGACAACATGAGTAAAGCGGTGGAGAGTCCATATGCCATGATAAGTCTCTCCATGGTTTGATATTAAGAGCACGTATCACCAAGTTACGATCTGAACTGAGCATCATGTTGTACTCCTAAGCAAAGATGTCAATGTACTTTTTATTAGATGGAGAAGGTATGTCAGGATCTACTGGAGATTCCTTAAATGGTTCAGTTATACTACTAGACAAGAATTCTTCTTCCATCAGATGCGTTCTCTTCTAGATACAGCTGTAAGTTTGGTACTAGCTTCATTCGACCTAGTACCCTTTTATTTGAGGCAACTAAGCCTTACGTGTCATTCTGAGTAACAATATATACTTCCATTTCGTAGCCGGGTTTATTCACATTGTGGCTGTGATTTGCTGCTGGATGCTTCCTTGTGCTTTCCTTTCTTTTGGATAAAAAAAAAATGCTTTTAAACTTATTTTGGGATCATTCTTGATTGGCTCAAAACTACTGCTACCTCATGCATCATTCGTGATGGTGAGATGAAGTTGGCTGAGCTTGCGGTGAAGATTGCAGATTTAGAGAAAGAAATTGCAGCAAAGTTAGTGGAACTATCCTTTTTGACAAGTCAAAAGAGTTCCATCATGTTGTCCTTACCCACCAGAGGTGGATCCTCCTCCGCGGAAACCTTTGGCGGCTTATTGGATTATGCTACTCATGCTTTAGTTTATTTTTCTAGTGGGCAACTCTGTTGGGATGTAATATGTATCTAATGTGTTACTACATGTTTTGAGACTCTCTAGTTATAAAGACTTTTTTTTTTTGTCCATGCAATAGAAGGAAAAACTCTCCCAGCAGTAGGCGCTGTTACTATTCATGTATGCGAATTCATTCAACTATAGAAAAACTTATTTAGTTGTGATTTGTTCAGTTATAAGTGTTGTTATTACTTGTGCAAAAGGTCATTCAATTGTAGGTACCAATATTACATGCGAAAGAAGGCCTATGGACATTGTTTTGTAAAAGGTTCATACCCAAAAGAAATTTTCTGCATAAAAGCTATAGAAAAACTTATGATTTGTTCAGTTATAAGTGCTGTTATTACTTGTGCAAAAGGTCATTCAATTGTAAGTACCAACATTACATGCAAAAGGACTAGTTAACTATGGACATTGTTTTGTAAAAGGTTCATGCCTAAAAGAAATTTGTTGCATAAAAGGGGTTGCCCATTGTTACTTTTTTTTATGTGTGCACATGTTTTTCCTAACTGTTCATGTGAAGATATTGCACTGTTCATAGCAAAGTACACCTCCAGCCGTAGCTGTTGTGCCCCTTTTTTCTGCAAGAATGATTTTTTTTTTTTTAGCCAAAAGGGAAGGAAAAAAAAGTTTTGTGATAAAATAATATTTATTCATACATATATGCATTATTACCATTTTATTTTAGCCATTCACGTGTAAATATTATACTTTTCATGGCAAAGGACACCTCCAGCCGTAGCTACTGTGTTCTTTTTCTTTTTTTTTCCTGCAAAAACCATTTTTGAGCCAAAGGCAAAGAAAAAATGTTTCGTGATTTTGAAAGAAAACAAATAGTGCCCATTCTTCTATGCATGTATATAAACATACATACGTGCATTGTTATCTTTTTCATTTTGACTGTCCATGTGTAAATATTGTATTGTTCATGGCAAAGGACACCTCCAGCCGTAGCTGCTGTGTTCTTTTTTTTTTTTTTTCAAAAAAAAACATTTGTTTCTTTTTTGAAGGAAAGAAAATAGAGTGTTCACTTAAATATACATACGTGTATATATGTGTGTGTGTGTGTGTGTATGTATACTTATATATATATATATATATATATATATATACACACACACACACATATACATATATACATATGAATATACATCATGTTGACTTGCTTCTTGTCGGCTATTATGTAACCTTGAGGGCATGATATACTTTCACTATGGTTGGCTCCTCAGTGGAGTCGCCAAAATGTTGAGGGAAAAACTGATGCCTCTAAATATAATGTCGGGAAGCCAAGCTGAAACTTGACTATGGGCTCTTTAGATGGTACCTAAAGGCTTTCGGTGTGGTGACAAGCCTATCCAAGCAAGAAACAAAGTCTGCACTTGACAAAACAACAACAAAAGCCCAATGAAAAATACTTTAAAATACTTAATTAGTATGTTAGTGGTCCTATTCTGATAGTACAGGGGAAATAAATTCTCCAGCGATAAGGGTGAAATTACTCAATCCAGCAGTCAATGATTAAATAAATTTAGGAAAGTGTTAGTTCCTGGGGGTCCTTGTACGTCTCGGTCAAGGGAATTTATTGTACTTTCGGCCATTATTACATCAATGTGAGGGAAGAATTCGATTGTTACAAATACATTATATCCTTCAACAAAAAAATAAAAAGTAAAGATTAAAGGTTCCATGGGAAGAAGAAAATGATTAATTGGCATGTTGTGAAGGGAGAGAGAGATCCCAGCTCAGTGTAGCAAGTATTAAACTAAGATTTTGGTGAGTGTGCATTCATAAAGCATGAATGAGGCAATGTGGCCTATTTTAAGTGAATGAGATAGGATTAAAATTGAGGTTAAAGCTTTAGTGAGTAGTGGGCTGTTTATGACTAATTGGGAGACATTTATGAGTTGTGATTGTGTAAGGAGGGAGAAGAATATCTGAGGTTAAGTGAGTGTAGTCTAAGAGGAATGATTTGTATGCTTAAAGAGAGCTAAAACACCAGCAAATGATGGAAAACGAATAAAGAGCTTCAAAGGGAGAGGTTGTCCCCTTGTGGGCTGAGATACTTATGTTTTTATAATGGAGTCTTAGAGAAGCATTAATTAACAAGAATCCAAAAAACGTAGGACTAATCAAAGGCAGTGAATCAAGGTTAATCTTCCTAGGATTTGGACAGAAGTAGGAGATTTACTTTAGGGGTTGCCTTGCTTCTTTGGGTAATATATGACACATGATGGGATTTTGGAGTGTTTTGCATTAAATGCCAGGATTTCTAGGGCTGAGCCTAACCAATGGGGATTAAGGCATGTATCAAGAACGAATCCTAATGTTGCAACTAAGATTTGGACCCCAAGAAGGATTCAACACCCCAAGCCATGTGTCAAACTCTAAGTCTAGTTCAGGGGGTTCCGCTGGATATCGCTTTATGCCCTCCAAACCACATGTTCCCAATTTTTCCCTTTCAGGATTCATGGGCTTGGCACATGAATCATGTCTTGAACATTTTTAACATTTATAGCATCAATTTGTTAAGGTTTGGATAACTTAGTTTCAGCTCCCTTTCCGCTGGAGGTACAGTTTTGAGGAAAATGATGGAGTTCCATCATCCTTTAGACTTCAGCTGATATCATAGCCCTCGAGCACTGTACACATCAGGTAGAGGGTGACAAAAAGCTGATGGGACAGCCCCTAGTTCATCTTCAAAGACTTGGTTCTCTTGTAGGGGCCTCTAACTGTACTTTGGTCAAGGATGAACAAGGGCTGGTTTGTCCTCTTTCAATCCTCTGCCTCTTGCTGGGGTCTTTTGGATTAGGCTTGCTCACATGGGCTGGTTGCTTTGGCCTGGGTTGTGTGCATCTTACAAAATGGACATTAACAACACATGTTTGCCATGGGTTTTCATTCCTCATGGACTTTTATTAGTAAATATTTTTGGGGTTTTCATAGATACTTGCAATGGGCTTATTTGTAATGTTTGAAACAATAGGACAAGTTTCAAAATACCATTGTAAATAACATTTACTATGATGAATTCCATATTGTAAATAATGTCCATGGTTTCTAATAATTACATCTGTGTATGCCAAAAATATTGTTAACGGGCTCGACTTATTTTTAGGCTCACAATCTATTTGTATTATGGATTTTGGGTTTCCTACTATGGGTGGTCCTCACCTAGAGACTCAACCACTCACCCTAGATTTTGTAAGTCTCTCTCTCTCTCTCTTTCTCTCTCTCTAAGTCACTTCTTGAAACAATCACTATTTTCTCTATGTGTTCTCCCCAGAATCGCCAACCCCCATTTCTTACTCTATTACCCTATTTATAGTTGGAGATAAATGGAGGGGTTATGATTACCTTCTGATGGCGGTCCAATTCCATCGTTCCTAAGTGGGTATTCTATCGAGGCAGGTGGTAATGGCATTGGAATTGGTACCCATCTCTAGAAGACTGCTCAGCAGCGATATTCCCTAAGGCATTACTGGGAAGCCAAGACGTTGCACTGTCGAGCAATCACGCAACCGTTCAAGTTAAGATAGATTAGGGGGGCTCGCTTTTTACGTTCGAGGCAAAATGATTCCATTACGTCTTTTGGGCTCATATTGGGTCTCAAGGGGTGTTCGAATTGACAAGTCCAAATGGGAAAGCGTCAGGCGTTGTATCTCAAGGCCCTGCCCTGTATGGTGCCAAAAGACTAGGGTCCAAGGCCCAATGATCCAGGGGCCCAACCTTGTACAACATCATAATTTAAATGATGAGCTTGTGGGTTTGAATACTTACCATGAGTGTTGAAGGTATATATTGTGGATGTTGTCTGCAAATGATGACTATGTATTTCATGGGTTTATAATATGAGAACATAATCTTCAAGATAACTCCAATGAGCTTTTATAAGACAATTGTCATGGTTTTTGCCATGGTAATATTTGTTAGGATTAGTGCCCTTAAATCCTATTGTATGATGCTATGTATGACATTATATATGACTTAATGTTGTATTTATAAAGTTGTTTTATTATAATCTAAAATAATGGTAACATGAATATTGGACATTATCATATAATCCATGAGATGCATAGTATGTGATTTATGTGAAAAGTCACAGAAGATATAAATCACAAGTTCTTTGTAAACTTAGAATTGTAGTTTGTAGTCGATGGTGAAATTGGACATTTCATCTGCGAAGACTATAACATATCAACTAAGATGATGTCTTGATCATGGAAGTGAAGACTTGTAGTTGGTATGCTTATATGTTTTAAGACTTAAAACATATTGAACTAGACCGCTGTGAGATTTATTATTCTCCTAACGACTGTCGAATGAATACTAAATCTCACGACTTCTATTTACATGAACTCTTAATCCTAAGAGGATAATGGACCTGATCATGAAGTATAGATTGCTTTGATATATCAAGAGTGCGATCTAAAGTAATGGTCAAAACCTCAGTATGTTGGGCAGCCACATTTAATGTTGATGGAACATATATTCTCAAGATGGAATTCATAGTCTCTTAATGGAGACACAAAATATTTCATTGAGATAAATTTAATGAGTTTGGTTATTTAGAGTGTTAGGCCTAACCACTTTAGTAAGGAGTTACTAAAGTATATATTTATGAAATTTGATTTCATAAATATATGATGAATAATTTTAAAGTTTTAAAACGGATACTCAAGGACTAAGATGTAGTAATTTACAAAATGACAATCTACAATTATGACTTTGTATTACTACGAATATTTTATGAAGGGGTTGCATGCATAATAAAGTTTTGGGATATAATTTATAAATAAGGCCTAGAGTGCAACTATATTTATATAGTGGTATTAAATATAGTTAATGGTAACTTTGTACTTGTCAAGAGTTGACAAAAAAGCCCAAAGCCCATTGGAGCTAGTGTCTTATTAGTCTCATTTGGTCCCACTCCAAGCCATACACTAAAGCCCAATTAGAAAGGCACAATAAGGCTAGCCTAATTAGATAATCAGTTAAAAGGAGAGAAACAAACAGAATTTATATATATATATATATATATATATATATATATAATGGTATGTATGTGAGTGTTAAACACTCTTTCACTCTCCCTTGAACAAATTCATAAAATCTGATTGAGAGACCACACTTCTTGGGCGTAAAGTGGAATTGGAGTTGATAGGGAACTGATTTATCCTATCTTCGAGTCGTCCATACAGGTCGTCCATGACCCACCTACCACTGTAAACACCCTCAGAAACTTGCCTACAATTACCTCGTCCAGGGAAGAAGTGTTTAGGACGAGGTAAGCACCACCAGAGTGATGCACTCGTCCAGAGTGCCGACAGTCTCGTCTTGAAGGAATTTGTCGTTAGACGAAACAGCCCCTGCGCGTGTGCCAAAGCACACTCAACTGAGGAACTCCAGGACGAGGGTATCACACTTAGGAAAATCTCCGAATAAGATGTGATAATTCCTTATCCCACGCATAACCGCCAGGTATCCGTTGTGAAACAAGAGCATAACTTCCAAACGGTTATGCAAGTTACGTTTGATTTCTACCTCTCCTTGAATCCAGGAGAAGTTCCAATTTTGATAACCGCCTATAAGAACACTATATAAAGACTGTTTCAGACAAGGCCAAGGTATGTTCATTTTTACTCCAAAAAAGTTGGAACTCAGATAACATATAGAGAAAAACTAACTTTGCCATCGGAAGGTTTTTGGCCGGCAGCCCCGGTCGCCTTTGATTCGCTTTTCTTTCTTTTTCAGGCCGCAGAGAGAACCAGTAGTCCTTTGAAGTCCGAAATATCCAGCCCACTGATCTTCTTTGCATCATCAGTTGGCGCCGTCTGTGGGAAGTGGTTATTCTATCCCAGACAAAAGGCTGAATGGTTCGAACAAGATCAAGGGCTACCAGCTCAGGCCACCAGGAGAGTAGGGATGCTTCCAGCAATCCCCTTCGTGATCGCAGATCAGCACCTGTAATGCAACCGCCTTCTATTCAACACATACAATCCATGGCTGCCGCTATGGCAGAATTGACACGTCAGAACCAGGAGTTGAATAGAAAGATCAACCTCAGGAGGTAGCGTCAAGGACACATGGAGGGAAGGGCCCCAAGTCAGGAAGGAGGAGGGGAAAATGTAGAGTCCGAAGATCAAACAAGGGGTTCCGCTTCAAGAAAGGTACCGCACTTGGAAAAAGAAATGGACCAGATGAGAAAAGCCATGGATGAAATGAGGAAAAACATGAGGCGAGCAAACCCAGTAGATGATATGGTCCACCAAACGGACTCCCCTTTCACAGCTTCCATCAACAGTCACCCTCTACCCTCGAAATTCAAAATGCCTTCTTTAGACTTGTACGATGGAAATCGCGACCCTTGCAATCACATTGCAACTTTCAAGACGACCATGCACCTGTAGGGGGTCCCAGACGAGATCATGTGCAGAGCTTTTCCCACCACACTCAAGGGACCAGCGCGGGTGTGGTTCAGTAAGATTCCCCCAAACTCAGTGGGATCATTTGAAGAACTGAGTAAGCTGTTTGTCAACAACTTCATTGGAGGACAGCGTCACAAACGTTCCTCCTCTAGCCTGCTGACCATAGAGCAAGGGGACAATGAGAGTTTGCGATCTTTTATCACCCGGTTTAACAGAGAAGCCTTAACGGTGGACGAGATGGATGACAAGCTATTGCTGGCCGCTTTCCACAATGGGGTCAATTCTGACTTGTTCATTCATAAGCTCTACAAGCAGGAACCACAGACTATGGCCGAGCTTGTCCATTCGGCCCAGAATTTTATGAATTCTGAAGATGCCATCATAGCCAAGAAAATAAAAAGGGCAGAGCGCTCGGAAGTGGGCCACCATCGCTATCCGGACCAGGGACCTCGTCCAAAGAAAGTTCGGGTAGACGAGAGAAAAGATAAGGATGGTAAGAAGGCCAGTTCCTCCGCGAGGAATCAGTAATACATGCCCCTGACTATGCCATTAGAGCAGGTTCTTATGTAGATCAAGGACGATCCGTCCTTGAAGTGGCCGGACAAAATGAAGGGAGACCCCAACAAGCGTAATAGGAGCAAGTACTGCCGTTTTCACAGGGACCATGGGCATGATACGGACGAGTGCTTTGACTTGAAGCAGCAGATAGAAAATCTCATTAGACAGGGAAAATTGAGGAACTTCCTTGGACGAGACCAGAGAGATGAGAAAATGAAGGCCAAGGTGGAAGAATCATCACGCCCCCCATTAGGAGAAATAAGGGTAATTATAGGAGGAAGCTCGACGGCGCAGTCGTCCAAGTCAAGGAAGACATACCTGAAGGTGGTGCAGAACATCCAACAGTCTGGACGACCTACTAGGACGAGGGAGGTGGACTAACAGGCTGTTACTTTCACGGACGAGGAGGCAGGACGAATTCACCACCCACACGATGACGCGATAGTCATCACCCTACTCATCTCTGACTACACGACCAGGAGGGTATTGATAGACAATGGCAGCTCTGCAGATATTCTCTACTACCCCGCATTCCAACAGATGAGGCTAGGACGAGATCAGCTTCGACCAGTGAACTCGCCGTTGGTAGGATTCGGAGGAATGAAGGTGCAACCTGTAGGCACCATCACGTTGCCAGTGGTCGTCGGAACGTGTCCGCAGCAGATAGCCAAGGAGGTAAATTTCCTTGTTGTTGATTGTGCATCGTCATATAATGCAATTATTGGAAGGCCAACTTTGAATAGTTGGAAAGCGGTAACCTCTACCTACCACCTGTCCATCAAATTCCCGACCGAGCACGGAGTAAGCCAGGTACAAGGAGACCAGCTGGCTGCCAAAGAATGCTACTTAGCTATGCTGGCCATGGACGAGCATATGCAGGCGATGAGTATAGACGGAAGAAGGGTCGTGGCTGAACCCACTGAAGCATTAGAGGACGTCCTTTTGGACGATAACCAGCCCGAGAAGTCTACCAGAGTTGGGGCAAGCATGGAAGAGGGGGCAAAGCACGCTTTGATTCGGTTTCTGAAGAAAAACCTCGATGTCTTTGCATGGAGTCATGAGGACATGCCTGGCATTGATCCGAACGTCATTACCCATAGCCTGAACGTGTGTCCCTATTCGAAACCAGTGCGTCAGAAGAGAAGAGTTTTTGCTCCCGAGTGAGACAATGCCATTAAGGAAGAGGTGCAGAAGTTGGTCGCCGCGAAGTTTATCCGGGAAGTTCATTACCCAGACTGGTTGGCGAACGTAGTTATGGTCAAGAAAGCCAATGGCAAGTGGCGGATGTGCGTGGACTTCACTGATCTAAACAAAGCTTGCCCCAAGGATAGCTACCCATTGCCGCGCATTGACCAGTTAGTGGACTCGACGGCAGGTCACAGGATACTTAGCTTCATGGACGCTTTCTCAGGGTATAACCAGATTCAAATGAATGAAGTGGATCAGGAAAAGACCTCATTCGTCACGAGCCAAGGGTTGTATTGCTACAAGGTTATGCCCTTCGGTCTGAAGAACGCGGGGGCGACCTACCAAAGGCTGGTTAACCATATGTTCCGTCCTCAAATCGGGCGAAATGTGGAGGTTTATGTGGACGACATGCTAGTGAAGAGCCAAGACGAGGATAAACATCTTGACGACCTTCAAGAGACTTTTGATACGTTGCGACGGTACCACATGAAATTAAATCCGAGCAAGTGTGCTTTCGGGGTTTCATCGGGTAAATTCTTGGGGTTTATGGTGTCGCACAGGAGAATTGAGGCGAATCCGGATAAAATCCAGGCGATATTGAACATGGAGCCACCGAAAAATACCAAGGAAGTCCAGTCTCTTACTGGACGAGTCGCCGCCTTCAACAGATTTGTATCGAAAGCTACTGACAAATGTTTACCATTCTTTAAAGTCCTTAGGAAGGCTTTTGAATGGACGGACGAGTGTCAAAAGGCCTTCCAAGACTTGAAGACGTATCTAATGACGGCACCACTGTTGAGTCCGTCTGTACCTGGGGAAGAGTTGTACTTGTACTTGGTAGTGTCCCCACACGCAGTAAGCTCAGCGTTAGTCAGAGAAGAGGGGAGAGTCCAGAAGCCGGTCTATTACACAAGTCACGCGATGAGAGGGGTAGAAGGACGATACCTGATGATGGAGAAACTAGCCTTCGCATTAATCACGGCTTCCAGGAAGCTGACATTATTTTCAGGCACACGTCATCAACGTCCTGACATACCATCCCATAAAAAAGGCGATGAGCAAGTTGGAAGCTGCTGGACGGCTAGTACAGTGGGCCGTTGAGCTCAGCGAGTTTGATGTCAGGTGCCTCCCAAGGAGCACAATAAAAGCGCAAGCATTGGTAGATTTCATTGCAGAATTCACCCCCAGTCAAGACGACTTGAACAAGGACGAAGGAAATGAAATGTGGGTGGTTAATGTAGACGGATCGTCCACACTGTATGCAGGAGGGATTGGGATTGTACTGAAGTCCCCTGAGGGAGACAAGTTAGAGTATGCGGCCCGTCTGCAGTATCCGACTACCAATAACGACGCTGAGTACGAGGCTCTACTTAAGGGGTTGGAATTGGCCAAGTCCTTAGGGGCGGAGTCGTTAACGATCAGAGGAGACTCTCAACTGGTCATTAACCAAGTAAATGGGATGTGTGATGTCAAGGAGGATCGAATGAAGAAGTACCTCAACAAAGTGAAACGCCTTGCCCGAAAATTTTCAGCCATAAGTTTTATTCAACTTCCTAGGGAGGAAAATGCGGAAGCGGACGCCTTGCCGAAAGCCGCCTCGGCAGGGGTCATAGACGAGTTCGGCGACATCCAGTACATGCCGAGCATAAACATCCCTGACATACAGCAGATAGGAGGAGGAGAGAATTGGATGAGTCTGATAATAATTTACCTCAAAGATGGGAGGCTTCCAGAGGACAAGGATGAAGCGAGAAAGTTAAGGGTCAGGTCGGCCAAGTATGTCCTCATTAATGAGGTGTTGTACAAGCGAGGCTTTTCCCAACCCTACTTAAGATGCTTGGCTCCTGACGAGTCAAACAATGTTCTAAGGGAAGTTCATGAAGGATCGTGTGGAAATCATTCAGGGGCAAGGTCCCTTGTCCATAAGGTCGTCCGTGCCGGCTACTATTGGCCAACAATGTAGGCAGACGCTAAAGCCTATGTCAAGGTATGTGACCAATGCCAGCGTTATAGCAATGTGCCTAGACAGCCGTCAGAGTACCAGACCCCAATGACAGCCCCATGGCCCTTCGTACAGTGGGGGCTGGATATCCTGGGTCCTTTTCCCACAGGAATCCGGCAAATGAAGTTTTTGGTGGTAGGAATAGATTACTTTACCAAGTGGGTAGAAGCCGAGCCTCTTGCAGCAATCACTCAGCAGAACGTGAAGAATTTTGTATGGAAGAATATCCTATGCAGGTTCGGAGTACCTAGGGTATTAGTATCTGACAACGGACGTCAATTTGACAACGCACCCTTCAGGGACTTCTGCAATCATTTTGGGATCAAGAATCACTATTCTTCACCCTCCCATCCACAGGCAAATGGGCAGGCAGAAGTAGCAAATCAATCCCTGCTGAAAATCATCAAGACTCGGCTTGAAGGGGCAAAAGGGATATGGCCAGACGAGCTGCCAGGTGTTCTTTGGGCCTATAGGACGACTGCATGAACACCGACAGGAGAGACCCCTTTTAAACTAGCCTATGGGAGTGAAGCTGTCATACCAGCGGAGGTCCATATGGCAAGTCACCGAGTGATGCAGTACTAGGAGAAAGACAACGGGGAACAACTTCGCCTTGACCTTGATCTTATTGATGAGGTAAGAACGGATGCGGAGCAAAGGACGGCAAGGTACAAAAATCTCATGGCCAGACAGCATGATGCCATGGTAAAACCCAGACGGTTCGGTGTGGGGGACCTTGTCCTCAAAAGGGTCTCCTTGGTGACCAGGAACCCAGCTCATGGAAAACTGGGACCCAATTGGGAAGGACCCTACAGGGTAATCAATTGCAAAAGGCAGGGGTCCTACTACTTGGAAGCCCTGGACGGGCGGAAGTTAGAGCATCCTTGGAACGTGGAACATCTGCGAAGGTACTATCAGTGATGAGCAAGGACGAGGGAAGTCAGTAGCAAAATTACAGTTGTAATTTGCGTGTTTGCTTATATTTACTTTTGATTTTACTACTGTTATGGTGTGTTATGAATAAAAGTGCACTAGTTCTTAAACTTTTGCACTACTTACAGACTAGCTTATGAAAGACGATGATATGTACCTGAATATCTTAATAAGGCACTAGCTTATAAGCATGTGCCAAGTTTGTGAACAATGTTCATGTAATAATATAGTTTGGATTTCTTATGTATTTGAATTCCAGTTTCCCTAATAATACCCACGGACGAGGCAAAAGCCTTAGACAAGTAAAATCTCTAGACGAAGACAAACTCGTCTAAGCTTTCCTTAAAAAAGAATGAGGATAAAGCAAAGGAAAAAGGCTAAGGCATGCTCGTCCAAGCTTTCCTTAAAAAAGAATGAGGATAAAGCAAAGAAAAAAGGCTAAGGCATGCTCGTCCAAGCTTTCCTTAAAAAAGAATGAGGATAAAGCAAAGAAAAAATGCTAAGGCATACTCGTCCAAGCTTTCCTTAGCCAGGGCCTACTCGTCTAAAAAGGAAAGTAGGCATTAACACATGCATTCCAACGACGAGCATATGGTCGAGACGATTATGAACTCGCGAAAATACTAATAATCGCCTAAAGAGCAGGCAAAATGATCATCATCGTCCTAAGATAGTCGTCCATAAGGGCATCATGTAAACAATCACCCAACACTTGGGAACATTGCTTAAAAAGCAATTGAATAAGAAAATAATACACACACTCGTCCATGGAACAACAATAATGATAAGCGAAGATAAACATTCATTAAACAATAAAGGGTGAACGACCACCGTCCAAAAACCCTTAAGAAATAAGCCTTGAAAGGCACTGTTTATAAACCCGTCAAAAGTACTCCAGACGAGACAAATGTACTCTTATACATTTAAAAAAAAAAAAAAAAAAGAGACAGGAAGAAAACACTTGAACAAATAATGAAAATCTTCAAATAACAGGCATCGGGCATTAGGGTCGTCTTCAGCGGGCTTGGTCGAGGCATCGTCTTCAACATTGACGTCTTCAGAGCTAGTCTGAAGAAAAGAACTGGAAGCACCTCCTAGTTGAAGGACGATGGGGCTAAAATCAACTTCTGGAAACTTTTCTTTCGCCTCCATGCGAAAATCCTCAAATCTAGCTGCATAGTTGGCGTCCAGAAGGTCAGTGAATGGCTTCGAAGCCTTGAATTCGTCCACAGCTTTGTCCTTAGCCCTCACAAGGGAGTTGCTTAGCTCGTCGATTTTCCTTTGAAAGTGGTCCAGACGAGAGTCTTTCTCCACTATGTCGGCCTTCAGCTCCTCGACGAGGTTGAGCAAACCCTTGGCCTCGTCCTTAGCCTTGGCAGCCGTCTCAGCCCAACCCTTGCAATCGTCCTTGAACTCCTGGATCCTCCTCTCCAACAGTAGCCTCGTCCTGTCCAGCTCAGTAGCCTGCCTGGACGCAGCTATAAACTTGGACATGGCCTGCACAAGCAAATAAAAGTTTTCGTATTAAGCAAAGTCAACAAGCATAAAAGCAAAACTAGTGACGAGAATAAATTCATATCACTTACCTCGAAAAGATCGTGCACACCTGAGTGTTCAAAATCTTTCAAGGACATGTTATAGCATGCAGCCACGTCCTCGTCAGACACTGCTTGTTGAAACCTCTCCCAAGCCAAACCCTCACTCTCAAGAAGGTTAGGCACGACATCAACGGGAGGCTGGGATGAGGTAGGAACATTGGTTTTGGACGGAGGAGGATGAACAGGCTCAGACGACTCCACATCGACGATCTGGACGGACGGCGATTGAGGAGGAAGAACAGGGACAGCGGGAGAGACGACCCCAGTCTTGGACGACTTCCTGTGCTTGGCTCTCCGGCTGGGGAGGTTTTCAAGGTTGATAGCCTTTGACAGGCTCCTCTTATCACCAGCAGCAGGACGAGCCCTTGCCTCGGAGTCTTGCTTAGCACGCTCGTCCGCGACTCCCTTGCCCTTGTTTTCCTTCATAGTAGCCATCCCTAAAACAAATAACAATAATAACAGGTATGGGTGAATAAGTTAACAAATCTGTCTAAGACGACAAAAATAAGAAAATAATAAAAAAGAGGAAATTCAAGACGAGAACTCACGTCGACGAACTGTCATTTTGTGGGCTAGTGCTTCCGGAGAGGGCTCTGGGCCAAGTCCCCAAGTCGCAAGACGCTGCAGGGTGACCAAAGAGTGGAAGTCCTTCTCTGGGTAAAGACGAGCCTTCTGAACGCGTCCTAGATAGAACTTGTTCAGCGAGGGCCTTCTAACACCTGCAATAAAGACGAGGAGTTTAACATAGAAAGATGTATAATAAAGGTAATGTTACGGTAGTGGTAAGCATACCTTCAGGACGAAGGTTCCCTATGTCTCCTATATAGGGGGGAAACGAATCTCTGCTCAACTCAATAGGGCGTCCTGCCCAAAAACCGGAGACGAAGAAAAACTCCGTCTTCCAGCTCCTATCTGAAGTAACCAAAGATTTAATAATCCTACAATCTTTTCTCTGGCTGTGAACTGATAGAAGCCAAGAGATTGACTAATTTCAGAGGGTTTATAGCAAAAAAGGAATTCATCCACAGTAAGAGGACAATCCCCTTCAAAAACCTCTCTCCACAAAACTTGCATAGAAACGACTAGTCTCCATGCATTAGGATTTAGCTGACACAAACCTAAACCTAACCTACTGAGTAACTCCCTGGCAAAAGCATTAAGAGGTAGCCTAAGACCCCCTAGAAGATAGGCTTCATAAACCCCAATGCCAAAGTGAGGTTGGCAACACCACTCACCACGGACGGCTAATCTAGGATTTAGCTCGTCTGGGATTTGGTACCAGCTTATAAGGGACGCTAACTTCCTCTCGTCCGTCTTGGCCGGAACCCCTACAGCGTAGCTGTATACAGTCTCAACCTCGTCCATTCTAGTGGGCGAGGGCGCGCTAGAGGGAACCCCAAACCCAGACCCTACCCTCGTCCTAAGTTCTTCTTGGAAAACTTCTAAGGGAACCCCAGGAACCCCAGAAACATACTCGTCTGTGGTATTACCACTGCTCCTACTGTCACTACTAGAACCACTATAGCTAGTTGTGTTACGATATTCATCTATCTCCCTATCAACACTATTGCTAGACGAAGAAAAACTTTCGGACATTTTGGAAATATAAGGGAAACCTAAAGACAAGCGTAGAGAAAATACCTGGTTCTAGACGAAAGAAACTAGGGACGCTGGAATACTCCTAGATGAGGCGATGGACGAGAGATGTCAAACGAGAGAATTTGAAAAATAGAGAGGGTAGGGGAGGAAATCCACTATTTATAGGTGTTGAAAAGTAAAACCCAGAACGAAATGACCAATCAGGAAGAACCACGTGGCAACCTCCTCGAAAACCCAAATCGACGCAACGGTTAACCCAGGTAAATAATGACACGTGACATAATCTGGGGCCTTTGGAACCTCGTCCTCTACCTTGAAACACGTGGAATAATACGTTGAAACGAGTCCAGAAACTAAAGAGCTTTGGACGACCTTAGAACAGGGGGCAACTGATAGGGAACTGATTTATCCTATCTTCGAGTCGTCCATACAGGTCGTCCATGACCCACCTACCACTGTAAACACCCTCAGAAACTTGCCTACAATTACCTCGTCCAGGGAAGAAGTGTTCTGGACGAGGTAAGCACCACCAGAGTGATGCACTCGTCCAGAGTGCCGACAGTCTCGTCTTGAAGGAATTTGCCCGTTAGACGAAACAGCCCCTGTGCGTGTGTCAAAGCACACTCAACTGAGGAACTCCAGGACGAGGGTATCACACTTAGGAAAATCTCCGAATAAGATGTGATAATCCCTTATCCCACGCATAACCGCCAGGTATCCGTTGTGAAACAAAAGCATAACTTCCAAACGGTTATGCAAGTTACGCTTGATTTCTACCTCTCCTTGAATCTAGGAGAAGTTCCAATTTTGATAACCGCCTATAAGAACACTATATAAAGACTGTTTCAGACAAGGCCAAGGTATGTTCATTTTTACTCCAAAAAAGTTGGAACTCAGATAACATAGAGAGAAAAACTAACTTTGCCATCGGAGGGTTTTTGGCCGGCAGCCCCGGTCGCCTTTGATTCGTTTTTCTTTCTTTTTCAGGCCGCAGAGAGAACCAGTAGTCCTTTGAAGTCCGAAACATCCAGCCCACTGATCTTCTTTGCATCATCAGGAGTAAAGATTAAAAGTGCTCCCAAGTGCTTCTAATCCTTTGTTTTGAATTTCACAGCGCCAAAGTACGCTCTCTTATTCTTGAATTCTGAAATTTACATAGTACATGTCATCAATTCCGAATAAAGTAGATCCGTTAATTATCCGCTGCGTATATTTTGTATGCAATACAAACATGTATTTTTCCATCAAATGGTATCAGAGCGGTCTTCAATTCGAATTTGTATAACATGTTTTGTGAGTTTTGGAATTAGAGACAATAGTTTCATGATGTTAAAAGATTAAATATGTATTTAATTTTCTGCATGGTTGTTGAACTATGGTTTGATAAAAATTGATATTGATGTTATGATGTTGTTTAAATTTGAATTTAAGTATGTTAAATTGATCTTTAAGTCTATAGCATCAATGGAATTCAGTTTTGATATCAAATCTCATCTATTGTGTTCATATGGTGATTGTTTGCTCATGGAAAACCGTTGAAAATTGTCCAGATCTTCCTTTTTAAAACTGAAAACACAGGTTTTTTGCAGGTAAGCTTTACTCGTGAAATAGTCGCGAGACAGTCGTGAAAGCTTCTGTGTGAATTTTGTGTTTTCACAAAAATTTTCGCAGGTAAGCTTTACTCGCAAAATAGTCGCGAAAGTTTCTAACTGATTTTTGTGTTTTCACTTTTTTGCCTTAACTCATTGTCGCGGGAAGAGCTTCGTCGCAAGATTCTCGAGAAAATGCCACTGAAGACAATTCTGAACTTTTTCTAAGTGTTTTCAAATGTATAAAGTGCAAGGCTGTGTGTGATTAGATTACACATGTTTACAAATTAAAAACCTTCAATTTAAAACATCTAGTGGGAGAGAGATACGAGATTTGGATTTCACGGCCTCCATTAACGGTTTATAATAGTATGATTAAGAACCTCGCCTTGGCGTATATGCCTTGCTCCCTTCGGAGGGTGTTTACTTCATGGAACTACAGATTAAACTTCTTAATGATGGATGATATGTGTTTTTACATTAAGAATGACCATGCTACTGTGGAGTTACTTAATGACTCACATAAAATTCAGTCAATGGTATACACTAGACTAAGTTTAATGTTAACCTCCCTTCGGAGTTATGTCATTATTACTTAGAGGCTAAAGGTAGTACGGCATATTATTAGTGTTTGATAAGAGATATCATGATAGCACCAATAATGAGAATAATTCTTAATCAATCATAGTATTTATAATAAACTTGCTACCAAAGAATTATAGACATAGGATTGGGTTGTCGTTGCATTATTACGATTCCATACTATATGTTTATATGCTAAATTGATAATGTCTAGTTTACTTATTATATTCATGTTTATTATTTTCAGATTTGATCATGGTATCATTTAGCCCACTTGTTACTATTCTTAATCAAAACAAACTGACTGGATCCAATTATGTTGACTGGAAAAGAAATTTGAACATTGTTCTTACAGCTGAAGAGCACAAATATGTGCTTACTCAACTATGTCCTAGCTTTCCTTCATTAAATGCTCCTCCTGAGGAAAAACAGTGTTATGATCGTTGGCAGAAATCTAATGAGATGGCCAAGTGCTACATCCTAGCATCCATCTCAAATGCTCTACAGCATCAAATGCATGATGTAAAACTAGCTTCGAATATAATGCTAAGTCTGAAGGAGATGTTTGGTGAGCAAGGCTGTTCTACAAGGCTGGAAAATATAAGGCAGATTTAGAATACCAAAATGGCCAAAGGTACTTCAGTGAGGGAGCATTGTCTTACAATGATCTCTAATATGAATTCATTGGAGGTTTTAGGTGCCGATATTGATGGAGAATGCCAAGTGGATATGATACTCCAGTTACTACTAGAATCATTCAAGAAATTCAGACTCAGTTATAATATGAACAAAAAGATTTATTCATTGTCTGAATTAATGAATGAATTGGTAGCAGCGAAAGACATCCTTGGTACTTCTAGTGTTGAAGCCAATATGGGTGAAGCTTCTACTTCTCAACCTAAGTCGAAAGGCAAGGGTAAGAAAAAGAAGAAGAAGAAGGATTTCACTAAGCAAGATGGTAAACAAATTTCCTTAGGATTTGCCAACAAAGGAAAGAAAGCCAAAGGAAAATGTTTCCATTGTGGTGAGAAAGGATATTGGAAGAGGAATTGTCCAATTTTCAAAGCTGCCAAGAATAAGGGTATGAAAAGTACATTCCTTCTTGAAATATGTTTGGTACAGAATCCCACGGATTCCTAGTGTGTGGATTCAGGTTGTACTAATTATATCTGCGATTCCTTGCAGGGGTTCCAGGAGACCAGAAAACTGAATGAAGGAGACTATTTCTTACTTTGGCTAATGGGAGCAGGATTCCGATTGTAGTTGTTGGAGTGTTTAATTTATTATTTGAGTCTAGAGTTTTAATATTGAAAGACTGTTTGTATGTACCAAATGTTTGTAGGAATTTAATTTCTGCAACTTATTTAGGTAAACATGGATATTGTGTTATCCTTAAAAACAATGTTGTAATAAAGAAGAATAAAGTGTTTATCTGTTCTGACAAAATTGTGGATGGTCTTTATATTTTAACTCCTGATAAGCATAATTATACAATTCTGAATTAGATAGTAGCTCTCATGTAAAATCATTAAAGAGAAAGTTTCCTTCTACAAGTAATGCATATCTTTGGCACTTACGTTTGGATCATATTAATTCAAATAGGATTCAAAGACTAATCAAAGATAGACTTTTACAACCCATGGACTTTGATGAATTTCCTATTTGAGAATCTTGTTTGGAAAGTAAAATGACCAAACGACATTTTAATGCAAAAGGTAGAAGAGCCCAAGAGTTGCTTGAATTAGTTCATACAGATGTATGTGGTCCTATGTCAACCCAAGCAAAAGGAGGTTATGAGTACTTTATCACTTTTACGGATGATTACTCAAGATATGGTTATGTATACCTAATGAGACAAAAGTCTGAAGCCTTTGAAAAGTTCAAAGAGTTTAGGGCTGAAGTTGAGAATCAATTAGGTAAACGCATAAAGGCCATTCGATCTGATCAAGGTAGTGAATACCTTCTTGGGAATTTCAAGGATTACCTAATTTAGAATGCAATTGTATCCCAATTGACTGCACCTGGAACTCCTCAACAAAATGGTGTAGCGGAGAGAAGGAATAGGACTCTTTTGGAAATGGTTAGATCCATGATGAGTTACTCAACCTTACCAATTTCTTTTATGGGGTATGCCTTAGATACAGCAATACATCTTTTAAATTTAGTTCCATTAAAAATCTGTTCCCAAAACAACTATGGAATTATGGAGTGGGCGTAAGCCTAGTATATCTCCACATTTAAGGTTGCCCAGCACATGTGCTAAAGGGGAAGCCTAATAAGTTGAAATTAAAATCAGAAGTATGTTTGCTTGTGGGTTATCCAAAAGAAACTAGGGGTTATTTATTCTATAGTCGAAATGATAACAAAGTTTTTGTTAGTACAAATGTTACATTTTTGGAAAATAACTATATGAATAACTTTACTTCTAGAAGTAGAGTTGTATTGGCTGAAATGAATAAACCTGTAAGTGAACAACCAATGAATGAAACTAGGGATGATGTGGTTGTATTAGATACACCATAAGATACTACTCATGAGATGTCTAATACACAGGTGCCCCGTCGTAGTGGGAGGATTATTCGCCCACCTATAAGATTTATAGGTTTAGGAGAAGCTTATGAATCTATCTCAAGAGAGGCTAAATCTGACCCTTACACTTATGATAAAGCAATGAATGATATAGATGCATATCATTGGGTTCAAGTTATGAAATCTGAATTGGATTCTATATATTCCAATCATGTTTGGGATCTTGTAGAGGTGTCTAACGGCATTAAACCTGTTAGTTGCAAATGGATTTACAAGAGAAAGAGAGGGATAGATGAAAAGGTTGAAACCTTTAAAGCAAGGCTAATAGCGAAAGGGTATACACAAAAAAAAAAGGTGTTGATTATGAAGAAACCTTTTCACTAGTAGCAATGCTTAAATCTGTCAAAATTCTCTTATCCATTGCTACTCATTATGATTATGAGATTTGGCAAATGGATGTCAAGGCTGCATTTCTCAATGGCAATCTTGAAAATGAAATCTATATGATGCAACCGGAAGGTTTCATAGCAAAGAACTAAGAGCATATGGTATGCAAGTTGAAAATGTCTATTTATGGACTTAAGTAAGCATCTACGTTATGGAACATTAGATTTGATCAAGCAATCAAGTCATTTGGTTTTGAACAAAATCTAGATGAACCATATGTGTACAAAGGACATCAAGATAAAGTAGTAATGTCCCTAGTGCTTTATGTTGATATTCTACTCATTGGAAATGATGTACGGGTAATGTCATCAATAAAGGTTTAATTGTCAAGCCAATTTGATATGAAGGACTTGGGTGAGACTAACTTTATTCGAGGGATCAAACTTTGGCAAGATCATAAGAATAAGATGTTAGGCTTATCACAAGCTGGATATATAGATAAGGTTCTAGAACGGTTTAGCATGCAAAACTCTAAGAAATGATTGCTTCCTTTCAGACATGGAGTTCCTCTGTCTGATGACCAAAGGCCCAAGACTCTTGAGGAAGAAAATATGATGAGACAAGTTCCTTATGCTTCTGCAGTGGGAAGTCTCATGTATGTCATGCTTTGTACTAGACCAGATATTTGTTATTCAATTGGCATGGTTAGCCGATATCAATCAAATCTAGGACTAAAATATTGGTAAGCTGTAAAGCATATTCTCAAGTATCTACGGAGAACGAGAAATTATATGCTTGTTTACCATAGTGAGAATTTGATTTCCATTGGCTATACAGATTCAAATTTTCAATCAGATCTTGATTTCAGAAAATCCACTTCAAGTTGTGTATTCACCTTGGGAGGTGAAGCCATAAGTTGGAAGAGTGTTAAGCAATCTTGTATTGCGGACTCCACCATGGAAGCAGAATATGTTGCTGCTTGTGAGGTGGCAAAGGAAGTTGTTTAGTTTAAGAAATTCCTTTCTGATCTTGGTATTGTGAGAATGGATCAAGTTTTCATCACATTGTTTTGCGACAATAGTGGAGCGGTTGCACAATCCAAAGATCCAAGAAATCACAAGAAAGGAAAGTACATTGAGAGAAAATACCACATCATTTGAGACATTGTTGCTCGAGACATTGTTGCTCATGGAGATGTAATAGTAACAAAGATTGAAAGTGCAAATAATCTAGCAAATCTCTTTACCAAAGTCTTGCCTCAAAGGACTTTTGAGTCACATTTGGAGGGAATGAGAGTTAGATTAGTGCACAATAGTCTTTAGGAAAAGTGAAAGTTTGTTAAGATTAGTGCCCTTAAATCTTATTGTATGATGCTATGTATGACATTTGTATGACTTAATGTTGTATTAATAAAGTTGTTTTATTATAATCTAAAATAATGGTAACATGAATATTGGACATTATCATATAGTCCATGAGATGCATAGTATGTGATTTATGTGAAAAGTCATAGAAGATATAAATCACAAGTTCTTTGTAAACTCAGAATTGTAGTTCGTAGTCGGTGATGAAACTGGACATTTCATCTGTGAAGATTATAACATATCAACTAAGATGATTTGTCTTGATCATGGAAGTGGAGACTTCTAGTTGGTATGTTAATATGTTTTAAGAGTTCAGACATATTGCACTAGACCGTTGTGAGATTTATTATTCTCCTAACGACTGTCAAATGAATAATAAATCTCACGACTTCTATTTACATGAACTCTTGATCTCGAGAGGATAATGGTCATGATCATGAAGTATAGGTTGCTTTGATATATCAGGAGTGAGATCTAAAGTAATGGTCAAAATCTCAATATGTTGGGCAGCCACATTTAATGTTGATGGAACATATATTCTCAAGATTGAATTCATAGTCTCTTAATGGAAATACAAAATATTCTCTTGAGATAAATTCAATGGGTTTGGTTATTCAGAGTGTTAGACCTAACCACTTTAGTAAGGAGTTACTAAAGTATATATTTATGAAATTGGATTTCATAAATATATGATGAATAATTTTAAAGGATTAAACCGAGTACTCAAGGACTAATATGTAGTAATTTACAAAGTGGCAGTCTACATTTATAGCTTTGTATTACTACGAATATTTTATGAAGGGGTTGCATGTATAATAAAGTCTTGGGATATAATTTATAAATAAGGCTTAGAGTACAGCTATATTTATATAGTGATATTAAATATAGTTAATGGTAACTTTGGACTTGTCAAGAGTTGACAGAAAAGCCTAAAGCCCATTAGAGCTAGTGTCTTATTGGTCCCTTTTGGTCTCACTCCAAGCCACACATTAAAGCCCAATTGGAAATGCCCAATAAGGCTAGCTCAATTAGATAATCAATTAAAAGGAGAGAAACATACAAAATTTATATATATATATATATATATATATATATATATATATATATATATATATATATATGAAATGGTGTATATGTGAGTGTTAGACACTCTTTCATTCTCCCTTGAACAAATTCATAAAAACTGATTGAGAGACCACATTTCTTGTGCGTAAAGTGGAATTGGAGTAAAGATTAAAAGTGTTCCCAAGTGCTTTTAATCCTTTGTTTTGAATTTCACCACACTAAGATACGCTCTCTTATTCTTGAATTCTGAAATTTACATAATACATGTTATCAATTCCGAATGAAATAGATCCATTAATTTTCCGCTGCATATGTTTTGTATGCGATACAAACATGTATTTTTCCATCAATATTATACCATAATATTTTTTCTTTGCCAAGCGTTAATAATCTTGGGCTTTTTTGATAAAATAGTGCCAATGAAAAATGGGTTTTGATGTTGCCAATGACAATTGAGTTTTGAATATTGCCAGTGAGAACTGAGCTTTAATATTGCCAATAAAAATTGGGTTTTGATATTGCCAATGAGAATTGGACTTTGATATTGCCAATGTGAATTGGGCTTTGGATAAATAAATTGTCATGGGTTTAAACCATGGGCTTTGATTATGGATTTGAATTCCATTAATAAATTTTTTTGTCATGGATTTGAATCATAGGCTTTTCAAATATTGTCAAGCATAAGTATTCTTGGGTTTTAAATAGAATAGGATGTGTGTATTGGGTTCATAGGTTCGGTTTTGGGCTTAGCTAAAAAATGATAATAAAATTGGATAAAAATATGAATTTTTGGGCTTTTTGTGATAGTTTATATCATGACCCAATTTAGATAATGAGTTATGAAATATTTGTGATTAACATAATAATAGACCAAAGAATATTTAGGAAAATCCAATAACTTATTAGTGGTATTTGAAAATAAATAGGTGGCATCCAAATAAAATTAGGTGTAAAAAAAGTACCCTAACACTATGTAAGTCAATAAATAATATAGTGTTAGTGGGTTGCATTTTGTCATTTAGTTTAATTTATTTTATAAAAATAATGACAACTACATAAAAATAAATAAAAATATATTATACAAACTTAACAAAATAAAATGGTCACACCTAGCTACATTGACAATAGATAATAACAACTGATAATGAACTATCATGTATCAATTTCAAATCATTAAAACTCGTAAAAGGGAATAGTAAAATTTAATTGTTTTAAGGGTTTTTTTTTGTCGATAACTTGATATATTCAAGTTCACTCTTTTTATAAAATTTTGTTTAATTTAAGTTTTTTAATGGCCCTCCTTAAAAACTTCTAGAACCGCCACAATATAAAGAGTTAATAAGCGTTGGTCAATCATATTTCATTCAATTTGATGTCTTCTTTCATTTATTTTTAGATTCTTTTGAGGGCTGTTTGGTTGGAATGGAAAAGAGAGAGAATAGAAAAGGAGGAAATAATAGAAAAGTGGAAGATGGATGAAATATAGTTTTCTCTTATATGTATTTAGTTGGTGTTGATGCCCGTTTTTGACAAAGGGCCCAATAGCAAAAAAGCCCAACAATGAAAAAGATGAAAGGGAAAAAGAGTGGAAGAAACATGATGAAAGCAAATGGGCCATAAAAGCCCAAGAAAAGAGGTAAAAAGACTCAATGGGCCAACATGGCAGGAATAACATCTAGCAAGCCCATGAGCGGAACAAGAGGTAAAAGTAAATTGAATGGACTATGAAAGTCCAAGAAAAGAGGTAAAATTACCAAATGGACCAACGTGGCAGGAATAACGGTCAACAGGCCCATGGGTGCAATAAGAGGTAAAAGTAAAGTAAATGGGCTATGGAAGCCCAAGAAAAAAAGTAAAAAGACCCAATGGGCCAATGTGGCAAGAATAACAGCCAATAGACCCATGGGCACAATAAGAGGTAAAAGTAAAGTAAATGGACTATGAAAGCCCAAGAAAAGAGGTAACAAGACCCAATGGGCCAACGTGGCAAGAATAACAATCGACAAGCCCATGGGCACAGCAAGAGGTAAAAGTAAGGTAAATGGACTACAAAAACCCAAGAAAAGAGGTAAAAGAATCCAAAGGGCCTACATGGCAGAAATAGTAGCCAGCAAGCCAATAGGCATAGCAAGAAGAGAAGAGAGGCCACTTGGTCCGAAGAAATAAGAAAGAATGGCAAAAGCCCAATGAATTGGTTAAGTAGAAACTCATGTCAAGCCAATGTGCAAGCCCATGAGGAAATAAGAAGAAATAATGCAAGCCCAGAAACTCATGCCTTTCGTGTCATGGAAAATAAGCACAAACAAAAGAGACACACAACAAACGAGACATAGCGACAGAAACAGCGTGGGAATAAAAGAAAACAAACGCAAAGGAAAATGGAATGAGCACACAAGGGTTGGAGCACCACCCACTTGTACCCAGCCAATACGGGATAGGTGGCTTGCAGTCAAAGGACTCAAAGGGTGTGGTTTGGAGGTGGGGGGAAAAAGAGTCTATTTTGGGTTTCCAACTGTAACTCCTTTTGGGAAAAATGCCTTGCTGGGATGGCGTTTTGCCCAAAAGAGGTAGCATTTAGCTGGACCACCTGATGCATGCCATAGAGGTAAGTAGTGAAAGACCCAAATTCTTATCCATTCAAGCAAGAAGGGAGAGGCGTAGGGCAAGAACAAACAAACAGAGATTTTGTCACGGGATGGGTAGTGGAAGAAAGAGAATACATTAGGCTTACCCAATGGTGGTAATGGCTAGGCAACCAATGGGTTGATAAGCAATCCTGAAGGGATGACCATAATAAACCAAAAACAATTGGTGAATCCCAGGGGTAAAATAGAAAAATCTCATGAAATTAGCCCACTATAAAGAGAGGCAGCAGTCATAGATGGAAGGGGGAGGACAGTAAGGCAATAGTAAGAAAAGATCAGGAAAGAACACAAACTAAGAAGAATAAAGAAAAGAGAAAAAGAAAGAAAAGGGAAAACTTAATAGAAAAGGCATGCATCAATAGACTATCTTTTTCCTTCCTCTTAAAAAACTCACTCTTTATAATCTCACAAGTGGTAACGAACAGCCATTTTGGCCCTTTCTCCAAAATGCACAACTTTGATGGTAGCAGCCTATAACAAGGTTGTTCAAGTTAGGGTTCGAGTTCCTTCTTGGTTCACTTTTTGCTAAAAGGTCTAACCCATGGTTTTGATTGTGGATATGCATAATCTCATTTACTAAAAATCACAATCACTGTTCTGCCATGGCATTTTTTACTTATTATTTGCTGTGTTAGTCTTTATTATGTCTACGATATCAGTTGTTTCAGTTGTGGTATTTTTCATATTTTGTTGTTTCAGTTATTTCTACTGTGTTTATATATATATATATATATATATATATATATATATATATATATATATATATTTGTTGTATAAGGTGTTTCTGCTATGGTCTCTTTCATATTTGTTGTATTAGTTGTTTCAATTGTGGATTCTGCAGTGCAATTGTCGCGTTTGCCATGACACCTAGTCTACCGTAGCACTCTTTGCTTTGTCAACATATTGGGAACGCTCGGTCTACGCACAAATTGGCCTTTAGTGTGGTCCTACTAGGATATTAAGCCAGCCCCAGTTTTCCAACCCACAGCCCAATGGGCCTGAGCATAGCAGAACATGCCCTAGCCCATTAACTTAAAAGGGCCCCCATAGTTGGGAGGATGAAAAAGTTGAGATATTGAAAACTATTGGTTTAGTTAAGAAGAAAAATGAGAAGATAGAAAATATTTTTTATATAAATTTATTTTCATGCCTATATTATATAAAAATGAAGTAACAAATTAGCAACAACAACGAGAGGGATGCACACCAAAACATATGAAAAAAAAAAGCAACAAATAAAAAAAAAAACAAAACAAATGAGAACTATGTAAAAGACAAAGGCTAAAGAAGAAGAAAAAAACCAAAGAAAATATATAATGAAAAAAAGGGGAAAAAATTGAAATATGGGTGACAAAAAAAAAAGAAAAGGAAAACAACAAAAATCATGAGAACATTTCACATGGGAATTTTTTTTCTTTCACTAGCATAGAACAACAATTTCATGTTTTCCCTTCAGTTTTTACCAAATAAAATACTTTGGTGGATATGGAAAGAAAACACTCGACCCCTACCAGTTTTCCTTCCAGTAATCCACCCAACCAAAAACCCCAATAAATTTCTTTCCCTCCCCTTTTTTCATCCCCCTAAAATCCACCCCATGATCCATTTGAAGATATGGAAAAGTGAAGGGATAGAAACAATTTTATATGATTGGAAAGAAAAATGAGATGAAGGAAAATGAAATTTGTATAAATTTACCATTATATCCTTGTTAAATAATAAAAAAATACATTATGTTTTTATTAAAAATTGTGTATAAATGGACATTTCATTAAAAATTTTAAAAAATAAAAAAAAGTGCAAGAACCCAAACCTGTTTTCTCAAAAAAAACAAAAAAATGGCATATCACAACAAATAATACATCATAAATGACAAAAAGCAAAGAGTAAGAAACAACATATAAGAAAAGTTAAAGAAAGCAAAGAGTAAGAAACAACATATAAGAAAAGTTTTTTAAAAAATCTAATAAAAAAAAGTTAAAAAGAAGTTGAACAAAATGACAAAAAGGGAAAGAAGTAAACTTGGTGGGAGAATAATCAACGTTGCGCCGCGGGGCAGGAAGGGAAAGGGAGGGGGGGGGGGGAGGGCTGTTTTGTCTAAAATACCCATTATTTGTTTTCGCCTGTGTTTTCTTTTCTTTTTCAAATTTGGGGAATTTGCGTTTTGGTGCGCATAGAAACAAAATTGCTAGGTCCCACCATTTTCTCCTCTCCAAAATCACTCCAACCAAACACTACTCTCATCCAAAATATCACATATTTTCTCTCCTTTATTTTTCATCCCTCCACTTTCTCTCCAACCAAATGGCCTAAGACTCCTTTTGGGGGTTAGAAAAAGAACAAAATGAAAAAAATATATATATATTTTTTGAAATATCCATTTTATTTTCTTGTTTGAAAGTTTAAGTGGAAAAAAATAAAATTGATATGATGGAACACTTATTTCTCTATGTTCCTTCAAAATCTCAAATTTTCATTCCCCAAAAATTTTGGCAAATAGGAAAGAATGAAATTAGGTTTAATAAGTTTTTCACTAAAACTTCCAAAATATCCCTGTATATTCAGCTCATTATTTTAAAATATGGGTTTCATTTTTTATGTTGTTATATTCTTTATTTTTAGAAACATACAAAAGTAGCTCAGAGGCGGAGGACTTCTATGTACTGGTGCAAGAATTGATGGTTGTGCTCTCGGCCAAAGAACTAGAGGTGTGGCCGTGTAGGATACAGTATCCTGGTCAGGGGTGGAACTATCCTTGGACCAAGGGGGGCAATGTCCCCCCCCCCCCCCCTAATTTTTTTTTAAATATTATTATATATATGTGTATTAATTTTAGCAATTTTGTTCTATAAAATTGCATTCTATTTCCCTTAAACAATATCATTGATTTTTTTAAGAGTAATGTTATATTCACAAACTTTTTTATAACATTTTCACATACCTTTTCGGTAGCAAATTTTTATTGGTTCACATATAGACACATCATTTTTTTACTCACCAATATCCACTTATTACATAAGTAATTTATAAAACAAAAAACTTGCATCTTTACTATTTTCCTCATTTTAGTGACTACAAAAAAATTTATAGATCTAAAATCTAAAACAAAATATACAAGCGAAAAAAAAAAAAAAAAAAAAGAGCTTAACAACAAAAATTACTAGTAAAACTAAAAACAAAATTAAGCTCAATTAATTAATTTTATCCAAAATAAATAACCTTTCCCTATAAAAAAAAAATTCTAAACAAAGAGAATTTTGTTCTTACCTACAAAAAACAAATCTCAACAGCTAAGTAGCAAAATTAGAGGTTAAAATCACTGTACACAACCAACGGTAAAACCACTCCTAACTCAAAATTCTGGCTCCCACGCTGATCTGGTCCATTTGGAATGCTAGAAACAGGTGGTTTGACAAAACGCAAACTCAACTGTGAGACATCTTGAGAAGTGCGATGACCCTGTTACAAGACTACCAGCGACTCTGTCAATGACTGGGTACAACTGAGAAACAACGCCAGCGGAGAAGTCCTATAGACTTAGATAAGTGCTTTAAGCCTAAATTGTGTTTGTTGGGGTGTGCACGTGATCATGTTTTGTATTGTCTAGTAGGGAGACATGCAGCTGCATGCACAGGCCCACGTATCTCCGACTAGTGGACTCTGGTGGATATTTATGTAATACTTATACTAATAGCTTGAATAAAATTCTATCTTTTACGTTCAAAATAAAATTAAAAAAAAAACATACACGCATACACACACAAGGGAAGGGGACAAAGTTTTAATATAAAGGCACATCACAAATTTCACACAAAAGTTATGGTAATTTTTAAAAGAGAGTAGAACAAATCATACTATATACAACACACTATATAACTGACACGAAACTTGATATATTTTGTTAAGAACATAGAGAATTTGTAATCAAATGGTGAGTTTTTTTTTAAAATATTAATCTAATCAAAAGTTATTATATAAATAGTATAACATTGTTTATATTTACATCATATGTAACTTCTCTCTCTCCAGTGGCAGCGCCACGTTATGGTCAGGGTGTTCCCAGGAACACCTTGACTTGAAATTTATATATACTATTTTTTTTTTACCCTTAAAAAAAAAATAGGAACACCCTCAATCAAAATTAGGAACACCCTCACATTAAAATATATATATATATATATATATATATATATATATATATATATATATATAAATATTTGTTCTACTTTCAAGCCAAAAAAAAAAGCCCAAAAAAAAATTTCAACTAAAATTTGAAAAAAAAAAAAAAAAATTATAACAGAGAAAAACAAAAAAAAAGAAAAAAAAAATTGTAAGAGCAAAACAACGGACGGCATCACGGCAAGCCCAACAGATGACAGAGGAAGCAAACCCACGGTTTCTCCAAAAAAAAAAAAAAAAACCCAATACAGATCAGAAACCTCAAATCAGTTATCAGCAGTTCAGTACATCACTAAAGCTTTTCTCAAAAAAATTTTAAAAAAAAATCACTAAAGCTAAAGCATTAAGCAAACCTAAAAAGGAAAAACAGAGCAATGGCCGAATAGCGCCTCCCCTTAGAAGTTAGATCGTCCCATGGTTCTAGTCGCTCATCGGACATCGGAGATCGCCAGATCGGTCCAGCTCCAGTCGCAGTCGCTCATCGATGATCAAACTCGTCGCCCCTCATCGTATCAGAGACGAAGATCGGTCCACATCATCACAGTCGCAGTCGCTCATCGTCACCATCGCCGTCACACATCGCCGCCGTCGCCTAGGTATTTATCTCTCTTTTTCTCTCTGACTCTCTCTCAGTCTCTCACTCTCTTTATCTCAAATCTGAAATGAATATTGGAAATGAAATAATGAATAATGACTCAATGAGTTACTTATTATTTATGACTCTCTCTCTCTCTCTCTCTCTCTCTTTAGTCTTTATTAACTTTATGTCTTTGTCTGAACTGGTGAACCGTGATTGGCTCATTGGTTGAAGCACTCTGTTTTTTTTTTTTTTTTTTTTTTGTTGAGAAACAAGCACTCAGTTTAACTTTATTAATTTTTTTACTTTTTGAATTTGGCATTTTGCTTTTGGCTTTATCTTATGATTGATTCTTATCCATTGGTTGGTGTGTAATGTGTTGGTGTTGGTGTTGTCGTGTTGGACTGTTGGTGTGTGTTGGCGTTGTGTGCTGGTGTTGGACTCAGAGATATTAATTGTCTTTTAGTGTTATTGTGATTTGTGAAATTGTGATTGTGAAATTTTCTGATTGGCAGCTAGCTCTTGTGATTGGGGTATTAGGCAAGCTTGTCTATAGAATGGGGTGGGGGTGGATAGGCTGATGGGCACATGGGGCCGGGTAATTAGGTAAAGCAGTGTACTGTACACATCAGCACATGGAATGTGTAATGTGCACATGACAGACTCTTTTAGCGTAATGTTCAACTAATGAACAATAATTTAATTAATCAATAATTAATTGGGAAAAACAATTAATAATTTAATTAACCAATACATTATAAAAGGCAAAAAAATTAAATTATGTTAGGCTAAACAACAATTAATAATTTTATAATTAATGAAACAATAATATAACAAATTATAATTTATAAAAGACAAACAAATTAATGAAACAACTAAACAACAATAAGTAATAATTTATTAATATTTCAAATAAACTTATAATTTATTGTTTATTCTTTTGCTAGAATTATGGACAAATACTTGATAAGAAAACCACGTACCCAAGATTCATCTCCTGTGCAAGATTCATCTTCATCTTCTAAGCGTATTCGTGTTGACTTTAACTTAGACAATCTTCCTTCAGATCCTGGGCTACGACAAAAGATATCATCTTACCATCCTAATAATCATGATGAAATAAGAAGACATTATTTAGGAAAAGGCCCTTGTCGGCCTCCTCATGATTACCATGTATCATATTTTTCTGGAAAGCCCCGTCGATTTAGAGCCGAATGGTATGTAATTAGAAATTGGTTGGAATATAGTATAGCCAAGGATGCAGCATTTTGTTTTTATTGCTACATATTTGAGCAAGATGTTGGTAAGCAAGGAGGAGGTGACACTTTTGTAACGAAGGGATTCAAACTTTGGAATCAGCTTGGGAAGTTAGATTCCCATGTTGGAGGAGTTAATAGTACTCATAACCAAGCTGTCAAGAAGAGTGAAGATTTACAGAAGGAAAAGCAACACATTCAAAGTGTTTTGATTAAGCAATCAAATCAAGACAAAGCTGAATATTGGATTCAATTAAATGCAATAGTTGATTGCGTAAGATTCCTTTTATGCCGGGGATTAGCTTTTCGTGGTCATGATGAATCTCAAGGTTCAAGTGATAAAGGAAATTTCCTTGATCTTCTACAATTTTTGGGGGATCTCAATGAATCTATCAATGAAGTGATGCAAAATACTTGGAAAAATTGCAAGCTTACCCATCATGATATTCAAAAAGACATGGTGAATGCAATTGCACATGAAACATCCAAAGCCATCATCGAGGATTTTGGCAATGGGTTTTTTTCAATATTAGTTGATGAGTCACGTGATATCTCAGTGAAGGAACAAATGGCACTCATTCTTCGTTATGTGAACAAATAAGGAATTATTATAGAGCGGTTCCTTAGTATTGTACATGTAGCAAGTACCACCGCTTTGTCACTCAAATGTGCTATTGAAGGTTTACTTTGTGAACATAATTTGAGTTTATCGAGACTACGTGGGCAAGGTTATGATGGAGCTAGTAATATGCAAGGTGATATCAATGGTCTCAAAACTTTAATTTTGAAAGAGAATAAGTCAGCATTTTATGTCCATTGTTTTGCTCACCAACTTCAATTGACACTTGTTGCCGTTGCTAAAAATCACATTAACATTGCTGATTTTTTTTATGTGGTTAGTAATTTAGTAACTGTTGTTAGAGGCTCTTGTAAGAGACGAGATGCTCTTCGAGATACACAATTTGCCAAAATTAAAGAAGATTTAGAGAAGGGTGTACGAAGAAGTGGGCAAGGTTTGAATCAAGAGACAAATCTTAAACGTCCTGGTGATACACGTTGGGGATCATATTATGGGACTATTCTCAACTTGATTTTGATGTTCTCTGCTGTTGCGGATGTACTTGAGATTATTGAAGAAGATGGGCTCTCTGACCAAAAGGTTGAAGTTCGATCTATTATGAGGTCAATTCTATCTTTTGAATTTGTTTTTGCTCTACACTTGATGAAAAACATTTTAGGGATCACAAATGAGTTGTCAATAGCATTGCAAAAAAAAAAAATCAAGATATAGTAAATGCTATGAATCTTGTTAAAGTGTCTAAGCAACGATTGCAAGTGATGAGAGATGATGAATGGATATCTTTATTGACTGAAATGTCTTCATTTTGTGCCACACATGATATTCCTATCTTGAACATGGATGAAATATTTGTAGTTAGTGGGAGGCCGCGACGCAATACCCAACAAAATACAAATTTACATCATTATCGTGTTGAGCAATTCTACACAGTCATAGATATGCAACTTCAAGAGCTTAACAATCGTTTTCAGAGGTGAATATCAATTTGCTAATTTGTATGGCTTTCTTGAATCCAAGTAATTCATTTATGGCTTTTGATAAGGAAAAGTTGATACATCTAGCAAAGTTCTATCCATATGATTTTCCTGGGACTGATATCTTGGCACTTGACTCTCAGGTTCAGAATTTCATTTTTGATATGCGCAACAATGACTTGTTTTTAGAGCTTCAAGGAGTTAGTGAACTTGCTGAAAAGTTAGTGAGCACGAGGAAGCATGAGACTTATCCATTAGTCTATTTGCTTGTGAAGTTAGCTTTGACCCTTCCTGTTGCTACTGCAACTGTAGAAAGAAGTTTTTCAGCAATAAAATATATAAAGAATGAACTGCGCAATCGAATGGGAGATCAGTGGATGAATGATTGCTTGGTTGTGTATATTGAAAAAGATGTAACTTGTAGCATTGATAATGAGACTATCATGCAACGATTTCAAAATATGAAAAATCGTAGAAAGCAATTATAAATTTTATGTATTTACATGTTTTTTGATTGTTGTTGTCAATATATAAAATTTTCTTTTTATTAGATCGTGTAATTTATACTTGTTGAGGAACACCCTAGAAAAAATTCCTGGAGCCGCCTCTCTCTCTCTCTCTCTCTCTCTCTCTCTCTCTCTCTCTCTCTCTCTCTCTCTATATATATATATATATATATAAGAAATTTTATGTCCACAACAAATCTTAAATGGTGGATTGTTATTAACTACTATTGGTGGACACAAATAGTTTCATTGGTGGATTCAAATTAAAACAAATTGCTATTTACCACCAATGTTATATATGTAACAAGCATGATGTAGTTATTGTCCATATTATCCAATGTGACTAATTAAAGAAAATAAAGGAATCATTAAATGTTACGTAAGTAACATTATATGTGATGTCGATACAAATACGATATTGGTACCATCACATGTAATAATGTAATGTTTTTGTGACATATTTTATCAAGTTAACTACTAGAGATATATAGAGGGCGATGTTTCTCTGTGGATAGAAGGTGGGTTTTCTCCCTAACTCTTTTTTCACAGTAGAACTTAGGTGTCCCTTCAATGAAGGTGCTGAGTATCCTAGGAGTAACACCGTTGCTTCTAGGCTTGTTGGGTTCTTTTTTGGGGTGTGGGAAACAGATTGAGAGAGTGTGAGTATGGATGAGTTGGCTCAGTCATGGAGTCGGCTTAAGTTGTCAGAGAGAGAGGGACCTGGGTGTTGTTTGCTTGATGATGATAGTAAGGAGAAGTTTTCAATTGCTGCAAAGTTTTTGACGAAGCGAGCTATTAACATGGAGGTCATAGCGAAGACGTTTAATCCACTATGGAGAGCCAAGAACGGGTTCAAGGTCCAGAGTTTTGGAGATCACAAAATTCTGTTCTCCTTTGATAATAAAGAGGATGTGGATAGAATTTTAGAGGGAGAACCATGGACTTTCGATAAACACTTGGTGGTAATGAGTCGATTTGAGAACGAATCCTCACTTCAGGATATAACTTTTGAGAAGACAAAGCTATGGGTTCAATTGCATGGAATTCCGATGAAATTTATGACATTAGAGGCTGCGAAGAAAATTGGTAGTGTCTTGGGAGAGGTTTTTGCGCTGACAGATCCAAGAATATTTAATGGTGGTCATTTTATCCGGATTCAAGCCTCCATTGATCTGTCATTACCATTGTGCCGTGGTAGACTGATTTTGATAGGTGAAGGAGGGAAGCAGGTGTGGATATCTTTCAAGTATGAGAGGTTGCCGAATATGAGCTACTGGTGTGGACGACTAACTCATGATGATAGGGACTGTGAGTTGTGAATTGATAGCGAAGGAACTCTCACACCAGAGCAACATGAATTTGGTCCATATTTGAGAGCTCCACCATTTGTTGCTACAAGAAGGAGTACGTTGATGATAGTGAAATTAATGGCGTAATGAAGGGGATGGGTATAATGGAGAAGATTCGGTCATTCAAAACAGCAATAAGGAGAAAATTATTGAGGATTTGAAGACTACTAAGGTAATGGAAATAGCTGCTGACGGGAGTAAAAAGAAATTAAGTTTGGCTCAGGAGTTTGGGGCAGCTAATCTACTAGGATCGGGTAAGAGGTTGTTGAGAAGCCCTAGTCCGTGTGGTAACTTAAGTGCACGTGATAATCTATGTGGGGATGCAACAATTAAAAAAGCACGTGATGTTAAGGAGAATAGGGTTATCACAGAACCTAACCCATGTGTTTCTCCCACCTGGAAACGCAAAGAAAGGAAGACTAATAAGGGTAACACGGCAGAAAAATTTCAGGTTCAAGGAAGGAAGAGATTGGCTGACACAGAAGCTGAACAGACAGAAGTTTCAGCAAAACGATTCCAAGCAGCCCTCAATGGAAAGAACAAAAATTTTGTAGTGGCGGGACCTGATGTTCAGCCCCACCAGCAACAATGAGTTGTTTAGCTTGGAACTGTCGTAGGCTTGAGAACCTGCGTACAGGGAGAGAGCTCGTGGAAATCATACGGGCAAAAGATCCCTCTGTAGTGATTTTAGCCGAGACGCTTACAGATGATGCAAGGCTAGAGTTTGTTCAAAGAAGTACTGGTTTCGATCATAGATGGGTTGTACCAAGAGTGGGTAGAGGTGGTGGATTGGTGCTTTATTGGAAAGCTTCAATCAATCTAAAGGTGGAAGATTTGGATAGGCACTATATTGATGCGGTGATTGATAAAAATACGGAGAATGAGTGGAGATTAACCGGTTTTTATGGTGAACCTGATACAGCTAGACGTCTGAAGCTTGGGCAAAGCTTAAGGCGTTAAACTTACGTCTTGAAAAACCATGGCTTTGTTACGGAGATTTTAATGAAATAATCAGACAGGATGAGAAGCTTGGGGGTGTACGAAGGCCTTATAATCAGATGCAGCAATTTAGGGAGGTGATCGATGAATATGGGTTCATGGACTTGGGATTTGAGGGATCTAAATTCACTTGGAGTAAGCAGTTCGAAAATGGGGCTTCAATTTGGGAAAGGCTTGATAGGTGTTTGGTAAATAATAGATGGTTCTTGAAGTTTGGAGGTTCAAAGGTGTATCATTTGTCATGTAACTCATTGGATCATATTCCAATTCTTATATCTCTATCAGGTTTGATCCCACCTACTCGGAAAAAAAATTTCAGGTTCGAACAAATGTGGCTCTCAAATTCAAGTTATGAAGAGGTGGTAGTTTCGGCTTGGAGTAGTGGGGGTGAAGTTGGTGTAGAGGGTGATATACTTAGAAAAATTGACAAGTGTGGAAAGGAATTGGGGCAATGGGAGAAAGATGTTTTTGGGAATGTGAGATTGGAATTAAACCGGTTGAAAAAGGACCTAGTCAAGGAAGAAAGGGTAGCCATGGTTAGTGGAAATAATTTTAAGGAGAGACAAATTAAAAAAGAAATTAAGGTGTTGCAAGATAGGGAAGCTTTGATGTGGGCTCAACGGTCACATGTTCTTTGGGCAAATCAGGGGGACAAAAATACAAAATACTTCCATAGTTGTGCTTCAAAGAGATATAGGAAGAACTCAGTGGAAGGTATTAAAGATGAGGGAGGGACTTGGAGAACTCGTCGGGAGGATATTGGGGAAGTGATGGTGAATTACTATAAGACTATTTACTTCAGCGGAGGGGAGGGTCTCCACAGACATATTAGATTGTGTGCCAACAGTGATAGATGAGGAGATGAATGGAAGTCTATGTAGAGAGTTTGAAGCAAGTGAAGTAGCTACTGCCCTCCAACAAATGGCGCCCCTTAAAGCTCCTGGTCCGAATGGCATGCCTCCACTTTTTTACCAGCACTTTTAGAGCACGGTAAATCATGATGTCACCTCATCCATCCTATCATGATTGAACTCAGGTACTATACCTACTCCTCTAAACCATACTTTTATCACACTTGTCCCAAAAATAAAGTCCCTGGAATATGCTCACCAATTTCGCCCTATTAGCCTTTGTAATGTCCTTTACAAAATTTACTCCAAAGTCCTTGCAAATCGCCTTAAAAAATTACTCCCATCCATTATCACTAAACACCAATCAGCCTTCACCAAGGGTAGATTAATTTCTGATAATATTTTGGTGGCCTTCAAGACTTTGCATAGCTTACAAAATTATAAAGGCGGTAATTTTGGCTACATGGCACTAAAATTGGATATGAGTAAAGCGTATGATAGGGTGGAGTGGTATTACTTAGAAGGGATAATGAGAAGAATGAGGTTTAGGGAGAGATGGATAAATCTTGTAATGGTGTGTGTGAAAACAGTGTCATACTCTGTTTTGGTGAATGGAGAGCCCTGTGTGATGATTTATCCTACAAAGGGGATTAGGCAGGGAGACCCACTTTCCCCCTTCCTTTTGTTTCTTTGTACGGAGGGGCTGAATGGTTTAATTAAAAAGGCGGAAGTAAAAGGTGACATCCATGGTTATTCCCTTTCTAGGAGGGGTCCAAAACTAACACATCTGATTTTTGCTAATGATAGTCTTATTTTTTGCAAGGCAACAATGGAGGAGCCTAACAAGGTCTTGGAGATACTTGAAGTGTATGAGGAAGCTTCGGGCCAAAAAATGAATAGGAGTAAAACATCCTTGTTCTTTAGCAAGTCTATTCCGGAGGAGGTGAAGAATGGTATTAAGGCGGCTTTAGGTGTTCCAGAAATATTGCACTATGAAAAATACCTTGGGCTGCCCTCCTTAGTTGGGAAAAGGAAAAAAGAAAGTTTTAACTACATTAAGGAGAAGGTTTGGTGGAAACTTCAAGGGTGGGAAGCAAAATTACTTTCACAAGCCACAAGGGAAGTGCTAGTTAAGGCAGTCATACAAGCCATCCCCACTTACACTATGGGATGTTTCAAATTGCCAGTGAGTTTGTGCAATAAAATCGAGTCTCTAATAAAAATATTTTGGTGGGGCCAAAGGGGTGAACATAGAAAAATCCATTGGATTAAATGGGAAGAGATGACAAAGTCTAAGACTATTGGAGGTATGGGATTTCGTGATCTTGCTATGTTTAATGATTCACTCTTAGCAAAGCAAGCATGGAGGCTCTTGCATAATAAAACCTCACTATTTTATAAAGTTTTAAAGCTTGCTTCTTCCCAAACTCATCTCTCTTGGAGGCTGCCGACTCAAGGATGGGATCTTATGCTTGGAAGAGTATCCTTAGGGGAAGAGACATCCTTCAAAGAGGGGCAACATGGAGGGTAGGAAATGGAGAGAAAATAAACATTTGGCAGCAACGTTGGCTGCCAAGAAAACATCCAACGTACCTGCCGACTTGTCCTCTGGAGAGTTTTGAGAATCATACAGTAGATTCACTTATTGACCCAAGTACAAGAAGATGGAATGAAGAGATGGTGGATGGTTTATTTGTGGAAGAGGATGCTAAGTTGATTAAGAAAATTCCCCTAAGTCAACATGTAGCAGAAGACACTTTGTATTGGCCTTACTCTACCTCAGGAACTTACACTTGCAAATCCGGATATAGGTTCCTCAAAGAAGAAGAGGAGTTGCAATTAAATTTCCAAACTCCTCCAATCTGTCATAAGAAGGTTTGGAAGGAAGTATGGCACATGCAAGCTCCACCAAAGATTAAAAATTTTCTTTGGAGAGCATGTCGTGATGTACTTCCAACCAAAAAAGCATTGATGCGTAGGAAGATTTTGGAGGACCCGATATGTGAGAGGTGTAAAATGGAAGTAGAAGACTCAATGCATGTTGTGTGGTTATGTCCGGAGTTGGATGTAGTATGGGCTAATCAGGAAAAATGGGGGTTTAGGTGCGAAATCGAATTTACAAGTATAAGGGAGCTGCTGTCATGGATGATAAAAGATGGAAAGTCATTGGAGCTGTTAGCATTTACGGGCTAGATGGTTTGGAACCAAAGGAACAAAGTAAGGCTCAATTTGAGTGCTGATCCGCTGCATCAAATTCCTCAAAAGACTGCTGTGTTGTTGGCGCAATTCAGGGCCAGCACCGAAGCAGCAGTTATGCAGTCCAGGAGTCACAGAATTGGAAGTAACAGATGGAGTGAACCGCCAGCAGGTTTGATGAAAGTGAATTTTGATGGAGCAGTAGCTGAAGACTCAAATAAGTCAGGTATTGGAGTTGTAATAAGAGATAGTAATGGTGCAGTTTTAGCCTCTTGTTCAGAACATATTACTCAAGCGTATAAGGTAGAAGAGACAGAAGTGCTGGCTGCTCAGAAAGCCTTGTTGTTCACACATGAGCTGGGGTTCCAAAATGTAATACTCAAAGGCAACGCGTTAGGCGTGATTCAAGCTCTAAAATCACAAGAGCAGTACCTATGCCCTTTGAGTTTGCTGGTGGAGATGTCAAAATTTATTCTAGTCATTTTCAAAGAGTGTCGTACTCTCATGTAAAGAGAAACGGCAATAGTGTAGCACATAATCTGGCGAAACATGCTATAAGCATACTAGATTTTCAAGTTTGGATGAAAGATGTACCTTCTCATATTGTTTCAATTTTACATTCGAACGTAACTCGTTTTCATTAATAAAAGTATCTAAGTTCATTCTCAAAAAAAAAAAAACTACTAGAGATATTATACCAAGAGTAATGTCAATTACACACGGCCTGTTACACACAAAGTTATGTGTAAAAAATTAACACGAGTTTTTTGGATGAACAAATTAAATGAACACAAAGTCATGTGTAAAACAAAATTTAATGAAACGGTGACTTGAAGTCACATTTTAGTTTTAAAAACTATTACTAAGTCTACACTCTAGTCATTTCCTTACAATATAAAAAAGGTACTTCTTCCACGCGAAAACACCCACACCACCTCAAAACCAGCCTTACAACTTCAACACAACAGAACCAGTTACAATGCAACAAACATCCTCAAAATCACCAAACATGCCTCAAGAACTCTCGATCACCTCCACCACCACCACCACCACGACAACCACAGTTACAAACACAAAGAAGCTAACTTTGATACCTCTCATATTTCTTATCTACTTTGAAGTAGCAGGTGGGCCTTATGGAGAGGAGCCAGCAGTACAAGCAGCAGGACCCCTTTTAACTATCATCGGTTTCTTGGTGTTCCCTTTCATATGGAGTGTCCCAGAAGCTCTTGTCACAGCTGAGCTCTCCACTGCTTATCCTGGCAACGGTGGCTTTGTTATATGGGCAGAGCGTGCCTTCGGTCCTTTCTGGGGTTCACTAATGGGAACATGGAAATTCCTCAGTAGTGTTATCAATATTGCTGCTTTCCCAGTTCTTTGCATAGACTATATGAAGCAAATAATCCCTGCTATTGAGTCTGGCTTGCCAAGGTACCTCGCACTTTTGTGTTCAACTTTAGGTCTTTCTTTTCTTAATTACACTGGTTTGACAATTGTTGGTTATACTTCTGTGGCACTTGCTGTGGTTTCACTCTTGCCATTTATATTCATGTGCTTGATTGCACTCCCGAAGCTCAAACCTCATAGGTGGCTCAGTTTGGAACATAAAGGTGTTAAGAAAGATTGGAACTTGTTCTTTAACACCCTTTTTTGGAACTTAAATTTCTGGGACAATGTTAGTACTTTTGCGGGAGAAGTTGATAAGCCCCAGAAAAGTCTTCCAAGGGCTCTTTTTATTACTGTGATTTTCACTTGTTTGGCTTACGTGTTTCCACTTTTGGCTGTCATTGGAGCCCTTTCTGTGGAGCCAAGTGAATGGGGAGCTGGGTTTATGGCCCAAGCTGCAGAATTGATTGCTGGGAAATGGTTGAAAATCTTTCTTGAAGTTGGTGCTATGTTAGCAGCAATTGGGCCTTTTGAAGCCCAATTAAGCAGTTGTGCTTTCCAACTCTTGGGTATGGCTGATATTGGATCTTTGCCTCAGTGTTTTGGACAAAGGTCTAAATGGTTCAACACCCCTTGGGTTGGAATATTGTTATCAACTTCTATTTCACTAGGGGTTTCATACCTGAATTTCACTGACATTATATCCTCAGCCAATTTCTTGTATAGTTTGAGCATGTTGCTAGAGTTTGCTTCATTTATTTGGTTGAGAAGGAAGTTCCCAAGGTTGAACCGGCCATACCGGGTCCCAATGAGGCTGCCATTGCTGGTGGTTATGTGCTTGATACCATGTGGGTTTTTGGTGGTGATAATGGCTATTGCTACTAAAAAAGTTTATTTAGTGAGTGGTATAATGACAGTTGCTGGGATTGGATGGTACTACTTGATGAAACTTTGCAAGTCCAGGAAGTGGTTTCAATTCAACACTGGTGGTGAAGTTGTAGTAGAAGAAAATGACCACGAGAGGGTGGCAGGTCATTTATGACAAATTGACACCTTCTACACGTTCATCCTACTAGAAAGAACTGAACCCTGTGATTGAAGCTTTTTTGAAGACAACACTCAACTAGTTGTGGGGGACACTTGGATTTAAGTCTACAAATGGTTATCCACAATTGAATGATTCCACTTGCACTTTATAAGTAAAAAAGTTTAGTTTCATCATGAGTTGTAATGTCTAGCTCTATTTGCAGATGTTGATTTTCCTTCAGTCCATATGTAATTGATGGAAGCAATAATAAATAAATCTGGATCATAATCATCATTATGTATACAAATTGACACTTGCCACATTAGGTGCTTGTACACATAAATAAGTGGCAGTCCAGTCACATCTTACAACTGCATTCATTTACATCAATGCATGCATACAAAGCCATATGGAATGGAGTAATTTCTCATTTGATTATGAAGATACTATGGAATATGGGGGCATAATTTGAACCTAAGACCTAATTAATTGATCAATTATTGGACATGCAGTGCAATTTGAAGAAAAAAAATCTTTAGATTTTTGTTTCTTAATCAACATCGATCAGATCGCAATGATCAAGTTATTTAGACAAAATGCAGGTAACTCAACTATGAAAATAATTTAATATTAATTGAATTCCTAGCTGGATCCTAGAATCTGATTGCCCTGTGAAACTTTCGCACTTCAAGTCAGCTTGAAAAGAATTTCTCCTAATGCATGTAAAGAATTGAAAATAATTGGTCTATGATCTATCATATGTCATTGATGTTTCTTTTCCTTTATTCTTTCCTAGATTCTTTTACTGATGTAAAACAGACAACACATGCTTTTCTGAGTAGCAGGGACGTTGAAAGTCACAACGCAAGATCAAGGGAAGTACTAGTAGAGGTCACTGAGGCAACAATGCCAGTATTCCATGAAATTTGGCAGGTTGAAGGAAAACGGCATTTTGATCCAAATTCAAATGCCTCAAGCTTTACCTATTTAGGAAAAATTCTTCATTAAGGCCCCAAAAACAGTTTTTTGCTATTTATAATAATATTTGTTTTTCCTTAATAACTTTTAGTTTAATTAGAATAAGGTTTCCTCTATTTTAGAACAACCCTTAAAGTCAGTAGTTTAAGATTTTGCATTTAACTCAATTTTGCTATTTTTGGTAAATTTCAGTATTTTGTCACCTAATCACATAATTAGTGCGGATTAGGGTTTCAAGCGTTTCCTAATCGTTCTAGGGTTTTACTTTCTCAGTATTTATATGTTTTGTAACTACTAAAGGCAAGTCAGATTATTATTATTAATAAAATACAAACTTTTTGACAAATTCTTTCTCTGGTGAATTCTAGTTTATCACCTTGTAGATTCAAGAAACTCTTCGTGGATTCAAGATTTACTACCCAGAAACTAACAGTTTAATTTCTATCAATCAAATAAAGCACTGTGTGTGCTTTCTTCAAGCTTCTTTACACTCAATTTGGGATGGAAAAAATTATTTTGAAATATTACTTTCATTATCTTGTTTAGAAGTTTAATTATATAAGTTAGAGATAATAGAAAAGATAGGAGGGAATACTCATTCCTCCATTTTCTCTCAAAACCTCAAAATTTTTCATTTCCCAAAATTTGGGAAAATTGGATGGAATAAAATTAGGTTTAATAAAATTTTCACGAAAACTCCAAAAGCATCCCTGCACTTTCAACCCTTTATTTCAAAATAGGGCTATAATAATAATGTTGTTACATTTCATTCATTTCTATTCTCTCTTTGTTTTTCCAAAAAAATAAGATTACTAATTTTGTTCCATTCCTTTCCTTTGCATTACTTAAATACATTTCATTCCTTTATGATTTACTAACTTCATTCCCTTCCTTCATAAACTCCTAAACAAAGGCTTAGGGGCATGTAAAAAAAAAACCCCATAATTTTATCTTGGGACACACAAACTTTTAAATATGACGCTTTGAACTTCAAGCTTTTAAAAATGTATCAAAAAACCTCATGGTCAAGTCCTCTCTCTCTTTGGCTATTCTGTGTGTGTGTGTGTGTGTTATATGTTGTTTGGATTTGGGGTTTTAAATTTTGTTCCACCTTTATGAGAACTAACTGCGTGAGGGTGGGTGTTTGTTTAGGCTTATTTTTTTAGTACATTATGAAATATTGGAATTAGTGTTTTCTAAGAATAAAATATTGGAATATTGGAATCGAAGTGTCTCATTTAAAAGTGTGGTAATTAGTGTTTTCTAAGAATAAAATTATGATTTAAAAAACAAAACAAAACAATGATTTCCCCATTCCTTTAAGAGTGATTCTTTTATTCCTTTATATATATATATATATATAACAAAACTTAAGTACAGTACCTTAGACGATATTCCTTAGGTTCCTCTCTTAAGATTTAGCTATGTGACAACTGTTGGGAAATTTAGACCCCGGTTAATAGAATTAACAAGTTTTAAACTCAAGTTGTTAATTAGATTTATTATGTATAAAACTTGTTAAAACAAACAAACATCAATATCATGTCAATATTATGCAGGGGACAAAAATAAATAAAACAAGATATGATGACTCAAAAAAATCAATTAAACAAACTAGTTTCACAGTAAAAAACCTGAGGGAAAACCTCTAGAAAAGCAATTCATTATAGTAAAGAGAAGTTTCAGATCTAATACAAAACCTTTGTCTCTAGACTCTACATTTTCCGTAGATGAACTTACAGCAGAAACCTTCTACCGCTTCAGAATCTCTGAACTCTTCAATATATGAACGCCACCCTTTTGATGCACGGATCCCAATACGTGACTAACTTCTTTACACGAATCCAGAATGTGACTCACTCACCAACTTGAGGAAGAAGAATATTGGCTGCAAAGTTCTTCACTTTATCAATAATGAAGATCAAAAAGCACTTGGTTACAAAACTCTAAGGCGCAAAGACACAATAACTTCTTTCAGAGAGAATAAGGCATCAATCACATTTTGCATATGTTCTCCTTGTATTCTCATATGTGACGACCTTTAAAATAAGTCTTATATATGTCTAGGGTTGTAAGAAAAGAAACCCTACACGCATGGACCGAAAATTAGATCTGAAAATTCTGATTTCGTAATCCTTGATAGATAGTATCTATCAAGCAGCTGTCGAGACTCATTAAATCTCGATAGATAGCTATCTGTTGGCAACTGTCCAGCTATCTGTCCAGCTTTAATGAACAACTTCTCTTCAATTGTTTCTTGGTCCAATTTTCATGGCTTTAATACTAGACTTGAACAATATGTTTCTTGAAGTACTAAACTCATCCTAGATCTACCCAATTACAAGTAAAATGCGTTTTGTCAAAGAATTAGCCAATTACATAAAATTTGTCCTTAACAGCTACTTAACTAAAAAAATATAATTTCATCTCATAAGAAAAAATTCATATAGCAAAATCTTAAAATGAGAAACTAAGGAATAGCACCTAAGTCACTAGAAAAAAAGGTTCTATAACCACGTTTTTAAAACGTGGCTATAAGAGGATTTGGTCTATAGCAGCATTTTTTTTAGGCCGCTTTTTTAGTCATAACCTAAAACTCATGACTATAGGCCTGAGAGGTCTATGGCCACACTTTTTCAAATGCGGCTATAGGCTAGGACCAATGGCCACATTTTTATAAACGTGGCTATAGGACATACTTTAGCCACGTTTTAAAACCATGGCTATAAGGGCCATCTATAGCCACATTTAAAAACGTGGCTATAGGTCACATGTTGGCTGGTTCGAAGGCATATTTTAGCCGCATTTTAAACGCAGCTATAATCCTTGAATATTTTTTTGAATTTGTCTATAGCTGCATTTTAAAAATGCAGCTATAGACTTTTTGTTCTAGGCCAAATGGAAAATGCATTTATAAACGCGGCTATAAGTTTTACAAACTCTACTATAAAAAACCTATCATACACACAATTCCAGCATGTTATTCCTGCAAAATTTCAACTTTTTGCATGCAACAAAACAACAAGTCGGAATTTCAAAGGAATATCAAGCTGGAATTTTCTTAAACCTGTCACAATTTCAATCAAGTTTTAAGGAATACGGAAAATTATCAATCTTTAAGAAATATGCAGTTCAATACAGCAACAAAATGGAGGAAAGTTTAGGGTCCATTTGACACAAAAAAGTTGTAGCAAGCATTAACACATGATTTTGAGATACATCAACTACAAACATTACGCACATGACCGCCTCTAACCTTCCTATGGCTATCCCGGATGCTTCTAGGGGTGCCTTCCCATCTCCAAGCTCTAGTCTACAAGTGGGGCATCGGTTTTGTGCTATCACTTAAAGGAAGAATACAATTTATGTCCATAATGGCACTACAAAAATATAAAGGCAGCAGTTAGCTATCTCGAACCAACCAGAAAACTAAGAAGAACATAAGTTAATTCATATAAAGAAAACCTTGACTTCTCCAAAATTGAATGCTATGACCCGAATATACAGCAGCTAGAAACCCTCTTAAAAAGAAGATTACTAAAGTTAGACAACTTTTCAGCACTACCAAATGCGATCTTATATAGCTTTTATACTTTCAATTGTAACTAACTTAGCAAACTATTTTCTTTTCTCTTTTATCATTCTAATCACCTAAGAACACTAGGAAACAAACTCATCAAAAGCCCCACAACCTCAAAAGCAATGCAAATTCCATAGAATACCCAATTCATGTTTATAATTCTAACCTACTAGGAAGAGTCTATAACTTCACTCGGAAACAAACTCATCAAAAGCCATACAAATTCCATAGAATACCCAATTCATGTATCTCCCTAAATAATTTAGCAAGCATATACTTCACTCTTCACTCAGAGACAACCCCATGAAAAACATCATACACTCAAAAGCAATATAAATTTCATATCATTCCCAATGCATGTCTCTTCCTAGACAACTCAGCAAGTATAAACTTCACTCATCACTCTTAAACAAGCCCACTTGAAAGCAATACAAATTCCATTGAATACCTAATTCATGTTTTTCCTAAACAATAACAAAAACAAATCTTTTAAAAGTGCTGATATACCTGCAACTTGTCAAGGTACCGAGGCTGACCATGTCCTCTCTTAATAGTCCTAGTGCGCTCCAAAAGCCTGTCAGCAAGTGTAGACTTGCCATGATCAACATAAGCGATAATGGAAAAATTCCTATCCAACAAAATTACACAAATGGAACCCTAAACCCAAAATCGAAACCCTAAACCAAAAATCGAAACCCTAAACCCAAAATCGAAACCCTAAACCAAAAATCGAAACCCTAAACCCAAAATCGAAACCCTAAACCAAAAATCGAAACCCTAAACCCAAAATCGAAACCCTAAATCGTAAATCGAAAATCGAAACCCTAAACCCTAAACCCTAAACCTAAAATCGATAACCTAAACCAAAAATAGAAACCCTAAACCAAAAATGGAAACCCTAAAACAAAAATCAAAACAAACAATTTCGAAAACTTACTATTAGTCAGCCTTGTGAGTGTCTTGAGGGAGATTGAGAGTTGGAGAGAGAGAAGGAGAGACCCAAGGCAGCATTGGTGAGTAGGATCGGTGGTGGAGATTGTTCAAAGGGCTTAGGGAGTTTTTTTTTTTTTGGTAAAAAGTAGAGAATGGCTTAGGGTGTTCAAGGGTATTTTCATTTTTTAATTTATACTGGTCCTGTAGCTGCGTTTACATAAACATAGCTTTAGGGGTGCTTGAAGCCTCATTTAAGTAAATGTTGCTTGAAGACAGGCCTATGGCCGTGTTTTCTCTTAAACGCAGCTTGAAGACAGGCCTATAGCCGTGTTATGTAAACGCAGCTTTAGGACATGTTTTTTTTTTTTTTAAATCAGATGGGTCTAAAGCCGCGTTTTTGAAACGCAGCTTCAGCCCAACCCAAAAAAACGCAGCTGAAACACCAATAAATGCGGCTACCGAGCTGATCTTGGGCTACGTTCAACACACGCAGCTACCCTTCTGGTGCTGAAGCTACATTTGTGTGAAACGTGGCTCAAACACACTCTATAGCTGCGTTTTTTCAAACACAGCTTAAAAAAACACAGCTGAAAAATACGTTTTTTGTAGTGAGTACTGTACCTAAGTCTTATATATATATATCTATATATATATATATAAAAGAAACAAACACGTACAAGATGACTCTTTTGGTTATATATTGGTAAAAGCAGTGTTTATTAGTGATATCTAGCAAGTTATTGAGAGAATTGAAGAGAAAGAGAAAATTTGGCACTCAAATTGCCAAACTAGAGGAGGTAGAGTCTGACACCAAATTTGGCTTTCATTTTGCCGAATTTGATACTCAATTTTCTCTTTTTTGCCCAACTTGAACCCAGGCCCTACTTTATCCATTCTTCCTGCTTAAGTGGAGAGAGAAAAATGATCAAATTTGGTTCAATAAAAAAAGATTTAGAAGAGAGAAAATGTGAGAAGAAAGTTGGCATATAAGAGCACTTGCATCATAATAGAAGAAAAAAAAAAGTACCAAATTTAGCTAATTAAGCCCAAAATTAACTCATATCAAATCATGCAAAGTTGTTTGAAAAGACATGATTGCTATAATATTCTTGTAAATTTACACTGAAATGATTTATTTTGCATTTATTTTTTTATTCTTTCTTTACATATTTCAAGGATAAATTAATAAAATGAGTTGTGGTTGTTGTGTTGGAAAAAAATAAAAAATAAAAATAAAAATTGATATTGATATTTTAATGAAATGATGAAATGCAATGTAAAATAAATAATCTGATATAGGATGTTTTAAAAAGTAAACGTGTAAAATATAAAAAAAATTTATGATAAAATAGACTTGGATTTTTGCATGAGCTAATCACCTTAAATGCCAAATTTACAGATAAAGCGTTGGGTGGGGAGAGAAAGGTGGCAATTTTATTGATTGAGATAAGAATACAAAACATAGCCTTTGGCCATAGCCTACAGAGAGAGACGTTAGAACCACCCCCCATTACCACCCACAAAACTTACTCCAAAAAGTCTACACAACTGGCACTGCTACTTAAAAGGACTTTGTCCCTAAGCTTTTAAGTGTATGCCATCCTATATATTTGTGACTTGGGAGCAATCCTTTGTTACAAAACACACTATATATATATATATATATATATATATATATATATATATATATATATATATACACACACACACACCTCTAATATGTCTTGAGGCACACCAAAATTGACATAAATTTCACAATTGTTTGAAGTGACAAGTTGTTAATGAAGGATAATAGAGTAAAATCAGTGATGGATCTATATAAAAATCAATGATAATTTGTCAACTCAGTGGGTGTGAAATTTATTGTAACAACTGTTATGTATGCAGCATTACTCATACTATTTTAGTATCAAAGATAATATGATGTGGTGAATGAATTTTTTGGTTGACACCAATAAAGGGATCAAATGGTATATAGTTTCTTTTGTTGATAGATTGAAGGATTAAAATTTAGAAAGATTATGTACCATTGCTTTCAAATTGGTTGTTTTTGCATTAATTGCTACTTCATCAAATTGACTAATTAGGGTACTTGTTATATTTAATTCTCTTGATGGTTTGTCAAATAACAAAAATGTTGTATCTTCTAACACATCATTATAGATTTGGATTAACCTTTTTGGTGGAAGAAATTCACGTATAATCTTATTTTCATATTTCATTCTTGGGTCCTATTAACAGATGTCCTTAGGATATTTGTTAATAGACAATTTTAGGAAAATTTTAATATTACTTTTATAAAAAAAATATAAAAAGTTAGTTGTTTTTTATCCATAAAAATTTAAAAAAATATATTGATTAAACTAATGTCCTTATGGCATCAATTAGTTTTTCCCTTTTTTTTTTCTTTTGTCTTGCTATTTCATTTATTTCACAACATTTTTAGAAATTTTGTGCAAAAAATTTCTATAGAGGTGGACCACAAATATTTGAGTGTCTCCTCAAATTATGTCACTAACAAGTAGAGTTTAGATATTACCAAAGAAACATCTACGTGCTAAGTAGGGGCGGAGGCACGTATTGGCTTGGGGACCATTGTCCCCTTGCCAAAAAGCTCTTGTGACTTTATTCTATTCTATCATAAATTGAAAACAAGTCGGGTTCCTATAAGGCTATAACTGTAACAATTGGTCCCTGTTACTATTTAGTTTCTCACGTGTACTTCACGTAACAAAATACTCATGTACGTAAACCTAATAAATCCCAAGCTTTCAAGTTGCCTTTTATTTTAAATTTTTTGTCTAAGAAACCAGAGGTGCATGCACGACGTCGGTGTGTGTCCAATTTTGAAAAAGTTATTGTGTACTGCTTAAACAAGCGACTTTTTTATTGGCATCCTCAGTCTTTTCAAAGTTCATTTATTTCTTTCTCTCTCATCATCATCATCATTTTTTTTTCACAAAGATGATATTTTCTCATCATCGCCACATATATATATATATATATATATATATGGGGTCAAAAACTACCCTTCAACTAAGAATATAGAAACTATCTCAAATATGGTGTTTGAATGACAATCACAATTTATTTATCTAAAAAGGTAGGGATAAAACGCCACAGTGGGAAACTCAAACAATTGATTTAACAAACACGGCTTGCATTTCAATTGAAAATAGTACATTACAATAGGAAAAACTCTTTTTCCCATGGTGTTGCACTATAACAGATTAGAAGTTCTCTCTCTATTTATTTCTCTCTCCATTTCTTTCTCTCTCCTTTTTTTCGATCCCCTTTCTATTTGCCAGTTCCCTCCCTTATATAGGCACATTTTCTGCCATTATCTTTCTAGCTGTCCTGTCTTCATCCAGATTCTCAGGGATATTTCTCATCTTCTTTGTTGGTTTCTTCCCCTTCCTAATCTTAGAACATGAATTTTAGGGGTGTTTACACTATTCAGGTTGTCTCATATGCATTCAATGCAACAGAGGTTAGGTGGAGGTCCCCTCATTAATGCGAAGGTAAAGATCTCTACCATTCTTATGTGTCTGGAAGATTTCTCGTGATTCAAAGTTCCAGCTATAGGTACGCCATGGATTATCCGTGTACGTTTCTTGAATAAGACTTTGCCCCGTGTATTTTATTGCCCACTTCGCGGGAGCGATTCGTGAGGATTCCCTTCGCCTCCTAGATGCTCGAGCAGGCCTTATTCCACTTCATAGGATCCTCTAAGTTATTGGGTCCTACCTTAAGCATATAGGTCAAGCCCATTCCATTCCACGAAGTCCAACAGGTATTTAGGCCTCAGGTTTGAGCGAGGACTTTTCCACTCCCCACAATAGCCCCCCACGATCTCCACGTTGTTAATGTTGAAGTAGGGATTGTGGTCTGAGATAAATGGGGGTAATCATTAACAGTCATTTATGGGAAGTGGCGGCGTCAGGCAATTAATGCCTCAGACACGCCCGAGCTCCCCACCTCACGATTAGAGGCACGCATTACAAAATGGACAGTCAAATTGGGCTTTTGGAAAACAGGAAATGGGCAGGAAACAAAAGGTCACTTCTGCCCTTTTCTTCTCCCTTATCTTCTCTATATAAGGAGGAACCTAGACCAATTTTTGGGTTCCTCTCTATTATCTTCTTCTTAGAAAAATTCTCTCCCTCTTTCTTCGTTGTGAATTCCTCCGGCAATCTTTAGGCAATTTCTGGTGTACTTCCTTTGTTTTTTTTTGGTTTGTAAGTCCTTCGCTTTCCTTCCTTTTTTTTTCTTCTTTATATTACCTGTCTTCTTCTTTTTTATCTATACCATAGTAATCTATAGACAATAGGAAAGTTTAAACCCATGGTTGACACCCCTAAGAGGTTAGCTAAGTTTAGAAGGACATATAACATCCCTGATGATGTTGAGGTGTGGTATTGCCCGGAGTCCGAGGCAATACTCTCGAGGGGGGAGGATAGAATAGTGATTCCACTCGTTGCCATAGTAGAAGGGGGAGTTAGGATCCTTATGAGTGACTTACTTACAAATTTTTTAAGGCATTTTAAAGTTTTCTTCGACCAATGTACTCCCAATGTATTTAGAGTGGTCAGTAGTGTAAATGTTCTAAACAAAAGGCTGGGCCTGAAGTTGACTGAGCACGATATTAATCATATATATAGTTTTCAAGATAGTAAAACTTATGGGTTTTACTTCAAAATACGGCACGGGGAGGTGAGACTCATCTCGGGCCTTCCGGATTTCAACAAAGAGACGGAATGAGACTACCTGGTCATCTCGGGGAATTAGTACCCCGGCGGAATCCATTGTCCCACAATCGCAGGTAGAGTAAGTGGGTAGATTTTACAAGAGCTTTTTCTCTTTATTGCCTTTTGCATTCCTGAGTTGCTTGTCATATATTCTCTTTTTGCTAACTTTCATTTCCTTTCCACTTTCAAAGGACCATGCTTTCAAAAAGAAAAGGTAGCTAATTAACTCTACCTACTTGAATAGATTGTTGAGGTCCCCCATCTACCCACATTCGAACGGGCAGCTCCAGGCAGCATACCGCATCCTTGGATATTCTCCCGTGTATTGGAGCTATCAAGCCACAAGAAGTGTTGTCACTAAGAACCACCCGTTGCTCCCTTATATTGACTTTCGTTCCAAGGGATATAATTCTCCACCTCCTTTTACCCTGGAAGATCTTAGGGTTATAGTTGTTCTGACCTCGGCCGATCGCCCGCGATGCAGAAGAAGGAAGACGAGCAACACTTCCTCTCAAAGTCCTACACCTGTCTGTCAAGAACCCACGATCCAGACTCCCATTCCTTTGGAAGAAACCTCAGCCGAGATGCCATTTTAAAGGGGACAGGTTACTCTTAGCCAAATTTTGGCTACCCCTGTCATGGCTCAAGTTCAAACTCCACCTGCTTCGCCAAGTCAGGCACCTGTTGCCCCTCTAATTACTTTAATGATTGCTACCCCTACCCAAGAAACTAGAGCCGAGCGAAAACATCCAAGAGGGGTGAGTTCAAGCCAACCAGTGACGGTGCTTGATCTCGAGAACTCCCCTCCTGACCTAGGTGATGCTCTTGCTAACCCTATTAGAGCTCTAGCCTATATTAAGGCCTTCATAGTGGATGAGGAGCCCTTCCCAGCCACCGAAAAAGTTAGGCCTTGGAGGGAAGGCTGTGGGGGTAAAATTGCTTAGTACGTGGGCAAGGCCCTCCTACTTCCCGAGGACATAAGCCATTGGACGAAGTGGGGCGATGAATACCTTCTACTAAACATGAAGAGGGAGACCATCATGGTAATATATCACCATTTTAAATTTCTTCTTTCCCTCTTATTTTTATACTTACGTTTTTTTTTTTTACTTGTTTCCTCGTAGGGTTATCAATACTTCGTGGTGATTGAGGAGAGGTACCTGGCAATAAAGGCCAAAGCCATAGAGTTGAGTAATGATAATGAGGATCTTCTGAAGAAGATTTTCAATGTTATGATTAAGGTCTCCAAGTCCGAGAAGTTGTGATCCGAGGTTGAGGAGAACACTTAAGGCCATAACCGAGAGGAAAGAGGCCTTAGAAAAGGAGCTGCAAGAGGTGAAAAAGAATCTTGAAGAGAAGGATGCCAAGCTGAAGGGTTATGTGATGGCAGACAATGCAAAAGTCCAAGCCACCTATTACCAAGGCCAATATGATTGCATTGCTTCCGTGAAGCCTGAGGTGTAGCAAAATTTACAAGTTTATTTCTCAAAGGGGTGGATCGTAGCTTTGGACAAGATGCAGGTGGAAGCTTCATTTGCCCTAAGGCAGGCTGACAATATCCCTATCCCTTCAAAATTAATCATAGTTCTGAACCCTGAGATTCAAGCTATCATTAATGGTAAATTTCCCATCCAGGAGGTTGAGGAGACTGGCTCAGCTATGGCGTCAAGCGGAGAGGTGACTATCTCCGCGACTGTATCCCCCACTAAGGAGGCAGTTCAACCTCAGTTTCCTTTACATTTCAAAACATTGCTTTACTTTGCCCATTTTGGGGGCTTCTATTTTGTAATAATAACTTACTCTAGTGCTTTGAACTTCTATGCTTTACAGTTTTATTTATCTGAGAATATTTCTAAGTTCCTATATTCATTTACTCTTCTAGTTAGCATTCTTTTTAAGTCAATTTCCTATAGAACATAACTTAATCCTTATATGGAGCAAATTAAACTCTCTTGATACCGAATTTGCTGCTTGGGGTTTGGTCCGAGATAGAGAATTTAATTTTTATGACTTATCCGAGTTGGAGACAAAGTTAGTTCCACGGGATATATTCATATATTTTTCTGTTAAGTCTTAATTTCCTTTCCTTTTAGTGACCCTAGAGTCAGGCTAAAATAGAAAATTCAGTTTAGAACTTACTCGAGGCAAAGACGGGGTATAATTCCACAAGGTTTACTTCCATTTTCTTGTCAAGTCTTAATTTCATTTTCCATTAGTGACCCTGGAGTCAGGCTAAGATAGAAAACTCAGTTTAAGACCTACCCATGGTAAAGACAGGGTCTAGTGTTACAGTATTTATTTCTTTCTCTTGTCAAGTCTTAATTTCATTTCCCATTAGTGATTTTGGAGTCAGGCTAAGGTAAAAAACTCAGTTCAAGACCTACCCATGGTAAAGACATGGTCTAGTGCCACGGGATTTATCTCCATTTTTTTGTCAAGTCTTAATTTTATTTTCCATTAGTGACCCTAGAGTCAGGCAAAGGTAGGAAACTCAGTTTAAGACTCACTCGAGGCAAAGACAGGATCTAGTGCCATGTGATTTGTTTCCACTTTGAGAATCTTAACGCCATAGATCGGGCGTTCTCGACGTTTGCCACCATTCTTTGAATTAAATGAGAATGAAGTATGAGTAATGCACATCATTTCATATAATAATCAAAAGTAGTACTTCTTTAAATTAGATACATTCCAAGCCCTAGTTATAGGTGTTTCATCTAAGTCTTCTAATTGGTAGGCATCAATGCCAACAATAGACGTAACTCGATATGGACCTTCCTAATTTGGCCCTAGCTTTCCCATGACAGGGTCTCTGGTATTTCCCAAGACTTTCCTTAAAATCGAATCTCCTAGTATGAACTCCTTGCATTTGATGCCTTTGTTGTATCCACAACTAATCCTTTTCTGGTAGTTGGCTAGATTTACCAAGGCAATCTCTTAGTTTTCTTATACGAGATCCAAGTGTCTGCAAAGTAGCTGATCGTTCCTTTCTTCCTTGAATATATCAGTCCACGAAGTAGGTAGCCCCACGAGTATTACAGCTTTCGTCCCATAGGTCATTGAGAATGGAGTTTCTCTAGTGAACCGTCTTAGAGTGGTTCAATATGCCCATAACTCATTGAGTAGTTCGTCTACCCATCTTCCTTTCGAATCGTCCAACCATTTCTTTAAACCATTCACAATAGACTTGTTAGTTGCCTCGGCTTGACCATTGCTTTAAGGGTAAGATGGAGTAGAATACCTGTTGATGATACCCAACTTCAAGCAATACCTTCAGAAGGCCTTACTATCAAATTGTAGTTTTTGTCAGATATGAGAACCTTAGGTATGACAAACCATGTCACGAGATTTCTCTATACAAATCTTTTAGCATCAATATCTCGAATATTGGCCAAGGGCTCAACTTCGACCCACTTGGTAAAGTAGTCGGTCCCAACCAGGAGCCATCTTCTGTTGCTAGTTGCCTTAGGAAAATGTCCCACTATATCTAACCCCCACTGGGTGAACAACCACGGACTGGATATTGGGTTAAGGAGGCCCCCGAGCTAATGGATGCCTGGAGTGAACCTTTGGCATTAATCACATTTCTTAGAGAAGTCCTGCGCTAGCTTTTGCATGTTTCGCCACCAATACCCCTGAGTGAGGACTCTATAAGTCAAAGACCTTCCTCCCATTGACTTCCACATATTCCTTCATTTAATTCTTCTAGAAGTACTTCGACCGCCTTGGGATGCACGCACAGCAAATAGGATCCCGAATACGATCTTTTATACAGCTTCCCTTCTCAGAGATACGCCATAAATGGATCCATCCAGCTGGGGGACGGGCGTATACTTATGACTGAAGCTTTCTCAGGAGGGAAGACACTAAAGAAAGGCAGGAACTCAACGGATACAATCCTCGGGAGAGGATCAACGACGGAGAAGGCCAACGTGGCTAGAGAATCAACATGACTATTTTTGCCCCTGGAGATTTGTGACTATTTTCCACCTTCTTAAAATGACATTTTAGGACCCACAACTTCTTTCAAGTAGCTCATAATCCTTTGATCCTTAGCTTTGAATTTACCATTGACTTGGCTAACAACCAACCAAGAGTCACAATGTAACTGCAACCTTTTTGCTCCAACTTGCTTAGACATTTGAAGCCCAGCTAGGAGAGTTCATATTTTGCTTCATTGTTTGATGCCTGGAATCCCAATCTAAATGACTTCTCCATTCTCTTCCAAGGAGATTAGGATAATACCAACTCCTGTTCCTCAACAATTCGAGGTTCCATTCACATACACTCACCATGTCACCTCCTCCCAAGATTCTTCCAGTCTACTTCCTCCCACCCATAAAACCTCAAGGTGTTTTGGAGTGAACTTTGCAATAAAATCGGCTAGGACCTAGCCCTTAATAGAGGTTCGGGGATTGTACTAGATATCAAAGGCTCCCAAAGAGGCTCCTCACTTAGCTATCCTTCCCAAGAAGTCAGACCTTTTGAGTAATGCTTGCAAGGGATGCTCGGTTAGTACTACCACTGTATGAACCTGGAAGTAATGAGGCAATTTTCTAGTAGCATGGATTATTGCTAGCATTGCTCTTTTTAAAGGGGGATAATGTGTCTCAGCCTCCACAAGAGTTTTACTAACATAAAAGATCGTTTTCTAAACATCCTAATCCAATCTTACTAAAACAACGCTTCCTATGTGGTTCGTCACAGCAAAATACATATAAAGCGTCTCCCTAGCTATCGGTTTAGATAAGATTGAAGCTTGAGATATGTACAGCTTTAACTCATTGAACGCTACTTGGCATTCATCTGTCCATTGGAAGTCCTTCCATTTCTTTAGTAACTAGAAGAAGGGTCTACACTTATCCGCAGACATTGAAATGAACCGATTAAGTGCTGCAGTCACTCTTGTGAGTCATTGAACTTATTTAGGATTTCTTAGGGGCTTTAGGTTTTGCAATGCTACAATTTGGTCCGGGTTCACCTCGATGCCCCAATGTGTAACCAAGTACCCCAGAAACTTTCCCGAGCTAACTCCAAAGGCACATTTAGAGGCATTCAGCTTCAATCAATGTTTTCGAAAAGTCTTGAAAGTTTCAGCAAAATCGAAAAGATGATCCTCAACGACCTTGCTCTTTAACACCATATCATCTATATAGGCTTCCATATTTCTCCCCAGTTGTCTCTTGAGCATTTTAGTAACCATCCTTTGATATGTGGACCCTGCATTTTTTAACCTGAACAACATAACTGTGTAATGAAAATTGCCCATATTGGTGATAAATGAGGTTTTCTCTTGGTTGTCGAGAGCTAAGGCTATCTGATGGTATCCTTGGAAAGTGTCCACTCAAGTGTCCAAAAGTCGCATCAACAAGCTGATCAATCTTTAGTACCGGGAAGGGATCCTTTGGACAGGCTTTATTCAGATCCGTGAAGTCAACGCATACTCTCCATTTTCCATTCTTCTTTTTTACTACCACTGTATTGGCTAGCCACTCGGGATAGTAAAAATATTTAATTGCCCCAGCTTCCTTAAGCTTATCTACTTCTTCTTTTACTACTTCAACATGGACATCTACCCCCGGCACTTCATTCGGGCTCCATGCGAATACGTCCAAATTGTTTATCAAAAATAGTATTAGCTCCACTTTTTCTGAGTTCGTGAGGCTCTCCCCTACTTGGAAATATTTGTCTCCAAGGTCTATGGGTATCTTTTCCAATCATTCACATATGTCCTATGGTGGAGACTGTAACTACTATAACAAATCTGCTAGTTTGATTTCTTCCTTTTGCTTACGCCCAATGGCAGCTACTTAACATCTTCGAGCCATACTTTGATCTCTGCGAAGTTCAACAATGCCCTGCTCGGCTGGGAATTTAACTTTCTAATGTAAGGAAGAGGGTACTGCACCTATGGAATGAATCCACGGGTGTCCAAGGATTGCTGTGTAAGGGGAATAAGAATGGACCACTATAAAATCCACCAATTATTTCATTCCATCAAAGGCTACCAAAGAAGTATCATACCAGGTTAAGTCATCGAGGGTGAGGCCTAAACCCTCATATAGATCGGGATACATTACTTTTTCCCCACTTCCCTGATCTATCATAACTCTCCTCATAGCAAAACCCCCAATCTGCAACGTCATCACCAACATGTCATCATGGGGTTGAATAGTACCTTTCTTGTCCTTCCCAACAAAGCCAATACCTTCATCCTCCCACAATCCCCTTTTGGGGAAGGGTGAATCCGTTTTTGAATCTAAAAACGAGGCTATGACCATGACTTGAGATGTAGATTATCCTATCTTAATTGATTTCTTGGCCGCATGTATCACCCTCATGGGCCCCCATAATGGAACCGAGATCCGTAGGTGCTCACCCCTTTAACATCTTAAGGCCGAGGATCTTCCCATATTATAAAACTTCTTTAGATACCCTACTTTCTCGAGTTGGTTCAAATGATCCTTCAGAGACTGACAATCTTCGGTTGTATGTCCTCGGTCCCGATGATGTGAACAGTAAAGGTTTTGGTTCCTCCTAAACACATCCCCACTCATTTTGTTTAGCCAACAAAAGTAAGGCTCATTTTTTTATTTTCTCTATAATCCAATAGACTAGCTCCTTGTATAGCGAGCTCACTATCTCAGATCTTGGTTTCTGAACTTAAGGGAAAAAGTCCCTTCTTGGTCGGGGAACGTAATCTACTTTAATCTCTTTCTTTTCCTTAGTAGGTACTTTGGCTTTAGCCTTGTCTGTAATTGGTCATCTTCTAACCTCTTATACTCCTCTACCCATTCCATTAACTTATTCATATTTATGACAGGTTTCAGAGTTAACAAAGCTCTTAGATCAGAATCAATGGGAAGCCCCACTTTGAACGTACTGGCCGCAATCTCCCCGTTATCTCCTCCAATCTTATTATACAACTCCCAGTAACAATCTAAGTAGGCCTTGAGAGCTTTTCTCTCCTTCATAGACATGGTAAGGAGATAATCAAATGGCTTTGAGGTTCTACTACATGTTACAAATCGTGCCCCGAATGATCTAATTAACTCATCATACCCTCTGATGGATCCTTTTTCCAATCCATCATACCATCTCATTGCAGTGAGACCTACGCTAGAGGGGAATATCTTACACATCAGAGCTTCATTTCTAGAATAGCTTGCTATGTTTTGATTGTAATGGCTGACATGCTCCATGAGGTCAATCTTACCATCATATATTGTGAAGGTCGGCCTAGGGAATCTATGTAGTAAATCTGTCTTTTCAATTTCTTCCAAAAATGGGGATTGAGATATCTGCTGCAAGGCTTTGTTCATGGCATAGTACCAGAGACTAGAGGTGTAACGGGGTCTCGGAGATTGTGAAACGTTAAACGCTGGGGGACTGACCCCTTAGACTTCTCCCTATATCATTCTTCCCTTCTATTCCTTCTAGGGCCTCTCCCTGTGGAGAGGAGATTGTCTCCTATCTTGATGATGAGGAGATAGCCTTCTATCCCTATGAGGAAGGAATTGCCTTCTTTCTTGTTTCTTGAGCCACTCTCCCACACTATGCTCATCTCTTAGGGAATGACTTTGCAATGAGGCTCGGCCCTCTTTTATGAAGAAGCTCTTTATAAACTTCCTGCTACAATACCATCACTTGCTCCCTCAACCTTTTTATCTCCCTATCTTGGCTAGAGTGAGATAGACCTGCAGTATTGGTAGTCGACCTCTCTCCCTACAAATGGGGGACAAGTTGTCTTTGAGTCTCTTTATGAACTTTAGATCGCAAGCACTTATCTCTTCAAAAATACTTGGACGAGATAGTTGGGCGGGTCCACTCCGGGATCGATTTGCCATGCCTCTCTCAAAAACCAACTCTTAAGCCTACTGCTTGGTGGAGAATTCTTATAGACGGCGCCAATTGTGAGGGTCAAAAACTTCCCTTCAACTAAGAATATAGAAACTATCTCAGAGATGGTGTTTAAATGACAGACATACTGTGGAAAACTCAAACAATTGATTTAACGAACACGGCTTGCATTTCAATTGAAAATAGCACATTACAATAGGAAAAGCTCTCTTTCCCGTGGTGTTGCACTATAACAGATTAGAAGTTCTCTCTCTATTTCTTTCTCTCTCCTTTTTTTCCGATCCCCTTTCTATTTGCCAGTTCCCTCCCTTATACTAGGCACATTTTCTACCCTTATCCTTCCAACTATCTGGTCTCCAACATGATTCTTAGGGATATTTATCATCTTCTTTATTGGTTTCTTCCCCTTCTTTATCTTAGAACATGACTTTTGGGGGTGTTTCCACTATTCAGGTTATCTCATATACATTCAATGCGGCAGAGATTAGGTGGAGGTCCCCTCATTAATGCAAAGGTAAAGATCCCTGCCATTCTTATGTGTCAGGAAGATTTCCCATGGTTCAAAGTGCCAGCTATAGGTACGCTGTAGACACCGCATTTTGTACCCCTTACAACTAGGGCCCCCGTTTCCCAATGATGCTCAAACATACGCCATGGCTTATCCATGTACATTTCTTTGGATAAGACTTTGCCCCATGTATTTTATTGCCAACTTCGCAGGAGCAATCCATGAGAATTCCCTTTGCCTCCTAGATGCTCGAGCCGTCCTTATTCCACTTCACATGGTCCTCTAAGTTATTGGGCCTTACCTTAAGCATATGGGTCTAGCCTACTCCATTCCACAGGGTCCAACAGGTATATGGGCCTCAGGTTTGGGTAAGGACTTTTTCACTCCCCACAATAAATATATATATATATATATATATAAGAAAATTGCTAAGAATTTTTCTATGGAAATTAAATGATAATGGGATGAATTTTTTATACCAAGATCACCGTCAATTAAAATTTTGGTGGGAGATATTAGGTTTTGAAAATTATTTTTTGTAAATATTTATAGAAAATTGGACAAATATTGCATACTAATTTGAGTTAATAAATATTATAATATGTTAAATTTCATAAATAATAATGACTAACATATCAATTTGTAATTCAGCCTCTCCAAGTTAAAAAATCTAGCTATGCCCCTGGTGCTAAGGAACCATGTCTTTTTGTAGGTTATATCACAATAAAATTGTACAAACCTTACTTTAGAAGTTAGGACATTGAGCTCTAAATATAATTTCCCAACATCATGTTAAAAAGAGGAATAAAATCTATCACTTTGTTAGCTTCTTTTTTTTTTTTTTTTTTTTTTTTTGAGAGTCACTTTGTTAGCTTCTAAATCCTATGATTCACCCAAATATCTCCTTTTACAGCTTATAGAAGTTATAAATGTTTATCTAAACCCTAACCATTCTAATGTTTTTTCATGCACTAATTTTGACTAAAGGTTTCAAATTTATTAATCATTCAAATGTGACTTAAGTCACTAACGCAAACTCAAATCAACCCCTTTCTTTCGATTTCTTCTCTCTAAAAAGGGAAGGAAAAAAAAAAGGTCCTTTCTAATTACTAGAGTATTAGTATTAATTCTCAACATTAAAAGGAATTCATTTAATAACCTTTAAGACTATTGATGAACCAATAAATTTCGTCGTCTAGACAAGCCTTTAGAGGACCAAAGCAAGTTAGATGACCAATGCATGTGTAGTTAGACGACCAAAGCGCCATAAAAATGCATTTAATACATGAGTCATTACCAACGGACACACGCGTATGCATAACCATTGGCAAAGTAATAAGTCACCTCATTAAACCATCAGAGACGTTATAAGAGCAATTAAAGCCACCATTAAAGGCCTCCAACGGCTAAAAAAGACAAAGATCTATATAAACCACATCAAAGCCAAGAGAAGGTACACACATTCACATCCATACACACTGAAATACACTCTCAGTTATTATTATCTCTATCAATTAACATTTGACTTTATCATCGAAGGCTCATTGGTTAGCATATAGGAGAGAGAAACACCGTCGTTATTCTTTTGCAGGTTTCGAACTCATTCTCATCATGTGTGCTAAATGCTAAATTTTTAGCATTTAGCATACCAAACACAAAAAATCACCTTCATGAAATGTTTCAAGTGCCAAATAATTTTGGCATTTGCTACAATGTCATTCTAGTAATAAGAGCATCACCATCAGCCGTTGTAAAATTATGCCATTTGAACACATCAAAACACCTACTTTATTATTTTACCACATCATTTTACAATACGTCATTTATCACATGTTCTATTCTTCAATTCTATATATTAAAATAATATATACAACATATTAAAATAATATTCACAACTCATCAAACACAATCATCAGGCACCACACAACTGCCAACAACCAATAGCCACCACCACACAACCACCACATCCTCCACAACTCAAAACACAATTCAAAACAAACCCATAGCCCACCAACACCAAATTGGAAGCCCCACCACCACCACCACCTCAACCACAAACCCCAACAAACCCACCTCCTCCACACCCTCACCCACACCCACTTCCAAACCCAAAACCTTCATAATCCAAGTCGACCCAAACTCCAAACCCACCATCTTCCCCCCCCCCCCACTACACTCTCCGCTACCTCCACGCCACTCGCTCCCCTCAATTCCTCAGCCTCAAAACCACCGGCAACTCCGGTCTCCTCAAAGAGTCCGACTTTGGCTCCGGCCTCGTCATCGCCGTCGTTGACATCGACATTACTCCCAACCACAAAAGCTTCAACGACCAAGACCTTGGACCCATACCCACCCACCGTCGACCCATCCATCAGAACCCATAGCCTAACCCACCCGAATCCACCTACAGCCTAACCCACCTCCCACCAATCCGCCCATCCGAACCCACCCACCACCAATCCGCCCATCCGAACCCACCCACCTCTATCGGAACCAAACCTAGCCAACACAATCTGAACCCACACATCACCATCTGAACCCACTCATTGCCCAACCCACCCATCAAACCACAACCAAAAAAAAAACAGAAAAACCATTGCTAGAGAGAGATCGGGATGGAAATGATCGTCAACATTGGCATCGGCATCGGTGTGGAAGAGCAGTGAGGGTGAGAGAAAAAAAGATGAGAGGTTGAGAGAGAGGAGAAGATTGGGGTTTGAGAAAAAAAGAGAGGAAGAGACTGACGGAGGGATGAGAGAGAAAGATGAATAAAAATAATAATAACCAGATGTGCTATATTGGTTCGTACTGTGCCAAACTTATCACGATACTGTAGCATGTTGTAAATTTTTGACACATTTGGAACACCTCATGAGGTTTGAATAGTGGCATTTGATGTGTCAAATGCCAAATATTTGGCATTTGACACACCTGATGGTAGTGCTCTAAGAGTGTATGGTAAGATGCGTAAACATATTTGGTTATTTCCTATCTCTCTCCCTCTCTCTTCATCAATCCCCCTGTGCTCAACATATTTGTTTTTGTTAATTTTTTAATAAAAGTGAGAGGTTTGTTTTAGATTATTTTAATGTATTGTAATTTTAAAATAAAATATTTAATGTATGGTTTATTGTAAAGCAGTGTGTTAAAATAGATAAAGTAACTTTTTAAAATGCTAAAATAACTTCTTCTTTTTTGGACAAAACGCTCACACACCCCCTGATCTTTGAAGTAGTGGCCAGAACACCCTTTGAACTTTTATATTGACCAATTTACTCCTTACACATTCTACAACCGCTAAATCAATACATTAGTTAGTCTAACGTTAAAACATTAACAGAAATGCATGTGAGACTCACCTAAAATTTAAAAAACCACACAATCCTAAGAATCTAAAACACAATAGAAATAAGAAAGAAGAGAGACAGAGAGACCTAGGTCTAACCGGTAAAGAGTAGAGAGAGAGGCGATAGAACCATGTGATAAAAAAAAGCTTGTTTTGATTCCCCTTTGAAAAAATTTTGGTTGATGTTGGGATCGATCACAAAAACCCAACTCATCTTAGTGCCCGTTTGGTTGGGCTTTTAGGACCCAAAACGTAGCTTTTACATAAAGTTGGCAGTGGCTGGGCGTTTGGTGAAGCCTAAACGCAAATTTTAGATAAAAGTTGCGTTTTAAGGCAAAGGCAAAAACGCTGATTTCTGAAATGGTGGTCTGAAGGTCCATATCTCAAACGCGCATCAACGTTTTCAGCTCAACGGATAGCTGAGACCTAAAATTACCGAATCACCCTCTCAATCTTCTTCCTCTTCTTCTGCTTTCTTCGTCTTCTTCTTCGTCTTCTCTGCTTCTTCCTCTTCTTCTGCTTCGTTCGTCTTCTTCTTCGTTCATCTTCTTCTTCGTTCATCTTCTTCTTCGTTCATCTTCTTCTTCGTCTTCTTCTTCGTCTTCTCTGATCTGTGTGTGTGGGTGTGTGGGTGGGTGGGTGGGTGTGTGTGTCTTCGTCTTCTTCTTCGTCTTCTCTGCTTCTTCCTCTTCTTCTGCTTCGTTCGTCTTCTTCTTCGTTCATCTTCTTCTTCGTCTTCTTCTTCGTCTTCTCTGATCTGTGTGTGTGGGTGTGTGGGTGGGTGGGTGTGTGTGTCTGGAGGAACTGAAGATAAGAAGATCAAGAGATAAGGATGAAGGAGATAAGGATGAACAAAAGATGTGGGGGAGAAAAAAGTGAAAGAAAAAAAAAAAAAAGATCAGGAGATAAGGACGAACAAAAGATGTGGAGGAGAAAAAAGTGAAAGAAAAAAAAAAGAAAAAAGAGTTTTTGGGTTTGGTTATGCAACGTAGAAGAAAATATAATGAGTAGGAACACAAATTATTTTACAAATTTTTTTTTTTTAAAGTTGTGATGTTATAGAGTATGTAGTGGAGAAAAAATTATGGGTACTAGAACAACTTATTTAAAAGATATGTGTTAATAAAATTTTATTTTACAAAGATTAATTTTAAATTAGTATTGTGAAAATATTGTGACATTTTATTATATCTCTAAACTTTTTAAGTTAGTACTATTTTTTTTTAGAAAAAAATAGTACTATAGACATAATATTTTTATAACAATTTCATAATAAAGTTTACATAGTAAGTTGTTATTAGTTCTCATCTAGACCTACTAGTGACATTTTTTTTCCCCCTACTATTAACAACTTGTTATATAAACTTTATTGTGAAATTTTTGTGAAAATATTGTGTCCATAACTTGCATTAAAAGAGATAATTAAAACAAAAAATTCTTTTTATATAGACATTGTCCTTTTTAGTAATTTACCCTTCAAACTGCCACTTTTATAAGTGCTAGCCAAATACTAAGTTTTTTCAAAAAGCACTTTTTAACAGTTTTTACCAAACACTGAGCTTTTTGAAAAATCACTTTTTCATTATGCACTTTTTAAAAACTCAACTTTTTCATTATGCACTTTTTCAAAAAGCCCAACCAAACTCACCCTTAGTGACCCATCAAAAACATCTCTTTTTAATCTCTTCTCTTGATTCTCTTTTGGCTTTTGCTACTTTAGTTATATAACAATGGGAATCGATGTAATTTCCTGGCATCATATTAACTATTGTAATGAATAAAATAATGGGTTGATGCTTGATGGACAAATACATATTGGTAATGGTATAGGAGAGAAATTTTTGGGAAAGTATGAAGGAAAATGGAACCTATCAAAAGACACAATTGCCTTTGACACTGAGAAAACATAAAATAAAATAAAATAAAAATGTGCCACGGATCAACAAAACGAGTCAGCTTGTTCTGAACCCACCAAGGCACCTTCAGGATACAAATGGCGAGACGATGGCGAGATAAAGAACTAGGCGCTGACATGCCATGCCGCTGTGGCTCTAGCTCTATTGCCTCTTTCTCTCTCTCCTCTCTGCCAGTTTGTTCATCTTTTTTTCTTTCTATCGCATTCAAATTTTTGGGACTGTTCTATTTTTTATCTCGAAAAAATAAATAAATAAAAATTGGGACTGTGTTTTTTTTTTTTTTGAGTTCATGTGAGTGTCATGTCCCACTTCCGTTAGTGTTGTTAAACTAACTTTTGTGTTGATTTGGCAATTGTGAAATATTTAAGGAGTAAATTGGCCAAAACACTCTTAAACTTTTATATTGGCCAGTACTCTAAAGTTTAGAGGGCGTGTGAGCATTTTTTCCTTCTTTTTTTTTAACACTTATACTAACTCTAATGTTAAATACTATATTAAAATAGATAAAGTAATTTTTTGTTAGTTTCTCAAAAAAAAAAAAAAAGTAATTTTTTGTTGCATTAAAATATATTTATTTATTTATATGCTTTTAAGGAAATGTTGAATAAGTTCCCCTTTCAGGCGATGTGCTCTGTATAGGGCTGTTAAAACGTGATCCAATTCTGACTACAGCTGACTACCCGAGTAGTTGGCACCTTTTACACTCTTTGGGAGGACAGACCAAATGGGCTAAACTTTGCTGACTTACCCTTTGAGGCCGAGGAACAAGTTATATGTACAGGCTCATTGCCCAAAGGAAAAGGCTCATCTCTTTTCCCACCCTCCAAAGGGCCGAAGACCAAGAGGCATACAAAATCATCAAAAGTAACACCAAGACTAAGGACGTAACCAGAAATTTTCACTTGGAGGGCCGAATCATGTATTTATAGGTTAGTCATAACTCATAACCAATAACCATATTTTATTATTAAAATATAACTGTAACTATGATGATAATGTGAGAAAAAGAAAATATAACTATGAGGAAAACAAATTGGTGATATGAGAAAAAGATCAAATTTTGTGGAAAAAAATGATGATTGTGGTGATAATGATGAGAAAAATAAATATATTACATTTGAAGACCAAGAATGAAAAAGAAAAACACACAAATTCGAGCAATGCACATTGCATTTCACAATTGTAAACAATTTGTATTCTTAGAAAAAATAAAAAGAAAGGCACCTAGAGGGTAGGGTTTTATTTGGTTTTGGTAAAAGTGTGTGTTTTGTTTGGGTGTACACTTGAGAAACTAACAAAATATTGAAATTTTAAATAGCTAAACGCGGTCATTTCTAAATTTTAAAGGGAAAAAACATAAAAACTAACATTGGACTAACATTTGTGACATTTTTTAAAGAAAGTTATAAGTTTTCATTATTCAAAAACAAAGCAAAACAACAGTAAAAAATGAGCATGAACTGTGAAGATGATGAACATCCATAGCTAATTGGAACTCTAAAATTAGGGTTCTTCTATCCAATAGTTTAGAAAACTCTATTTGGCATGTAATGTGTGGGGTGTAAAGGAACCCAAGTGGGCATTTGGGCCTTTTGGGCTGTAGCAAGGAGGGTCGATCTGCTCTTGATCTAAGAATTTGTTAGTCCTACGAATCGGCTCATACGCCGAGAGTCCGAGGATACAGCCGAGGGTGAGTTTCTCCTCGGACAGATCCAAGAGAACTCGGAGATTCACTACGAAGGGCAAGGCAGAATTCTAGAAGGACTGTTGGTTAAAAGGGGGAAACCCTAAGCCTTCGAGGTACATCGGTGTTAGAAAAATACCAAAAGCAAAGGCTGCCACCTCCACATTAAAGACTCTGCACCTACCTCCCTGGCCGCATTTATGGGGAAGTGACTCCTAAACAATAGAACTGAAACTTCTGGTCACTATTCAAAGGCACTAAGAAAAGAAATATCTAGGAGGAGGAGGTTTGAGCAACACGTGGATAAAGTATCAGGAAAAGAAGTATTTAAGGGGGATGAACACCAAAGAAAAAGGGGGGGCCAAGAAACAAAGAAAGAAATGAAGAATTGTAATCTTTGAGAAAGAAAGAGAAATAATACAGAGAGGGTCCTCGGCTTACGTCCGAGGAGGTCTATTTGCAATTATCGTTTATTATTTACAAGTGTTTGTAACTTTTAGCATGTTATCAAGTTCTCAGTACTTCTAACCTAGGTTTCAAGCCCACACTCTACAAATTTCATTGTTTAAGGCTCATTGAGCCTGAGCCTGTAGTTGTCTTTGGGTCCAGGTGCAATTGTGCACTTACATAATGCAAGTAGATGGACTACTTGGTTATCGTTTCTTTTAGTATGATATGATTTAAGCTAAGTTAAGAGTAATCTTGCATCTGTAAAAATATTTGGAGGGGCCAATCATTACATTTTGTAGGGGCCCAATTTATTTTTATACAATACTATAAGGGTTTCAAAAATTTTGGGGGGGTCAAGGCTATATGTCCCTCTGCCCTGACCAAGACACTCAAAAGTCAGAAAATGAATAGTATCTTATTGATCATAATATCATATTAACTTCCATTCTTCTCAAAAAATTTAAACTATTAAAAACCAATAAATTTGTTTCTAAAAAGAGTAATCTATATATATATAATAATAGGTAAAGTAGAGAGAAAATCCAATTAAATTTTAAATTGGAATTCAATTAGTGTCTAATTTTACGCCACGTCTCATCTAATCTAAATTTTGTAAAGTAGAGAGAAAATTCAATTAAATTTCAAATTGGAATTCAATTAGTGTCTAATTTTACGCCACATGTCTCATCTAATCTAAATTTTAGAATTTTGTGCCAAGTGAGTTAATTTAGGTAAAATTTGAATTTAAATTAGAATTTAATTTTGTGCCACGTGTCCCATCTAATCTAAATTTTTAAATTTTTGTGGCAAATTAGTTAATTTAATATAGAAAACGAGGAGTTCAATATAATAAACCATAAAAAGCATAATCGTATAACTAAAAAAAAATTCAAATTTATAAGTCATATATATATATATATATATATATATATATATATATATTATAAATAGTTAAAGCAGAGAGAAAATTTAATTAAATTCTAAATTGGAGTCTAATTTTGTGTCACGTGTCAGTTAATTTTTAAATTTTTGTGTTAAGTCAATTATTATGTTCAAAAATCAAAATGTCTAAATTCAATTAGATTTTAGATTGAATTTTAATTGGAGTTTAATTTTGCGTCATGTGTCCTATCTAATTTGTTAATTTTTGTAGCAAGTGAATTATTGAGAGCAAAAACCGAAGAGACTAGATCCAATTAGATTTCATATCATATATATATATATATATATATATATGTAATTTTGATTGTTTTTAAATGTACCCGTGCATATGCACGGATTTACATACTAGTAAATTTAATCACTTAACCATAATTTTAACAATAATTTTAATTATCGCTAAATTTGTATCATTTTTTTTATATAAGATAGAATTCTACTCTAACCTAATCTATGTGTATATGTGTATAAGCTCTCTCTTAGAAACTTAAACTTCGACCATTACTCACACTTCACAAACACTTATACTTATAGAGTGATCATTAGTCCATTACGTCAAGGGTATGCAATTTGTATCACTAATTGACCTGAATGCACAATTGCAATAACGGTTGGATCTATTTTATTTCATTTTAACCCTACTATACATAATTTTCCATTTTCATTTTACGGTCGGATTTATATTATTCTATCCTTTGTGTTCTGTACACACTTTTTTTTTCTTTTTCTTTTTTTTTTTCGAGTTTTTGGCTTTATCAAAGTGTGATGGTAGCCATCAGTTTCCCTTGGACTAATGTGAGTTTCGAGCTTGACTCTAGAATACGAAGTACGAACCCAAACGCTTCAAAACTAACCCTTAAGGTAGATTACATTTTGCTCTCTTCATTTAATAAACGAGAAGATAGGTGATGGTTTTGGCATGTGAGCTCAAAGACAATGGAAGGGCACTATGTATTACGAATTTACAAAAATGACAAATTTCTTTCTTTAATTAAGGGTGACTCTTGCCCCTTGGGGCATAGACAGTAGACATAGCAAATCCAATTTTCAGATACTTTGCTTCCTTTTGGAATCCTATGTGCTTCCCAACTTACCATATAGGCATATACTCTTCCATTTCATACAAAGGAGGTAGATAAGGAGTGAGATTCTTTCTGCCCCTTAAAAGTTGAAAGATGGGCTTCAAGCTTTTGTGGGCTGTTTACCTCATTGTGTTGGGCTGCCCGAATGCCTCCCCATTACATTTTCTTTCTGAATTAGCAAAACAAATGAAATTTTGAAATCATCATTTATAATGGATAAGACAAATTTAATAAAATGCATTCCTTTCCATTAATGGTAGCTTCTCCCCCAACTGTAAAAGTAAAACCACGTTCTTTTGGTAGAAATGGTCAAATAAGCATAACATAAAAACAGTTATACAGCCACAAATCTATTAATTACAACAAACTTCCTCCTTTATTCAGGATATATAATCAAAAATAACAAAATTACTGGTACTAGAGTTTCTAAGTTTCAAATAAAGCATTGGCATAGCAATTGACTTTTACTGAATGTGTGTTCAAGCTGAATATTAGGGAAGGTCTTCAAAAAGTTCTTGCAATTAGAGATAAGAGGTCTCACCACAAGTTAAGTCGAACAGCTAGAGCATCTAGTTCAACCAAACCCTCCCACACATTTTCATTTTATTTTTTAAAATAATCTTAATTCCCCCACCTGATTTCTGACAAGATATCCTAAAATTTTATTATTATCCAATTCTTTCTTGTTTAACACAACACAGTCCCCAAGGGATATCAATCACATAAAAAAGCTCAATTGTTCATATACTATTATTATTTTATATGGGATTTTTTATTCACCGCCTCTCTATTGGGCCAAAAGGCAAAAGCCTTGACAAACAAAAAACACAAAAAACACAAAAAAAAAAAAAAAAAGATAGCAGAAAGTAGAAAGAGTGAAAGACAACAATATCTACGTTGAAAAAAAATGATGTCATGTCACCCCCACAACATTCACGTTCACAAAGATAGTCTCACAAATTCAGAAAGCTTCAAACTTTCTAAGTTTACAGAACAAAATGCCGTGTTATGTGGGTCCCTCTTACTTTACTACAGTACTACACGACATGTGATGTGATATTCAAAGCCAATGCCCTCTCTCTCTCTCTCTCTCTCTCTATTTTACAAACCAAACTACCCCATCATCTTCTTTACTCTCTCCCACAGCTCACACACAGACTGGTAGTGTGAAGAAGCTACACACACACACTGTAACGCAATAACACACATAACAAAGCTTCTTTCATTCTTTCTTCTTTGTGCTCCTTGTGGGGTTTTGATTGTTGTGGTAATGGAGGATGGTGGTTGGGTTATGGTGCGGCCACCTACAGAGAGGGACCTGTGGAATCCGAGTTTAGTGGATACTGATAGTTCTAAGCCTTTGAAACTTACGTTTTCAGGGCCAGCAAAGCATTGGACCGATGCAATTCCCATTGGGAATGGCCGCCTTGGAGCCATGGTGTGGGGTGGTGTCAAAGAAGAAACTCTCCAGCTTAATGGTAAACAATCACACCAATGCCACATAATTCCCTTGTGTTTCTATGAACTGTTAGTTGAATTTCGATAGCAATGTATAAGAAATGAGGGAAAAAAATGTTGGGATTTTTTTTATTTGTTTGATTGTTGGGAAAAGAAAGAAATGAAAAGAGAATTCTGGGTCTTGAAGAAGAAACTCAAATTAGGAAAGGAATTGATTAGGGGCTCGAGTGGAACATTTTGTTGTTTGCTTTGTGTTTTTGTTGATTAGTGAATGAGATTTTAGTTTTTAGTTTTTGGTTTGGTGCGTAGTAAGATTTAATATTTCGTTGTATATAATATTTTTGTTCTGTACTTTTTTCTGAACAACAAAATGAATTGCTTGGAATGATTTCAGTGACATCTATACTTTTCTTTTTCTTCTTCATTATTTTGAAGATCCAAGGTTTGACATTTCGACTTGTTCATGTTATTACCTTTCTAATCCACTAACCAGTGGATATGATACAATCATTTGAGTTTGACACTAAAGAGACTTGAAATGCTTTGGAGTGATCAGATTTGAAATGAAAGGCTTTTTCTTGCTTCAACCAAGATCTTGGTGCACTCAACTTAGTCTCTGAGATTGAATTTTGGTGGATTTTTAGGTGATGTTTTTCTTGAATTAGAATTCACGTCTTTGATTCAACCTGGTTTAGGAATGGTATTTAATAAGTTTATATGTATGATCTGTCAAGTAACTCTGTCTTAGGTTGCTCAGATTCCTTAGGCCGAGAGGGGGGAGTAAAAATTTCAGCTTGTTATGGTTTCTAAATTACAAAAATTGCTGGTTCATTTTTGTTTTAATTGGCTTTAGACAATAAGTGGTCTAGAAATCTAGACGAAGATTTCTTTTCTTTTTCATATATTTTAGTGGAAACCAAATGGAGCAAGTGAGGTAGAATGATTTGCATCTACATTAATGGCTATTTCAATTCTTATGTAGAGGACACGCTTTGGACTGGGAATCCAGGGAACTATACCAACCCAAATGCTCCAGAGGCATTAACACAGGTCAGAAAACTAGTTGATAATGGTCAGTATGTTGAAGCCACTGCAGCAGCAGTCAAGTTGTCAGGAGCTCCTTCTGATGTATGTAACTTAATTACATCGATGCTTTCTGTTTCTTCATCATTTATTTTGCTCAATTGATATGAAACAAAACATATTTTGACTTGATTGAACTTTTTGGAGTTGTCTGGCCTATTCTATTTTGTAAAACAAGCCATGCAATTCATTATGAACCTTTGTGTTGCTAGTCAGTAGTGGGTATGCAATCTGTCCAACCAAAGAAAAACCTATTTTGTCATTGAGGTTTCTATCCTTGCCCAAATGGGTGGTGAAAGCTGAAACATACTCAATTGCTGAAAATGAAAGTTTTGGACTGCCTGGGTGCTAGGCATTTCTTGCTTGCCTAATGCATTTGGCTTTTACTAATCATGCAGTGCCTCATACTGGTGAATAAAACCCTGGCAAACAGTGTAGTTAACTTTAACCAAACTAATGTGCCCTACCTCTTGAGGTGACCTTAGATATGTTATGTGATACGTTATCTAAAAATATTAGTTATTCTGCACAACTTGTTATTCTGTGTGGGGGCAAGATTTCTATTACCAATGATACCTGAGAAGATGAGCTTCTCCATGTTACTAAAAAATTAAACTTAATTATTGGATTTACGTCCTAATTGTTATATTTTGATGATGAAGGTTTACCAACTTCTTGGGGACATCAAGCTTGAATTTGATGAATCACATCTTAAGTATGCTGAAGAAACATACCACAGAGAGCTGGACTTGGATACTGCAACAGTAAGGGTAAAATATTCTGTGGCTGATGTAGAATTTTTGAGGGAACATTTTGCATCTAAACCAGATCAAGTGATTGTGGCAAAGATTTCTACAAGCAAATCAGGATCGCTGTCATTTACAGTGTCTTTAGACAGCAAGATGCATCATAATTCACATGTGCATGGCAAAAATCAGATAATAATGGAAGGAAGTTGTCCTGGTAAAAGGATCCCCCCTAAAGCGAATGCAAATGACAATCCTAAAGGAATTCAGTTTTGTTCAGTTCTTGATTTACAGATTAGTGACAGCAAGGGGGTGATACAGGTTTTGGAAGACAATAAGTTGAGGGTGGAAGGTTCAGATTGGGCTGTATTGCTTCTGGTGGCTTCATCTTCATTCGATGGGCCATTTACTAAGCCTTCAGATTCTAAGAAGGATCCTACTTCAGAGTCTCTCAATAAATTAGAGTCAATAAAAAATTTGTCATACTCCCAACTTTATGCACATCATTTGGATGACTATCAGAATCTTTTCCGTCGTGTCTCATTGCAGCTTTCAAAAAGCTCCAAGAGCCTTTTAGGAAATAACCTTTTGAAGACGGGGAAAGTTGTGTCCTTGGTAACTAATTCAGATTTCAAGGAGAGTGAAGATGAGAAAATTTCAACTTCAGAGAGGGTGAAAAATTTTCAAACTGATGAAGATCCTTCCTTGGTAGAGCTTTTATTTCAGTATGGTCGATATCTTCTTATTTCTTGTTCACGGCCTGGAACTCAGGTGGCAAACCTGCAGGGTATATGGAACAAGGATATTGAGCCTGCATGGGAGTATGTATTCATCTGCGTGTGTGTGTGCGCATGTGCTTCCCCCTTCCCCAAGTCATATTGTATTAATTTTCCAAAGGTATAGGACATTAGGCTTTGTAACAAACCTAGGCAAGAATAAAAAATATTGTGATAAAAGTGTATCTTCCTAGAATATTGTTCGTCTTTCCTCCTCCCCTTCCTTTTTTATTTTATTTTAATTATATGGACATAAATTGAACACATGGCATGGCTAAGCTGCACCTTCTCAGTGATAGCTCATAAACATATACTGTGATAATTTTCAATTCTTGTGACTATTTGCTTGATTTGGACAGTTACTTATTTGACTCCTTTCTTTTCTGTTCAGCGGTGCTCCTCACTTGAACATAAATCTTCAAATGAACTATTGGCCTTCCCTTCCTTGCAACCTTAGTGAGTGCCAAGAACCCTTGTTTGATTACATTTCCTCTCTGTCAGTCAATGGGAGTAAAACTGCAAAAGTAAGATTAATCACATTTCTAGTGTACAGTACTTTTGAATTGTTTATTCTATTTTTTTGTATCAACATTTATTTTTATGCCAACTTTTATTGGATGACATTCACCTTAATTTGAACCAATATTGTTCAATCAAAAACCATTATTGACAGATTCATGGATGCTGTGACATTTTGAGTTGGAGTATTGAGCCTTTAGGTAAATTATTGAAACAGTATGAGAGCCTTGGATTACCCTGAAGAAGGAAAGGACTGTTTATTATCTGATGCAATTTGGTTTTATTATTCTTTGTATCATGTTAATATGATTGTGGTGGTGCACAATGCACATACATGAATGAAGTATCAATATCTTAAAACCAGCATAATCTCTGTAGCAATCTAGACCTTTGATGGCCTCCATGTTAACCAAGACAGTTGATTTTTCTATTCTTTTTGCTGAATGAGTTTCTATCTTTTCTACCTGCTCTAAGTGTGTCTTTGCTTATATAGTTGCTGAATATTACAGGTGAATTATGAAGCAAGCGGTTGGGTTGTCCATCAAGTTTCTGACATATGGGCAAAAACATCACCAGATCGAGGTGAGGCTGTGTGGGCTTTGTGGCCAATGGGAGGTGCATGGCTTTGTACCCATCTCTGGGAACATTATACGTACAAAATGGACAAAGTAAGTTCCTAATTTAGCCATCAATTGTTTATGGCTAATGGAGTGAAGTTTGTCCATTATGAGAGGGACATCATACAGCTCTCACACACAGCTTTTAAATTAACAAAGGCCATGCAAGTCTCGTGGCATTTGAAATATTGTAGAAACAAACATGTCTAGAACTTTTAAAGTGATATCTTCCCACTAAGAAAAATCCTTCAGTAATCAATTATAACATTTTTGGATGATCCTTCTACAGGTTTTGTTTGACTGGATGGCAGTATTACCATGTCATCACTCATCCCCATTATACTTTATTAGATTTTATTGATTGCTGTAATTTTTCTTGATGCTGTAGGCTTTAGCCATCTAAAGTACACAGCTTGTGTACTAAGTGTTTGTTTAGGAACAACTTATCTAGCTTTTTTGTTGAAAGTGTGCTAAAGTATACTTGTACCTTGAAAATTTTTGAAAAAGTGAGAAAATACTGGAAAAATGAGGTTTAAAAAGTTGTACATAAAAGCTAAAAGCTAAAAGCTAATGCTAAGCTATTCCCAAACACACTCTAAGTGTCGTTCTGTTTGATTCAATAAATTTTCTTTACTTAATAAAATAAATTGCAAAATCTTTTGAAGGGTTTGAGTGGATCGGAAATGTTGCCGAACTGGAATAGAATGTCTGTATAGCCTTGGAATCTTCTGTTTTTGTACTCTAATCATTGGAAACTAGAACTGGTGCACCTTTTTATAAAGGAAAATCACACTTTCAGAAAATAATTTCTGTAGAGATGATATGGATTATAAGGGAAGTAGAGACTAATTCAACTCTCAATTCATAAGAGACAGGATAAGAGGTACAGCATATAAATTGCTGTTGTTGCCTAGTTGAAGATGGTTGACTTAATATCTATTGTTCTAAGGTAGGCTAATTCATAAAAGCGGAATCGAAAGCCTTGAGATATTGATACAATTCAAATGTCTTTTGTACCTATACTCATATTTGACTTTTTCTCTACGTTGGTTGTAATATCTGACACAAAATATCTAGTCTAAATATGATTGCTAATGTTTTCTGCTTAATTAGGATTTTCTAAGAAATAAGGCATATCCTTTGTTGGAAGGATGTGCATCCTTTCTGTTGGATTGGTTGATTGAAGGCCCCGGAGGCTATCTGGAAACCAACCCATCAACTTCTCCAGAGCACATGTTTATTGCTCCAGATGGTAGGCCTGCCAGTGTGAGCTACTCATCAACCATGGACATCTCAATCATAAAAGAAGTTTTCTCTGCAATTGTTTCTGCTGCTGAGGTGAAGCTCTTATGTGCTGGCCAAATCTGTCCTAATATTTTATCTTTATAAACTCTATTTACTAATTATTTCTGAAAAACAGGTTTTAGGTAAAACTGAGGATGATCTCATTAAAAAAGTTCTTGCGGCTCAACCTAGGCTATTACCAACAAAAATTGCTAGAGATGGTTCCATTATGGAATGGGTACTCATCTTGAATTTAATTTCTCAAATTATTGTGGAAGGTGTTATATGCTAGTGTGTCTTATTCTATGCTCTGGAATGTCTGAATTCTTTATGGGCTAACAAATTGCCTTTATTTTACTGTAGGCACAAGATTTTCAGGACCCAGATCCACATCATAGACACGTCTCACACCTTTTTGGCCTCTTTCCAGGGCATACAATCACTGTTGAGAAAACTCCAGACTTATGTAAAGCTGCTGATAATACTCTCTATAAAAGAGGTTTGTATGTGATAATTGACCATTTAGATGTCAAATTCAAGTTGTTATGACTTATAGTGGTGGAAGCTCTGATTTTAGTTTGTTGGAATTTGAGGTCAGTGGAAGCGGATTCACACAATTGAAAATATGAAGATACACACAAGACAATAATATTTGACTTGCTTTGGCCAATTCCATGCCTAATCCATGGACAACACCAACCAAAATCCATTATTAGTGATTTAAATTACAAACACACTCAACCAAATCTCACAAATAAAATTCATAGATTCACACAACAAAAATATGCTCAAAATCCATAACGATTCATGAACACAAACTGACCAAATTCCAATATACCCAAACTCTCAAATACCAAAACACAACTTAACACTCTCAAGAGCCCAAAACATCTATACATTCAATGTTGCTCTCTCACTCAAACAATAGACAAACTCTCTACTTCACTTCAAAGAAACCCACTTGTGTTTTTCTAACCCCCTTTGGTGAAACCAAGGGGGGGGGGGGGGGGAAGGGAAAATAAACAAAAGAAATTTTCCTTACAAGCCAAAAAAATGCTTGTAAGGAGGAAAGAGAAAGAAAAATAGTCTATTGGCAGGTCCCACTCTCTATATTCTCTCCCTTTCCTTTCAATTTGGGAGGAAAGAGCTTGGGAGGAAAATGAATCCCCTTATCCTTTCCTCCAACCCAATTCACCTCAACCAAACAATGGATATCCATTCCTTGCTCTGATTCTCTCATCGTCTTTCCTTTCATTCCCTCTCCCCTCAAACCAAAGTTGGTATAAGAGTCTTCTCATATGCCCAGATTGAAGAATCTCTTGCACCAAAGCCACAAAACTCTTGATAAGATTGCCTACATATATAAAGCTCCAATTCCTGTTTCATGGTGAACAAGAAATATAATATTTACTTCTTTGACAAGGAGTATACCTTCCTTTGGCATTAACAAAACCTAAAATAAGTAAAAATAGGAAAATAAAAAACAAGAGCAGGTCTTTCCATTGCAAAGTTGGAAAAATAAAAATAAATAGCAAGTTATAACAATCTATGTTGATAGCAGTTTGTAAATTTCAAACTGCAAAGATATTTTTGATAAATGCAATACAACAGACACATGCTGAAATATAATAGGGCTATAGCAATGGTCAACTAATTGTGACAAGCTACAATAGGCCAATTAGTGTAAACCGATTGTCCTTAGTAAAAGATCACTTCTTAAGAGTTCATTTTATCAGTTAGCCAAATTGTAATTTTTTTATGTACTTTTGTTTGTTATATGTTTGTATGTGAATTTTCAAGGTTTTTGAACTTCATTAAGTATAATATTCCTTGAATAATAATCTCATAGTAGCATTGTTTATATTCTCATAATATGAAACAGGAGAGGACGGTCCAGGATGGTCAACTACATGGAAAACTGCATTATGGGCTCGTCTTCACAACAGTGAGCATGCATATAGGATGGTTAAGCATTTATTTAACCTGGTAGACCCAGATCATGAAAGTGACTACGAAGGAGGACTATATAGTAACTTGTTCACTGCACACCCACCTTTCCAGATTGATGCCAACTTTGCGTAAGCCACACTAACATGTTTGACTATGATTATTTAATCCAAGGAAAAGCAAGGTTATCTGTGATCAATTCCATCTCTAACTGATAATTTCTTTCATTAATGTTATGGGACTCTTACTTATCAATTCAGAAGTAGGTGTTCAGATGCAGTAAATTTTCTAATCAAGGAATTGTCAAAAACATTCACTTATCGGTACATGAGGATTTTCAACCAGTATCTTTGCAGATTACTTATGCTTCTCTTAATTGTGAATTATTAAGCAAGAATCTTAAATTTGAGAATGTGTGATTTCCAATCTGTACGTATGTATTATTTAATGCACCCCTACCGCCAATTTAAATAAATGACAGGATCATTTACTAAAACTTTTAACTCGTCAAACAGACTGTTTAATAAACAGTCTCATTGTGAAGAAACTTCAATTTTGGAGTTGAACGGGATATTCAAGTCAAAGTTATGTGCCTGAGTAATTATGTACTCAAGGCAAATAAGGCTTGAAGCCTAAAATTTAAGTATGTTTTTCACCTTGGACAGGCATCTGAATTCTGAATCTGATACCAACTATTAAAAATCATCGTAATGGTAATTGGTGGTTTATCATTTAATTTTTTTAGTGACACCCTTATAAGCACTTGATATTTATGCCAAGTAAACTAAAAGCTTCCTTTCAAGTAAGATTAGTATTTATGATTGACAATTCTGTAATTTTGGTGTTAGCTTTTCGGCAGCAGTAGCAGAAATGCTTGTCCAGAGCACCATAAAGGATCTATACTTACTTCCTGCTCTTCCCCGGGATAAATGGGCAAATGGTTGCGTAAAAGGATTGAAGGCGCGTGGTGGGATGACAGTCAACATCTGCTGGCAGGAAGGAGATCTTCACGAAGTTGGCCTTTGGTCGAAGGACCAGAATTCTCTTCAAAGATTACATTATAGAGGAACTACAATCAAGGCAAGTATATCATCCGGCAGGGTTTACACTTTCAATAGGCAATTAAAATGCGTGAAGACATACTCACTCTGAGAAGCAAGATGCTTTTTCTTTTTATCGTTAAGATCAAATTGATGTCATTATAGCATTGATTTTATTGCTCAATAAGTCCACAGATTAATTCCTTTGTATTTCTTTTTCAGTCTTTCTCGTTCATTTTTTTGGTCTGGATCATTGTGAGTTGGTTTAGTTTGATTGATAGAAGTGAGAGAATCTTTGTTGTTGATGATAACAATTTCATGCGGAATGATACAAGCATTTGGCTCTCTCTCTCTCTCTGATTAGCATGCTTATGCAAAACATGCTATTTTGCATGTATTAATCTGCATAAAAGGATATAAATATTGCACAATTTAGTTACTTAGATTGGGTGATTTCAATTCAATCCTAATTTTTTTTTTACAAGTTTGAATTAAAATCTTGGATTTTTAAAAATTGTTTCAATTGGTTCCTTAATAAAATCATTGTTATCTGAAATAACCAAAAATCAAAGAAATTGCACATTTTGATGCCCATCACAAGATTACTAGGTGATTAAAAAAAAAAAACTCACAAAATGATTACATTTTCATTGAACCGTATTATTTGTTATGAGTTTTTGAACTTTACTTCAGGGTTTCGAAATTCCAACCCTTAGCTGTGTATAATTGTCCTATATATATAGTGAACTAGCCCCATTCAGATGAAAGAAAAAGAAAAATTGGCTGAGTTAGGTGGTCCTGCAGTGAAATTTCAAAGCAGACGGATGGTCCAAGTGGATTTACCTTCATCAGTCACCAGCTTCTAGTTGTCTATTAATGTAAGTTGTGTATAATGATAATAAAAAAATAATAATAATAACAAAAGAAATTAGTAGTGTAATAGTGATGCATTTTGATGCCAAATTTTGGTAAAATACATATCATGAGGATGAGGGAGACCATGAAAGAGGACTAAATAGTAACTTGCTCACCGCACACCCCTTTCCAGATTTTAATTTTGGTAAGCCACGCTAACATGTTTATCCATGATCACTTTCATCCAAAAAAACAGGTAATCTAACATCCAATCCATTCTATCCCTGACTGTGATTAGTTCTTTCATTGAAGTTAGGGGTGTACACGATGAGGTTCAGTGCGTTTTATAGTTTAATTTGAAGCTAACCCAAACTATAAGAAAATTATGTAATTTATTTCTTTACTAAATGTAACCTGCTTGGCCTTGGCGTAGGGCGGATGAGCCCGATCTAATGCTTGCACTGATTTCCACCATACAGCGTTCCACTGCTACGTCCATTCTCCAACTAGCACAAACTCTTTTTTTTTTTTCTTCTTTTTTTTTTAAAAGCATTTTGCATGTTTTTACGTGCAAATGAAACCTCACCAAACACTAACTACCCGCAAAGTCATCAAGCTTTTCAAACCATAATGAACTCTCCTGTGCTTGCCCGGGGAGCTTTAGAAACACCTCCTAGAGAATATGGCGATGCCAGTTCATAAATAGTTAAGCATCTCAATTAGTGCCATCTATTGAGCTAATTAGCTACCCAGATCTAGAGGGAACAATAACCTCAGATTTAACTCATGAAAATTGTTAATATGCATTCTTAGTCTTATTTTACAGCAACATAGTCATTTGTATCATACCTTCACTTAAGGCCAAAGGTACTGTATATGAAAAATTATTATATGAAACGATCTTATAATATATTATTACATCTTTTTTATGAATTAAGGATATTGTTCACTTAAAAATTATTTTGATAGATCAAAGACAGACATATGGCCATTTCATTATTCTTAATTTTTTGTATTTCAAATCATTAGGTTAGTGGTGGCTTCAGAAATTTTTTCAAAGTGGCCATTAAAAAAATATAATAAAAATAAAACTTGAATATATTAATATCACAAAATAAAAACATACGCAAATACATAAACTTTTAAAATTTCATTTCACAAGTTTTTATATTTTGAAATCGTTATGTGATATGATAGTTTCACTATCAATGTTATCTGCTACATCTTTTTCAATGTACACAACCAAACAATTATTAAGTTTCTAATCTCCCATTCAATTACCAACATATTGCCTAAATAAGTAATAATATAATATAAAATAAAATAAAATGCATTATCTTTTTGAAAAAATGTATCACATATGATAAACCAAAAATGTATTGACCCCTTTGGCAAATTAACTAATTATCCAATTTAATTAATTAAGTCAATTTAACATGCAATAGTGTGGTAGCACAAACAAATCACCAACTAAGTTAAATGCAGCGGAAAATAAATTTGACACAGGTGATTTGTTTACGAATAGGAAAAACCACCGAGACAAAACCCCACCAGGTGAATTTAAGGTCACCACTCCCGAGAATCCACTATTATCAAAACAAGCGGTTACAAGTAAAAGGAATCACAGTACCTAATATCAACCTACAATTGAACCCTTACCCCAATACCCAATGGGACTTGTATTGTAGCGTCAATCTCTCCTTTCAGTGCACGAGTCTCAGTACGTGACTAACACACCAATCTTGAGTAAGATGTTGGCTACAAAGTTCTTCAGCTCATCAACATGAAGATTAAGAAGCTCCTTAGTCATAAAACCCTTGGTTCAAAGACGCAATAGCTTCTACAGAGAGAATGATGAACTAGGGCAATTTTTATCTCCGGTCACAATATGTATGTAGGGATACAACAAAACCTTTTGCAACACTAAGATGACCCTTAAAATAATCCTTATTTATATCTAGGGTTGTAAGAAAAGAAACCCTACACAAATACACTAGGATATGCGTGTAATCAGATCTGAAAAGTTTGATTTCGTAATTCTCAACAGATACAGCTTCTGTCAAGATTCTGTCAAGCTTCAACATTAAACCTCGATAGATAGGCTTCTGTCGAGATATCTGTCGAGCTTTAATAAACAACACTTCTTTACTTGTTTATTAAACAGACTTGCTTGGCTTTAACACTTCACTTGAACAACATGTTTCTTTAAGTCTTAAACCATCATAGATCTACCAAATTACAAGTAAAGTCGTTTTGTCAAAAGATTAGCCAATTACATCAATAATGTCCCTAACAATCTCCCCCTTTGGCAATCTGTGACAAAACCACAACAAACAAATGAATCATGAGAGAAGTCTTAAATCACTAAACTCATAACCACTCGTTGAATTACAAAATAAATCTAATTCTAACATAAACTCTTGAAAAACTTTGCAATAAAAGAGTTTATGGCAAGATAGACTTTCACAATCTACCTTTCTAAAACACTTAAACAAAACTCATCAAGGCATCATATGTAAAACAAAAATAAAGAATTGCATACATAAAGAAACATGTGTATAAAGAGAGAAAAGAAACAATACATGGAGAGATAGGTGAAGAACGACATATATCATAAGATATATATATATATATATATATATATATATATATCAAAAGATAAGTACAATGTATGCCAATGGTCAAAAGACTAGTATACATGAGGTAAAGGTAAATAAAGAAAAGAAATACATAATAACCTCACTACATCCCTAAAATATAAATATATATATATATATATATATAAATATATATATATATATATATATATATATATATATATAAACACTCCCCTTAACAAAAATGTCCTATACTAACTCTCTCCCTAAGTACAAGACTACTCTCATCCAAAACTACTCTCCCTTTTTGTCACGAATGACAAATGGCAAGTCATTAAAAGGGCGTCATCCCAACATCACTGGAAGAGCTAGCATCCTCATCACCATTAGCACCATCATCACTATCCTCATCAGCTGAAGCCTCTGGAGAAGGAGATGGAGAGGGAATGAAACTACCAAGCTGAGCTTGTCGTCGTGCTATACAACCAACACGGGTGTTCACCTAACACAACTCATCAGAAAGAGTTTCAAGGCGAGCATCCATGCACTGAAGCTGCGCCATGATGGCCTCTAGAGTCATAGCACCAATCAAGGAAAAAGGAGCAGAGGTGGAAGGACCAGCAAAAGCTGTAGGATTGGGAGTCACCACACGTAGCCGCTTCGGTCGAAGCTGAGCCTCGCTCCGTCGAACAGTACCGGCATCGATGGCACCCATAATAGGGAAGAGAGGAGGAGAATCAGGAATCTCGATGGAAAAGTGTCGAAGGATACGCGTGATTGTTGAAGGAAAGATGAGCTTATCACATGTAGCCGTATCCTAATAGACATCGATGACCGAAGTGATGAAGTGAGAAGGGAAGTCAATCAAGTGGTCCTTCATCAGAGCAAGAAGAAAACGAGCACGAGGCTCAGTAATGGAGTTATAGTGAGACAGTGGAGTAAGAGTGAACATCATCACCATTTTAAGGAACCTCGAACCTTTTGCAAAGCCCGAGCATGGAGTGTTTAGCTTACCACCCCATGTGGAAGGTGTCTCATAAAAGTGAGACAGAAGCTCGTATCTAGACACAGTCCTAAGACGCTCACAGCCAGGGTAGTCAAGATGCGCTACTCTGGGTATATGTAGTACCTCAAAAATAAGCTCCGGGGTAACTACGATATGTGTACCTCAAATGAACGTAGCAAACTGAGGTACAGAGGTATCGATGCCATGTATATTGGACTAAATCTCATGTATAATCAAGACGGGACACCTCAGTGGACTCTCACGGAGAGAAGCCCAATCCTGGGTCCGAATGACAGTGGGAAGAGGAGTGTCGAAAAAGTACAACAGATCGACTTGGCGCTCCGAATGAACGCCACGTCGCTAAAAGTTCTTCAAGAAGTCCTTTTGGGCCTTCTCATCACGGAATTAAACGTGAAAATAGGGAAGATAAGAAGAAGAAGAAGAAGACCCAAAACCACGAAGAGGGTTTTGAGCCAAAATGGATTTGTGTTTGGGTGCCATAACGCAGTCTATGAGAGAGAGAGAGAGAGAGAGAGAGAGAGAGAGAGGACAAGAAACACATCACAAACAGAACCATAGAATGGAAAGAAAGAGGTACATATGCATGAAATATGTATGAATATGTGACGTGCAAAAAATAAAAACATTATGGGCATAGCCCAAACCAAACCTATCAGCACACATTTCATATTTTAATCAAACACACATCTATAATGCAGGAAACAGAGTTAAAAAGTAATGAGAATGCAATGCATGATCATATAGCATCAAAACAACACCACCCAACCCAAAAATTTCACAAAAATCTCAAAAACCCCAAAAATTTTTGAAAAAAAAAAAAAAACCCAAAACCTAGGTCTAAATGCATGAAATGCGTGATAAAGAAGAGATTGAGGAAGCTTACCAAGTGATCTAAACTTGATATAGACCGAAAAGATGAAGGGTTGAAGGATTTGAGTGAGGGAAAAGTGTTCGGGGCGAGAGAAAATATTTTTTGTCAAGAGAGAGAAGGAAAAAAAAAAAAAAACCTAATTCGCGCCTCAGATATATAAAAGAAAACGCATCTCAATGGATCGAAGTATCTGTTGAGATTAGTCGAGCACTAAATCTCGACAAATGTAATCTGTTAAGGTGCTATGAAGAATCTGTCAACGGCAAAAATGCTTTGATGGATCGCGAAGTTGTCGAGAATCTATCGGCCAGACAAAAGGCTTCTCAATGGATTGAAGAAACTGTCGAGAATCTATCGAGAAGAAACACAGAATCCTTGATGGATCGAGATTGCGATAAGATCTGTCGAGACAAGAAGAAGGAGGGGCTAGATAGAAGAGAATCTGTCGAGGATTTGTAAAGAAGCTGTCAAGCTTGAAGAAAAAGAGTTTTCCAAGGAGGAAAAACACAAAGAGATGAATGCAACAAGCAAGCTACTCAAACATAGATCCAATCAACATATTAAGCTCTCAAAACATCTCTCAACATATATGCAAAGCATTCAAGATCCAAAACACACACACACACTAAACAAGTCTAACAAATTTTATATTTCAAAACACAAGTTAAGACAGTTTAGTAACACATGTATATTAACACATGTATTCCTTGTGATGACCAAATCACAGTGTACATTTGTACCTGCACATGTATCAAAAATAACAAAGAATACTTGCGTGTTGTGTGTGAAAACCATAGCAAGAGTGCATAAGTGTCTCATATTATGATAATTTGAGATATTTAGAGAATCAAATACACTCACACACAATCATAACAGCTTGATGGGGGCTATTACCTTCGAAATGCATCCTATAACTCCCACATCACCTAGAAACACGCTTGGAACCATATTTAAAAGCATTTTGATTCTTTTTGCTTTTATTTTTCTTTGCATATTTTCTTTTTGAACATATCATGCATGGGCATGTATAGAGAGAGAATAAATACCCAATTATGTAAGCCGAAATATCACAATTTTGCTATGCCGAAGCACACAGATGTTATACATGATTGGCGGGCTTTAGAGGTGAAATGGTTATTTATGCCTTTCTCTTAGGATTTTCTGTAAAAAAGAGTGATATGAGTATTAAGTGTAAAAGAGACAAACTTAATCGTACTCATCACAAACATGAGCCACAAAGTTCACTTGCTTAGTTGTGCATTAGAGTGCTCATCTAAGCTACAAGAGATACAAAATTTAGAAAACTTTGTTTCAATGGCCATCCAAGGTACACAGGTACCAATATACACAAACACACAATATTTTTGTATTTTTGTGATTTTTCAATTTTTTTTTATTTTTATGAAAAACAAATAAAGCAAAACTGAAAACAAACAAACAAAAACATGTTAAAAAAAAATAAAGCATAAAACTAGATGCAAATGCATGAGAAAGAAAGAGAAGAAGGAGAGATCACTCCATGGAAATTACACCAATGTTTTGGTGTGAGAATTCAAACCGTTTGCTATCAAGAGGTTTGGTGAAAAAGTCGGCCTTCTAATCATCAGTATGAATAAACTTAAGAGTGAGTGTGCCATCTTCGACAAGCTCCCGAATGAAGTGGTGTCGTATCTCTATATGTTTTGTTCGAGAGTGTTGAACAGGATTTTTAGAGATGTTAATGGCACTAGTATTGTCACAATAAATGGTAAGATGTTCTTGAAGAATACCATAATCAAAGAAGAGTTTTTGCATCCATAGAAGTTGGGTACAACAGCTACCAGCAGCAATGTATTCAGCTTTAGCGGTGGATAATGAGATGGAATTCTGCTTCTTACTCATCCAGGAGACAAAATTATTACCCACATAAAAACAATCCCTTGAAGTACTTTTTCTATCATCAGCATTCCCAGCCCAATTTGCATCAGAATACCCAGCTAAGACATCATTGGTGTGCTTACTATACCACACTCCGAAATCAGCTGTGGATTTGACATATTTTATGATTCTTTTTAGAGCAATCATATGAAACTCTTTGGGGCTAGCCTGATATCTAGCACAAACTCATACACTGTAACTAATGTCAGGTCTACTTGCAGTAAGGTAAAGGAGACTACCTATCATGCTTCTATATAAAGAAGAATCAACACTTTTGCCTAACAAATCAACAATGAGTTTAACATTTAGGCTCATGGGGGTTCTAACAGAACTAGCAGATTCCAATCCAAACTTTTTCAAAAAAATTTTAGCATATTTAGATTGAGATATGAATATACTTGACTCTTGCTGGCGAATCTACAATCCAAGGAATTGATTCAACTCTCCAATCATGCTCATCTCAAACTCGGCTTGCATAAGCTTTGAAAATTTTTGAGCAAGTTCATCCTTTGTAGACCCTAAGATGATGTCATCAACATAGACTTGAGCTACTATCAACTCGCCATTCTCCTTTTTGATAAAAAGAGTTTGATCTGCTTCTCCTCTCGTGAAGCCATGTGAGACCAAGTATTCTGTAAGCCGATCATACTAAGCTCAGGGTGCTTTCTTTAATCCATAGAGAGCCTTCTTGAGGTACAACACATGATTCGAAAAGTGTGGATCAATGAATCCTTTTGGCTGACCAACATAGACATATTCTTTAAGAAATCCATTCAAGAATGCAGTCTTCACATTCATTTGGTAAAGCTTGAACTTCAAGTAACAAACCAGGGCTAGGAGAACCCTAATGGATTTCATGCGAGCTACAGGAGCAAATGATTCATCAAAATCTACTCCTCCCACTTAAGAGTATCCTTGGGCCACCAAACGAGCCTTGTTACGGATCACATTTCCCTCCTCATCAGTTTTAATGCGGAATATCCACTTTGTGTCAATGATGTGCTCTCCTTCTAGTTTAGGTACTAGGGTCCAGACATCATTCCTTTGAAACTGGAGCAATTCATCATGCATGGCCTCAACCCAGCTTTCATCCTAGAGAGCATCCTCAACCTTGGTGGGTTCAACCTGCGACAAGTAGCAAGAATAAGATACAAAGTTAGCAACACATTTATCAACTATATGCTTTCTTAGTATAAGTTCATTCATATTTCCCACAATAACTTTAAGAGGGTAATTCAGTTTGATTTTTGAGGAAGGTCCTTTCTTTTCATGAGATTCAGACTCCGGTGATGTAGGAATATTTGCTAAGACTTCTATAGCCCTTGGAGTACTTGGAAAAGTAGGCTCTTGATTAACTTCTTCTTGAACAGCCTTAGGCTCTGAAGGAAGAATTTCCTTAGGTGTTTCCTCATTGCTTTTCTCAGAACCAGAGTTTGAAACTTCATCAATAACAACATTTATAGTTTCCATCACCTTCTTGGTTCTTTTGTTATACACCCAATAAGCTTTGCTTATGGAGGAGTATCCCAAATATATTCCTTCATCACTTCGGGAATCAAACTTTTCCACATTCTCTCTATCCTTGATAATGAAACAAGTACTTCCAAAAATTCTGAAATACTTCACAATCGGCTTTCTTCCCTTCCATAATTCATAGGGAGTTTTCTTTATGCTGGGGTCTGAAATATACCCTGTTAACCGTATGACATGCGGTATTAACTACTTCTCCCCATAGATTTCTAGCCGCATCTTTATTGTGTAATATGGCTTTAACCATCTCTTGTATGACTCTGTTCTTTCTTTCTACTACACTATTTTGCTAAGGAGTAATAGGAGTAGAGAATTCTTAAGATATACCAAATCTAGTGCAAAAAGATTCCATATATGAATTCTTGAATTCTTTACCATGATCACTACGAATTCGATCAATCTTTATATTCTTCTCATTTTGCAATCTTGTACATAAAGCTTCAATGTGCTCAGAGCATCTGACTTGGATTTTAGAAGAATGATCCAAGTATACCTGGTTAAATCATCTAATACAACCATGATGTATCTCTTTCCTCCAAGAGATTCGATTCTAGTTAGACCCTAGTAGCTCCAAAGTTCTAGATGTAGCTGATGTTTGAGTGTCTGGATGTTTTGCTTTTGTCTGTTTCCCAAGCTGACACGGTCCACACACAACATTGCTAACCCTGCTGAGCTCTGGTATTCCCATCACTGATTTATGCTTGGATACAATTGACAAATGTTTGTAGCTAGCATGTCCCATCTTTTGGTGTCATAGGTCTTCATTTGGCAAACGAATACTATTGCATACAATATCAGCATCAAGTACCAATCCATAGCAGTTATCCAGGGTGCAAACTCCGCTTTTGAGTTTCTTCCCAAACTCATTCAACACAAGGCATTTCCCTTTTAAGAACAACTACATGATGTCTTGATCATATATATGACTTATGCTCAACAAGTTCACTCTCAGACCTTCTACATACAACATATTTGTAATGTTTGGCAGTTCAGGTAGAGAGATGGTTCCTTTCCCTTTTATTTGTGATTTGCTCCCATCATCGAAAGTGACATTTCCACCTTTCTTAGACTCAAAAACCTTGAAGAGAGAACGGCCTCCAATCATGTGTCTTGAGCACCCACTGTCAAGGTACCACAAACATGTGTCCCTTACCTTAAATGTAGGCTTCATCATAAAGCACACTTCATGCTTGCTTGACAAATCAATAGGAATGGTTTTCTCTCTCATCTGCCATTTATATACAAAATCTTTAATTTTCACCCTTCTCAGACGTACTACTTTGCACATTTTCATTTTAAGGCAGTCTAGTTTCTTCCTTGTCATACTAAGACCTTTTTCAACAATCATCAAGATAGCTTTCAAATAACTTTGAGACTTACATTTTTTGAAACACTTAATCAAATAAAGATTAGAAAATCAAGATGTATTTGAAATAAAAGATCTTTTTATGCCGTTTGTAGTCATGACAACAAGGGTCAATAGATCATATAGCAAATATTAAACCTAATTAGAATGTGCCCGCTCTGATACCACTTGATAGACCAAAAATGTATTGACTCCTTTGGCAAATTAATTAATTAATTATCCAAGTTAATTAATTAAGTCAATTTAACATGTAATAGCGCGGTAGCATAAACAAATCACCAACTAAGTTAAATGCAGCGGAAAATAAATTTGACACAAATGATTTGTTTATGAATGGGGAAAACGACCAAGACAAAAAGTCCACCGGGTGAATTTAATGTCACCACTCCCGAGAATCCACTATTATCAAAACAAGCAATTACAAGTAAATGGAATCCCAGTACCTAATACCAACCTACAGTTGAACCCTTACCACAATACCCAATTGGACTTGTATTGTAGCGGCAATCTCTCTTTTCAATACATGAATCCCAATACATGACTAACCAATAATACAAGGATCCTAGTACGTGACTAACGCACCAATCTTGAGTAAGATGTTGGCTACAAAGTTCTTCAGTTCATCAACATGAAGATCAAGAAGCTCCTTGATCACAAAACCCTTGGCGCAAAGACGCAAAAGCTTCTACCGAGAGAATAATGAACTAGGGCAATTTCTGTCTCCAGTCACAATATGCATGTAGGGATACAACAATACATTTTGTAACACTAAGACAACCCTTAAAATAATCCTTATATATGTCTAGGGTTGTGAGAAAAGAAACCCTACACAAATACACTTGGATATGCATGTAATCAAATCTGAAAAATTTGATTTTGTAATTCTCGACAGATACAGCTTCTGTCGAGATGCTGTCGAGTTTCAACATTAAACCTCGATAGATAGGCTTCTGTTGAGACATTGGTCGAGCTTTAATGAACAATACTTTTCACTTGTTTCTTGAACAGACTTGCATGGCTTTAACACTTGACTTGAACATCATATTTCTTGAAGTCTTAAACCATCCTAGATCTACCCAATTACTAGTAAAGTATTTTTTGTCAAAGGATTAGCCAATTACATCAATAATGTCCCTAACAACATAAATCCAACAAATTCAGCTAAAGACTAAAGCAAGCACTAACAGGCTAGTTATTTGAAATATGCCATTTGAAAACACAATTTAAAAAATCACAAATAAACGTTTGATTTTGGTTTTTAGACTAATTTTTTTGTTTGGACAAGTTTTGAAAAGTACTACGTCCACAACATTTTTGCAACACTTTTACAACAAAGCCTAGGTTGTAAGTTTTTATTGGTTCTAATTTAAATTTACCATTGAAATTAATTTTCAGTTCAGCAGTAACAATTTGCTACTTAGAATTTGTTATGAAAATGTTGTAAACATAGCATTTCTTGCAATTTTTTAGTTCAACATTCAATGGACCAAAATTTTGGAGAGGTTGAATTTTATTTTTAATGGACTCAATTGTTATTAAGAGTGTTCATGTTTTTTTAAGGTGGTCAAGTTTTTTTCTAGGGTAGTCAAAAGACCTATATTAATTTAAAACTCAAAAAATTTTAAGGCATATTAAAAAAAAATAAGATGGTCATGTGACCACCCTGATTAACCCTTGGCGCCGCCCTTGCATTAGGTTGTGTGTTTAGAGGCAATTTCTCAAGTATATTCACAAAACTTTATTCTAGCTTGATGACTTTATTATTCATTACTCTCTCTCTCTCTCTCTCTCTCTCTCTCTCTCTCTCTCTCTCTCATAAGGGCATTCATTTTATAGTTTATTTGCAAAAGGATGAGATTGTGGGTTCAAAATCTATTGGATGAGTGTATTAAGTAACCAATAAAAAATTTTGATTTTATAACTCAATGAGTCTATGAATGAATTTCTTTGTAATTGTTTTAAGTCTCTCTCGATCATCATAAAACTTTCAAAAAAAAACACCGGAAAAGATAAAATAAAAGGATGCCATGAAATTGTAGCTGTATCTTTACTAAATAAAATATGATTAAGTACATTACATAAAATTAAAGAAACAAAAACATATCTCAAACTCCAACATCACATTCCATGTATATTGCATAATTCACTAGATGCTCGCATAGATTATGATATAACATCACATTCCATGTATATTGCATAATTCACTAGATGCTCGCATAGATTATGATATAATCTTCATTGAACAGTCCAACATCAACTTCATTATAAAATCCTCTATTTTCATTGCGTTCCTCATGTAGAAATAATAGCATAATATTGCAATGGACCTGTAAAGGTAATTTTGTTCAAAATTACAAAACTAGTATGATGAAAATGACTTGTCTTGATTGCCAAAAACCAGTTGTGTTTTATTGGGTTTTACTGATTTAATTGTATTAGTGGTCCAATTAAATAATTGGATAGGTTTAGGTATTGATTCAATGGATTAGCGATCTAATCAGCCAGGTCACTTATTTGCATTCCTATAGGAATCATGGTATTTTGGTATCATATACTAAATTTGCATCTATTAGTTCTTTTAGATTTTATCACAAAGTCACGTAACAAAGTTCACTCAAAAGTTATAGGATAGCACAAAGAATGCTTGCTAATCCAAGCGTAATTTAGTTTAATCCAATTTTTTTTTTTGTATTTGAAAACAAACACACTCACACATGAAGCAAGCCACTAGTGACAAAGAACAAGCAACACAAAGAGTGGCATCATTTGCTATCACTTGAATCACTAGATTTTTTTTTTTTTTTTTGAAGATTTTATTGTTAGGATATGTGCCCTTAAATCCTATTGCATGATGCTATGTATGATATTATGTTGTGATTAATAAAGTTATTTTTATTATTATTTAAAGTAATGGTAACATGAATATTGGACATTATCATATAGTCCATGAGATGCATAGTATGTGATTTATGTGTTTTAATCACAGAAAATATAAATCACAAGTTCTTTGTAAACTCAGAATTATAGTTCGTAGTCGGTGATGAAATTGGGTATTTCATCTGCGAAGACTATAACATATCCACTAAGATGATTTGTCTTGATCATGGAAATGGAGATTTCTAGTCGGTATGTTGAAATATTTTAAGAGTTAAGACATATTGAACTGGACCGCTATGAAATTTATTATTCTCCTAATGACTGTCAAATGAATAATAAACTCACGATTTCTATTTACATAAACTCTTAATCCTGAGAGGATAATGGACTTGATCATGAAGTGTAGGTTGTTTTGATATATTAGGACTGAAATCTAAAGTCACAATCAAAATTTCAGTATGTTGAGCAGCAACATTTAGTGTTGATGGAACATACATTCTCAAGATGGAATTCATAGTCTCTTAATGGAAATATAAAATATTCCCTTGAGATAAGTTTAATGGGTTTGGTTATTCAGAGTGTTAGGCCTAACCACTTTAGTATGGAGTTACTAAAGTATATATTTATGGAATTGGATTTCATAAATATATGATGAATAACATTAAAGGATTAAACTGGGTACTCAAGGAATTAAGATGTAGTAATTTACAAAGTGACAGACTACATTTATGACTTTTTATTACTACCAATTTTTTATGAATGGATTGCAAGTACAATAAAGTCTTGGGATATAATTTATAAATAAGGCCTAGAGTGCAACTATATTTATATAGTGATATTAAGTATAGTTAATGGTAACTTTGGACTTGTCAAGAGTTGACAGGAATGCCCAAGGCCCATTGGAGCTAGTGTCCTATTGGTCCATTTTGGTTCTACTCCAAACCACACACTTAAAGCCCAATTGGAAAAGGCCCAAAAGGCTAGCCCAATTAGATAATCAGTTAGATATAAAGTGAGAAACATACAGAATTTTAAAAAAAAGGCATAATTGTGAGTGTATGTGAGAGTGTTAGTCACTCAATTCTTCTCCCTTGGAAACTGATTGAGAGATCCCACTTCTTGGGCGTTAGTGGAATTGGAGTGAAGATTAAAAGTGTTTCCAAGTGTCTCTGATCTTTGTTTTGAAATTCACCGCTCCAAGGTACGCTCTCTTAATCTTGAATTCTGAAATTTACATAGCGCGTGTTATCTATTGCGAATAAAGCAAATTCGTTATTTTTCTGCTGCGTATGTTTTGTATGCGGTACAATTCATGTATTTAACCACCATTTATTGTATTAAATCCTCCATTTATCTACAATTTTTAGCCATATTTGTGACACATTTCATTTACTTGATTGAGTAATGCTAGAGATACAAAAAAATTTACAAATTTTTTTACAAACTACTAATATAGTGAATTGTATTGATAAATGAAAAAGGATTAATGCTAGAGATACAAACTTTTTATAAACTGCTGATATGGTAAGTGGTTATTGGAAATTAAAAAAATAATGTTAACGGTGGGTAGGGATGGCCAAATCCAATGGGTAATGAATGCCCAACCCGACTCTACCTGAAATATTCAGATATTACTCGATACGTCATGGGTAAAGATGAATCGGGTTGGATTTGGGTAAATATCCATTTATTCGGGTCGGGTATGGGTATAACTTTAACATGCATTGCGTGGGCCTATGTCCTTCCGATGAAAAAATAATAATGAAAGCTAAAGAAAGAGAAGAAGAAACTAGAAAATATTGCAGTATAAGAGCATTAGTATCTGGGCTGGTAGAACTCATAGTATGCTATATTTTAGCATTAAAGCACAAAAAAATTCATTACTCGAACTTCTAATTGTAAAATTTTTTACAATCTTGCTACAGTATTGTCTTACTTTTATAATGCTACTATAACTTAATGTATACTATAAAATTAATTTTTTCTCTTTCTCCCACTTAGCTCTACGTCTCCCACTCTCTATCTTTGTCATCTTTTCTTTGATTCTCTCTCCTTTTGTCCTCGCTCCCTTTCTCACATTTATCTCCTTCTTTCGTTTAAAGCTTTGCCACCGGAGTTGGGTTGGGCCGTTTTCCATGGAGTTCATCGTAAGGCATGTGGGTCGTGATGTTGAGATCAGTGTGCGATGATGGAGACTAACGTGGTCACAGCATGGCAAGATCAGGTAGGCCGAGGCAGAGATGGGTGGGTTTCGATCGGGTTTGGGTTGGATTCGGATTCCGATGGGGTTGTTTGAATTTTTGCTATGGATTTTTGTCTTTTGGGTTCAGATGGGTTGGTTTGGATTCTGATGGGGTTTAGGTTGGATTTGGATTAGTTGGTTTGGGTTGACGTGGTGGGCAATGGTGGTAACGTGGTGGTGATTAGGTTGTTTTTGCTATGGGTTTACTGAGTTTTTGGTGGGTTTTGGTTTTTCTTTAAACTTGAGTTTTTGGTTCTGGTGGGATTTTAGTGGGCAGTGGTGGTGATTGGATTGTTTTTGCTATGGATTTGCTGGTGTTGATGCCGAAAAATTACCAATAAGCTGCACGCACTCTCAAATCGAAACAACACCTACAAAACGAAAAGTGAAGACCTAACAGAAAGCACCGGTGTGGTGCAGGCCAAAAACTCTTCGAAGGTTAAGTTAGAATTTTTCACAACCCTAAAGTGTCAGAGTTGAGTCAATAATGTGTACTTTTATTTAGGAGGGTTTTGGAGTATTTATAGTGGTGTAGGGTTAGCATCCATGCCTTGACCATGAAGTCATTTCCTTTTATAATTGGAACTCTTTCCTTTTTTACATACCTTCTAGAGTTCTTTTCCTCATAAGAGTCCTTTGATCATGGCTAAACGTGTGACGCAAGAATTCTTTTTATACACGCTCACATGGAGATCAAGTAAAGGCCACATCAGCCCTAATTATATAGCGTAAATCTCATTTAGGGTTTCTTGGAACCAAACCTGGAAGGATGACCACGGCATCATACTCGTCCGTCCACTATAGATCCGTCCTCCTTGGCTATGTTAAATATGAACCCGTCATCCATGTATATTCATCATGTTCATTTTTATTCCCCTTCAGTTGCCCTATATCATTCCATGAGGCCACCAACTTTCCTATGCAGTCTGATGGAATGACGGTTAGTTTTGACCCTTGATAGGATTGTTTTGATGGACACGTTGGAACAGTCATAAATGTACTAGGGACACGTGGTGTTACACCACTGGTGGTTTGTTGGAATCGATGCGCCCCTTCGTTTACCGTGCCTTTCCCTCTATATATACTACCCATCCCTTTCATTTTTATACTTTGGAAAATTTTTCTACTAATCAGAGCGCAACCATCCACTTTGTGTGATCCGTTGCCTCGAGAAGTTGAGATTCGTTGCCCTTTCAGCTCATCCGTCTCCTTTTCGTATCGTCCACCTGTAAGTACCTCCTTTGCTTATTAATTTCTGTTCTTTATTTCACATGTTGGTCCGTCATTAGCATAGATCTAGAGTCTTAGGTTTCCTTTAATCGTCATATATAGGTGTTAGATGTCTAGTGAGGTGTCAAGTGGTCAGTCTTATGTCCGCGAGGGAGCGGGCTACAAAGAGGTGTTCTTGTCAGGTCAAGCAGACCAAGACACCTCTAGCGAGGAGAGAGAACCATCAACTAGCTCTCCTTCCAATGTGGAAGATGAAGGGCAACATGAGGACGGGTCAGAGTATGGTTCAAACGATGACTTAGACGGTATAGATCCACCAATCCAGTTTGTCACAAGCCCTGACAATTTCAAGGAATTCGTCATGCTTCCATTGTGGACGATGAAAGATTTTATCTCTATCATCAAGCAATGGCACTTCGATACTCTTAGGCAGAAGTATCAGATACCCGATAGCATCCCTATCCGTCTACCTTTTAAGTCCGAGAAGTGCTATTACCAGGGTCTTGAAGACGTCGGTGTATACGAGCAGATGCTCAAAGCGGGCCTGGGATTCCCGTTAAGTGCTTTGTACCGTCGTCTCCTTCAATACCTGAGTTTGGTCGTCAGCCAAATTTCACCAAATGCCTGGAGGGTTTTTCTAAGTGTGGAAGTCCTCTACGGCGTGATGTCTGATGGTGTGAGACGGTTAACAGTGGAAGAGTTCTTCAATTGTTACCATGTGTCTGAGATTACCCAATCAAGGGGTATGTATAGTTTTATGCCGAGGAGTCCAGTGCTCTGTTTGATATGCGAGACACCGAATTCCAATCGGAACTGGAAGAGTCGATATTTCTTTCTTTAAGGGGACAATTGGGTGTGTCATCCCGATGACCAGGAATATGTGCCTGTGGACAAGATCTGGGGCATAATGCCTCCGTCCGGTACGCGTGCGTCTATTTTTCATTTACTAATGCTTTGCAAATGTCCTAACCATCGCCTTTCTTGTAGCCTGGGACCGTCCACCAATTAGTACAGAGCAATTTGGCTTCTTAGAGAGAATCTTCCAGACCACCCAGTTGTCAGAGAGAACGTGGGTTAAGCTGGTCACGTTGGATACTCTGCATCGATACTACGATGGTCCTAAGCCCTCCAACACTGCCCGTCAATACGACAATCAGATTCGTCGTCGTATGTTCCTTGCGACCCGTCCGTTTTTATTTTAGTTCGTCCACTTTTTTCTTCTAATTCTAAGCATGAATTCGAGGAAATAGTTTGCCTTTAGTTAATACCCGTCCACTTTCTTGCAGAAATGGATGCTGCTAGGAGAAGGGCACTTATTAAGCAGCAAGTTGCCCTTAAGAAGAAACAAGAAGGAAACCCCCCACCTAAGACGGGTTCATTCCATCCGTCTTCTAAGAGGCAGCCGTCAAAGAATGCTGACCATCACTCAAAGAAGCAGAAAATGGTGACGGGGTTGGCCGCCGTCCAAGGATCTGACGGGTTAAAATTGCCACCAAAGTTGGGTTTAGGCAAAGGAAAAGGTTTAATGACCAATCCAGATCTTGCCAAAGAAAAACCACTTGTCTTGTTGCGGGAGGACTCGCAATATGCCCTTAACCAAGTGACTTCCATCATCACGGATGATGATTACGAGGATCTTGGTAATCATGCGATGGAAGCCATGGGGGAGACGGCTTTATATAGTCTTACTCAGGTTGGCACCGTCATTATTATATATATATATATTTTTTTTTTAATGTTGGTACCGTCATGTTTTGACATTGGTCCTTACCCTTAATACTGTAGGGGGTTGTTTTGGCAAAAGGACTAATGGACCATTGTCTAGCACAAGAGAATGCGTTGGAGTGCGTCCGTGCAAAGTCCAAGGCGACGGCGGAGGAGCTTGACGAGTTGAAGCTATGGAAGCTTCGTCATGAACAAAAGTTGAAATTGTCTAAGCAGACTCGCGAAAACCTAGAAAAAGCGGTAGAGTTGTTGAGGGAAACCTTGAAGGCAAAAGAAGAAAGCATCAATCAGGCCAAGGAGGAGGCTATTGGAGAATATTGGGATTCTGACGCTCTTCTGTCTGAATTGGGCACCTCTTTTAATGAAGGATTCGATGACTGCCTCCGTCAAGTCAAGGCCTCATATCCCGATCTGAGCGTCGCACATATTACGGTCGATACGGGAGGTCAGACTCTAGCCCGTCCTGCCGACACTGAAGATACAGCCGAGCTTTTTGGCGGTGAATAAAGTGACATTGAGGCCCAGAAGGTTGAGAAGGGGTCCGTCGTAGAAAATGTCCATCAATCATCTGACCAAGGTCTCGATGACAAGGAGGATACCGTCGTAGTTCAAGAGTAACATGTAACCCCCCCCCCTTTTTTTTAATGTATGGGAAAAAAATTTTAATCCGTTGTTTTTTGTTGGTCTAGCACTGTATTCTGACCAAATTTTTGAAGCACTTCCTTTGTAGGTTGTTATGATTTTTATCTGTTCTATATGTAGTTTCAGCAAATATTGTTCTCATGGTTTGTGGAAATACTGAGTTTCATTCATTCAGGGCCGTCCACTTTGTGGGATTCATAAACTTCACCCTTGTTGGACAACCCGTCCACTTTATGGACAATAAACTTCGACCTCGATAGGACCCGTCCAGTTTGCGGACCTGATAAATTTCACCATTAATAGGATGATCCGTCCACTCTATGAACTTGGTAAATTTTCATCCTTTTGGATAATCCGTCCACTGTGCGGACTTTATATATTTTTCATCCTGCTTGAATAATTCGTCCACTATATGGACTTAATAAATTTTCATCCTTCTTGGATGATCCGTCTACTGTGTGGACTTTATATATTTTTCATCCTTCTTGAATGATTCGTCCATTATGTGGACTTGATATATATTTTTCATTCTTCTTGAATGATCCGTCCACTATGTGGACTTGATAATTTTTCATCCTTCTTGAATGATCCGTCCACTACGTGGACTTGATAAATTTTCATCCTTCTTAGATGATCCGTCCACTGTGTGGACTTGATAAATTTTCATCCTTTTTGGATGATCCATCCACTGTGTGGACTATATATATTTTTCATCCTTCTTGAATGATTCGTCCATTATGTGGACTTGATATATTTTTTATCCTTCTTGAATGATCCGTCCACTATGTGGACTTGATAAATTTTCATCCTTCTTGGATGATCCGTCCACTGTGTGGACTTGGTAGATTTTGAGCAAAACATATTCCATATGCTCTGAATAAACTCTTCTTATTATAATGGACTGGTAGACTATATTGTTCATAGAAAATAAGAAAAAAACGCCTTTTGGCTTTAAAAGTACTCGTAGGAAATAAAAACTATGACTATCTAAAAATAAACTGGAAATGAGGAGGTAAATGTTGCTGTCGTCTTTGCCCTTTGTTTACAGGTAGTACTTCTTCAGGTGCTCCATGTTCCATGGATGACTCAGCTTTCTTCAGTTTAGGGTCTCTAAGTAGTACGTTCCCTTCCTATGCCATGAAATGATCCTGTATGGTCCTTCCCAGTTAGGACCTAATTTCCCTTAGGAGGCATCCTTTGTAGCGCCGAGTACTTTTCTCAAGACCAGATCTCCCACCTGGAAGTCCCTGTGCCTGACCTTGGAGTTGTAATGCTTCGCCATCAGGTCCTGGTATCGCGCTAATCTCTGTTCAGCTGCGGCCCTGACTTCGTCCATCAGGTCGAGCTATAAACGCAAAGCTTTGTCATTCTTACTCTTGTCGTAGTTCTCCACACAATAGCTTTTTAATCCTATCTCTGCCGATATGACAACCTCACTACCATATGCTAATCAAAACGATGTTTCCCTTGTTGGTGTTCTCGCTGTTGTCCTGTATGCCCATTAAACACTTGGTAATTCGTCCGGCCATATGTCATTTGCCCCTTCGAGCCGGGTCTTGATAATCTTAAGCATGGACCAATTCGTGACTTCAACCTGTCCGTTGGCCTGTAGGTGAGCGAGTGACGAGTAGTGATTCTTGATCCCAAGCTGGGAACAAAAGTCTCTGAATGTGTCGTTGTCAAATTGTTTCCCGTTGTCCGAAACCAGCACCCTCGGAATTCCATACCTGCAAATAATACTTCTCCATACAAAACTACGGATATTATTCTCCGTGATAGTGGCAAGAACCTCTGCTTCCACCCATTTGGTGAAGTAGTCAATGCCAACCACTAAGAACTTTAGCTGCCTCACCGCTGTCGGGAACGGACCCATGATGTCTAATCCCCATTGTGCAAACGGCCATGGGGCCGTCATAGGGGTAAGTTCTTCCGTTGGTTGCCTTATGAAATTTCCAAATCGTTGGCACTTGTTGTAAGCTCAGACATATGTGTGGGCATCCTTCTGCATTGTTGGCCAATAGTATCCTGCTCGGAGTAGCTTGTGCACCAAAGACCTTGATCCAGAATGGTTTCCACAAACACCTTCATGGACCTCCCTCATCATGTAGTCCGCTTCTTCGTGGCCGAGGCATCTTAAGTATGGTCTGAAGAATCCTCTTTTGTATAGGACGTCTTTAATCAAAATGAACCAGGCAGCTTTAACCTTCAACTTCCTTGCGTCCTCTTTGTTGTCAGGTAGCTTGCCTTCCTTGAGATACGCCGCTATTGGAGCCATCCAACAACACTCATTGCTTACCTCCTGCATGCTAATGTCATCTAATAATGATGAGAGCTAGACGAAGGACAAACCTGTTTAGGGATGATCATAGGTTCGGCTGAAGCTGCCTTTGCGAGTCGGTCGGCTTCTTGGTTCTCCTCCCTTGGGATTTAAACCATCTTGATTTGGAGGTTATTCACTCGACCTTTCACTTTCTCAAGATACCTTTTCATCCTTTCATTTTTGCAGTCATAGCTCCCATTAACCTGGCTGGTCATGATTTGAGAATCGGAGTATACGACCACATTCTTAGCTCCTATAGCTATTGCAAGGTCCAGTCCTGCTACCAAGGCCTCATATTCTGCCTCGTTATTGGTAGTAGAGAAGTCCGGACAGATTATGCATTCGATCTTACCTCCCTCCGGGGTGTGGAGTACAACTCTAACACCTCCAACATGTTTATTGGAAGATCCATCTATATGGACTCTCCATATGGGCGTCTCTTCTGCCCCCTGGTCTTTTATGATAGTGAATTCAGTGATGAAGTCTGCCAATATCTGTCCTTTCAAGGCTACCCGTGGTTGTTATCGAATATCGAATTCACTCAGCTCGATCGCCCATAGCAGCTTCGGGACAACTCATTGCTCTTCATAATGGTTTATCTGTCAGGACATTTATGGTATGCGCTTGAAAGTATGGTTTGAGTTTTCGAGCTGCGGTTACTAGTGCAAATGCGAGTTTTTCCATCTGAGGGTACCTCTCTTCTGCTCCTCCTCTCAGTGCCCGGCTTATAAAATACACGAGCCTTTGTACCTTACCTTCTTCTTTAATAAGAGCTGCATTGACCGCTGTTGAGGAGACGGCAAGGTATAGGAATAATTCTTCCCCCGGCATAGATAGGCTGAGCAATGGCGGAGCAGAGAGATACACCTTTAACTCTTCAAATGCCTTTTGGCACTCGTCTGTCCATTCAAATGATCTTTTCAGTGTGCGGAAGAAAGGGAGGCATTTGTCCGTCGCTCTTGATACGAATCTGTTTAAGGCTGCTATCTTGCCGGTCAAACTTTGTACTTCCTTTACCGTCCTTGGAGGAGATAGTTCCATAATCGCCTTTACCTTCTCTGGGTAAACTTCAATGCCCCTCTGGGATACCATAAATCCTAAGAATTTTCCTGCAGTTACCCCGAACGCGCACTTGCTCGGATTTAGCTTCATTTTGTACGATCGTAGGGTATTAAAAGTCTCCTGGAGGTCGCTCATGTGATCTGACTCTCGAATGCTTTTCACCAACATATCATCTACGTAAACCTGCACGTTTTTGCCAATTTGGTGCATGAACATCTTGTTCATCAATCTCTGATACGTGGCTCCGGCGTTTTTAAGCCCGAAAGGCATTACTTTGTAGCAGAAAAGCCCCTGACTTGTTACGAACGAGGTTTTTTCTTGATCAACCTCATTCAATTTAATTTGGTTGTAGCCGGAGAAGGCATCCATGAAGCTCAAGAGTTCATGTCTTGCGGTGGAATCCACCAAGGTGTCAATACGCGGGAGTGGGTAACTATCTTTAGGGCACGCCCTATTCAAATCCGTGAAGTCGACACACATTCTCCACTTCCCGTTGGCCTTCTTGACCATTACTACGTTTGCCAACCAATCCAGGTAGTATACTTCGAGTATGAAGTCTGCTTCTTGTAACTTCTGTATTTCCACAGCTATGGCTCGATCTCGTTCCAGGGCGAATACTCGCTTCTTCTGTCGGACAGGGGAGAATGAAGGTGATACGTTCAACCTGTGGACCATGACCGACGGGTTAATTCTTGGCATGTCCTTGTGACTCCATGCAAAAACATCTTGGTTTTCCTTGAGGAATACTATAAGCCCTTGTCAGACTATTTGGCTAGCCAAGGTGCCAATTCTAGTGGTCCGTTCGGGCCTAGAATCGTCGAGGTGTACCTCTTCTAACTCTTCCGCCAGTTCTGCTACCGTTCGCTGTTCCTCGATGTTCATTGCTTGCAGGTGGTCGTCCATTTCCATCATGGCGACGTAGCATTCTCGTGCAGCTACCTGATTTTCGCGCAGCTCTCCAACCCTGTATTCGGTAGGGAATTTGACCATTAAGTGGTAGGTCGAAGTTATAGCCTTCCATGCATTGAGAGTGGGCCGTCCGAGGATGGCGTTATAAGCAAAAGAGCAATCGACCACAAGAAAAGCTACATCCTTGGTTATTTGCTGAGGGTAATCTCTGACCGTCACAGGCAACGTGACGACGCCCAAAAGGTAGACCCTTGTTCCTCCGAAGCCAACAAGTGGTGCATTTGTTGGGATTAGTCGTTCTCTACCAATCCCCATTTGCTGGAACACGGGGTAGTAGAGGATATCCGCTAAGCTTCCGTTATCCACCAAAACTCGATGCATGTTGTAGTCCCCTGCCTATATACTGACGACAAGTGCATCGTCATGTGGGTGGTGAAGGCGTTGCACATCTTCTTCTGAAAACCCGATGCTGGGGTTATCACGTCGCGCCATTTTCGGTGAGGAACCTGTCAGCTGGACGCTTTGAACCATCCACAAATAGGTTTTTTGGGCCTTTTTGGACGACCCTGCAGAAGTAGTGCCCCCTACAATCATCCGTATGCCTTCTACAAGTGGTCTGGGATGCTCGTTCTCCCATCGAGGATTTAGTTCCTGGAGTTGATCCGTTCTCTCCTTCCTCACAAACCTCTGCAACCTTTCTTGCCTAATGAGGGCTTCAATTTGCTATTTTAAGTCATAGCAATCTGTCGTATCGTGGCCATGATCGCCATGAAAACGGCAGTATCTGTCTTTTGGACTCTTGTTCGGATCTCCCTTCAGCTTGCCAAGAAATGTCAGGGTTCCTTCATCTTTGATCTGCATTAACACTTGGTCGATTGGGGCTGTGAGAAGGGTGAAGTTCGTGAATCTTCCCGCGGGTGGTTTGGGTCGTCGATCTTCCCGTCGCTCTCCGGTTCTAGCCATCTTTAGTCCCTTATCCGATCGTGTATCTTCCTGCCTTTCCCTTTTTCTAGGCTTTTCCTCTCGGGCCAGCAAGGCATCCTCTGGGTTCATGTACTTCGTTGCCCTGTAAAACACTTCGAACATAGTCTTTGAGTCATTCTTATACAAAGAAAATAGGAACTTACCCTTCCGCAGCCCGTTTGTGAACGCTGCTAAAAGTATCTTGTCATCCGCCTCGTCTATTGAGAGGGCTTCCTTGTTAAAGTGAGCTATGTATGATCTTAGAGTCTCGTCTTCTCATTGTCTAATGTTCATCAAACACGCGGTAGACTTCTTATGCCGGTGACTTCCGATAAAGTGTGATACGAACTGTGCGCCTAATTCCTTAAAAGTGCCGATGGAATTAGGCGTCAGCTTACTGTACCAGTCCCTCGCAGGTCCTTTCAATCTGGTGGAAAAAGCCCTACACATGATTTCATCTAGTACACCCTGAAGATGCATTAGGGTCTTGAAAGATTCCAAGTGATCCAATGGGTCCTTGGATCCATCGTAATTCTCCACCTGAGGCATGCGAAATTTTGGGGGAAGAGGGCATGAACTTACGAGCGCTGTGAAAGGCGAATCAATTCTATGGACTAGGTCATCCAGGTCGGTGGAGATTCGACCTCTGAGGGCGTTCATCATCACATCCATCCGTTCCCTCATCTCCTGCATCTCAGGTGCTATGTGAAGTGCTAGGGTGTCCGAGATGGATGGCCGATTAGTGTCCTGCCGCTCCGGTCTACTCAGAGCGTTGCTACCCTCAGGCCCTTCTGGGTTCCTCCCATCCGCGCTTGCACCTTCCCGGTCTTCCTCTAGTGCGCTTGGGTGTGCATTCCTTTGCCGTAGTTACTCTTCTAGATCATGATTCTGCTTGGTTAGGCGCTCAACCGCCACCGCAAGCATTTGGACTTGCCTCTCCAAAGCTATGGCGTGCGGTTCATCGCCTTGATTGTTGGTTGTTGCCATCGATCGAGTGAGTACCATGCAACTTTTTGTCTCAGGGATATAGCAAAGGCTAATTACTCTCCAGTGATAATGTTTCCCACAGATGGCGCCAACTAATGATGCCGAAAAATCACCAATAAGCTGCACGCACTCTCAAATCGAAACAATACCTACAAAACGAAAAGCGAAGACCTAACTGAGAGCACCGATGTGGTGCTGGCCAAAAACCCTCCGAAGGTCAAGTTAGAACTTTTCACAACCCTAAAGTGCCAGAGTTGAGTCAATAATGCGTACCTTTATTTAGGAGGGTTTTGGAGTATTTATAGTGGTGTAGGGTTAGCATCCATGCCTTGACCATGAAGTCCTTTCCTTCTAGAATTGGAACTCTTTCCTTTTGCATACCTTCTAGAGTTCTTTTCCTCATAGGAGTCTTTTAATCAAGGCTAAACCTGTGACGCAAGAATTCTTCTTATACACGCTTACGTGGAAATCAAGTAAAGCCACATCAGCCCTAATTATATTGCATAAATCCTATTTAGGGTTTCTTGGAACCAAACCTGGAAGGATGACCTCGGCATCATACTTTTCCATCCACTGTGGATCTGTCCTCCTTGGCTATGTTAAATATGAACCCATCATCCATGTATATCCGTCATGTTCATTTTTATTCCCCTTCAGCTGGGTTTCTGGTGGGTTTTTTTTTTTGGGTTTTTTTTTTAATTTGGATTTTTGGTTTCGGTGGGATTTTGGTGGGCTGTGGTGGCAGTGGTGATTGGGTTGTTTTTTCTTTGGGTTTGTTGTGTATTTTTTTTTTTTTAATTTGGGTTTTTGGTTCTAATGGGATTTTGGTAGGCAGTGGTGGTGGCATGGTGGTGATTGGGTTGTTTGGTTGTTGAGAGAGTGATAGAAAGGCAGTGACAGAAATTAGAGAAAGGAGAGATAGATACTTTGTTATTATTTCATTGTATAATTTATATTATTTTAATGTGTTGTATTGTAAAATAAAAGTTAGGATGTTGAGTGCATTGTAAAATGGTATGGTATAATAGATAAATTAGCTTTTGAGATGGTGAAATAAAATAGTTTGAAGATACTGTATGCTACTGCTCTTAAAAACAAAATGCTTTAAATTACCTTCAAAATGAACAAGGATTTTGTTATAAATCAAAAGAAAGAACAAAGAGGAACACAAAAATTTTGACGAGATAATATGTGAATCTTTATTATTTAAGTGGCCAACCACATTCTACAATAAGCCAACTAAAGCTTTTTCATCTATCAAAAGTCCCCTTAAACCTTTCTAATAACACACACAAACACACACACATATAGGGCCTTCAAAGTTTGGAGAAGTGCAAAGAAGAAATGAATAGCATTATTCAATTGGCTATTGAAACGGTGAGGTGATGATATGACCATCAAGAGAAAAGTTAAGTTTAGATAGTATAATGCTATATGTAAGTTTCAATTCCAGGATACTTGCTCCCAATAGATAAAGCTACAACAATCCAATAGTGTAGAGTGGCCTTACATGCTGTTGACACCCCATTTTGCAACCCGTATTTAACCTCACATGGAGGGTAAAAGGGTAATTTCACCTTGGAAATAGGCATCTTAATTGTGACCATTAGATCCTTAATTTCATTTCATCAAAATGATCTTGATATTGTTACGATCAAATTGATTGGTCATAAGCCCTAATCGGACCATTAAATTGAAAGTTATCATTAAATCAAGTTTTAAGGGTTGAGATTCACTATCATAAATTGAGTTCGACTATATGTGATTATAAACAATTTATTCCAATTGGTTATAATTATAATCAATTTGAGATTAATAGCGTGTCATAATTTGATTGGCTAGAACTACATTTTTATGGTAAGGTTTCACACACTTAATTAATTAGATAGTCAAACATTAATTATTCAATGAATAATTTGTGCAATTATCTTTTTAATTAGGGTAAATTTGGAACTAATAATTGGAAAATAATTTTGGACCTATTAATGTTAATTATGCTGAAATTATTTTCTAACAAATGACATATACTCACCATTTCATTGATATCTCTCAGAATATTTTGAATCTATGAATGAGGTTAATTTTTCTAGAAACTAGACATCTAGGGCTTTAAGTTAAGCACAAGAATGAGACAATTCCGGTCAAAATTGAGTAAAATATGATTTTTTTGAATTTGGCTCTGCGAGTTGTTACAAGAGCTATGGGAAAAACCGAATTCTAGGTTATTTTGTTTGCTCATCACTCGCACCAGCCTCCACATTTAATGCACCAACTTTCTCTAAATACTGAAATAAGGTCTAGGTTCGCTATTCTCTTTAATCCTTTGTCAACCCTTATTAAATGACCTTCCATTCATTTTTTCTCCACCACTATTATATAAACCCCTCTCTCCTCCATTACAAGGGACACACAAAAACCCTATCTCTTCTCCTCCCTTGAGTTCTAGTGAAGTAAAGTAGTCTTGTCATATCTTGGTCTTCCTGAGACTCAAGGTATTGAGTGAGACTCACTCTCCCTCTCCTAGTTCTTCTTTTCTACTCCACCCTTAAGACCTCTATCAAGAGTCTCCTCCTCTACCGTATGGATCTTACATACATGTATAATCACTTTCCCTAACTTATTATTTATATTATTATGATGATTAGGATTAGAGCATGCTAGTGTTTATTTTAAATCTCTTGAATATGTTTGAATTTTCTTTATGTTTATATGCGTTCTTCGCATGTTCTTGGTTGTTCATCACATGTTCATGCATAACCCTAGTTTTGATCTTAAATCCACATAAAAAATATGAAAAAAAATATTTGTTTCATAATTCTCTCAAATCCTTGAATTTAGGATATCATCATCCACACACATTCATTAGAATTTATATTTCAATCCAAATGCAATGTTTAATAAATTAAATTAGGATTTATCACATGCTCACACATTAAATTCAAGCAAAGCAATGAACATGCAAATTGATTGATAACATATTGGATGATATGATATGAATGTTGGCCATCATAGTTTAGAAGACCGGTTTCACCGAGAAATATGGGTGCCTAACACCTTCCCACCTTGTAACATAGCCTCCAAGCTTAGATCAAGGGTTGATAGACTAATGCTTATCTATGTAATTTTCAATTTGTAGATTGTAACTAGGAAACAAAGCCATGTACTTTATCTTAGATTGTATCTAGGACCAAAGCCATGTAATTTCTTATGATCAATGCAAATTCATTTGCAAATCAATGAAATAAGGAATTTTTCAACTTTGGTTTTCTTATTTATTTCAATAATTAATAAGTAGCAACTCCATTGTAAAACCCTAAATCTAAAGGGGAAAATATAATAAGTCGAACCTCCATTTTGAGAGATAATAACACGACTCCACCCATTCAAGTGGGATTGACCTAACGTCTTAAAAATAGGCGGGGCGCAGTCTCTCACACATGCTAAGAGATATTTCACAACACTCCCCCTTGGATGACCACTTATTAAGAATATGCCGTGTTAAAACCTTGCTAAGGAACAACCTAGTGGGAAAAAACCTAAGTGAAGGAAAAATAGTACAATCAGCACATGTTATGTTAAGCCTTTTACTCCCCCTCATGAGAACGTGGAAGATCTTTAAGTTGTCGCATGCCAATGCCATGCACTATCTTCTTAAATGTTGTCATTGGTAATGATTTGGTGAATATGTCCACCAAATTGTCACTTGATCGTATTTGTCTAATATCAATTTCACCACTCTTCTGAAGCTCGTGTGTGTAAAAAAGGTTGGGTGAAATATGCTTAAGTTCTGTCACCTTTAATATAGCCTTCCCTGACCTGGGTGATGCAAGCAGCATTATCTTCATATATGATTGTGGTACTATCTTTGATTGATGACAACCTACATTTCTCTTGAATATGTTGTATTACTGATCTTAGCCAAATGCACTCATGTCTTGCTTCATGAATTGCAATATTTCTAAGTGAGTTAAGGAAGTAGCAAATAATGTTTGTTTGACAGATCTCCATGATAGGCAGTGTTGCCATTAGTGAATAAATATCTTGCTCCAACCTTTATGTGGGTTAGAAAGATAACCTGCATCTATATATCCAATCAACCATAGTTTTGATCCTTTGGGTAAAATTATCCCAAGTCAGTCGTTCCACAAAGGTAGCATATATGTTTGATTCCATTTCAATGTCTTCAAGTAGGTGTAGAACTATATCTTGCTAGTAAATTGAATGAAAATGCTATGTCGAATCTTGTGCAATTTGCAAGGTACATTAAAGCACCAATTGCACTAAGATAAGGCACTTGAGGACTAATAATTTCTTCATCATCTTCTCGAGGATGAAAATGGTCCTTTTTGACATCAAGCAACCTATTCACCATTGGAATACTCAAAGGGTGAGCTTTGTCCTTTAGAAATTGCTTCAGGACATTCTCTATATATGTTGACTGGTGAACAAGAATTCCATTTGTAAGATATTCAATTTGTAGTCCACGACAAAATTTTGTCTTACCGAGTTCTTTCATCTCAAACTCATTCTTTAAGTGATTTGTAGTTTTTTTGAGCTCTTCTGGAGTCCCTACAAGATTTAAATCATCAACATATACCGCAATAACAACAAATCCGGATTCCTATCTTTTAATGAAAATGCATGGACAAATTGGATTGCTCTCAAATCCTTCTTTCAAAAATATTCATTGAGGCGATTGTACCACATGCGTCTAGATTGCTTTAACCCATTTAGAGATCTTTGCAGCTTGATAGAATACATGTTTCAAGATGTGAAGTTATATGTTTTAGGCATTTTATACCCTTCAGGGATTTTCATGTATATATTGTTATCTAATGATTCATATAGATATACTGTGACAACATCCATTAAATGCATGTCTAACTTTTCTCTAGCCACCAAGCTAATTAGGACTCTAAATGTAATTGCGTTCATTACTGGAGCATATGTTTCATCATAATCAATGACAAGTTTCATTAAGAAACCTTGTGCTATAAGATGGGCTTTGTATCTCATAATTTCATTTTTCTCATTACATTTTCATACAAATACCCATTCATATCTGACAGGCATTACACCCTCTAGAGTTTGTACTACAGGCCCAAACACTTCACATTTTACTAGTAAATTTAATTCTGCCTGAATTGTCTCTAACCATTTTGGCCAATCATTTCTACATCGACATTCTTCAAAGGATTGTGATTCCATTTCATGATCATCACCTCCAGTAATATCAAGGGCAACTTTAAATGAAAATATGTTGTCGACCGTGATTTTATTTATATCCCATATATCTTATGTATTCACATAATGTATTGAGATCTCATTATTTTTAAATAGCTGATCCTCTTCAAAGGATAATCCTTCAGGAGACTCCTCTTCAGAAGGATCCCTTTTAGAGGGTTCACTTTCAGGAGATTTTTGTTCATGAATTTGAGATAGATCAATTTTTTCTATTGCTTGTTTAATGGGTGTAGTCTATTCAAGGGCTGTAATTTGATTTTCTTGTAATTTTTCCCTTTGAGGAATTTTATCTTCAACACTGATAGGCCTCCCATGCTTGAGACGTGGTTTTGATTCATTCGCTGCTATATTAACTTTTTGTTCCTTAGGGATTTCAATCCTTGCTGGAGTATTAGCAACTGGAATGGGAGACTTCACAATTTTCTTATTGTTGGTGAATACATTTGATAATTGATTTGCAATACCTTGCAAGTGAATAATCCTCTATACTTCAAGTTCACATTGATTCGTATGAGAATCAAGATGAGATCATGCTAAACCATTCCAACTTATCTTTAGTCGTGCTTCAAGCAGTGACTTCTCTCCCCCTAATGGTGGGAAAATTGTTTCATTAAAATGACAATCATTAAAGCGTGCAGTAAATATATCACCAGTTAATGGTTCAAGATATCTAATAATATAGAGAATCAAAACCAACATAAATTCCAAGCCTACGTTAAGGACGCATTTTAATATATTGTGGAGGTGCAATTGGAACATATACAACACAACCAAAAGTTCAAAAGTGAGAAACATTTGGTTGTTGACCACAAACAAGTTGCATTGGAGAGTGTTTATGATAAGCAATTGGCTTAATGTGAACTAATGTAGCAGCATGTAATATAGCATGTCCCCAAACAGAAACAAGTAATTTTATTTTCATAAGCAAAGGATGAGCAATCAATTGAAGTATCTTGATTAGTGCTTTAGCTGGACCATTTTGAGTGTGTGTGTGTGCGCGCGCGCGCAACAAAGTGTTCTATATCAATTCCAATTGATATACAGTAGTCATTAAATGCTTGAGATGAAAATTCACTTGCATTATCTAAGTGGATTTTCTTAATTGGATAATCAGGAAATTGTGCCCTCAACCTTATGATTTGAGCAAGGAGTCTAGCAAATGCTACATTTCTAGTAAAAAGTAGACAAACATATGAGCATCTTGTTAATGCATCTATTAGGACCATAAAATATCTAAACAACCTTGAAGGTGGGTGTATAGGTTCACAAATATTACCTTGAATTCTTTCTAAGAAAAATGGAGATTCAAGAACAACTTTTGTTGGTGATGGTTTAACAATTAATTTTTCTTGAGAACAAGGACAACAAGAATAGTCACTTGATGAAAGAATTTTTTGGTTTTATAAGGGGTGTACCTGAGAGTTTTCAATGATTCTGCGTATTATTATTGACCCTGGATGTGCAAGACGACTATGCCAAAGCAGAAAGATTTTTGGGTCAGGGCACTTCTGGTGTATTGTAACAATTACTTCAATTGTTTTTATGGTAGTACAATATAACCCAGAAGAGAAAATAAGCAGTTTCTCTAATATGAGATTTTGGCTAGAAACCATTAAAGTAATGTAAAGATATTCTTGACTGCCTTCATTGTTGGTTTCAATATGATAACTATTACCATGTATATCCTTAAAGCTTAGTAAATTTTTTCTGGATTTAGAAGAGTACAAAACATCTTTAATAGAAAATTTTGTGCCATTTGGTAGCATGATGCTTGCTCTTCCAGAGCTCTCTACCATGTTTGATGAACTGGATATGGTATTGACTTTAGCTTTGACCAATATTAAATTCTAAAAGTATTTCTTATCTTTAGGATTGTATGTGTTGTTGCATTGTCTGCTAGGCAAAGATCTCTCCCAATCGTCTTGGAATTAAATCCATTAGTAGGATCCATGCCTCTTCAAAATGTGCAAAATGTATTTATTGAGTTTTAATACTTTCAAATGAAATTAGCATATAATGAAGGAAGTTTAAATCCATTATAGATAATAATCAAAATACATTGCAGAATAATGGTGTTGTATAGCTAACACGTATAGATACACAAAGATCAAAAGAAGAACACAAAGGAAAAATAAGAAAAGCATATTGTTGATATGAAGTATATATCTCTGCCTTCTCTTCTGGTTTTTGGTGTGTTTGATAATGGATGCTTGCATATGTATATATAGAGGGAAGGGGAGAGGCTTTGGCAGCTGAGATCCTATCACTTGTGAGACAAAATCCCTTAAATCTAAAGCAAAGAATCTCTTAGGATATTGCTTTAAGATTTTTGCCCCCCATTAATGTATTGGGTGTATAGCTAATAAGTCATTCATGTGAACAATGACTAGGTTTCTGGACGTGTCTAATTATTTATGTGATTTCCTGAATCATAGGTTCTATATAGACTAATTATTCAATAAGATTGTATATGCAGAATGTAAATTGAACTGCATTAATTTAAACACACGTAATTTACATAGCATAATATGATGATACAATGAAAGGAAATATTTAACACATATATAATTTACATAGCATAATATGATACAATGAGAGGAAATACTTAATTGGCATAAACATTAAGGTTACCAATCATATTCTCAACCTCTCTATCTATATCCTCAAAGAAGTCAGAAGCTTCAAGATGAGTCATATTTACTTCATTTAAGTTATCAACGTAATTCATTGGATCCTTTGGATTATCAGGTTTGGCAAGATTCACTTACTCATTTTCCCTTTTCTTTCAAGAAGGCTTGGTACAAGTCCACCAAATGTTTAGGAGTACAACATGTGTGTGACCAATGCTCTTTCATTCCACACCTAAAACATAAATATTCATGGCCCTTTGAAGGTTTATTTTGTAAGCCTTTGCCACTTTCTTGTTTTGACCACTTTCTGTTATAAGGTGTGTTATGTCCCTTTGCAAGATTATGAGCATATCTTCCCCTGTATTGATTATTCTTTCTACGTCCACCTCCACGCCTTCTACTTTTATTTTCTCCATTTCTTTCAAATGATACTCCATTCACTTCAAGGAATGGTGTGGAGCCAATTGGACGAGATTGGTGATTTTTTAATAGAAGCTCATTATTTTGTTTAGGCACCAGAAGACATGATATAAGTTCAAAATACTCGTGGAACTTGTGCTCTCAATATTGCTGCTGCAAGAGCATATTCGAGTCATGAAATGTAGTAAAAGTTTTCTCTAACATATCTCCTTTAGTGACCTTTTCACCACATAATTTCAATTGAGAAGTGATTTTAAATAGTGCTGAGTTATATTCACTTACACTTTTGAAATCTTGCAGCCTAAGGTGGATTCACTCATAATGAGCTTTTGGGAGGATTACACTCTTATAGTGTTCATACCTCTCTTTTAATTTATTCCACAAGACTAAGGGATCTTTTTTTTTTTTTTTTGTGAGGTACTCAGTTTTCAGTTCCTTATGGAGATGTTGGCGAATAAATATCATTGCGTTTTCCTTATGTTGTGAGGCTATTTCCATCTTTAATGGTCTCTGTGAGGGCCATTGCTTCCAGGTGGTGTAGATATCCCATTTTACAACTTGCATTTAACCAACAGGTAGATCTTCAGATTTGTGATACAAAACAAATCTTGATGCTCTAACAATCATAATGGTATGTCATTAGTTTTGATCGGACCACTTGATCAAAAGTTTTCATACAAACAATTTTCAATGATCATGGCTCACCTACACGATGGGTCCGATCATGTCCTATTTTAAACACTTAGGGTCTGTTTGAATAGAACTTATTTTGCTGAAACCGAAAACTGAAAACTAAAAACACTGTAGCAAATAAGTGAAAAAACGTGGATGATAATTTGGGATATACGGGAACTGTAGCTCAACTGAAAGTACTGTAGCACATAAATACAACATTTTTTTTTCCTTCCTTCTTCTATCACTTCTCAGAAATCCACACAGCGTAGCCTCTCATTCTCAGAAATCCACAAGCTTAGATCTTTCAAGAAAACCTCATTCTCTTCCTTCCTTCTTCTATCACTTCTTAGAAATCCACAGCATAGCATCTCGTTCTCATTCTAGGGTTTTGTGATTCACAAGCAAACTTCATTCTCTATCTATCTCTCTCTCTGCGCTCGTTTCTAGATTCATCTATTCCGATCACTCTGCCACTTTATCGTAATCCATGGCTCGCCGCAGCTTCGGAGGTCAGTCTTCTCTTTCCTTTTCTTCAGATCTCTGTGTTTGTTTCTTTCGAAGCTGTTTTGATTTGTTTTGAGCTTTCTATTTCTCTATTTCATTTGTAGGGTTTCAATCACGGTCTTGTTTGGTAGCTGAGAAAATTTATGGCAAGATAATAAAAATTGAAACTTTTTAGGTTGTTTGTTTATGAAATGAAAATGCTTAGCTTGGGCATGACTTAATTTTGGTTCAAACCTTGACTTACATATTTGGGATTTCCCCCCCTCTTTTCCCAGATATTGGTTCAAACCTTGACTTAAATTTAATAATCTCTTCCCCCTTTATTGTTATCAAAATCTTTAGGGATTTTGCCAAATAAAATAAGAATTAACGGTAAGGACCTTGTTCACTCAAACTCCAAGTATAAGGATTAAAATAAAACACTTTAATATATATATATATATGGATAATGTTTTAAAGATGGGACAAAATTTGAGAACTAATTATATATGTAGTTGAAAAATAAAATGTATAACCATAGTTAGCATTACCTGCTGAGAGGAATCGAGGGTAAGAGTGGTTGTGGCATGGAAAGAACCATTCTAATTGAATCTTAGAGATTTCGTTGTTGTTGTTGTTGCTGCCTTGTTGGAATGGTAAACTAGTGGAAAGAAGATTTGAATTCTTATTTTTCTAATAAATAAAAATAATTAATCTGGGCAATGAATTATAGAGCTTGTAACGATTTTTTTAAGCTAGCAGTGCCTGTGTGGGTTTTTTTTTTTTTTAAGGAAAAAAGCAATCCGGATAGAACAGTATTATGGAAAGGAGAATGTATTTATACTTACGTCTTCACGAGTTGACCCATCTCGTTTCGAAACGTGATTTATAGAACTAGGTTCATTGGGTAAGAACCGAGTGGAGGAAAAAAATCAACTAAAGTAAACCACGCATTTTATGATTGTCAAACAGATAATGACTTAACTATGTGTGGAAATGTGAAAATAGTAATAGCTTAAATGATATCTCCTCTCCTTGTAAAAACAAGGTAGAGGGTAGGGTCACGGCAATAAGACCTATTGGATGCGTTTGTAATTACCAAGTAACAAAAAAAATCTTCAATGTCTTTATCTTTTAACTACTTTGATGGGTTAATGAGATCCTGTTTGATTTGTACCTGCAGGAAGATCTGCTCGTGCAGCCCCTCGTCCTGCAGCAATGAGAAACCCCCCTCCTAAGCCAGGTAATGTTTCTGTACATACAATCTCAAGATATTTTCAAATCTTCTCTTTGACCTTTGTTATTTGTGATGTGATTTATTGATAGATGTTTGATCTGTTGGAATTTTTGTTTGGTCTCTTTCCTAAACTTTTAGAGGAATTTATTTTGACTTCGAGATAGAGAAAATGTTTGACTTTTTATTAGCTTGAGAAAAATTGTCAAACATTACTTTTAGGGATTTCTTGAATATAATCATGGGCCTTGTGGGTCAATATGAGAATGATTTTTGCCTTTATTGATTTTGATTTATATGAACTGGTACCACCACGGGGATGTGGACCCCATCAATCGCACCAATGCAACCCTAACCATTGCCACAAAAAGGAATCCATGTGAAATGAAATATGTGGTATGACCATAAAGATAATTTAAATAAAGTCAAGGTACCAAATTCACAAAGTACCTTGAAATGTGGCTAATATCGACTTGAATGCTTAATATGTTTTGGCACGTCTTGAAATGTACGATCAGCAGGCTTGATAATGTCTGCTGCCATAACGGTGGCTAACAATGTAACTACCGTGACCACGTGTCCATGCACTGTCTTACCCGAGTGCTGAAATCTATCCTGCACTAATCTGTTACCCTCAACATGACCAAGTACCACCAATGTCATTGCTAGAGACTCTTCCAAGCAAACTATTCTGGTACCGTTATACCCATACTGGCGCAATGTATTACACAATTGTCGAAACACATGACTTGACATTCTAAAATGTCTTCGACATTTCTCAGGATTTCCAGTTAATGTATACTGTACCCATTCATACCCTGTTTGTATATTCGTATGCAATGGTACTTTGGTCATATAGGTCTCCATGTAAACTGCACATGCGTACCCGACTAGATATGCTGTGAGTACAATGTTGTCGCTCAGGTCAAAGTCATTGTCCCTGCATATTTTACCGACTTTAATTGCATGTACAAATACTAATGTGATACTATAATATGTAGGCTAAAAACAAATTGTTAAACGTTATTGAACTTTTATTACTACTAGGGTCAAACTATGGTGGTACCAATTAATTAACAATCCTAATCATATGCTTTCAAGATTTCATCCAAGATTTCTACAAATTGTATATTCACATCTAGAGGGGAAACTATAGAAACTCACTGGTGCTAGGAATCAGATGAGTCGTTTAGCAAATCCATCCTTTTGTATACCTTGAGACTGCTTTACAGCTATTGAACAATGATCTAAAAGATATCGAGCTTAAAATTCAAAGCCTTGAAATATAGAAGATACTAATGCTACAAAACCAAGAAAATTAATAATCAAAAAATAGTATAAGCACTGGTTATAGAACAAATATAATAGACATTGCAACCAGTTGATCAAAGTTGCTGCATGAAGGAAGATTCTTTATTGGTGTAGATAAAAGTTAGAAGAATTATTTAAATACTTTGACATATTACATAAAAACAAAATGATTCATACATGTATGTGCAATTGTTAAAATTTTCATTTCTTTTTGAGTCAACAAATCCACAAATTCCACACCTTAACAGGTTCAACATAGAAATACCACCAGGCATACAAAAAATTGAGGGTCACTTGCATTTTTTTTTATTAAGCTTTGTTTTAGAGACATAACCCATTTTCAATTCACAGAAGAGCTCCATTAGGACCACTTCCTCCAAACCCAGATCCAAATTACACACAAACCACCATACTACTTTAAAAAAAAATTAAGCCAATTTCAAATCCAAATTACATGCTAGCATGTGCATGCCTACACACACATGTAAATACATATGCACCACAGAATTACTAAAAAAGATTCAAATAACACCCCACCCCAGAACCCTCTCAATAGTTTTACCCAAAAAAAACTAAGCAAAACCCAGATCCAAATTACAATCCCATGTATATACATTCAAAAAAAAAAAATTCAAAATTTAAGCAAATCCCATATCCAATTATACACACAGAGAGACAAGCATGTCTGTATAGCAAACCCCAGATCCAAATTACACACACCTATGTATATATTAAAAAGATACAAAATTTAGGCAAATCTCATATCCAAATTGGGCTATATGTATAAAATAAAAAAATCAAAATTTAAGCAAATCCCATATCAAAATTATGCACAAACAAACATATATGCGTAAACAAACATATATGCGTTTATATACTAAAAAAGATTCAAATTTTAAGCAAATCCCATTTCCAAAGTATACTCATAATAAACTAAATCACTATTACATGTCAAATACACACAAAATCATGTATCGAACACCAAATCATTATTACATGTCAGATACACACAAAATAGATGTCTTCCACAAATGTTAAAAGTAAAGCATTTTCAAGAGCTACTCACAAGTAAATCTGTCTAAAGATGCCGCCAGGCTCCAAAGCTAGAGCCAAATCCACCACAATTGTTTAGTTACTACTTGAATTTTATTGTTTTAACAGATAAACCACACTGTCAATACCCAATTGCATTCCTGACATGTGTACCCCAATACAACTTAGATTGAGTCAACATTTCAGCACGTTCTTCAGTTAGTCTCTCCTTCCAATAGTCTTTGCACCTGTAAGAGCTTTCAAGGGTCAATAATGATAACATTTTCTTTACAAAGAATGGAGGCTTACAATTCTTTACCTTCTTTTCAGGAGCATATACAATTCTTTACCTTCTTTACCTGCTTTTGTATGTACTCCAACCTGCACCAGAGCATTTTAAGAAAGAGACCAAGTAAATGACTTAAATGTTAAATATCCATTCTGTTTAGATCTTACAATTTGCATAGCAAATAAGCATTAGAGGATAACAGCAACGTAATATTTTTTAAATCTTTATTTTTTTTTTCAAAAGTGAGAGAGATATTCAAAAGCAAATTTGTCATCAGAAGAACTTTCATTTTCAACTAGTTTGCTAAAGAAGATAAACTCAAAAAAGATTGTAAGGAATATATTTAATCAAATCCATGTAAGTTAAACTTCAGCATGTTAAGTATAGAATATAAACTTGCACCACTAAGAAAAATCCACCACTTATTATGCAAAATTCACAACTCACTTTGGGATATCTTCAATAAATTTTCGCATGTAGGTTATTCAACACCTGCTCTAGAACTCTACTTCTTAACTAAAAAATGTACTCTTAAAAAAAAAAAAAAAAAAAAAAAGGAAATCGCTTATTTTAATTGAGAAAGCATCAGTTATTAAAATGGAGAAAGCAAGTGAGAAGGCCATACCAATTGTATAATTGTCAGTGGATTGAATTTGCCACTGTATTGTGACAATGAATACTGAATTCGTGTATGTGTTTTCCCTTTTGCATATTGGAATTCTTCGCTTAAATATAATGTTTGACATCCTCATCAGTATGTAATATGTATATGTATATATATTAGAATGTGTTTGAGAGTATTGGGGTAGTGGGATGTAATAAGTGGGGAACTTGGGTAGGTATTTTATGTTTCATGACCTTAGTTTCTATATAACACCCCATAAACACAGTTGTGTGGTTTTGATAACATACTGCTCTAGTGCTTATGAGCTTCTCCCTAATGCAGTTTGTGAGTTTCACCCCATTGCAGCTACATTCTTCCTTCATTATTATTTTTTAAGTACCAGAAATGTTCCATGGTGGGGCAAAAATCTTCTAACATGAAACTGTGACAGCATCCTACAACTCTATGATACTTGTTTCAGCTTTGTAACCGCATTTATGTTTTATATGACATGGCATTGTTTTTGGTATGGAATCATTTTGTATCGGTGTGGGTTGAGTGTCAAATTCAGCAAATCAGAATATAATTTAAGGGCTTTGCAATTTTGAATTACAGTGTGAACTGCAACATGATTTACTTTATACTATAGATTAAAGCATATTACATCTGATGAATGGCATCATAAGTTTATGAGAGAAGCATTTTCCTTATCTTTGTGAATTCCGATATCCTGTTGGTCATTAAAATTTGTTTTATAGCTACTTTATTAAGTTGATTTTAGCAAAAAAAAAATTATCAGTGCCTTACCACTGGCCATTGAATGTCTAATCTGCGTTTGTGTTCAATTTTATCTCCTAAGTTTTAGAATAGAGGTCCTGTTTTTCTGTCACCTAATTAAATCTCAGGGAAGAACCAATACTAAGGTATAATATTCTCTCGTATAAAATAAGCAAGATGATTACATCTGGATGTCAATCTTTTCAAGTTGCTTTAATACTGTGCATATTTATTTTTATGAACATAGTGCACATAGCTGAGGCTCTTTATGGAAAGAACAGCTTATCAGGCTGAGTTGATCTTTAAGAAGTGAGGCACCAAATGTCTACCAAGGTTCAAAAAATGGATAGCTTCTCATGTTCCCATTTGGTTTTAAACCTTTATCCAAGAATTCTTCCTTTATATATTGTGTTCTATCTTTCAAACTTTTGCAAATGAGGGCATTGTATTCTATTTTCTCCTCCATGGGGCAACTTACCTCCAATACCCCGTCAATTGCTAGTAAGTCTTTTTGGTGTTCCAAACTTATTATCCTAGCAAGGGAACAATTCTAACCAATTATATTAATTCTACTTGCCTCTTTTTATAAGTAAGAAATTTTATAGAAGTATAGAAACAGCACATCCAAGTACATAGGTTGTGTACTGGGAAGGCATCACAAATCAATTAAAATTTAAAAAATAAAGAAACTCTAGTAAATGATAGATAATAAGATCAAGTTTATATGTTTGTATAGAGTGGAATGTCAAATTGTAATTTAAAATATCAAATTTTTCATTCCTAGAAAAAATAAATAAACACAAGACAAGACAAGAATCACATAGAAAGGGGTGTTTTTTATATCAATTAATGCTGCCCAATTTCTTCTTATACTAAATACAAACCTCTCTGCATATTGGACACTTCCACTTTGGACTTGCTGCTCTAACGCCTTCCGAGAGAAACACAGAAGCAGATGAACAAGCACAGGACTTACAGAAAATATGACCACAACTCAAAGCTAGGGATGGCAATTTAAATCCGACCCGCGGATACCCGGTCTAGCCTAACCCTAATGGGCCGGGTTTTACCCGGTCCGATAAAGAATAGGGTCGGGTATGGATTTAAAAAAAAAAAAAAACCCGAAGCGGGTCCGGGTTTTATCAAAAAAATCCAGACCCGACCCGGATAAATACCCGGTATATTAAATTACTAAAATACCCCTTATATATATATATATTTTTTCTGATTTTGTATTGTAAACCCTAAGTCTCTACTCTCTACTCACTGCACACACACATCCAGCTGCCTCTCTCACACTCAGCCCTGCCCTCTCGCCTCTCTCACACTCAGCCCTGCCCTCTCGCCAGCCGCCCTCTTGCCTCAGCACACAGCCCTCTCGCCTCAGCCCGCAGCTCTCGCCTCGCCTCACCTCGCCTCGCCTCGCCATCTCGCCTCGCGGCCAAAAGGTACCATAATAATATGTATGTGGGTATTTTTGATTAGTGTTTGTTTGACTTGTCCAACTTTCTAAGACAGACCAATAAACACATACATTGGTTGGACTTTATGTGGTATGAATTTTTATTTTGATATTTTCGTTATTTCTATAAAAGATCAAGAACGAGGTATATGGCTTTATTAACATTTTAATAGCAAGTGTAATGTATGTATATCACACATGATCCAAAATGACACCATGTTTTCAAAAAAAATTTCTCAACCTTCATCTCCTGCCTTCATGTGATCCTCCACAACTAACTAATACAAACGCATTAAACTGAAAACCAAGGAAAACATAGTACCTTACATTTATTTATTTATTTTCTTCTATCAGCAAAGAAAATGAAACCGAGAATATACCAATCAATTAGCAACTCCATGTCCCTTAAAATATCCTAAACATATTCGAAAAACAGCCAATTTCTTAATATATCATGACCTTATGGATTTCCTATGAAATTAAACTTAATATATCATGACCTTAAGGATTTCCTATGAAATTAAACTGACCCTACCTTCTTTCTTCTGATTAATCCTTGTTTCAAATGTCTTTAAGAAAAAAAAATCCCAATTGATAATTTTTTGCTTACTAATCCCAATTGATAATTATATTATATAATTACACTGCTACACATATGACCCTATAAAAAATCACTTCAAAATTATTAGTCTATCAAGTAATTATCAACGATCAAAAACCAAAATAAAAATAAGTGAATCATCGATTCCACAACATCCAAATTGTGAGCAGCAGCAACAAAAACAATGAAAATTGATATTATAGTGCTTAATATTTGCTGGAGTGAATACTTTTGGGTTTGGAATTTTCATGTTGGGTTTTGGTAATTTTGAATTTTGTGGTTAAACAGTTTATTGAATTTGAAATATGGGGTATGTGGGTTTTGGGTAATTCATGTCACATGATTTTGTGTTTGTTGTGAATGCAGAGCCTAAAACGGAGATGGAAAACACAAACAAATCTAGTTCTTCCTCGCCGAGCGGCTCTCCCTTGAGAAACTAATCTAGTTCTTCCTCGCCAAGCGGCTCTCCCTTGAGAACCGAACGTTTTCCTTTGCCAGCTATGCGGCCTTCTTCACCATTTTCACGTTCACCCTCACCATTGTCGCCTAGCAGCTCACCCTCAGGATCACCATCACCTTTATGCCCATTAAACAACGAGTAAGCGTTTGAAATTTGTAGTTAATCATGTTTAATTATGTTTGGGTTGATAGAATTTGTGAATCTGTGTATTTATGAATTTGTGCGTATTAATCAATGAGTATGTCACATAATAAATTTAAGTATATTTGTTGTGATTCTAATTCCTAAACTTTTGAACCAATTAGGAGTCCAAAATCCCCAACGGTGGACTTAGGAGAAGACTTAGAGTTAGAGGAACAAGAAGGGGGAGAGGGAGAGGGAGAGCGAAAGCCTACAAATGAGGGCTTGGAGTTGGATACAACTAGAAAAAGAAAGACTACCTCAGATGTTTGAGATCATTTTACAAGGAAGAAAGTTGATGGAAAAATTAAAACCCAATGTCATCATTGTAGCAAACTTTACTTGGGTGATTCTAGCCAAGGTACAACTCATTTACGTAATCATTTAGTAAGATGTCCACGGTTGAAGTTTAAATATATAAGGGATATGCGACAACAAGTGTTAATTAAACAACAAAATAAGGTGGATGGAACTATGAGTTTAAATGCTTATCAATTTGATCAAGGCAAAGTGAGGAATAATCTTGCTCGTATGGTCATCCTACATGAATACCCCCTTTCGATAGTTGACCACATTGGGTTTAGAGAATTTGTGGTTTCTCTTCAACCGTTGTTTAAACTTGTCACAAGAAATACTTTGAAGAGTGACATTCTTAAAATCTATGATAATGAGAGGGAGAAAGCTTTGAAGATGACGGACAAGAATGGAAGTAGGATGGCAATTACAACTGATATGTGGACTTCAAGTAACAAAAAGAGAGGGTTTATGGTCATTACCGCTCATTTTATTGATCATACTTGGACGTTGCAAAGCCGGGTTTTAAGGTAATTTTTTTATCTATAAATTGAATGTTAAAGACTTTACATTTAGAATGTTTATTGAGTTATGTTATAATTATTCCTATTATTTTTTTAGGTTTGTTTATGTTCCTTCTCCACACACAAAAGATGTCCTTGCTGATGTCCTTGTTGATTGCTTTTTAGAGTGGAATATTGATAGGAAGTTGTCCACAATAACCGTTGATAATTGTAGTACTAATGATGCTATGATAAGACTTCTCTTGAATAAGCTTGATATTAGTTCTCTCATGTTAGGTGGGTCTATGTTGCATATGAGATGTGCTGCACATATTTTGAATTTAATTGTTCAAGATGGGTTGTCTCTTATTAGTGATGGTATTGAAAGGATTCGTGATAGTGTGATTTATTGGACTGGATCACCAAAAAGGAGGCAAAAATTTGAAGAAAATGCACGTCAATTGCGTGTTCAATGCACCAAAGAATTAGTCTTAAATTGTAAAACTCGTTGGAATTCAACTTACTTAATGATTTCTACTGCATTGATTTATAAAGATGTTTTTCCTCATTTGGCTAAACGTGAAACATCTTATTCTTCTTTGCCATATGATTATGATTGGAAGTTAGCTAAAGATATTTGTGGGAAGTTGGAGTTGTTTCATAGTGTGACTGAGTTTTTTTCAGATCGTAAGTACCCCACAACTAATATGTATTTTACTTTGGTGTGTGAGTTGAAAATTGCATTGAATGAATGGAGTTTGTCTTCAAATGAGATGATAGCTACAATGGCAGAAAGCATGCTTGCTAAATTTAATTCTTATTGGGCTAATGTTAGTGTTGTTATGGTTGTTGCTGCTATCTTAGATCCAAGATATAAGATGAAGTTATTGGAGTTTTATTATCCTAACATTTATGGTGATAATTCAAATTTGGAGATTGAAAAAATAAAGAATCTTTGTTATGATTTGCTTGATGAGTATGGAGATCTAGATGAGTCCCCTGCAAATAATGAAGGAAGTTCTCATATTCCTGCAAGTAGTGCTTCAAGCCCTGCGGCTCAAATGAAGTTTAGGTTGAGTGGGTCAATGTCATGTTTTGATTTGTTTGTGAACAATAGTTCAAAGAAACATGAGAGTGCTAGAATGGAATTTGATTATTTCATTGATGAGGGAGTGTTAAAGAGAAGTGAAGATTTTGATATTTTGGGATGGTGGAAAAGTAATGGTCTCAAGTATCCTACTTTACAAAGGATTGCAAGAGATATTTTAGCCATTCATGTCACAACTGTTGCTTCAGAATCTGCCTTTAGCACTAGTGGGAGACTTTTAAGTTCACACCGTAGTAGGCTACATCCCAAGACTATGGAGGCAATGATGTGTGCTCAGAATTGGTTATGGAGTAAAATCAACGATCAGTAATTGTCTAATTTTTATTTATAAAATCAAAATTGTATTTTTATATTTGCTTGTTACAAATTGATGAAGTTTATTCCATTTTTTAATTCATTGTTGTTGTAGGTTCTTCAACTATGTCTGGTGATTGTGATCTTCAAACAATTCTTGATGATGGGGAGCCTAATGAAGAGGATGGGAATTGTGTCACAGTTGTGGACGATTAAACATTTTGTAATAATTTAGTAGCCGTTTTAATTTCTTAGACTTGTTAGATTAATTTGTTGGTTTGTAATTATTCTAAACCATTTGCAATTTTTTAGTCTTTTTAATTTGTTGATTTGTGGAGGATAAGACATTTTGTAATTTCTTAGACTTGTGAGATTTATTTTGTAGCTTTTTAAGTAATTTATTGCCATATAAGATGATTTTGGGTGCCATATAATGATATAAATGGAGGTAAATGATTTGACTACCATATAACAGGGCAAATTTTGGCATTTGGGCCATGTTAAATGACTTGAATGGGCTTGAATTTAGGGAAAAAAAATGTAATGGGCTTCAATTTTTTTTTTTTTTTTTGGTTGGGCTAAATTTGGGCCCAATAAGTTAAACGGGGCCCGCGGGACCCGCGGGGCCCGGCGGGGTGGGTCTAGGCCCCGAGAAAAAAACTTGATTATTATTCGGGCCGAGTCCGGGTTTCGGGTCTTGGCCCGCGGGTCGGGTCCGGGTATGCAAAAACCCGGCCCAAACCCGACCCGTTGTCATTCCTACTCAAAGCATATAGATTAAAAACAGTACCCTGTGAAAGCATATTGAAATAGACATAAGAGTGCATACAACAAAATCCAAATTTTCTTTTTCTTTGCAGTATACTGAAAGTAAGATCTCACCAAGCAAACAGCACAAGTCAGATCAAATTCTAGCTTTATCAGATGTGGAAGCATCAATGTCATTACAGGTGGGTTTGCATTGAAATTACAGGAAAAGTTACTAGAAGCCATAGTGATCATCAATGCTAAGAGATTTTAGAGTTAATGTAGACACCAAATTAGCTAAATTGACTCCCAAGTAAACTCCACATTCCACAATATTATCACACTCAAAATCATTCCTAAAGATATATCATAAAAAAAATTTAAAAAGAAAAATATGAGTAGAGCTGTTAGGTAAAAGAAACCTACATACCTTCCATGTGGTCACTGGTCATGCAGTTGTGGGAAGGATCAAGCTTTGAGGACTTAACTATGCCCAAAAAAAAATGTCTAAAAGGTTATTAATATTAGAACATATGAAAAAATAAAAAATAAAAAATTATAGAGTTTTTTACAAGGAAGTATTGAACAAAACACAACATTATCTATTGTCAAGACCTGCCATACATTAAACAGAAACCTTAAAAAAATAAAGAAAAAGTTTTACTAGTTTCAAAACTCACCAAAAAAAAGAAAATGTAACAAGCAAAGGAACAAGTAAGCATAAGAAAAAGGAAGAGGTAAGCATACACTATACATGACAATTAATTGGTAACCATTGTCCTACATACACACCCATGGTAAGCATTAGTTTCTACCAATAAATAAAAAATAAAAAAATAGTGCAACAAGTACAACACTGAATTTGCACTTTACTACACCAATCCTATCGAGACAATCCCCTTTCCTTCACTGAAAATGAAATTGAGGGTGCCTTTGGTACTCATTTTCTAGCCACTTCAGCTGGATGTCCTTGTTGTCGCAAAGTGCTGCAAACATGTGCTTACCCTGCCCTTTTTCCATGAAGTAGCGGGTGCTGAACAGATGAAGGTAATGACCCGAGTGCACCCCGAGAAGACTCAAGACCATGTCCAGAATTGCTTTAACCTGAGTAGTTGCTGTGGAAGCAAATAGTGTACGGGTACTTACACTTCTACTTTCAACAAAAACCTCTGAGATGCTCTTCAAAGAGTTGGACATCTCTTGCACAACTGAACGGTTTTTTTTTTATTTCTTGCAAATTGGCTTGAAAAGGTGGACACTGGTTGCCAAGCCTTTCCCCTTAGTCACTGTTGGTCCTGCCCTCGGCGATGATGAACCTTCAACCTCCATTGTGTCAACATTCACAAAGGGTTCACATTGGGGGTCAACAAATTTTGTGCTATCAGCGGAGTCCCCAGACCCTTCAGTGGTTTCCTTTGGGGTTTGACTACTCGTGCAGAATGCATTTTTTCTCGTTGCAACTGTGCCTCCAAACATGATGTTCATCAAGTCACGATTCAGCAAACATTTATTTTTGAAGGTTTTTGCATTGGGACATGCCTACATGTGGAGAACCAGTAGTTAGAACACAATAATATAGTTGTAGATAGTAAAGTTTTTCACAATCATGTAAAGTGAACTAACTGCAATCTTTCAAGTCCACCACTCATCACTGGCCTCAAGCATCCCAGTGCCAGCATCATAACCGAACCCAGTGTCATTGTCAAAACAGTCGTTATACAGCCTCCACCTTTTTTTTAGATGATCCCATTTGTTTTTAATCTGTAGGAAAGTCACCACTTTTCCCATGGCACCCAACTGCTCAATCACATTGTCAACCCCAGTTTTGGTCAAAAATCCTCCTTTCCTGTTGCCGTCTAGGACTTGAACAGCACATAACTCACAAAAAGCTTGTAGTTCCTTAAGGCCTTTCTAGTCAGCTCACAGATCATTACTACCACCGTCCTTTGATTTCTCCTTAACCATTTTTGCTACAACTTCCTTCTATACACATTGAGGCATTTCAACAAACAGTTTGTGTGCATATCATATAATCAGTTAGGCATGCCCACATGAAAAATGCAAAGTAAACTCACATATATCCAAATACAACAGAGGTAGGAAGAGAAACAATGGTATTACACAAAGGATCAAGAAACCCACATACTAGTGTCATGGAAAGCACAAAAGAACCACACACAAACGTTGAACACAAACACCACACACAAACTTTGCACACAAAAAAACCACAAATTGATGAAGCCTCATGGATCACAATATAACCACACCAACAGATCAGAGAGCATGAGAAGTTAGACACAACTTACCCGTGAATTCAAAGACCCACAGTGGTAGCAACGATGTCCCAAGTGGAGAGAAGGTGAGCTCGACTGAAGGAAGAACAGAGGGGATCTTTTTAGAGAGTTCCGCGTAATGGGTTTTTTTGTTTGGTGTGTGCTCTGTTTGGATGGTTTTGTGGATGGTGGGTAGGTGCAATTCATTGAAGAGGATTCAGACGGATCATTGAAGAGCTTTGAAGACATTTTGCCACGGTAGTTGAGAGAAAAGAAGAAAGCTAAAGAAGAGAATGAAAAGATCCGTTGAAGCTTCTGCGCACCGTTTTGATCAGCTGGAAGCTGTGCTTGTGCAATGAACAAGAGAACGCACCGTTTTCATCACAGATGGTTGAGCGCTACACGGACACCCCATGAACAATACACGCACGCCTTGGATTAATGAAACGGTGCGTCTCAGACGCGTTTCAGCTCTTTCACAATTTTCCTGATTTTGTTGGCTAACATGTCCATGAACAGTACCTCAACACGTGTTTTTGTTTAATGAAACGGTGCGTTGAGCTTGCGTTTCAGCTCCTTGATTTCCTGCGTTTCCTCCGCGTTTTTGTGTCTACTGTACAGCATGGGTCCCAGCAAATTATAAATGCAAACGCACAGACGCAGTGGAAAACGCGAATCCAAACGGTCACTTAATTTTGATTGGTTCTCACAAGAATTAATTTAAAATTAATTAAGTGTGATTTTTTATTAGATTTCATTTTACTTCATTTTTTTAAGAAATAATAAAAAATGTTTTCCTTTATGGCATCTTATCTGCTTTTTTTTAATTAAAAAAAATGGAGAGAGAAAAAGATATGATCCATGAAAAAAATTTAAAAAAAAAACAGAAAAATGCTCAAAAAAATATTATTATTCTCAGCAGCAACTTGAATCGCATTTTTGGCCAAGAAAACATTGAAATTTGCTTTTATCTATTTTTAGAAAAGTTGTAGGGAATTGAATTTCCTTTCAAAAAACACCAAACTCAAATCAATTGGAATTTTGAACAGAAAGATAGAGCCAAATACGAAACATGTGCAGAAGATAACACAAGTTCAGTATCATCTTCAACTTCCTTTTAAAATTCAAATGGGGATCAACACCAAATTCGTTTCAGCTTATCTAAACAGGTATATCTCCTCCCTTAGCTTCATAAGAAAGCTAATATATTAGCTTTAAAGCTAAGTCATCCCTTCCCCTATAAATGGAAAAGACCTCTTCCATTTTCTAGACCCCCAATTCCCTCTAGAGAGTTAGTGAGAAAGCAGAAAAGACTTTTGTTGTAGTTTAGTACTTCCCTACTTTCTCCCTAGCCCTTTAAGTGATTACTTCCCCCTTTAATTTATGTTCTATGCTAGTAAGTAGTTAATTGGGTTCTTTGAGTTTCTGCCCATGCTTGAATAAATTCTTCAAAGTCATTATTTGTTTTTTTCATGATATGCTTGGATGAACATGCCTATATATCTCATTGATATTCTTTTTACATGCCTAGATGAACACTTCTAGGCTAATGCACAACTTTCTCTTGAATGCTTAGATGAACATGTCTAGGTAGTTGTTTTACTTTTTTTTTAAAATGCTTAAATGAACATGTATAAGTATTTTGATTTTCTCTAGATGAACATGTCTAAGGGATTTTTCTTTACTTTTTTATGACAAATAGCATGACAATTCTTTGTTTTCCTTCACATGCTTGGATGAACACTTCTAAATTATTATTTGCTTTTCATAACATGCTTAGATGAACAGGTCTAGGTAGTTGTTTTTCTCTTTTTTGAATGCTTAGACAAACAGGTCTAATTAACATTATGGTTTTCGCTTAAATACTTGGATGAACATGTGTGGGTGGTTTTCTTTGTTCTTCTCATGATTGCTTGGATGATTGGTAGGCCTAAAAATAAATTTTCTTTTAAAATTATGTTGATGACAAATAACATGACGATTTTGTTTTCCTTCACATGCTTAGATGAACATGTCTAGGCTTGGAATTCCTTGTTTACATTAATTTCTTAGATGAACATGCCATTACTTTCATGCTTTCTTTACATTTACATTGTTATCTGACAAATTTCACTTTTTGTTTCTCTTTATGTTAAATTCTCCAACACATATTTGTTTACAATTCTTGCAAATTAACATGTTTATATGATAAATTGTTTGTATTTGTTTGACATGACATGATATTGGCCACCTTAACTTAGGAGACCGGTTTTACTAGGCAAGATTAGGCTTGTCCACGGGTCGGTCCTGGTCGGGTCTGTGCCCAACCGGGAACCGACCCGATCACTTCGGGTCACCTAAATTTGGACCCACCGCCAACCCGCCGACGACAACGGTTTGGGTGGTCGGACGTCGTCGGTTTTCGGTCGAGCTCGAACTGTGCGAATCTTCGCCGGATTTTGCCAAATCTACTTATTTTTTGCTGGATTGACCGCATTTTGAAGAGATCTCGGCAGATCTCAACGAGATTAGGCCGATCTCGAAGAGATCTCGGCAGATCTCAACGAGATCAGGCCCGATCTCGAAGAGATCCGGCGAGATCTCAGTGGATCTCGAAGAATCAAGCGAGATCTCGAAGAGATCAGGCCAGATCTCGACGAGATCTCGCCGGATCTCGACAGATCGGGAAAAATCAGAGGGGCGAACTTCTTCAATCGGCAGAGAAACCTATTTCCAGAGTGTTTTCCGATCGAGTCGGTTGAAAATCGGGTTTCCATGCTCTAACCCGTCAACCTACCTGCCGGTATCGGGTTTTGGGAGCTGAGATCCGCCGGCCGACCGTCGCCGGCGTCGGGTCGGCCAGGTCTCGAGCCGGATTGGCCAAGTTGGGCAGGTAGGTCGGGTGACGGGTCTTGTTGGACACCCCTAGGCAAGATAGGTGCTTAATCCCTTCTAATCTCGTAAATTAGCCTCAGAATCAAGATCAAGGGTTCTAGACTAGGCTCTTGTATATGCAATTTTACATTTTTTTAGAATGTAACTAGGAAACAAAGCAATGTAATTTACTTCCTTAGATTGTATCTAGGATAAAAAAAAGCATTGTAAATTTTGTTACAAAATTGATGTAAATTGTCATTTATATTAATACAACAGAAGAATTTTTTTTTTATAATGAAGGTTTTCTTATTTTTCCATTTAAATTAAATAAGTGGGGACTCTATGTAAAACCCTCAATCTAGGGGAGAGTACATTTTACAGTGAATTTGACATTTTGAGTATCACGACCCCACCCGTTCACGTGGGCTAGGCTCAGTTTGAGAAAAAATTGGTGGGCCGAGGTCGCGGTCGCTCACAAGTGGATCTCTAAGTCCGGGACCCATGATAGATAATTCTTGCCCATATGTCAAAAGCATTGAATTCAAAATAATATTAATAATTATCTTGCCCAATAATTCTTGCCCGGTATGACAGGAATGTAACAATATTAATAATTATAATACATAAATATTTATAACATGCAAAATTTAATTAACCAGTACAATATTTGTTCAACATAACTTAGATGTGAACTTATTCTATATGGATTATGTAACACATGTCAATTAAGTTAAAGTCTCAAAGAAATAACATTTTACTTTAACAGGTAAAATGATGGCAACTCTTTTTCTAAGTCTGACTAGAACCTCGTGCTGATAACGAGTTATAAATACACAAAGAGGAATACAATAATATATGAATCTTTATTATTTAAGTGGTCAGCCACATTCTATAACAAGCCAACTAAAGCTTTTTCATTTATCAAAAATCCCCTTACAACCTTTCTAATAACACGCATATGCATAGGGCCTTCAAATTCTGTTGAAGTACAAAGAAGAAATGATTAGCATTATTTAATTGGCTATTGAAACGGTGCGGTGATGATATGACCAAAACAAAAGCTGAGTTTTGATAGTATAATGCTATAAGTAAGTTCCAATTCCAAGATACTTGCTACCAATAGATAAAGCTACAGAAATCAAACAGTGTAGAGTGACCTGCATGCTAGGAGATATTTTTACAATAGATATGACATTCTCATCTGAAACCCAAACGTGCCAATGAGATTGATAATTGACATAAATGACATAAATGACACCTTGGTTTAAACCTTACTGGCAGAGCACTAGCATTAGGTTTAACATACCAAACATTAAAAATAAAAAATAAAAATAAAAAAATTTATGAGTTGCAGGTGTCAAATGTTAAATAAATTTGGTATTTGCTAAAGTAATATTGTAAATATAAAAGTGTACTGTGAGATAGGCTATAAATATTTGTGCACTTTTTATTCAAAAAAATTTTTTTTTTAATGAAAATTGGAAGCGATGCAAACTTTTCTCTCTTCTTTGATCATTGGAAACAAAAAAGTATGAATAAAATAAAAATAAATAATATTTAAATAAAATAATAAAAGAATTAAAGATGTAATATCTATTATAATTTAAAAAAAATTTGAAACTTAGTATAATTTAAAATTGATAAAATAAATTTTTTTTATATGGATAAAATAACTTTTTGTATGCCTCAAACACCATTTTAAAAAATCCGGAAAGAAAAATAAAGTAGAGCCGCGCACAAGAGTGACTGACTTTTGTGACAGTAATGTGGCATATCAGAGCATCACATCATCAATTCCAAGTTCCCAAACCAGCTACACAAGCGGCAAAGCCACAAAGCAACTGTTGGGTGCTAGGGTACAGCTCACACACATACACCTTGTCAAAGCTCTTAAATGAGCTTGTCACTTCAGCCAACAAAAATCAGCTTTAGGCGTGTGGGACACGCAGAAGAGAAGGAAAGAAACATAAAAAGAGAGTTGAGGAGAAAAATAAAGAGAGCTTAATCCGAAACCAAAGGTAATCCGAAAATCCTATTAAAAAAAAAAAAGTAAGGCTTGTTTGACAAATATTATTTTTGTTAAGAGCATTTATAGTCTAAAATTTCATCCTATACAACACATTAAATTAACATTTTTACACAATAAAGTAATAATCTCAAAATTACCATAATTTACGATACAACACATTATTTATTTTTTTCTCTCTCATTATTTCTATTCAAGAACAACCACAAGCCTACCACCGTTGCACTACACACACCTCACACCACCACCACTAGCAACCCATAATCTACTACAGGAATGGAAGTAGAATTCAAAGTCAAGGGGGACAAATATAATTTTCTTAAGGGGAAAAATATAATTTTTCTTTGGCTTATTCTCTAAAATCTTAAATATATACCAAATATTTAATATTTAAAAAAAATTAGGGGGGCACTGCCCCCTTAGCTTGTATGTGGTTGTCCTTGATCTACCATCAACAACAAAAAAAGTACTCGCCGTGAGCAAAAACCCAAACCCATAGCAAGCAAAATCCAGACCCACGGTGACAAACCCACAGCCAAAACAACAAACTCATTAACCACTCCACCACTCCACCACTCACCACAAACCCATACCATCAAACCTGGGTCTGAAGAGAGAAGGAAGAGAGCAGAGAAATAACGAGAGAGAGAGAGAGAGAGAGAGAGAGAGAGAGAGAGTATTGGAATTGTTTAATAAAAAGTAGGAGAGAGAGAATTAAATAATAGTATATAACAATCGCACACCCTTGGTGCGATAGGTACTCCATAAGTATAAGTGCTTGTAGAGTGTGAGGGATAAGGGCTGGGGTTCAGGTCTCCAAGAGGAAGCTTTATACACATATACACTTATATTAGGTTTGAGTAGAATTCTATCTTGTATATATAAAAAAAATAGTATATACGTTTACAATTCAGCTACAGTGCATTCTATATTTACAATTACACTGTAGCGCAATTGCAAAAAAATTTGCAATTGTTGGCTTTTACAAGTTCTGATGGGGTGACATTTTTGGGCTTAAATGACAAATTGGGCTTACATCTGCAATTTGCCATATAGGCTGTGAATGCTCTAACTTTTTTTTAACTATTTAGTTTATTTTTGTAATTATTTACGAGTCTTACTACACTTTTTCGTATTATTCATGAATATTATTGTATTATTTTAGCTAACTTTTACATTTATTTACCGTACTTTCAGCAAAAAGTTTTCAGTTTTAGCAAAATAAGGAGATCCCAAACGGACCCTATAGTGAGAAAAGTAACTGGGTGAGTGAAATTCAGGGGAACAAAAATAAAGCCTCTAAAAACTGGGTTTGGATCAGGTATGAGTATCCATGAGTAAAAAATTGGGAAGAATTGGGTACACGTACTTAATGGATATTGAAGTCCGAGTATTTATGGATAAATATTTCAAGTTGGGTTTTGGTATACCGAACTCAAACTTGATCTATGGCTATCCCTAATGGTGGGCCTAAATGAAAATCAGTAAGAAGTTAGCCACATTAACCATTTGTAAAAATGTTGTAAAATAATTTGTATTTGTAGTATTACTCATAAAAAAGTGATGTTCATGGTAGACTTAAATGAAAACTAGTAAAAACTTGATTGTATCAATATTTTGTAAAAATATTATTAAATAGTTTGTGGCTATAACATTATTCTTACTTGATTTTTTGTTGTTTATACTTTTTTTTTTTCTTATAACTTTGAAATTTTAAAGTGCCACTTATTTGCTATCTAATTAAGAATAGAAAGGAAATGAAAGATTTTAACGCGAGAGGTATTCTTTTTTATGAGATGATGTGAGAGGTTTTTAAGCCTGAATAATTCTAGTACTAAAGAAAATGACACAACTTTTTATATGGTCTTAAAATTTTTATTTTAAGCATCCTTTGATTTACATTCCATTCATACTCTCTTTTACAAGTAATATTTAGGTGTTTTTGGAGCACTGATAACTACCATTTATCTATGCTCCTAAAGGACCTAAATTTTCCCTCTTTTATACTATTTTCCCAACTTTTCTTATTTTTTCAAAAATTTTTAATAATCACCGCACACCTTTGATGTAATGGTCACTCCATAAGTATAAGTGCTTGTGGGGTTTGGGGGGTAAGGGCCGGAGTTCAAGTCTTCAAGAAGGAGCTTCACACACATATACACTTAGATTAAGCTAGAATAGAATTCTATCTTGTATAAAAAAAAAAAAATCAACAAAGAAACGAGATATTTAGCTGTAACTGAAAACTTATTAAAAGTGTAGAAAAAAAAAAGTTAAAAGCTACTTAAATGGTATAATAGGACCTATAAACAGTGAAAAAAAATAGGACTAAGCATGCAGTTGGATTGGGTGTTTTGCCCAATCTGCACGTTCAGCGTTTTTTTAGTGGGTCATGGTGGTACTATTCACGTATGATTAACTCTTTTTTTCACAAATTTTTAGGTAAATTTGGCTCTCACAGCACTATTTACACGTTTAAAAATTATTTTGTTACAGTATTTTCAGCAATAAACGTATATTTGGGAAGCGCGTTTTGAGCGTTTTCCAGTATCTAACATTTTTTTAGTGGGTCCCGTACGCTATTCATGAGACCTACAAATAAATTTTTTTTTTAAATAACTTTAAAACTGGGTCTCACGACACAATTCACACATTTAAAAATTATTTTGTTACAGTTTTCAATAATAAATGTTATCCAAACAAACCTTAAATTTTTAATTTTCAACAGTAATTAGTCTCTGGTTAAAAACTTTGAAGAATACGGTGAAAAAAAAAAAAAAAAAAAAAAAAACCCACCTTAACTCAAATAAACTGAACTTATTTCACATCCAAACAAACTCGAAATAAGCTGTTTCCACATTATTATTATTATTATTATTTTTTATAGGATCTGTTTCCAGTTTCCACATTATTTTATTTATTTTTTGATAGGAGTTGTTTCCAGTTTCCACATTGCAAGTGCAAGTGGGTTCTATATAGTGAGCATTGCAACTCCGCTAGGAGTGTAGTGTTGTGCTGCGCCCAAAAGAGCGATTAGAGAGAGTAGAGAGTAGAGAGTTTGAGAGAGTGATATGAGAGTATGAAAGAGCGAGAGCTAAAGGGAGATGGTGCAATGGAAATTCTTCGGAATGGAAGGATTCGAAAGAATATTACTATTAACTCTACCGATTGTTTAATCTTTCGGTACAAACAATAGAAATCATTATTATTATTCTTTCGAAATCCTTCTGTTTCTTTGATTTCCTGTCATTCCTCTCTTTCACTTCCTTGCTTCGTTAAATTTGCTTCACTCTGCCCTCAGTTTCACTGATTATATTCCGAACTATTCTATTTTTCTTGTACGGATGTTTTATATATGTTTACTCATCGCTTTTCTTTTTGGTCGTCATTGTCAAAGTGAAAACATTTTCGGGTCCCGGTCCCACAGTGGAAATTTAAAAGCAAACGGAATTTTTTACTGTGGTTGTTGTTGTTGGTTTATTTATTTTTTGTTATCACAACAATACAATCCTTTATCTTGGTTGTTTGTTAGAGTTAGAGTTAGAGTTATGGAAAAAGGATCAGGGTGGGATCTGTGGAATCCGATGGAGACGGCGGCTAAGCCTCTGAAAGTGACGTTCAATGGGGCGGCCAACCACTGGACCGACGCGCTTCCCATTGGCAACGGCCGCCTTGGAGCCATGGTCTGGGGCGGTGTCGCGTCTGAGACTCTCCAGCTCAATGGTACTATGTAACCAAAAACCAATGTCTTTTGCTTGCTATTTTTTTAAACTTTAATAAATCTTGTGAAGGTTCAAACTTCAAACCCAACTGGTGTCTTAGTGTTAAAGTAGTGTAATGATACACAGCAATCATCATGGAGAAAGAATGTATATAAATTAATAAGGGTCAGTTTGGTTAGCTCATCTTGTAAAGTATTTTTAGGGTTCAAACTCCACTTACTCCAAACCCAATTGGTGTCTTAGGTCTAATGATAGACCGCAGCCATCATGGAGAAACAATGTAACACTAAAAGTGCGCTTTTAAAATCCAAACCAAAACCCAAAACACCGATTTGCAATAGTTTACATATTGTGATAATTTTTAGTTGCTAAAAGGCCTAAAATTGTTTTAGTACAAAATTTGTATTAACAACTTTCTACTTCTTGCCAAAAGTTGTGAGAAGTGATATGGTAGGAAGTGAAGTGAATCTGCTAATGCTGTAATAACTATTGTGTAGGTACATAAGCTTTGAAAGTTGGAAGAATTAATATGATGGGAAGTTTCATTTTGCTTAATTTCCTTATTTTTGCAGCACCCGAAAATAATACATATGGGCAGTTATTTTTTTGCTGAAATGGTTTGAGTTTCTTGGAATGATTAACATGTGAATGCAGGACTTTTGTGGCTGTCTTTGCTAAATATGGAGTTTTCTTTAATTACCAAAGTTGTACAGTAGCTTCTGCTTTTAGTTTTTGGAGTAATTTTAGTATTGATTGTGATACTGATTGTTTAATTGGCTGCTTTATTTCAATCAAGTTTGACATGCATTAGGCAAAGCTCATAGATATCATATTTGAGTTCAATGAACTCTAAATTAACTACCCTTATAAGTGCTAGGTGGAAGGTGAGGTTGTGGGTTCAATATCCATCGGATGCTTGTGTTACTTGCCAATGATATGTCAGATAATCTTCTGATTAATAATATCATCAGTTTTATGCTTTGTGTTGTACTAGTACAATTGGTGTTATGCCCAGATGGGTGGAAGTGTCTTCCGCAACTAGATTATGGAAGATCTGAAGCTCCAAATTTTTTATTTTATTTCTATGGTTAATTGGCAACCAAATGGAGCATCTGAAATAGATTAACAATATTAATCAAAGTTTATAATAATAGGAAATATACGTTTGTTTCATGGCTTTGTGTGACATACAAATGAGCAGAGAAGTGGACAACTCACAGTGTACAAAATTTTTCAGAAGACACACTCTGGACTGGGACACCAGGCAACTACACGAACCCTAATGCTCCAGAGGCTCTATTAGATGTCAGAAAACTTGTTGACAATGGTAAATATGCAGAAGCTACCGAAGCGGCCATCAAGTTGACTGGAAATCTAGCTGAGGTGTGTTATTCATTTCCTTTAATATAGCTGTTAATTTTCTTATTACCCTGTACATGTAACTTTATAGTGATTGTTGAAACTGTTTTGGTGGCTTGTATTTTATATATAGGCTTTTGTATCCCAAACTGCATTTGATAAATAAGAATATTATGAATTAATTTTTTTTTCCTTTTGGGGAGGGGGGGATTATGGCTACCCAAAATAATACTGTGTTTTTCAGCATCAACTATGTAAGTTACCATGAAAGTGGTCTTTGTTTCATGAAAGAAACTTGCCTTAAAAGGTGATAGAATCTGTCAACGCATGGAATTCCAGTGCTTGGTAGTGATTTCAAGCAATCCCTAGATGGTGATTCTTGCGTTCATATCTTTTTCTCATGTTTGGTGTTGATTCCAAGCAACTCTAGGTGGTGATTCCTAGGTTTTTTTGTTGTTGTTTTCATCTCTAGGTGCTGAATCTTAGGTTCTATATGTCTGTATTGTTCTCTTTTTTTATTTTCAAACAAATGTTCCCCTTGAGAGTTTGTTGCCCTGCATTACTGGTATATAGGGTATCCTAGTTTTCTGTACATTTTTAAAAGCTCATGATCATCATTGTTGAGGTTGATTAATTCATTCACGAAGAAAGCTCAAGTATGTCTGGGTATTATATTGTAATGATTAACTGGTGATGATCCAGGTTTACCAACTTCTTGGTGACATCAAGCTGGAGTTTGATGCTTCCCATCTTACATATGCTGAAGAAACATACCACAGAGAGTTGGACTTGGATACTGCGACAGTACGAGTAAAATATTCTGTGGGTGATGTAGAATTTACAAGGGAACACTTTGCTTCCAATCCTGATCAAGTGATCGTGACAAAGATTTCTGGAAGCAAACCAGGGTGTCTATCATTCTCAGTGTCTCTAGATAGCAAGTTAGATCATCATTCTTACATTAATGACAAAAATCAGGTTATTATGGAAGGATTCTGTCCTGGTGAAAGGTTCCCCCCAGCAAGGGATGCAAATGGCAATTCAAAGGGAATTAAGTTTTCTGCAGTTCTTGATTTACAGATTAGTGATGGCAGAGGTGTGATTCATGTTTTGGATGACAAGAAGTTGAGCATTGAGGGTTCAGATTGGGCTATTTTGCTTTTAGTCGCTTCATCTTCATTCGATGGGCCATTCATGAAGCCTTTAGATTCTAAAAGGAATCCTACAGCAGAGTCTATCAGTGCATTGAAGCGAATTAGGGATTTGTCATACTCTGATCTTTATGCACATCATCTGGATGATTATCAGAATCTTTTTCATCGTCTCTCACTGCAGCTTGCAAAATGCTCAATATCTGTTGGGTCTCTGGATAAAAATGCATCCGCAGCAACCGATTTATATCTTGAAGGATGTAAAGATTATTCAGTTTCAACTGCAGAGAGAGTGAAATCTTTTCAAACTGACGAAGATCCTTCCTTGGTGGAGCTTCTATTTCAGTATGGACGATATCTACTTATTTCTTGTTCACGGCCTGGAACTCAAGTGGCAAACCTGCAGGGACTATGGAATAATGAACTTCATCCAAAATGGGAGTATGTTATATTCTCCTCATTCCTTTAACTATTGTTCTTTCTCTCATCCACTTTTGCTGTATTTTTATTTTGCTTGATATTTCTGCTCTCTCTCACTCTCACACACACACACTCAGCAGGGGTTTAGTGTGTACTTCAGATATATCAAATGTTGTGAAGAACACTCAAAACATTGAAAAGCAATACAAGACACAAAATTTAACATGGTTTGACAAACTTTATGCATACAGCATTACAGCCACAGTCAATGTCAACCAAAAATGCATTATTAATAATAGGAATTACATTCACACAATTACTCTGACAAATCTCACAAACTTAAACTAGTCCAACTCCAATTACACCCGAAACAAATTTTCAATACCAACCAACAAACTTAAAAACGAGATGCTCACAATCCCAAAGCTCCAATACACCCGTGGCTCTCACACTTGCACAATAACAAACTCTCAACTCACACACAGGTATCTTTCAACCCCGAAAGTATGACCAAAGTACTTTTGAAGAAATCTCTCTTTGTTCTACTAAGAGTCTTCTCATTTTTCCATTTTCCCCCTCTTGGGCTAAAATTACCAAATCTTTGCAATATTGTTTATATAAAACACTTAAATACCTATTCTTTAGTGGACTAGAATAGAATACCTTTCTCACTGGACAAGGAATACCAATTTACTTCCTAAATATGGAGTTGACTTTTCATACTAAGAAAGCCCAGAACAAATTCAAAATAAGAATTTGAGGCAATTTCTAACCAAAAGAATGACCTTAATTAGTGCAGCTCGTTGAGTTTGTAACCCCATCTTTCACTATTGCAATTGTACTGTTTTCTTGTACATTAGGTGATCTAAATTTTAAGTATATGGTACTCTACTTTGTTTGCCATGTGGTTGTCATACTTGGATGCATTAGAAGTAATTTATGTCTTTAATTTTTGTCACCATTCCAATTTAAAAGTAATTGGAGAATCAAAGGATGCTTTTCTCTCCTTTTTTCCTTAGAATTTCTTTTGGACTTTTAGAAGTGTTTATATTCCTTGTCCATCTCTCTAATTATTTGGGAGATTTTAATATCGCCAGTAAAAAGATTGTGCAGGAAATGAGGTTGTCTAGAAAGACATAAAAGAGTGCGAGCGAGAATATCTGTCATATCTAAAAGTACTTGAGTTTCTACTTTTTTGCATGCAAAATAATATGCAAAATTGGCTAAACCTCTTCCTATATGTGGTCACACATTGATGTAAGATATTGATAAGTCATAAAGCACCTACACGCCTACAATTACCTTTTAAATTACTTGCATCAAGATTTAGTCTGAGAGTTACTAACTCCTTCATGTTTGTGTTCAGCGGAGCTCCTCACTTGAACATTAATCTTGAAATGAATTACTGGCCTTCCCTTCCTTGCAACCTTAGTGAGTGCCAAGAGCCGTTGTTTGATTTCATTTCCTCTTTGTCAATTAATGGGCGTAAAACTGCTGAAGTAAGACAGTTTCCCCATTCTAGTTTATATTAAGGCCTTAAATCAAATTATTCTATTTCATCCATATTATTTGTTTTTGTTTTTGAAACATTTATTAAAATGTTCTCATGTCAAGCCAATTTTGAACATTCTCAATTGGTGCAAGTTAGCATTCTCATTTTAAGTAGCGGGCATACAGAAATAGTAATAAACTAAGATGAGGAAGTCTTGCATTTGCCTGTGCATATGAGGTTTTCATGAGAAAAAATTTTGGTAATATTTTTTTTGATAAGTAAGAAGAGAATATTATTAATAAGAGAAAAGTGAGAAAAATACAAAGAGTTCATGGTAGTGAACAGAGGAAAAAGGAAACAAAAGACATAAGCAACCCCTTATTTATTCTAATAGAGGAAAGAAAATCCATAAGGGTAGAACAATCCGAGAAACCCCAACATCGATACCAATCAAAGAGGGTCTGCTGGCAAGACTCTAATAACTGAACCATAGTTTTACCCTCATCCTCAAAAGACCGTCGATTTTATTCAGAACAAATAGTGCACATTAAACAGCCTGGGACTAAATTCCAAACATCAAAACTATGCTTCCCAAGCCAATGATACCAACTAAATAATAAGTCCACAATTAAACCTGGCATGACTCAATCGATCCCAAACAACCGAAGCATATACATCCATAAAGAATGAGCTATCGGACAAAAAAGTAACAGGTGATTTACAGATTCTGCATTACAACAACACATACAATAACGATTCGCCAAAGGACGACCATGAAGCATAAGGTTATCCAAGGTTAGAATCTAACCATGAGTTGTTGTCCATATGAAAAAAGCCACTATTTTAGGAACTTTAACTTTCCAAATGCCCTTTCAAGGAAAAGTGGAAGGAGCTACATTTCGAATCTAATGATAAAAAGACCGAGTATCAAACTTCCCACTTCCATTAAGATCCCAACTAAACCTGTCACACCCTCCACCCCTAAGAGTGCGAGTTTGGATGAAATGAAGAAGGGAGTAGGAAGCCGCTAACTCCCAATTATTGAATTCCCTGTAAAATCTTAAACTCCACGCTCTGCCATTATCACCTATAGGAGGGCTTAACACATTTGAAATAAAGGCCTCCTTATTAGCTGAACACGGAAATAGCTGAGGATAAAGCATTTAAGAGGAACATCTCCAGTCCACTTATCTTGCCACAAAAGGATACGAGAACCATCCCCCACCACAAAAGAGACATGCTTTGCGAAAGTTTCCACCCTTCACTAATACTCTGTCATAACCCACAACCATGAGCCCTACGACAAGCTCTAGTGCACCAACCCCCTTTTCCTGCCCCATATTTCATGGCAATGACCCTTCGCCACAGATGAGCGGTTTCATGGCCATACCTCCAAGTCCATTTCCCTAATAGGGCCAGATTAAAAGACGTCAAATTCCGAATACCCAAACCACCAAACTCACGCGGTAAGCAGACCTTTTCTCAAACCACCAAAGGATATTTGAAACACTCAACTGATAAACACCACAAGAAGTTCCTCTGAATACGTTCCAATCTAGTCGTCATAGCTTTAGGGATAGTAAAAAGGGAAAGGTAATAAATTGGAAGGCTTGAAAGGGTGATTTTCAGCAAGGTGAGTCTACCGCCCTTTGACAAATAAAGGAACTTCCAGCCTGAAAGATTCTTTTCCATCCTCTCAAGGATCGGATTTCAAATAGATGTTGTTTTATACGAAGTTCCCAATGGCATACCCAAGTAAGTCATAGACGAACTGCCCACCCTACATTGAGAAATATTGGCCAAAGATTGAATGTTACGCACCTCCCCAATAGGGACAATTTCACTTTTCCTCACATTCACCTTAAAACCAGTAAAAGCTTGAAAACAAGTTAAAACCAGCCTAATAGTAAGAATATGCTCTCTAGAGGTCTCACAGAGAAGAATGGTATCATCAGCAAATAAAATGTGAGAAACATGGATACCGGTAGAATTAATAGGACCCACATGAAAACCCTGAATGAGACCACCTTCCTCAGATTTCTTCAGGATACGACTTAAAGCCTCCATGATCAAAAGAAAGAGAAGGGGAGATAAATGATCACCTTGTCTGAGACCTCTAGAGTTACCAAAGAAATCAGCAAGAGATCCATTAACCAGAACTGAGAAGCGAACGGTAGAGACACAAGCCTTAAGCCATCTCCTCCATCTATCCCCAAAGTCCATCCTCTCCAACAGATAAAACAAAGCGTCCCAATTCACATGATCATAGGCTTTCTCAATGTCTAACTTACACACCACCCCCGGAGTATGATAATAGGAAAGTTTAGTCTCTAACTCAATGCTGTTATGCTTTATACTGTGCCGTTGGGACAGCATAGTGCTTATCCAGATGAATCAATGCGGAAACAATTGTTAGCTTTCAGAAAAGCGGAGGCAGCCTAAACCATGAAAATTTGTTTATATAACTTAGGCAATGAAGCATCAGAAGGCCTAAAACCAGCATGATCTCTGTTAACACCTTTGGCATCTGATATGACTTTTTCCAATAAAATTTTTTCATTTGTATATTCCTATGTTTAATTTTTTTATATCACAAAATGTTATTGGTAAACTATCTCATCGCAGAATGTTACAGGTAAATTATGAAGCAAGTGGTTGGGTTGTACATCATAAGTCTGACATTTGGGCAAAAACATCGGCAGATCAAGGTAATGTTGATTGGGCGTTATGGCCAATGGGTGGAGCATGGCTTTGTACCCATTTATGGGATCACTATACCTATACATTAGACAAGGTAAGATTCTTTTTTTTTTTTTTAACATGTTTATAGCTTCAGTCTATTGTTGGCATAAAAATCTGCTCCTTGTGAGAGGAAGGTTATAGAAAAGACTCTTCTAATAGGTAGAAACTGTACTAGATGAAATCCTAGGTTAGCTTTGCAAGTCTTCAAGATTGCCCTTTGTACTAGAATTGGTCAACTGAAACAAGTTGAACAAAGTACTTCCGTTTGTTCTTTTAGGTGACAGATGGTACTAGGGTAGAACCTGTAGTAGATGAAATCCTAGGTTAGCTTTGCAAGTCTTCAAGATTGCCCTTTGTAATAGAATTGGACAACTGAAACAAATTGAACAAAGTACTTCCGTTAGTTCTTTTAGGTGGCAGATGGTCCTTAGTACCCTACTTATGAAGTAATGTGCAAGGGCCCTGGAATTTAGGCTTAGCTAATTAATAAGTGTGTTAAATTTTAATTTTTCGATGTGATAAAATAAACTTGTTGGTGAACCAATTGTCCAAAGCTAAAGCTCGTAAACAAGCTCAACCATGTACATAAGCTCAGACAAACTATCATGCAACTGCTTATGTGCTGAACCAGAACACATCAACTAATGACAAAAGGTATGAAAGCTGTAGAAAGTAACACACAACCACCCGTGCTATACCAATTGTCATGAACATTTATGTTGATATGTGAATAGCTTCACACACACATACACACACATATCAAGCTCATGCGGAGTGCTGTGGTACTTGTGTCTCATATTTTTAGTGCTACTTTACTAGATCAAGGAATAACATATTTTACTTAGGGGGCTTGAATATATATTTTTTTTACCTTTCTTAAACACACTTTTGTTAATGTTGCAGCTGAGTACCGGTTATAATTTCTGCTAACAGAAGCTAACTTACTGGATGCAAATCATTGCTAATATGTTCTGTCATTTGTGCTTAATTAGGATTTTCTTAAAGTCAAGGCATATCCTTTGTTGGAAGGATGTGCATGTTTTCTTCTGGATTGGTTGATCGAAGGCTGTGGAGGATACCTGGAAACCAACCCTTCAACTTCTCCAGAGCATGACTTTGTTGCTCCTGATGGTAAGTCTGCTTCCGTGAGCTACTCGTCAACGATGGACATGGCAATCATAAAAGAAGTTTTTTCTGCTGTTGTTTCTGCTTCTGAGGTGGAGTTTTTATTCTTTACCAGACAAACAATCCTCCTTTTAATTTTCTTATATTCTATATCTTTATATCGTGATAGATTTTGACCACAGGTTCTGGGGAGGAAAGAGGATTATCTTGTTGAAAGAGTGCACAAGGCTCTACCAAGGCTTTATCCAACAAAAATTGCCACAGATGGTTCCATTATGGAGTGGGTATGTGAGTAGCTTGATTATAAAAACTTCTTGCTTTGGAGTTAGTAATGAAGTTTGATTATACAATGAGATAACAAACTCAGTCTGTGTTAAGACAGGCACAAGATTTTGAGGACCCAGATGTGCATCATCGACATCTTTCGCACCTATATGGGCTGTTTCCTGGGCGCACAATAACTGTTGAGAATACTCCGGACCTCTGTAAAGCTGCAGAGGCTTCTCTCTATAAACGGGGTTTGTATATTTATGTTAATTTTTATTATCTTTCTATGTACTTATTTATTTTGCTAGGAACTAACTAGATTGATTATTTGGTGCAGCTATGTCACCCTAGATTTGGAAAAATAGTCTTTAACTTCTTTTTTTTGGGATAGGCATAGATTATATAGTCTAAAATGTGCTAAGTTTGATCAACCAACATCTCTCCAAGTTTGAGGTTCTATTAACATCCCCCTAAGATCCTTTTTTTTAATGCACCCTTGTTGAGGGGAGTCGACGTGTTACGGGAGGATCTAAGAATAATTTTAGATTCAGATCCAAATGTGGTAGGTCTAATGGGTTTGTGTTTTAGTTGTTTGTTTGCTGCAACACTTAAAAAGGGACATGATTTGAATATGGTTCTTTCTTTAATGGTGTGTCCTTTTTGGTGGGTTTCTGTTTGATTGGCGTTTGCTCTAGGATTTCATTTAAGGTTGTTTTGTTTTCTAATTCCTATATCTTTCAATGCAATCAAAATGTAAATTTGTTGCATAATATTTAACAAAAGTGTTAATTTTACATTTTTGAAAAGTCATTCTAAATTGGTGAAGAAGATGCATAAACTCTAGAAAGCACAAGTGTGATTATTGGAGACTCTTGGGTGTGGCCAGAATGACATAACATTGGATGGGTGTTAGAGAATTTTATACTTATACTTTCAAATGTCTTATAGTATAAAATACTTATATAATCAGATTGTTATACATTATCACCGATAGAAACTATTAAAATCCAAATGTTGTGCGACTTTAAAATGCAAAATGTTGTTTCTACACACATACAAACACAAACAAAAAATTGTATACAGATGTTTAAATAATAAAGGAAGGAGGTCTACTATTATATCTCACAATTAAATTTAAAATATGTAAATACCAACTTTTCACTTGGAATTTGACTTTTTATTGGACTAGAATCACATTATGCATGCTACCGTGGTAAAGATTTTGGATCAACTAATGAACTTATGCAGCCTGAAATCTAGAGTAGCTTTCTGGACTTCATCAACTATGACATTGCCACGACCGGTAGTCAAATAATATTACTTTCTTTCTTTTTCATCATTTTAAACAGGAGAGGATGGTCCGGGATGGTCAACTACATGGAAAACTGCTTTGTGGGCGCGTCTCTACAACAGTAACAATGCATATCGAATGGTCAAGAAGTTGATAAAGCTGGTGGATCCAGATTTTGAGAGACCATTTGAAGGAGGACTGTATGGTAATCTATTTGCAGCACACCCTCCTTTCCAGATTGATGCTAACTTTGGGTAAGTAGCAGTTTTTGTGTGCATTCCAATGATACTGTATGGCAACCATCAAATGATTGTCTAAAGTTCTAAACCTTTCAAAAAAAGAAAAAGAAAAAAGATTGTGTTCTTACTAAAGCCTGATGCCAAGTATATCTGGTAGGTTTTGCAAATTTCCAGGAGTTGAGCTTTGAGTTGCACTTTTTAAAAACATAATAGAGAAAAGAAAAGAAGGGGAGGATTGAAGGGCTTTTTTCTTCTTTTTGGTTTGTGGGGGGAGGGGGTGGCATGAATGTATTTATTTTCCTTGTCATATTGTTGATAAATTGTATCTTTTCAAATGCGGGAGCATCATTGTTTAAGTTTAATGTGCTTGTATCAGGGTGCACATTTTGGTGCTTTTGTATAAGCATGTTAACTTGTAGTAAAATCAGAAATTAAGGTGGAAAAAGAGTAAGAAACCTTCAGTGGAATTGTTATTTTTGCAAGTACCACTACGCTCAATTGCTATTAATGTGCCTCAAACAAAGTCTCTTGTTCATGTTTCAGTTTTATTAAACTATACTTTATTGGAGGTTGTTTAAGGGGTTGAATTTTGAATGCAGGAAGTACTAACTTACCGGCTTTGCGATATCTGAAAATAACAAAGCAATATATTTTAATTGCTGTTTTTTCCTTTAAACCCTGTTGCAACTAGATTTTGACATTGAAGTATCAATATGTTGGTGATCAACACAGCTAAATAGTATTTTGGTTTCAGTTTCATTGCAGCAGTTTCAGAAATGCTTATCCAGAGCACCATAGAGGACCTGTACTTACTTCCTGCTCTTCCCCGGGATAAATGGACTGATGGTTGTGTGAAAGGATTGAGGGCGCGTGGTGGGGTGACAGTCAGCATCTGCTGGAAAGATAGCAATCTTCATGAAGTTGGTCTTTGGTCAAAGGACCAGAATTCTTTAAAAATGTTACACTACAGAGGAACTGTAGTCACAGCAAACATATTATCTGGCATAGTCTACACATTCAATTCACAGTTAAAATGTGTGAAAAAATACTCAGTCTAGAAGCAGCTTTTTCTTGGATGTTAAGATCAATCAGATTATAGGAACGTTACTCATATTGATATATTTTCCTATTTAATCTTACATTTTATTTTTGGTGTTGTTTCTCCACTTAAGAGAATCGCTTGAGGTAATTATCTTTTGTATTATAGTTGCTTGCAAAGGTAATTAATCATTCTTGTTCGTAGCTTGATTTTTGGTTCCTTACCCTCTGCTTTGTATGCTCAAGGGGGATAGGTGTTTCATTTCCATAAAGATATATTTTATTCAACTTCCTGTTGTGTTCTTGATTGCCAGTAACCATTAAACATGTAACTTTTATGTACAGCCTCAACTAACAAGACGAGTGTCAATACTTAGTTGAGTGAAGCCACATAGGGATAACAGCTCAAGCCCACCAACCCTACCCTAATCTGAAATTCCCAAGAGAATGGAATCAACTACTTTGGGGGGAAAATGTATATCTTTGAGTGTCACAATGTATACAGGTTTCACTCTTGTGCATAATTTTATTCACCTCATAATCGATGTTACATTCATGCAACAATTTATCTACCTCGTAATCGATAGTATACTAACAATAATGACATTATGGTTGTGGTATGTTGTAGAATTTGTAGGGATGGCAATAATTCTCCATCTGCTTGACTTGTCTGTCTCAACTTACACTTCCTATGTGTGTGTGTGAGAGAGAGAGAGTCATTTTGGTCTCGTAGATTCGTAGATACTGTCACTCTTAGTCCTTCCGCCCATGGCTCCTGATAATTATTACACTAGATAAAATTTTAATATAATTTTTTTTTTTTGGGCTAAAATACAAATAATCATTTTTAGTTTAGCCGATTGTCATTTTGAGTCATTTTGGTCTTGTAATTTTATATTTTGATAATAATTGTTAGTCTTGAATGGTAACTTTTTATTGGAATGGAGGAAGGATTAATGATAATAGCAAATGTGAACTTACAGGACTAAAATGATAAAAACAAAACTTACAGGATTAAAATGACAATTGACCAAATTTAAAGGGTGTGATTTGCATTTTTGCATTTAATTTTTTGTACACATTCTGTTATTATCTCCACGTAAACACACTTTTCTCATTCTTTTTGTGCACTCTTACAACCTCACAAGATTTGAGTTTGCTTTAGCTGGCTACAAGTCACATGATTATAACTAAAAAGAATGGTAAGCTCACAACACCTTCACATAAATCATAAGTGATAAATTGTTATTGATTCTAATTTGAATCTACAAGTTAAATTACATTTTTACCCACTCATAACAACTAATAAAAACCTACCACTTAAGATTTGTTGTAAAAATGTTGAGTACACAACACTTTCCTATAACTAAAGCAAGTTTTTATTTTGACTATTTATATCTAGTCTTTGATTGGTTGGGTAATTGAGGCATTTGTTAACATATAGAAAATCTATATATAAAAAGAGCCAATATGCTCATGAACCACTTATGAACAGTATTTTTGGTTTAGTGAGTTACCTCTTTTTTTTTTTTTTTTTTCTCTTCAAGTTCACCAATTTGGTTTGAGTTTTTTCTTCTTTTTTTTAAAATTTTTTTTTTAAGGATCTTTATATGTTTACTTTGTACTTGTAATATAAGCTTACATTGTATACACACAAAAAGTGGCAAATATTATATACATTTGCAAAAAAAATAAATAAAAAATTGTACGAATTTTGCAAATGTGTACAACATTTACCAATTTCTATGTGTTTACAATATAAATTTACATTGTAAGTGCAATGTATATTTCTATATATAAAAAGAGTGAATGAGAAAAGTTACAATATTTTCGCTACAACATTTTAGTTTGTTCAATTTTCACTATTTTGTTGGTCGTTTTTTTTTTTTTTTTGTGAATGCATAAAGCTGTAGTAGATTTGCTATATTATTTTTGATTTGTCCAATTCGCGCTGTTTCACATTATAATAAAACATTAACACCACAAATTGGCACAATATTTTCACAATTGTTGATGTGTTAATTCATTAGAGGTCATAACTAAAAATAAAAGTATTGTGAAAAAGAAGTGGTACATCCACAATAATTTTCACAACACTTTCATAACAAATCAAATGTGGTAAATTGTTATTGGTTCTAATTTAAACTTACCAATGAAACTACTTTTTTGCCCACCAATAACAACTTGTAGTAACCTACTACTTAGAATTTGTTGTGAAAATGTCATGGACATGCATTTTTTTGTGTGAAAAATGTTAAGACATCTTGATATCGTCACAATATTTTTAAAACTGCTGAGCTGTCAATTCTTTACAAGTTAAAATAAGATATAATAAAATTATAAAGGTATTATGAAAATGTTCCGTCATTTGGTTGTGTTTTTAGAAATTTTTTGTTGGTTTAATCAACTTTGTTGAGCCAAAATTCACTATTCCACATACAATTTTCTTGGGTTGACTTTTTTTATATTTTTTTTCTTTACACACCATTTTAAGTTAAAACACATAGTTTTACACACAAAAACAAAAACTTAGGAAAAAAAAAAACACTTTTCATCCTTTATGTTTGGGGTAGTTTACAATTCTTCCTTAAACTTTAAAATCAAACAATTTTTCCCTTAATATTTTGAAAAAGAACAAATATATCATATTGTTATTCTCTCAGTTAAACCCTAATGAAAACTTATGATTCTTAAAATATTTTTTTGTGTAATGTTTAAATTTCTCTCGTTAAATTTTAGCATCCCAATAATTTTCTTTATTTATTTTGAGTTTTAAATGGTAAAAATTCTTAGAAAGTTGGAATGATGATATAAGGTGTTTTATTTGTTATCTGAAGAACGTTGATTTCTAGGTTTAAATTTTCAAAACTTATAATTTATCTAATGAAAAATTTGATGTCACATGCGTTTTGTTATCTTTTTTTTTTTTTTTAAATTTTTCTTAGCAAAACTTAGTTGTTTATTGTTGGAAGATGATGATATATGTTATCATTCTTAGAAATTTTTAGAGAGTAAATATATTGTCTTTAGCAAGTAGGTACTAAAAAACTATTATAGTGAAATAAATATTTATATATTAAATAGCTACCCCAACTTTGTGGTTGATCAAAATTCTTATACGAATGAGATTAAATTTTTACGACATAATTAACAAAATTATTAAAATTAATGTCTTTTTTGATTAATGTAAATCTCTACATACTTTAAAAATCAAATGATTTAAGTTAATCGGATGATACAAACAAACTCTAAAATTGACTTTAATGAGTTTAATCACTACTTTTTTTCCATAGCAAGCAAATATTCAAAAAAAAAAAAGGTAGTATAATACATAAATCTTTAAGTTCAACAGGCGAATAATTCCATACAACAAAATAAGAGAAAATGTGTATACATGAATTAAAGTTCAATCACTCTCTTCTCAAAAAAATAAAATAAAATAAATAAATAAATTCAAAATATAATACGATAAGTAAAGAAAAAAAAAAAGTACAGACAAGGGGATAGATAATACTTCAAAGATAATCTAGATTTCAGATTACAAACTGAAAAAACTCAAAACTTGATCAGCAAGTATTGAAACAAAAATTAAATGTATATGCAGTGGTTCCAAAACCTAGTTTCACACTTCTACTAGACAACATAATTGTCACACGATGCGAATCAACACGGACGTAACTAATGAAGCTACACAAATCCTCGTACTTCGCCACAGCACCATATCAATCGCAAAATACTACTAATAAGTATGAAATACTACTGTACTACATAATAAGTATAGTATAATATACATATACTACTAGTATTCATTTTCATTCTACTGTCTATCGTCCTTACCTTCTTAAACCCTCAAAAACCCTTATAGCCCCCACACGCTAATTCATTTCTCAACCACAAAAAAAAAAAAAAAAAAACACAGACTGAAGAGAGAGTGAGAAATGGCTTTAAGATCAGGATCGTCGCTGTCACGCTCTTTGATCTCTACCGCTAGGGCTTCAACGCGCCGCGCATCGCCGCCACTTCCACGCCTCCGGCCTCCGCCTCTCGCCGCTCCCCGCCGCCTCTCCTTCGCTCCCCTCTCCAGGTCTCTCTGACCCTCAAAATAAGTTCCTAAATGTTTTTTACTTATTAGTTTCAAACTAACTAGAGCAGAGTTTAATTTTGATGCTCACACACATACTTATGGAAATTCGCTTTCTTGGGGGGCTCAAATGATAATGATCTATCTTATAAAACAAGTTTCACAATGAATTAGCTATTGGAAAAACATAATGATCCAATGTGTTTTTGTTTGTGTTTGTGTTTTGGTATAGGAACTTGGGAGAATTGGGATGCACACAATCGCTGCTGCCGCTTGGGAACGTGATGGGTGCGACTCGCCTTACATCTCACATTGCTGTCAACGTGCGAGCTTTTTGTGAGCTGTCTCATGGTACCTTCCGCCGTACTTGTCAGGATCGCTAGTAGTTTGTGAGTCTTGCTGTTTTTGGGATACATGACAATAATTAAATTAAATTAAATTAAAAAAAAAAACAACTTTTTTCTACTTTTGTTGTTATGTATCCACTAATGCCTTAGAAAACATTAAAATGTTTTGAGACTTTAAAAAAAAAAAGAAGTCTGGTCATGGTTGTTGTGTTTGGTTGATAGAGTGAGGGCTTGGTATGGTAGGAGTTTGTTAGTATTTTTAAGTGTGGTTGATGAAAAAGACTTGGGATTGGGAATTGATAGGGTGGAATGGAAAAGACGGGTGATGCACGAGGACTTTCAATCATCCAAATGGCAGGGAGAATGATGCTGCATTTTAGGTTATCTTTTTCATCCTTTCTTTCTAAAAAACAAATGTGGTGAAATTGCTGATTTTTTATGAGTAAATGGTTAATGTAGAACCCTAGAAATGATTAGATTAGCAAGTTATTCAGTCAAATAATTTGCATAGAGAAACTTCTTTTTTTTTTTTTTTGGAGATTATAATATTGGTAAAATATTGTGGGTTAAATTTTACATTGCATCCTCTAAGTTTGTGGTTGTTTTGGAACCTAAAGTTTCAATTTTTTTCAAGTTTATCCTCAAACTTTGCAAATGTTGTCAATTTGATCCAAGTCACTGACTCACTGTTAATACATAACACTACAAAAATGATGTAGCTTAATTTTTCTTTCCCATTTTACCATTGACTCTCTCTCTCTCTCTCTCTCTCTCCTCAAACCCTTTCTTTATTACCCATTTACCTTCTACCACCGACACAAAGCACTTGGCCGGCATGGATGGACAGGGGATCAGCCTCACATTGAAGGTCCACATGAGGAAATAGCCTAGACATCCACATATGCCATCAGTCCAGTTGCCCAAACATTGACTATGATTTTTGTTTCTTTTATAATAGCCTGGCATCTTGTAAGAGTCCATGGCCATGTGTGGTACTAGGAAAGGGAGAGGTGGCTGTGGCTTTACTGATTCATTTATGATAGCTTTGAGGTACAGCTGTACAGGAGTTTTTAAGTGTCTTTCTCTTGGATCTTCTTATCAGAGGCTTCCTCCACAATCACCTAACCATGCTGCAAAAGACCAGACATTAGACTAGAGTTCTCCTCAATGGTGTAGTATTTGAAATTGGTTGGGTGCTTGGCATATTTTTATGATTCTTTGCTACATTGTTAACATATTCCTTAATTCTATTGTATAGATTGATTTTAGAAGGGTTTGGGAATGGGTTGATGGGGCTTTTCTGCATGACTCTTTTCTTTAAAAAAAACATTTAGGCTGCGTTTGTTTTAGTGTAAAATATTTTTCGGGTGTAAAATAATTTCAGGTGAAAATATTTTCGGGCAAGGAAAATTATTTCTAGTGTTTGGTTGCATTTTAAAAATTATATTAGAAAATAATTTCAAGTGTTTGGTAACATTTTAAAAAATGCAAATTTTCTACTAGTTTCTCACATTTTCTTAGTCATTTTCTCAGCTTCCAAACAAATTTCATATCAGAAAATCCACCACCACCCACACACCAGCACCACACAACACAAAAACCACCAAAACACCACCACCCACACCACCACAACAACAACAAAAAAATCAGAGATCAAAGAGAGAAAGATTGAGAGATTGAGGGAAAGAGAGATAGATCAGGAAAGAGAGATCGGTCTTTAGCGGTGGCAACAATCTTCAGCGGCGGCAACGAGAATGAGATGCAAGGCTCCGATCTAGATGGCGGTGACGTTGGAGCATGGCCTGCGGTCAGTTGTCAAGATCTGAGCTCAACGGAGGACGGCAGTAGCTAGATCGGGTGGGTGTGGATCGGAGACATGCAGCGGTGGAGCATGGCGGTGAGGTTGAGTGGGTGCAATCTCACTGGTGCTGGGGTGCGATCTTGCTGGTGCGGCGTGATCTGGGCGGAGGGGGCAGCACGATCTGGGCTGGCCTTGGCTTCGCTGGGCAGCCGGAGCTTGGTGTCGGACTGTGTGTGGAGTTGAGGTTGGTGCATGGGCTGGAGCTGAAATGAGGTTGGTCTGTGTGTGAGGAGTGAGTAATTCTGGAAAACATTTCAAGGTAAAATAGGAACGGAAATGATTTTACGAGTTGGCAAGGATTTTTTCGGTCAAACTGAATTCTATTTTCAGTTTGACTTTATTTTCAGGTGGTGCCAAACATGGACCTGAGTGTAAAATATTTTCCAAAAATCATTTACACCCAAAACAAACACAGCCTTAGTTTTGATCTTATTCATTCTAGTGGATTGAATTCTTTTGTTCTCATATGAGGTCTTCAATTCCCACTTTGTCATTCCAATTCTTGGGAACAAATTTGGTTAATTGATTGTATATAATGTAATTGGGTTGTTGAAAGAGTTTAGGGAAGAGAAAGGGAGAGAAAAATAAAGGCAAAGAGTTAAAAGGTTAACATGGGACAGAACTCAAAGGAGGCACAAAAATATGTCATTGTGTTGTTAACAGCAAATTTTTAATAGTCGTGTATGAAAGGATCTCATTAACAATGTTTGCAAAGTTTGAGGATGTAATTGACAAAATTGAAACTTCAAGGACTTAAATGACAATTATACCAAACTTGAAACTTGTAATTTAAATTTTAACCAAGATCATCTTGAGTAATTTACCTATCATTTTAACCCCCCCCCCCCCGGTCCCCCCCAACCACACACACAAACACACAAAAATCTGCATGTGGTTTTTTTATATCTTGGGTTTTTGGATCTTCTTTGCACGTTAAGTAAGTTGGAAATGCTAATTACCACTACTGTAGTCTCTTACTATATATATGATTTTTCTTTTTGGGGGGGGATCTAGCTATTCATGTTTATTTATTTGTTACTTTTATCTGCTGTGGTATGGATGAAATATATTAAGAGTCATACTCAAAATCTCATGTTTTTATCATTTTCTTTGTTCTATGAATACTAGCTATGGTTCTTTTGCTAATAAAGTTGTCCATGTAGGATTACATCAGATTCTAAAAAGACCATATAAAACTTCCAGGGCAACTGATTAAAGTTTTCTTCCATTTGGGAAGAGAAACCATAACTCTTTTGATGGTGCTTTATAGGGTCCTTTTGTTAGCATATTCCTGGATTCTTTGTGTGATGAAAATCATACATTCTCGTTCAACTTTCTTTCCTTCTCTTTTTAAGGTGGGAGAGGAAAAAAGAAGAAGGGAAAGCTCTTCAACTAACATTACATACTTATTTCTCTGATTGTGTGGTGTTGGGAGAATATTTTCCATGTGACTAATTGAATATGCCTATGTTTGACAGAGTTTTGAACCTTGAGTCCTAATTTGATCCTTTAGTTATAACTAAAAATATCATTTTTAACTCGAATGTAGGATTTTCTATCATTTTATACTATGATCCATGCACATATTGATTTTCTTTACTGAGTGTAATGTTTACTTATGTGATATCACAGAAAGGAAGCCAGTGAGCACTCAACTGGCTCCTCCTCCCCATATAAGTTCTAGGTGGAGGGTGAGGTCACATGTTCAAGACACACTGGGTGCACGTTTAACTTGCCAATTAAAAAAAATCACAAAGAGGAACTTTTCCCCAAAAAAAGAAAAAGAAAAAGGATATCACATAGAGGAGAAACTGGATACCTATGGACATTGTCCTTTATACATTGTTTAGGTTGTGGGAGGATGTTATACATTGTCCTTTCTTTCAATTTCATATTAAGCATGTTTTTGCTTGGAGGGGAGGATTTTGCGAAGGTCATTCTTGGGATTTGGGAACAAGTTATGTTTGGGTATCCTGGGATTTGCTGTGATTTTGAAATCACTTGGTGTATGTAGTCCTAAATTCTTACATATATAATGTTCATTTTGCTCTGTCTTTGCAGGTACTTGAAAGGGCAGTTGTATCAGCACATTTGTGTGCCAAAAAGAAGAAGAAGAAAAGTTAATTTGGGGCAGTCGTAAGGAGTGGGTATCATGTAGGAGCTTATGCTTTCTAGTAGGATAGGAAATTAATAAGTTTGTCGTCTAGGTTATGCTATTTCCAAGAAGAAACTTGGGAGTTCCTCCATATCATGGTCATCAACTTGCATTAGTTTTGGCTAGTTGAATCTTTTGTTCAATGATTTCTGGTACAGTTAGTTTCTGAAGCACATCTATTAGCTTTTGCTGCTTTATTTCTTTTTAATAAAACTGCATTGCTTTTTCATCATATGATAATTAGTGCTCAATACCAGTGCACTTGCTGGGGTGGTGAGTATTTTTTTCGGTTCAGGGCACATATTTCTACAGCTGGTCAAATTCAAGCTGTTATGAACTTCTGAGTTATGATTCAATTGCCGACTGAGGTGGGAGTCAGTGAGTTTTGGGTGTGTACACTTGGCAGTATAAGACGGCTGCCTAGTGAAAATGCACCATGAAAGAAAAGTGTGAATGACTGACTTCACAGAAGTTTTGTGACGAGTCTTATGGTTCTGTTTGTCACTATGTTGGAGTTTATGCTTTTATTTTTTTTCTTAAGCAAAACGTTTGGGTTATGCATGTTAATTTCATGATAGTGAGCACATGGGATGCCCCATGTCATGACAATTGTTCACTATGGACGATCTCGAAGGCTGTCACTTTAGGTTCATGTAGCATGGTCTACTCCATCGACCTTTTTTTCGAAGCAAATTGATCTCCAACGTAGAGAAGTTGGTTTATGAATCATTACTCCATTTAATTGGTCTTATAATGGGATATGGTCCATGTCCCCATCCAGGAATTTGTTCCTCTAGAAATTGTATCAAACTCAGCAATACTCACCATATATTTTAAATCAATGCTTTAGATTGGGTCACCTCAATAAGCCACTTTAAAGTTTAAACACCAGTTAAAACGTACTTAAAAATAAAATAAAATCTCATCCAATGTTGCTTTGGATTTGTTTAGAGGATCTTTCTTGAAACTATGGTGGTAAATGAGACTAGCTTAGTATTAAAAGTTCATGATTGTTCATTTAAATTTATCTTGATCATGAGCTGAGTTTGAGCTTATTATCATACTATATTACATGTTCAAGTTTAGTTCATTTTCTTGTTGAATAAGCTCAAACTTTTTCGAACGCAATTAAATTAACTTGTTCCTTTCTCATGTATAGTATACACTATGATTAAATTTATGCTAATAATTAGTAATTAATTAATAGTTGAAATTATATTATTTAAGTTAATTAGATAGAATGATTTTATATATATATATATATATATATATAAATTTATAAAAATTAGATTCACCAATCTTGTATTGTTAAAAATTGTATATACTTTTACTACAAAATGGACTTTATATCATCAATAAATTATAAGTAATGATTTGATATTTTTTAAACTTATTTACACATAATCTAATCTCAAGCTTTTTTTTTTTTTGAAAGCAATCTAATCTCAAGTTTATATAAATATATTTTACACATTTACATTATTATATATTAATCGAGTCTCTTATGAACTTGATCAAAGGCACATTATTATGTTTGAGTTCGGCTTATTTAATAGTTGAACTTTGACTCATGTTAATAAATGAATATAAACAAATTTTTTTTCTAAGTCAAGTTATTCAAAATCCTATGGGAAACCGTTAATTCTCTCTCATTTCTCTCATCTTCAACTTCACTTGAAAGCAGTAAACTTTTATAAGATTATTTTTTGGAGGAAAGAGTTAACAAAGAAATTCAAATCACTAGGATTATGACAGCAAATCCTAGAGAAAGATCCGAACGGATTGTTATGGCCCATTCACTTTTTGAAAGAACCCAATTATTCTGATAGCAAGTTTGCCTAAATAATTACTTAAAAAGAAAAAGAATAATTTTAAAAACCAGCACAACGACACCATCACAAGCATTACTGGGCCATAAACAAAACCCCTCATAGGTCTACCAAAAGATAATTGATCGTTAATCTTGTGTGTGATGGTTGGGCGCACACTCTCGTTGGGATACTTTAGACAAATTTTACTTTCCATCACATATATAGTTTTTTCCTCTATGACCTAATCTTGAATGGTCATTCAAGACTAAAGGTTTGAATTTTGGAAATACAAAGGCTCTCAATCTTATATTTCATGAGAATGTTAACATGCTTTTAGCAAAAAAAAAATAATAATAATAAAATAAAAGGAGAATGTTAAAATGTGTAACTTTAACATAGTGGACATGATTTGGGTCTAAGGCTTCTATGTATTAGATCTAAAAGTCAAGAATTTTTGTTTGGGGGACCGAGTTTTGACACTAATATATTAGTCAAGACAACCCCCTACCTCCCCACACACACACACGATAAGCTATATATATAGACAAACTCAAAAAAAAAAAATGCTTAGTATTTTCTAGCAAAATTATGTTTGATGACGATCTTTTATTCGTAATGAATTAAAAAGTTTCATTTTCAATATAAATTATCAAATTGCATACCAAAGTGAGTAAAAAAACATTTCAATTCAACTAATGAAATTTTCAAAAACATGAATTATCCAAAACTTGGAGAAACAAGTTTGACTTCAAACATATTTGAAGCTATTTTGCTCTAACCCATTATGTGACAATTAAAGAGACATTTCGTGTGTAGTTTTAGTCACAATTTTGTTTTAATGAGTCAATGACTCGTTTAATCGCTACATAATGGGTTGAAAAAGATAAATCCAAACATGTTTGATGCCAAACTTTATAATATATATATATATATATATATATATATATATATATATATATATATATATATATATATATATATATATATATATAAGAGCACATTTTACAATAAACAATAAAATGGAGAAAACTAAAGTTATGTTTCTATAACTATTAGACCAATTAATTTTTTAAGAGCAACATTGGACTACCTCAACTAAGGGGGGGGGGGGACTCCTTTTTTTTAGGTTAAATTTTCAAAGTGCTAAAATATTATATATATACACACACACAAACAAAGAAAATTTTCAAAACTTGGGGGGGGGGGGGGGGGGGGGGGGAGTGCCAATATGTGTAGCTCCGCCATTGAATAGGATGTTAGGTGTCCAACTCTAATCATATGTCAATGTCCTATCAAGTCTAGTGCATAGGTTTAGTAGATCCAACTACCCAAGTCTTGCCCTATACTTGACATGTGAAGGAAAGAGACCACTAATAATATGGCTACTTAATAAATAAAAGGATAAATTGCAAAGTACATTCTAAAGTTTGAGGTTGTTTAGATTTTACACCCTTAAGTTTGGTTTTATTAGCAAAATCTCATCCTCCGTTAGTTTTGGATGTTAAGTGACACGCTGATGTGCTAAAGTGTTTTTTTTTTTTGGTTGCCAAATCGGTCTCCCAAAATGATGTCGTTTCACTTGAAACAAAGAAATGAGTTTGGGTGTAAGCTGAATTATGATTTTAGTAGTTTTGGGAGGTTGATTTGGCAAACAAAAAAAAAAAAAACAAAAAGCATATTAGCACGCCAACATATCACTTAACAACTAAAACTAACAAATAGTGGGATTTTTTCTAATGAAACCAAATTTTATAATGTAAAATTCAAACAACCCCGTACTTTAGGATAAAGCAGTGTATTTTGCAATTTACTCTCTTAGTAATAATGTGCAATACTTGATTGCTTTGTTTTGTTCATATATTGCTTTAATGTACTAGGATTGAAACAGTTCACCTCAGTATCATTTTCTTTCTCAAGGCATATTTTGTTGTCTGGATTCTTGCAAAGTCTTTTAACTTGTATTCAAACATGAAATCTCAAAACAAAACAGTTTGTTTGATTTAGATTTGTAAAAATAATGCTTAGGCAAAAAATAAAGATATAGTGTCAGTATGTCACCTCCCGTGAATCACGTTTCATCATTCTTTCATATACTACCAATCCAATATGTATATTTTTTTCCTTTCTTACTGGGAATTTTCCTGGCAGCGCCTGTTTTTTCTCATGATACCTCCTGAACCTTTAATAGTGGTGATCTTTTTGGTAAGTTTTCTTATTCGCCAACAATGCCATAGAGAACTAGAGACCTCATAATTATGGTGGTGCTCTTCTTCGCCGTTACTTCTCTTGAAAGATGATTGAATTATATGGCTTTGAGGTCGCTTCTCAAGAATAAAACATAGGGGGGGTGTGTTCAGTCAACATTGGAGTTAAGAGTTCATACTTCCATAAGGGACAGTGTGTGGGGCTAAATGCAACTTGCAACTCGTTCATTGTACATATGCAACTATTTGGAGAGAACATATCCCAGGAAAAAAGTTGGTGAAAAAACTTTGTCGAATTCTCTTCTCACAAGTGGTCCTTCAAAAACACTCATGAACTAAAAAATCCATGGGATTTGACTCTGTTTCATAACTCTACAGAGAAAAATGTCTCTCATCTGAATGTGACAGGATTGTCGATTATTGCATATTTGTAACTCTATCTTTAAAATGTTACACTTAAGTCTCTATGCTTTTAAAGTTATTTTAAAAAATATTTTATTATTGTCTAAATCATAGAAAATTTTGACATAAAAAACAAAATTCATATCATGTCATAAGTTCAGTATCATCAAAGTGAAGTGACATTGGTTTCATAAATGTCGTTTGCTAAATAATTACTATTTTTTATCCTTTAGAAGTTAGTAAGGATGTCTTTTAAACATTTTAAAGTAAGTATAATTTTGAAACAAAAATTAAAGGTTAAGGATAATTATGCAGTTTAACTTCTTTTCCATAACACGATATATATATATATATATATATATTTTTTTTTTGAGAAACAAGTAGCCATATTATTAGTGGTCTCTTTCCCTTCACATGTCAAGTAGGAAATGAAGAATTTGAACAACAATACTATTTGCATTGCAACTCGAAGAATTTTATCTAATCTAAAATGATGATTGCATCTACAACCAATAATATATAGCCTTTTGCTTTATAGAGTTGTATCAGTATACCCTTAGCCTTATCTCAATTGTTCTTCTATGAGAACTACTGTGAACTAGAGTTTAGAAAAATTGGTGCACTCCAAAAGTGTTTGGACTTTGGATAAATTCACTCCACCACTTGCACCAATGTCATCATCATTAAAAAAGAAAAAAGAAAAAAGAAAAAAAGCTTTATCTTAGCCATCTAGTGTCAGCACCATGAATTTCGTTCTATTTACATATGAAAAATTCTAGTACCACACCCTTGGTCACAACTCGTCCATGTGGTGAGTTGTGGTTGGTGGAGGGATGACCCACTATTACCCTTCCACCAACCACAACTCGCCACATGAGCAATTTGTGGGCAATGTTGTGGCCAAGGGTGTGGTACCAGAAGTGCTCTTTGCATATTATCAATGGTATGGTATCCATTAAAAGCTTGTAGGTCAAACATTCTTTCAGTGACAAGTGACAGCAATTTTAATTTTATCTTCCTTTATTGCTTCTTAAATGACAATAATCTCCCATTATCCAATCAAAATTATTGCATATTGATTATAGAGGCTGTATAGATTATAGAGGCCAACTTAGTCTGTACTCAAATTAGAATCTTGCAAAAGCCAAATAAAGCGGAAAGGTTTCTTCTTCTTCTTTTCAATAAAAAAAATTTGATACTTACAAGTTACAACAAGGAGAGATACTTCTTGCAAAGGAAAACTGGAAATATCATTAAACTACATAACTATTGACTAAAACTGAAAAGTTGAGAATCTATGAAGTTGTATGCGTGACGAGACGAATCATAGATAGATTCTGATTTGTTAGAAGTAGTTTTTTTTTTTAGAAACTTAGAAGTAGATATTTGGATAAACTAAATTTGCAAAAGAAAGTTCATAAATTTAGGCCCTAATAATATAGGCCGATGTCTGTAATTTATACAACTCGATTATCTAGTTATTAATAAAATCCAGTGAACCAAAAACTTAATCAAACTATTTAATATCAAAAAAAAAATTCAAATCAATCAACTTCTAATTTTCTTCTAACATCAATATTAGCAGTTTTGAGATCAGCTCAAGGGGGCTGCCACTTTTAGCCTTTTAAGAAAGTTGTAACAGTAGCAACGGACAACCAAACACAATGTGACTAAATTTGTGTACTTAAAAAAAATCTGAAATTTCATTCATTGATTGGGGGTATTATTTATCTTTATGTGGTCTTTTGTGTGGGTGTGTATTAGAGAGAGAGAGAGAGAGAGAGAGAGAGAGATGGTCTTTATGGGAAACTGAACTTTAATTCTTCTCAGATTTTATAAGAAAAAAGACTTGGAGAAAGTACAAGTGGCTTAGTGCACTTCTCCTAATGTACATTGAAATGAAAGTTAGAAACACCAACAATCCCCAGCATGGGGACACGCACATAGATACACCTGCTCAAAAGAAAACACTACATCAAAATGGGAACAAACCAGCCCATTTGGTTTACTTTTTATCACCATTATTGGCAAATTTCAGGGACCCAACAACAAATCAAATCAATACGCCATTTACTAATCTAACTAATCTTTTCCAGTTGCTATTACTGAGTTACTACAATAGTCGCATTCAGTAAATTAAAGCTCATCATAAACTTTTACTTTTTTTAGGGCAGACAGAAACTTATCATTCACTCACTTCTCTGATCAGGACAAACCTCTTTTCTGGTGGGTGCCATCTTTATATTATTTCATACCTACTTGACATGAAATAGTTTACTGACTAGTCACTGTACTGGTCAGTGAATAAT